>NC_082730.1:31630036-32255036 GCF_030144855.1 Hypanus sabinus | reverse complement strand
CAATTAATATACAAATTTCTTCTTCAGAAATACTACTTAATTTATATGCATCACCTGTCACGATATGCATTGCATATTTTAATTGTAACACTTACCCAACAGGCTGGTATATGTCTAGGGGAAAAGGAGATCCAGCCACTCACCAACCCACCTCCCGTACACGCAGGTGCTGTGAGAATCGAGTTTATGCCTCATGCCCGCCCACAGTATCAAACCCACAACAAATACCATTATGAAATACACTTTAAAGAGTTTACTAAAATTAAAAGAGTATTAGGCAATACAATATATATGCAAGGGAGAAAAACAAAAATGGCGCCAACTTATCAAAGTTCAGTCAGTTTAGAGCACATCATTGGAGCTCAAACATCGAACCATTCAACCCCTCGTCGCTTGCCTCCGACCTCCACGTCTTCGCACTTAGGACCACGCCCGGTGGTCTTCCGAGCAGTGCAGCGCACGTCCACCTTCCTCGACGTCTTCCTCCCGACTCTCCACGTCTTCGCACTTAGGACCACGCCGGTGGTCTTCCGAGCAGTGCAGCGCACGTCCACCTTCCTCGACGTCCTCCTCCCGGCTCTGTCCCAAAAGCCCGCGAAAAACCCCTCCCCCAAGTTCCCAGCCTCACAAGACAAAATAACATTCCCCATTGGTTAACAAATGAATACAATTACCATATTAACAAGTATAAAGCAAAACAACTGCGAGAGAAACACTTATCAAACAAAGAAGCATTCCTACTCTTAGCAAACGAAAAAACCCATTTAGAGTAACAGACACAGGACATTGTACATTCTCTCCCCACCAGCAAATGACATGCCCTCATGGCATTACCAGAGTTCCCCCAACGCTTCTCACAACACACAAAACCCAACCCAGGTGCAGAAAACAGTGACATAACTACCCAGAGCAGTAGAAATCAGACTCGGTTCTCCTGGCACCACATATGTCAACCGCTCCGGGGGGTGCCTAATCCTCTGAGATCTCCATACCCCTTCTGCCCCACTGGGCTCCCTCTTCACCTGCGAACCCACTGTCTCGGACTCCCCAGGTCTACCTGCCAGACCCTCACCCCCTTCTTCACGGGGGTCCTCCCTCACCTGAGATCTCTCCGGCTCACGCTCGGGTTCCACTCTCTCTCCCACCAATGTTGGCTGCCTCTCCATCTGACCCTCAAGACCTTCCCTCCTCTCACCCAACTCAGTATGGGAAGGGCCAGGAGCCTCCTCATCTGGTACTGGAGTGCCAGCGAATGGGAACAGGGGCCACTCATCTGAGTCGTCCTCTTCTGAATCAGTAGCCATTCCCGGGTGAGGGACCCATCCCCGCTCTTCAGCAGCGGGCTCTTCCATTTCCCCGCACCCTCGCAGAGTCCTTGTACTAGGTGCAACCTCCCTCTCGGGCTCCTTATCCACTTGCACTGCTTGACCCAGGGGCAGCAGGTGATTCCTATGGAGTACTTTGATAGGCCCTTTCCCATCCTCAGGTTTCACCCGGTAAACTGGCAGGTTCGGCATCTGGCTCTCTATTACATAGGGGCTGGCCGCCCATCGATCGGCCAGCTTGTGCTTACCAGGGAGTCCCAAATTCCGTAAAAGAACCCAGTCACCCGGCAATAATTGGACAAACTTCACCTTTCGATCATACTGCATCTTATTTCTCTGGTTTTGTTTGGTAGCCGCCGCCTCGGACAACTCGTACGCCCGCCGTAACTCCCTCTTCATGTCGGACACAAACTTTAGATAGGACTTCCCGGGTAATTCACCCACTTCAACCCCAAAACACAAGTCAATTGGCAACCTCGCTTCCCGCCCGAACATCAGATAATAGGGCGAGTACCCTGTAGCATCATTGCGGGTACAATTGTAACAGTGAACCAATTGTCCAATATGATGACTCCATCTACTTTTCTACCCAATCTCCAGCATCCTGAGCATATCCAACAGGGTCCTGTTGAACCTCTCTGGCTGAGGATCTCCCTGTGGGTGATAAGGGGTAGTCCTGGATTTCTCAACCCCAAGTATAGTCAGTAATTCATGGATAAGGCGGCTCTCAAAGTTCTGCCCCTGATCACTATGGATTCGCCTGGGAAGGCCGTAATGGATAAAATACTTCTCCCATAACATCTTCGCCACTGTTGTCGCCTTCTGATCCTTAGTGGGAAATGCCTGAGCATAGCGAGTGTAATGATCAGTGATGACTAAGACATTCGCGGTGTTGCTGGTGTCAGGCTCAATCGACAGGAAATCCATACATACCAGGTCCAGAGGTCCCGCACTCTGCAAGTGCGACAGTGGAGCCGCCGACGCTGGCAGAGTCTTCCTCCGGATGCAATGACTGCATCCCCTACAGTATTCTTCGACTTCCCCCCTCATCCGGGGCCAGTAGAACTGGTCTTTGAGTAATCCATAGGTCTTTTCCACCCCCAAGTGTCCAGAATCATCATGTAAGGCCTGGAGTACAGCCTATCGATACTCCTCTGGCAGGACCAGTTGCCAACAGCAGGGTTGGTCCGGAGGCGCCGTTACCCGGTACAAGATTTGGTCCTTTAACTTTAACCAAGACTACTCCTTCAATAACAGAGGCAGGAACGGGTGTTTCGCCTTCTCAGCCAATGCCCCATCCCCCTTCTCGACTGCTCTCCACACTGTGCCAACACCCGGGTCATTTTGCTGAGCAGCTGCCACTTCCCCCGGACTCAGTTCCGGCAACTGTTTAGTCCGCAGTGCAGTCAGGTCACAGTAAGCTAGGGGTATGGCGTCGTCAAAAACCCCCAAGTGGTCCACAGCTCTTTCCATCCTCCCTCTTCCCTCTGTCTTCACAGTGATAGAAAACTGACACATAGCCTTCACTCCGGGGCAGGGACACTCTCCCACTCCTCGTCCTTCTCCTGTTCCCCCAGCCACCGATGTCCTGTGGCATCCAGCTGCGCCGAAGTCAAAATATAAGTGAGAGGATTGTTATCCGTTCTCACCTCAAACTTGGCTCCGTACAGGTAATCGCCCAGCTTGTCCACCACCGCCCACTTCAGCGCCAGGAACTCCAACTTGTGAGTGGGATAGTTTATCTCAGATGGCGACAAGCTTCGGCTGACAAAGGCTACCGGCCTCAATGCTTTGTCATGCTCCTGGTACAGAACAGCCCCTAGACCCTCTCGGCTGGCATCCGTGTGCAGCACATATGGCTTCTGGGGATCGGCAAAAGCCAACACCGGGGCCTGGGTCAGTGCCCTTTCCAAAGATCGGAGCGCCTCTTCACATCGATCATCCCATCTTGAGCCAAAAGGTTCTGCCGGGTTCCAGTATCCTCCAGTATCCTGTCTCTGGTCCCCCTTCCTTTTCTTTCCCACCGGGGGATAGCCACACAACAGCTGAGTCAACGGATGACACACTTTTGCGTAATCTTTCACAAATCGGCGGTAATACCCGCAGAACCCCAAAAATGAGCGCAGAGCGCCCACTTTCTGGGGTCTCGGCCAGGTGGTCACGGCCTCTATCTTGGTTGGATCAGTAGCCACTCCCTCTTGCGAAATGATATGGCCAACGTAGCTAACCAATGACCTGCAGAACTGGCACTTGTCTAGGGAAAGCTTCAATCCTTCTTCATTAAGCCGGCCCAACACCTTCAACAGCCTCTCCTCATGTTCCTCCAAAGTCGACCCGAACACTATCAAATCGTCCAGGTACACCAGCACCTCTGACAGATTCATATCCCCCACAGTTCTCTCCATGAGCCTCTGGAAGGTGGCTAGGGCTCCGGATATGCCTTAGGGCATTCGTTCGAACTGAAAGAACCCCAGCGGGCAGATAAGAGCAGTCTTCTCTTTATCGCCCGCACTCATGGGGATCTGGTAATACCCACTTCTTAAATCCAGCACACTGAACCACTTCGCACCGCTCAGGCAGGCCAACGCATCCTCGACTCTTGGGACAGTTCGCCGATTCAACATCCTGTAGTCAACACACAAGCGCACTCGCCCATTCTTCTTCCGTGCCACCACTAGTGGGGACGCATAAGGACTTCGGGACTCAGCTATGATTCCGGCCTCCTTCAACTTGCACAAGTGCTGCCGCACATCCTCAACATCTGCCGGAGCCAGCCGCCGGGATCTCTCTCGGAACGGGGCGTCTTCCGTCACCTGGATCGTGTGGCGAGTGCTTTTGGAGCAGCCAACATCAAACTCGCCCCGAGAAAAAACAGCTTCCATCTTCAGCATCTTCTCCACTAGCCTGCATTTCCACTCCGGCGACACTGGGGAATCCCCAAAGTTAAAGGCTTCAGCGGTCAGCTCCCTTCGATGCTCCGATCCCTCCCCGGTAGGGGTCCTCACTGGTGCGCTAGACATTACCGTCACCGGGAACAGATGTGCCAGCAGCGTTCCCCTCTTAAAGGTGATTTCTCTTGCCATGGTGTTCCTGCCACTTATTTGCCTCGCATGTACCACCTCTGGTCTCTGCACTTCGGGCCTCACCAGCGCCCCCGCCGGAAATCGTGTCTCCCCAAACTCGAAAATTCAATCCGCTCACTGCACAAGCATACTGCGCTGGTACACCTTCAAATTCGCACCAGCTAACAATCTTATCTCTGTCCATCTCTGCTCTGCTGCCTGTGCGATTCCACGGCCCCTGACAATCCAATCCGGGACGAGCACCCCACAAATGTAACACTTACCTAACAGGCTAGTATATGTCTAGGGGAAAAGGAGATCCAGCCACTCTCCAACCCACCTCCCGTACACGCAGGTGCTGTGAGAATCGAGTTTATGCCTCGCGCCCGCCCACAGTATCAAACCCAGAACAAATACCATTATGAAATACACTTCAAAGAGTTTACTAAAATTAAAAGAGCATTAGGCAATACTATATATATGCAAGGGATAAAAGCAAAAAAGACGCCAACTTATCAAAGTTCAGTCTGTTTAGTGCACATCATTGGAGCTCAAACGTCGAACCATTCAACCCCTCGTCGCTTGCCTCCGACCTCCACGTCTTCGCACTTAGGACCACGCCCGGTGGTCTTCCGAGCAGTGCAGTGCACGTCCACCTTCCTCGACGTCTTCCTCCCGCTCTCTACGTCTTCATACTTAGGACCACGCCGGTGGTCTTCCGAGCAGTGCAGCGCACATCCACCTTCCTCGACGTCCTCCTTCCGGCTCTCTCCCAAAAGCCCGCGAAAAACCCCTCCCCCAAGTTCCCAGCTTCACAAGACAAAATAACATTCCCCATGGGTTAACAAATGAATACAATTACCATATCAACAAGTATAAAGCAAAACAATTGCAAGAGAAACACTTATCAAACAAAGAAGCATTCCTACTCTTAACAAACCAAAAAACCCATTTTGAGTAACATACACAGGACATTGTACATAATCATTTATTGCATAAAACGCTTTTCTTCATATCATCTGATCCTTTTGTTAATCCCTTTAAATTTGTGTCCTCTGGTTAGAAACATTTAAGCAACTAAAGACTGTCTAAAATCTTTTATGATTAAAAATAAATCAATTTTGGATATGTATTTGTAACAAATCTCTCAGATTTTAGTAATTTATGTGGGGAATGCATTCCAAAGAGATTGCAGTCTGAAAGAAGGTATTTAAAATATATGTGCATATGCAATACTTTACTATAATAAATCCACAGTGCCTATAAAAAGTATTCATGTTTTATTGCTTGAAAGTCTCCGCACTTTATTGTTTGAAATGTTTATGTTTTATTGATTGACAACTTAGAATCACAGATGATTTAATTTGGCTTTTTCACACTGATGAACAGAAAAAGATTCTTTTGTGTCAATGTGAAAACATCTCTACAAAGTGATCTAAATTAATTCCAAATATAAAACAGAAAATAATTGGTTGCATAAGTATTCAATCTCTTCAAGCCAGTATGCACTTTTGGCAACAATTACAGCCTTCAGTTTGTGTGGATAGGTCTCTATCAGCTTTGCACATCTGAACACTGCAATATTTCCCAATTTCTCTTTACAGAACTGCTCAAGCTCTGACAGATTGCAAGGGGATTGTGATTGCACAGCCCTTTTCATGTCCAGCCACAAATTCTCAATTGGATTGAGGTTTGGACTCTGACTTGGCCATTCCAGGAGATTAACTTTGTTGTTTTTAAGCCATTCCTGTGTCGCTTGGTTTGTATGCTTAGTGTCATTGTCTTGCTGGAAAACAAATCTTCTCCTAAGTTGCAGATCTCTTGCAGACTGCATCAGATTTCCCCCCAGAATTCCCTTGTATTTTGCTGCATTCATTTTACCATCTATATTGACAAGCCTTCCAGGGCCTGCTGCAGTGAAACATCCCCACAGCATAATGCTGCCACCACCATGCTTAACAGTAGGGGTGATGTGTTTTTTATGATGTGCCGTGTTTGGCTTACACCAAACACAACATTTAATCTGATGCCTTCTGGCAAACCCTAGTTGAGATTTTGTGTGAGTTTTTTTTTTCAACAGGGACTTTCTCTTTGCCGCTGTACCACAAAGCTGTGACTGGTGAAGCCCCCAGACGACATTGTTATTTGCGCAGTCTCTCCCATCTCAGCCACTAAAATTTGTAACTCTTCCAGAGTTGTCATAGGTCTCTTGGTGGCCGACCTCACTAGTCCCCTTCTTGCATGGTCACTCAGTCTTTGAAGACAGCTTGCTCTAAGCAGATTTATAGCTGTGCCATATTCTTTCGATTTCTTGATGATTGACTTAACTGTACTCCAATGGATATCAGTTACTTGGAAATGTTCTTGTATCCATCTCCTGACTTGTGTCTTTCAGTAGCCTTTTTGCAGAGATGCACAGGGTGTTCTTTTGTCACCACCACATAGCTTTTGCCAGAATACTGACTCACTGACTCACTAAAAATACTGAATTTTTACTACATTCAATTGAAACACCTTGACTGCACACGGGTGATCTCACTAGTCACATAGTCACACTATGTGACTTCTAAAACAAATTGGCTGCACCAGTGATGATTTGGTGTGTCATATTAAAAGATTTAATACTTATACTGTGACGACCCACTTTCTGTGCAGTCGAACCGGCTCACAAATAGCCCGCGCGCGGGGAGAGACTTTGGTAATGCACCGCTGATGTCATTTCCACCCAGAGAAGGCGGGAACCTGGGAGTAAAAGCCATCGCCATGAAGTTTGAATAAACTAGTCTCGAAACGACTTACCAACTGAGTGTCATTGTTTCTAGCTCTGTATGTAGTACATCGCTACAATACAATCAATTATTTTATGTTTTATATTTGTAATTAATTTAGATCATGTTGTAGAGATGTGTTTTCACTTTGATACAAAGGAGTCTTTTCTGTTGACCAGTGTCAAAAAAAAGCCAAATTAAATCCACTGTGATTCAATGCTGTAAAACAATAAAACATGAAAACTTCTAAGGGGGTGAATACTTTTTGTATATTAGATAGCCAACACAATTCAAGGCTGATTAACTTTATTTAAGGCTTGTCTAAATACAACTTCTGAGAGATAATGAGGTGTTAACTTGATTCATTCAGAGCAATTGTTTACATATTTTCAGAAGTGTGAATTGAAACTGCTGAAGAGTTCATTGTACCCTGTGAAATATTAAAGTTAATTCTAACAGAGATGATTAGTTGAGTTAAAAGCTGCTTCAAAAGACTGGACTATGTGTGCGAGAATACACTACAGCAGAAATAGTTAAAAAGATCCTTCAACTTCAAATGCTTCCAAATGGATATGTATATTTGTCAACATCTAGTGCAGTCCCTTGGGATTGAGTCCCTGCTTCCACTCTGAGGTTATGAGCTTTTAGTGTCTTGGGTGGCCATCAGGGAAGCACAAATGGATGTGGGTGAAAATCCATGGGTTGAGTAGCATCTGTGGGGGAACAGAAGTTGACAACATGTCAGGTCGAAACCCTCCATCAGAACCCGGGCAAAGTACTGACTGGGCAGGCAGAGGCAATTCATCAGATGGTATCATCTTTCTCTGGTTACTTTGGGCATCTGAGTGCTTCTAATGCCTCCTTTGCAAAATGTAAAGTAAATATACTATCAAAGTACATATAGTTCAGAGCAAAAGTTTTACGAACATGTATAAAGCTAAGGTGCCTAAGACTTTTGCACAGTACTGTAGTAATTTTATCTATTACACTGCACTGCTGCCAGCAAAAAAAAAACAAATTTCATGACGTGTGTGAGTGATGATAAACCTGTTTCTGATATAGGTCTCTATTGTGGACTGAGAGTGGGAAGGGGACAGGGAGAGGAGAGTCATGGTTTGGGAAAGGGAAAAGGAGAAGGAAAGTAATGGGAAGAACCAGAGAAACATTCTGCAATGATCAATAAACCAATTGTTAGGAATCAAATTACCTTGCCTGTTGTATTATGGCTGGGTTTGTCTGCATCAGCAACATCCCTGCCCCAGCAGCTCTTCTCTGCCACCTGTCCCACACCCCTCCCATAGTTCTTCACCCTCACCATTCCTAAAATCCTTTGCTATGGCCAAGTTTACAAACTCGCTCTCTGCTCCACATTGACATATACAGTACCGTGCAAAAGTCTTAAACATATATATATGTGCCTTGGACTTTAGCGTATGATTGTATACGTCACCATATACAGCCCTGAGATTGTGGGCATACGCAATAAATCCAGTAAACACAATAGAGTCAATGAAAGACCACTCCCAACAGGACAGAAAACTCCCAACCGAAGTGCAAAAGACTACAAATATAAATAAATTAAATAATAATAAAAATAAATAAGCAATTACTATCAAGAACATGAGATGAAGAGTCCATAAGATCATAAGATATAGGAGCAGAATTAGGCCATTTGGCCCATCGAGTCTACTCTGCCATTTCATCATGGTTGATCCAGTTTTCCCCATCAGCACCGGTCTCCTGCAATCTCCCTGTATCCCTTCATGCCTTGACCGATCGAGATCCTATCAATCGCGGTCTTAAAATATACATAAAGATCTGGTCTGCACAGCTGCCTGTGGCAAAGAATTCCACAGATTCACCTCTCCATGGCTAACGAAATTCCTCCTCATCGCCATTCTAAAAGGATGCCTCTCTATTCTGAAGCAGTGTCCTCTGGTCTTAGACTCTCCCACTATAGAAAACATCCTTTCCACATTCACTTTATCAAAGTCTTTCACCATTCGATAGATTTTAATGAGGTCACCCCTAATCCTTCTGAATTCTAGTGAATACAGGCCCAGAGCCTGCAAACAATCTTCATATGACAAGCCATTCATCCCTAGAATCCTGGAGTCCTTAAAAGTGAGTCTTTAAGTTGAGGGAACTGTTAAGTGAAGGGGCGAGGGATGTTGAGTGAAGTTATCTCCTCTGGTTGAAGAGCCTGATGGTTGAGGGTTAATAACTGTTCCTGACCTGATGGTATGAGTCCTATGGCTCCTGTACATTCTTACTGATGGCAGCAGCAAGAGAAGAACATGCTCGGAGTGGTGGGGGTCCCTGATGATGGATGTGGCTTTGTTGCGACAGCACTCTATGTAGATGTGCTCGATAGTGGGGAGAGCTTTGCCCATGATGGACTGGGGTGTATCTACTGCTTTCGGTGGGATTTTCTATTTAAGGGCACTGGTGTTTCCATACCAGGCTGTGATGCAACCAATCAATACACTCTCCACCACACATATATACACGCTTGTCAAGGTTTTAGATGTCATGCCAAATCTTCACAAATTTCTAAAGTAGAGGTTGCTGCCATGCTTTCTTCTTAATGGCACTTGCATGCTGGGCCTAGGACAGATCCATTGAAATGATCACACTGAGGAATTTAAAGTTAGCCACCCTGTCCAGCTCTCATTGCCCTCCATTGTGGCACCACTCAGCCAGATTTTCAGTCTTCCTCCCATATGCTGATTTGCCACCAGCTTTGATTTGATCAACGACAGTGGTGCCATCAGCAAACTTAAACATGGTATTGGAGCTGTGCTTAGCCACTCAGTCATAAGTGTAAAGAGAGGAAAGCAGAGGGCCCAGCACACTGTGTTGTGGTGCACGTGTGCTGATAGACCATGGACCAGAGATTCCCAAAAGTTGGTGTGAAAATTTTGTTTCTTCAACGAAGATTTGGACATATCTTTTAATGCTATCCCCTGCCTGGTAAATTCTTCCCATTGATAGAACCTAAAATAGAACACCTCTTTTGAAAGTCTGCTGTTTAGCATACATCGATGTGACCTTTCCAATGGTGCTGAGAGTAAATATTGATGATGTTGACCAGTGAGGACATTGAATTTGCTTCTCTTATCCCCTCAGTGATTGTGGAGGAGTTTAATGGAGGGAGTGTTTGTGGCATCTTTCATATAGTTTGCCTTCCCTGAAGTATGTGGTCCAGGACACAGAAGCACAAATGCAATTTCGTATCATTGCTGACAATTAGGCTGTGAGGTATGTGCATTTATTTTCATCCATTCTTCTCCTCAATCAATCAATAGGCTCTGCTGACATATTGCTGACAGGTGAGATACTCCACGGGATGTTTCTTGGAGCCAAAATGTGACATCATCCACTAGGCTTCTACAGGGACAACATTTGCAATGTACCTCAGTGGTCTGGTTTTTAACCTTGGAAGGAAATAGTGAAGAAAGAGTCTGTAGGTGTTTCCCTTTGTGTCTTAATATTGAACGACCAGATAGGATGGATATGGAGAGGATATTACTTGTGGTGGGAGTATTGAGAACTAGAGGGCACAGCCTCAAAATTGAGCGACGACCTTTTAGAACAGAGGTGAGAAGGAAATTTTTTAGCCAGAGAATAGTGAGTCTGTGGAATGCTCTGCCACAGACCACAGTGGAGGTCAAGTCTGTCAGTATACTTAAGGCGGAAGTTGATCATTTCCTGATCAGTCACGGCATCAGAGGACATGGCAAGAAGGCAGGTGTACGGGGTTGAGTGGGATCTGGGATTGGCCATGATGGAATGGTGCAGCAGTCTCAATGGGCTGAATGGCCTAATCCTGCTCCTATGTCTTTATGGTAGTCAGGAGATCCTTCTGTCAGACTTGTCTACTTGGTCACCGTTGGTCAAGATAGTCATGATTATGACATCTCTGTGGTTCACTGATCTATTAATCTCTTCCTATATGTACACCATGAGACTGAGGCTCTTCACCAGCAAGTTTTGTGTTGTCAGTGGGAATGCAGTCTGCTCCAGAGACTTTGAGATAACTACAAAGCTTCCTTTGAGTATTTTGAAAGTGTTAAATTAAACAAATGCAAAGAATTTTCCAGGAAAATTATAACATCTTCACAATAACAATTGTAACACTGTAAGCCTTATGGTTTCACTGCTGAGGCTAATGTAATGGCTTCTATGTAATGTTCCACTGTTACGTAATGATTTAGTAAAGCAGCAATGTTTGGATTATGACTAGAGATAATGGAACTTTGGAATTCAGTGGCTTACCAATGGGAGAATTGTTGTTCTTTCTTGTGTGTCTGGGAGCCGGGTTTTTTGTGGTCTTTTGTCGAGGAGAGATGAAGAGGGAAGACGCGTGCGGTGAGAGCTGGTAGACCACCGGACAGAGTGCACTGGGAGCTGAAGGTCTCAAGGTTGGCCACATTCAGAGGGGACTAATGGTGGAAGAATGACTACTGAGTGAGCTCCAATGCAACTTTGACAGTGACTTGGCCCTTTTTTTGTTTTATTTATTTTCATTACTAACCCTATATTCAGATTCAGATTCATAATGTCTTTCATTTAATTGCGTATGGTGTACCGTCTGGTATCTTGCATTGGGGGTACGTTACACAACAACCACACAAACATGATTACCAAGTTTGGCGGGCCTGAAGACTGATTCCCCTGGATGAACATGAGCTGGGTGAGCCCGAGGGTTACACAATGATACTAAGTAAAAACCAACAGCAATTTTTGTAAGGAAGAGTGTCAGATGCTGGATACTTTGTGCCTCTTCAGACTTAATCTTACAAAAACTGG
Organism: Hypanus sabinus; assembly: GCF_030144855.1. Lineage (NCBI taxonomy): Eukaryota > Metazoa > Chordata > Chondrichthyes > Myliobatiformes > Dasyatidae > Hypanus > Hypanus sabinus. The sequence goes on along the minus strand of NC_082730.1, from coordinate 32,243,069 downwards.
AAAGGAAAATTAAAAAGAATCTGCATAGACAGGGAATCTGAAATAGAAACAGAAATGCTGGAAGCAATCAGTGAGTCAGGCAGAAATATAATTTCAGGTTGGAGATCTATATTGCTGTCTGAAATGCTGAGGTATCCCAACCTTTTCAGCAGAAACGGGAGCTCACCAGTATCAATAGGGTTAACATCCTACTTGTGACCCAGTCAGGCCATATTTGCTGAAAGGACTGCAAGTTTGGATTGACCTGAGACATAATGACAAGCACAGACTATGTATCCCAGCAAACTCCTTCAAGGACAGTATCTTCCTGTAGTTACATAATGGAGGAATGATGTAAGGTTGTCCGTTTGGACCATTTAAGTGCTCAGCATTTCCATCTTTCATCTGTGCAGGCTTTATCTTGTGCTGAAGGAGTTCAGGTCATGAGTAAACATGCAGAACTATTTTCTTTCATTATTCAATGGTTTGTTTTGCTTTTGAAAATACTCTGTATCATTAAGCTAAATCTGTGGTGAAATGGTAAAGACTGAGAAGGTGGAAACACAGATAGATTTTAAATGTACACCATTGGGTTAGCAGTCAAAATACCCATTTCACACATCTACAGCAGGCCTGTGTTGTTAGTGGATTATTTTTTTGTTCTACAAAGGAAGCTGATGTCTGTACTTGCTTAAGTAACTTTCCATCTCATTGTATGCTGTTGCCATGGCCAATTAGATGTTAACTTGGAAGTTAACAATGAGAGATGTTCTAAGAACATCCTCTCCACTTGCTTGCTAATGAGGTTTTAGATTCTCCATTGGACACTGTAGTCTTCCTTTTCTGCATAGAAGCAGAAATTGCTGGAAATACTCAACAAATTTGGCAGTATTTACAGAGAGAGATGTTTAAGTTCAATAACATTTCATTTGGCAAGACACAGGATTGAAATAATAGTGCAGAAAGAGACACTGCTAACATAGTGTAAATTATTATCTTATCAGGAGATGGGTACTGCCCCCTTAAGGAACCATCAAAGTTCAACATTCAACGTTAATTTATTATCAAAGTATGTAGACGTCAGCATCTACTACCTTGAGGTTCTTTTTCTTGTCACAGAGAATCTCAGGGCCCTGATTGCTTTTAGAAAAAGTGTGGTGTCCTGCATCAGCCCACTCACAACTCCTATCCATCTGGGGAGGATTGGCAAACTCTCAGATCAGTCATGGTGTCTATAATATTGTAAATTACTTGAGATTAATTTTATGCACTCAGTTGATCCACATTCTCAATTGTAAAATGAATCCAAAGTAAACATAGCACAGAACTTTTGGGGCTGCGATGTCTTAGTATGGAGACGCTGTTAATGAGATAATTAATAGCCCAGGCATGTCAATCAACCTTGAAGGCCTGGATGGGAACTTTTCAAACTGTGGAGTCTTGTTGCTTCAACAAGGCAGTAAATTACTCCCGGAGTTATTTTTAATTTAAAATTTTATGGCCCAGAAATTCAGTTATGCTACAATGTGTTTTCCTTTGGAGCATTGCCCAAGAAATTAGGTCACATTGTTCTGAGGAAAGACTAGACTTTCAAACTGCTATCTCTGCATGCGCACATTTTAAAATAAGCTCTATGCCAACCTTGGCAAATTCAACCTATGAAGATCCCTTTAATTCTTTTTAAACATAGACACTTGTTTTATCCAATACCGTGTGCCTCCCAGTCCCCACTTTGTTCTATTTGTGCACATTATAGTATCTAATGGGTGATCAGTGCACCTAAGGCTTTGAATTTTTGTCAGACCACAATCAAGACTGACATTGCCTTGTCACATAATGGCTCCCTATTAGCAGTGTAAAATATTTCCAAGCCAGGTTTTTCTTTAATATTTCCTTTTTCCTGTGTTATTTTCCCCAGCTCTTTTATCTTCTTAGTTATAGCAGGTCAGGTCCCTATTCAATATGTTGAGCGCAAAAGCCAGCAGCAGGAAAACATAACACAATGACAGCCTTTCTAGTGATATGGAGGCAAAGATGAAAGCTCTTTTCTGAACTATGCAGGTGGTAGAAGCTGAGCCTATAAATACAGATGCTGGTGTGGACATAATAGAGGAGATGTATCTGGGTCACCACCCTGATAACTTGCAAGGAATATTATCCTCAAATTTCCCAAACTCTCAAATGTTATTGCAGCGACAATTGCTGCATATTTGTGCTTTCACTTACATGGAATACCAAAACAAAGAGGTGCATTGATTCCTATGAGTCGCTTTAAAGTAGATATCGATATTGTAAGGCAACAGACTAATAAACACAGTAAAATGCAAAATTAGTGGCAATGATTGGCAACAAAACTAATGCAGCATACCAAGTAAAACTAAATTGAAATGGTTTTCTATCATGAAAATCCAAGCTGATATAGTTTTACTGTGTAAGTCTCTACCAGTTATGGACATGGTATTGACATATTGATGTGAGGATTTTGTGTCCACCAGCACTGGCTCTATCACTGAGCTTATCCAAGTGGCATCAACAGTCCAGAAAGTCCTTTCAAACATACTGTTCCAAGTCATGGCTAGTAATGCTCAGTCACTGAAGAACCAATCTTTAATAAAGCTGGACTTGTACGGCATGTAATTAAAAGTGCTAAACACCTCCCTTCCTGGAGACATAGGGTAGGTGTGAGATATACTTCTAACTAACAGATCTCAGACAGACTGACCCAAACTGGAATCCTAGTCATCACAACCCCTTATGCTGTCAGCAGGTTGCTCCTCAAAATTAAAAGCCTCAAAACTACGAGCCAGGAGAAATCTTGCAAATAAAAGGAAGGGGAGGAGGAGAACCTGTGTTCATCAGATCATAAATTAACAAAGATGTGGAGATAGACAGCACATGAGAAAAGAAGTAATTGAGGAGGTATATGCAAGGGCATATGAGAGCTCACCATGAACATCCGTGCTTTTGGGAGGCTTGCAGTGCAGTCCTCTATCTCTTCCTGCAGTAATGCAACAGTTTAATCTATCAAGTGGAAGGTTCATCACTTTGCTGCGGGAGACTTTTCTTAAAATTTGTGGTGAGCAGCAATGACATATGTGGAGCATCTCAGCGGAGACAGAAGTTTCTAAGCGACTCTAACTTTGTCTTGAAGAGACGTGCAGCTACTTGTATTTGGATGCTAGCCAAGGTTGTAGTGCAGCCCGTTTGTTGTAGGAAGTTCAGCAAGATCAAACATAATTTCCTTCCACACCACTTCTATGTGTTCCCAGGTGACTGTGGAGGCCAATGGATTTTGTAATAGGTGGGACAGGATGTGCTTAGTGGAACACTTAAAGGTACTAGGGAGTTAACACTAATGCTATCTTCAGAAAAACCTCCAAATCTATTTGAAGGACAAACAGTCTAAGGTCAGTTTCCTTTCTCAGGTCAACATCTCCAGCAAATGAACTGGTTACAAGAGCAGGTGAAAGACTAAGAATCCTGTGATGAGTAACTCACTTCTTAAATTCCTATAGCCTATCCACTATCTACAAGGCTGAAGGAGCCTGACGGAATACTCTCCACTTGCCTGGATGAATACAACTTCAATAACATGACACCATTTAGGACATGGCAGCCCACTTGATGGGCATCTCATTCACAACCATTCATTCAGTCCGTGGCTGACATGCAGTAGCAGCAGCTTATATCATCCACAGAATGCACCAAGACTACTTAGACAGCTTCACAACATGGCCTCCAAATGCTAGAAAGACAAAGGCAACAAAACCATGGGAATACCACCAAATGGAAGTTGCCACACATAATCCTGTCTTAGAAATGTATCACCTTTTCTTCACTGTTGTTGGGTAAAACTCTTGAGCAGCATTGTGGGTCTGTTTCAAGGACAACAGCATGTCAAGAAGCAGCTTACCGCCACCTTCTAAAAGACAATGAGAGATGGGCAATTAAATACTGGCTCAGCCTGTGAAGCCCCCATCCCTCGAATGAATATTTTTTAAAAATTCAGTCAGATGCGATAACAGGCAAAGTCATTTGAAACTGAACAGCAAACTGCAGTACAAGTCCTTCCATTCACTACAGTTTAGCATCACTTTTGACTAATTTGCACTAAAATGGACTTTGTTCCTTCTTGTTCTAATTGTTTTTCTTGTAAGTATTGCGTATAATTTACATAAATTGATGTTTTTCCAGTGAATGCTATTTATAAAATGTTATGGGTCTCTGCTGCCATTGCAAGTTTTTTACTGCACCTATGCATACCTTTATATGGAGCTGTGTATGTGACAAAAATCTTGACTTTGACTTTGATCCATCAGGTGGACAGACAAAAGATTCAAAAATGTTGTCTAAACCTCCATGCAACATCCCCACAGAGCTCTGTCAACGTAGAGAGAGACCATTCAGGCTGGTGTCACACACACGAAATTCTGGAGGAACTCAGCAGGCCAGCCAGCATCTATGCAAAAGAGTAAACTGTCAACATTTCAGGCTGAGTCCCTTCATCTGGCGTCAGATGCCCACTGTAAGAGGAGAAAGAGCAGAGGAGTTTTGAAGTTACCTAACTTCTTACCATGCTGAGCACCTCCGGTCCCACCAAGGACTAAATTTGTTGGTCTCTTATGTCCCTTCTCTGTCACCTCCAAACTCACAATACAGGAGTGGAGGCAAGTCTTGTTGGATCCTAAGATATTATCACAAAAAAGATCAATTGCTACCGGGGTAGCTGTTAGCACAACACTTAACAGCAGCAGTGATCAGCGATCAAAGTTCAATACTGCTCTCTGTCGGGAGTTTGTATGGTCTCCCCATAAACAGGTGGACTTCCTCCAGGTGCTCTGGTTTCCTCCCACGTTCCAAAGACTTATAGGTTAGGGTCAGGGTTAATAAGTTGCAGGGATTCTATGTTGGCACGAAAAGCCCAGTGACACTTTGTGGTGCTCCCAGCTCATCCTCACACTGTGTTGATCATTGACACAAACAATACGTTTCACTGCATGTTTCAATGTTTCGATGTACACATGACAAATAAAGCCAGTTTCTTTAAATTATTCAGTCATATCAACAAGATGAGCTCTACACTGGAGCATAAGTGTTCTCACAAGGAAGTATTAGGTAAGCATAACATTACAATACCAGAAAGTCAATGTGTCTCAGGAATATCTCTTAAGATTCCACACATTGACAGATACTCGCCAGTGCTGCCTCACAGCATGAGATCAAATAGTGGGTCAAGACTGACAAGCATACCATCACAAGCACTGAACTCGCAGATGCCAACTTGCTATCTTTAAAAGAGCATCTAACACCAAGGGATTTTGGCTGTGTCAAAATATATTAAATTTCATTCTGCAGGCTACAATTAGCAGCAGAGGAAAATCCGCACGGTATTTTCCACAGGGCAAATACTGTAAGTTTTGACTTTTATACGTTAATGAGTAGTGTCATCCATCTGTTGGCATTTGTTGAACGGATGAAGAATTTAGTTTGAATATGATCAGTAGCCAGATGCAAGTCATTACAAATGCTTTGATCTGTCAATCATGATTGCTTAGAAAAGTTTCAAAGATAATATTAATTACTGATAATCTGTAGACAGTTACACTATATCATAGAAAGCTGTACAGTTAAGATGCATTACTACAGATATATATGTTCTTGGCCAAATTGTCAATCTTTCTCAAGGCCACACAGAAATTGGTAGCATTCAATGTGTGGTGTTAGAATCACTCTCCTTGCTGATCACAAAGCACATGAAGAAATGATGTGCACAACTTTCACAGAAAATTACAACGCAGTTATTTAAACCCACCTCAGTATTTTGAAATCAAGTTTCAAATACATCTGAAACTGAAAGTGGTTTCTCCTGGGTAAGTACAAAATTATTCCTAGTTTTAGAAATTTGAAATATAATGTTGAACTCTAACATAAAATGGAATAATCATTCATTCATCCATTCACTCTCCCATATAAAATGCTAATTAATTAATTTTCCAATGAAAATGGTTAATCATTCCAGTAGATCATAGAATGAAGTACACAGAATACATTTTAGATGACAGTATCAATGAATTATTTTCATCTGGCAATATTTTCATGAAACATTCTCTTCTTTTTTCTGTGGGACTCCTATATTTCAACTCAATATATTTGTATTGGTTGAGATTTTAAGCATTCAAAAGAGTGATTTGTTATTTATTAAGATGCTGCATTGTAACTGGTTTAAAGCCTTTTGTGAAACGTGACAGAATGCACAACATTGGGATGTTCAGAGCAAACATAGCATTTTCTCTTTTTTCTTAATTTCTGACAAATTGGCAACAACTGATTTTGTTGGAGAAATTAGCATAGTGTGTCCTATATCAATTGTAATGTACACTTTATCTTCAGGTTTTTCCGTGTGGAAAAAGAAAAAAATATATGAATGTGAATGGAGTTATACATTATTTCTCCAAACAGAGAGGACAATTCTGAGCTTATAAACGTAACATACCATATGCATAATTTGTCAAATAGGAATGCACTTTTAGAATATTATAGCATAAATAACTACTGAAATCAGTTTTTATCTATCCTTGGAAACATAGAACAGTACAGCCCAGGAACAGGCCCTTCAGCCCACCACATCTGTGCTGACCATGATGCCAATTTAACTAATCCCATCTGCCTGCCCATTATCACTTTTCCTTCATTCCTTGTTCATGCGTCTGTCTCTGAAATGTTGCAATTGTACTTGTTTCTACTACTTCCATGTAAAAGTACTTTCCCCGCAGGTTTTCTCTGAACCTCCTCTGCTGAAGTTACGCTCTCTAATATTTGATGTGCTTTGTAAAATGAGGAAATCTGAAAGCTGTTGTCAGCAATTCCTTGATCCTCCACTGGGAACTCTGCTCTCTGAAGTGGAATCAACAGAGAATCATCTTATTTATATTTGAGAAATATATTTACAAAAAATATTGAAAATGTTATGTCTTTCAGTAATAATATTTTTACTCTCAAGTCATATTTATTGATGAACATCCACCCTATCCCTTAGAAACTAATTTTATATTTGCAAATAGAACTGAATAACATTTCAAACTTCCATCTGTTGGATTTGATCTTTATATTCTCAATAATATAGCCAGGCTCTATTAATTTCAATGTCCTGCTTTGCTTTCTGTCAAAATCCTTCAACCTGATTGGATGAACAGCCAGAGGCCACTAATACGAGTGATTTTGGGTAAATAGAAAATCCATGCCTTGGGCCCCACTGTAGACTTGTGGACCTGTTTCTTCAATATTGTTGATACCTGTTATATTTGGCCACTCTCTGAAAACTCCAGGCAGTCAGTTATGACAGTGAAGAAAAAGACGAGATTTTGGGAGAGTATTGATTCTATCAGCTTCCACTGTATAAAACTCTTCTATTAATTTCCTCCAGACACTGTGAATTGTTCTCCTTGCTACTTCAAGATTCTATGATCAGACAACTTCCATAAATATCCAGAAATGTTCATCAGGACACCAATATAACACTTCAGCTGAGTTCTTGTCAGGCTTGCTTAAACCCCTGTAAAGTTCCCAGATTAATATAATCAATCATAGATTTGGATGGTTCCTATTAGCCTTGTGTTCAGTGAACAGGAATGTTACTGCAAAGTTAAAGTCAAAGTCGAGTTTATGCACTAGTATGTACATGTAAAGGTGAAATGAAAGCAGCAGACGCAGGACAAACATAAATTATACACAATTTTTACAAGGAGGAGCACAATTAGAATTAAAAAGTCCATTTTGATCAAAATATTTACTGTGTTGCTAACCTGTAGTGACATGGGCTGAGCTAACTGGTTCAAGAACTGAGTGGTTAATGGGAAGTAACTGTTCTTAAACCTGGCTTCAGGCTTCTCTGCTTTTTTACCCAGTGATAGCTGTGTGAAAATAGGTGCTGGAAATCTTTGATAACAGATGCTGCCTTCCTCTGGTTGATACCAATGGTGGTAGGGAGGGATGTGCCTGTGATGAATCCACTGTTCCCTGCAGCTTCCTACATTCTTCTTCATTCAAGTTACCATACCAGAGTATGATACAACCAGTTGGGATATTTTCAACAATACATTATTTATCTGTTTACAGATGCCAACCCAATGAGCTGTCCCATCCAAAAATTCACCTATTTAACCCTAGTCTGATCACAGGACAATTTACAATAGCCAATTAACCTATTAACTGCTTCATCTTTGGAATGTGGGAGGAAACCAGAGCCCCTGGATGAAACCCATGTGAACACACAGGGAGGACGTACAAATTCCTTACAAACATGTTGGAATTGAACTCTGAACTCCAGCGCTCCATACTATAATAACACCACGCTACTCTGGCACCACACCCCACATAGATATTTGTTAGTATTTGGTGATACACCAAACCTCTTTAACATAGAACAGAATAATAATGTATAGGCCCTTCATGCCATCATGATATGTTGAATTTTAAAAGGTCAATCTAACCCTGCCCTCCCACGTAGCCATTCATTTTTCTTTCATCCATGTCCCTCATGCATCTATTTTGACAACTATCCCTGGCTGAGTGTTCCATGCAATTACCACTCTCTGTGTACAAAACCTACCTCTGAAGTCCTCTCTATACTTTACTCCAGTTACCATGGAAACATGCCCTTTGATGTGTTCCAGAGTTTATAGACCAGCAACATTACCTTGCAGTTCTTGAACTCAATCGTCCAACTAATAAAGGTCAACACACCATCTGCCTTTTAAACCACTCTATTAATTTGCAAAACAACTTTGAAGGATCTATGGACTGGGAGCCAAGAACCTTCTATTCCTCTACACTGTTAAGAATCCTTGCTTCCAGTTCGACCTTCCAAAGAGCACCTTCCTCAATTTTCTCTGGTTTGAGCTTCATACACCACTTCTCAGTCCAGCTCAACATTCTGTCAGTCTCCAGAGCTACAGCAATCTTCTGCACTATCCAGCACAACACCACCTTTCTTATCATTAACCCACCCCTCCACTTCCCCATCTAATTCATTTATAAAAATCGTAAGCAGCAGGGGGTCCCAGGACAGATTCCTGTGGAACACCACAGATCGCCGATCTCCAGGTACAATATGCTCCATCTGCTACCACCTTCTACCTTCTGTGGGCAAGTCAATTACAAATTCATGCAGCCAAGTTTTCCTGCATCCCAAGTCTCCTGACTTTCTGAATGAGCCTTCCATGGGGAATTTTGTTGAACACCTTATTAAAATCCATATACATAACTTACACTGCTCATCTTCATTAATTTGTTTTATCAATTCCTTGGAAAAAAAAGGCAATTGGGGCTTATAAGGCAGTATCTGACCTTCACAGAGTCATGCTGTCTAATCAGACTACACTTCTCAAAATGCTCATAAATTCTGTCTCTAAGAATCCTCTCCAATAGTTTGCCCACCATTGATGTAAGACTCACTGGCCTATAATCCCCAGGATTATCTCCATTACCTTGTTGAACTAAGAAATAGCATTTGGCATCCTTCAATCTTCTGATACTACTCCTGTGGCCAGATCAGATGCAAAGAACATCACCAAAGATTGAGCAATCTCTTCCCTTGCTTCCCATGTTATCCTGGAGTATATACCATCAGCTCCAGGGATGTATTTATTGATGATTTTCAAAGGTTCCAACACATCCTCTGAGAGCATCTGTACCCAATTTATGCTCCAAATTTCCTGCCTAATAGCATCAAAATAAACCCTTTCCCAGTTAAATACATTCTCATAGCATCTGTTCCTATTCCTGTGCAAGGCTGTGCAAAAGTCAGGGAATTGTGGTCACAGTCTCTGAAATACTCACCAAATGAGGGATCTGTCACCTGAACAAGTTCATTGTGTAGTACTAAACCCAGTATGACCTTGCCACTAAACTTCTAAAAAGTAAAGGTAAAATGGGTACATCAGAATTATCAGTCACATTAACAAATGTTCTTTAGTTTAGTTTGAGGAAATCAAAGAGCTGTGCATTATTGCCAAAACAGGATTTTTGAAGATAATGATCAGAATTTCCTGGAGTAAGTGATGTTTTTCTTGACTAACTGCAAGCTTTATAGTAAAGATGCTTCCATAACGTTCATAAGGAAGAAGTTAAGGAATTTACAATCTGCATAAATGAACACTAAATTTCCATTTGAGGACAACGTGCAAACTGGATGGTTAAAAGCATGTAACGGTGTTCCTATATAGCTTGGGGAGAAGCCACAACCAGCTTGCGAAGTTGTAAAAGCAACAAAGTCACTAACCACAGTGCCTTTTATAGACGTGCTGACATTGTGTACTAAGGAAGGTGCAAATTAAAGATAAGTGCAATAGTAGGCTAATGGTGGGCCATTTTCTTCTAAATGGTGTCAAGTTTCTTCAGAATTATTGATGACGAATATATTCAGGTAAGTGTAGATTATTCCAGTATATTTCTTATCTGTACCTTCCGGAAGCGGGAACTGCTTTGAGACCAAGAGAAAAGTAACTCACAGCAAAATCTGTAGCTGGTCCAGCTGAATGTCTAGTTAATGTTGACCCCAACCACATAGATGGTGGTGGTAATGCAGTTGACAAGCATAGGTGACTAGATTTTCTCTTCATGGATATAGCTGTCACTTGGTACTCATGAGGCACAAATATTGTTTGCCATTTGTTAGTCTATGCCTAAATATTGTCTAAATCTTGCTGCATGCAGTTATGGACTAGTTCATTTGCTGGATATCAGCACATGGAATTGAACAATGTACAGTCATTAAAGAATATTCTCACTTCAGTTATGTGGTGTGTGTATGTGTACTGGGTGTTCAAATACATCAACATTTTGTACAGATTGTACATGAAATTATAGATTATGCAACACACTAAAAGTGCTGGAGGAACTCAGCAGGCCAGACAGCATCTATGGAAGTGAGTAAACAGCCCTGATGAGGGGGTCGGTCTCAGCTGAAAATGCCAACTCTTTACTCTTTTCCATAGACGCTGTCCAGCCTGCTGAGTTCCTCCAGCACTTTGTGTGGGCTGCTTGGATTTCCAGCATCTGCAGAATTTCCCCTCTTGAAGACTTAAGCAATCAATTCGAGTTATTAATTTCATACCTCAGTCTTCCAAAGGAAGTCATTTTCCAAACTGCTATTAGTTAAAATGACACTATTTAAATCCGATATGAGTTGTAATTTCAGATAAAATGGAAAATCTTTAGACTTTTTATATTTTGTCATGCTCAAAATGCATGAAGTTTCTCAAAAAAAGAACTTGGTTGCAGCTGTGGCACAGCACGTGCAGAGAATGGCAGCAAAGTGAATATTTTAAGATCGATGGCCAGCAGGAAAAGGTGTTCCCCTGGGATCAGTGCATTTAAATAATCGACTTTTGCAAAGAGGAACTTATCCATTTTTGCAGATGAAACTAAGCGAGAAAGTGTAGCGAATTCTGATGGAGAGTGTAGAAAGTGACAATAGAAAAGGATGAGTGGGAGATAAAGCTCTAGATTCATTTTAACACAAAATGTAAAGTTTTATGTTTTAAATATAAGGATGACCTGTGAAAATACAGTCCACCAACAGCAAAAGAAAAATGCTGAGCTGCTTTTTTACAGCAATCATGTGGATTACCGGTTAGGAATCACATGAAATATGTTTTGGTTTGAAAAACATCCAAGAATGTTTTATCTGATTTCAAGAAACTCAGCTATGCTGAAAGAATATTTTATAGTATAGTTCAAAGAATTAAGAATGTTTAAAGAAATATAATTAATATTAGAGGAATCAAGATGTTTGAAAGAAGAAAATGAATCAAAAATACTTGAATTTTCATACACGAGGTTGAAAAAATATAGAAGTCTGTAGATGAATTAACAATTGAAGTATTTATCTAGAAACTCATGGCATTAGAAGACATGAAGACAGTTAAACTGAAAAGGTAAAGGCACCATAGTTAACACAAAGGTAGTGATTTAATAGGGGCAAATTAATACCAATTGCTTGTGTTGATTGCTGAGAGTTATTTCAAATAAAGAGATGCATTTTTATTCTACCCAGTTCTGCAAAATACTGTAGTTTGTTTCATTCAATAGGACAATCAAAAGATTGCAACTTAAAGATTATTCAAGCAAACATATGTTTGAAGAGTACTTGCATATTTTTAGATCCACAAACCTAGTGATACATTAAACCACAACATCTAAATTCAGCTTCACTGTGCAAAACATTTTCAGCAACTGTTTTCTTACAGGGATAATGCGTTAAGCCAATTTTGTAATTTTGGAAATATTGTGATTTTAGATGAAGAACCTGACCTTTAAATTTCATATTGACATTTGTAACCTAATAACACTGAGTATGTAATGCTTACTGGGTGAATAATAGCTGTAAGAATGATTGTCTCCTAGAATGAGGCAGAGCAGGACTCAGAAAATGAGGGGTGTGATTTAAAAGGGGCATTTTCCTCTGACAGACACATACTCTGCATTGTGTAAGGCAAATGTCAAAAAATAACTTAAAAATTAAAAGACTCAAAGTCGGAAAATCACTGTAAAACATTATTGCTTATTTTGTGTTGCAGATGCACAATTACTTATCTTGGACTAAACATCTTGAATTCATCTTTTTCTTTAAATTCTGAAAAAAAGTATCTTGTATATAGCTTATCTTACGTTAATGACACATAGATATCTCAATGTTTTCAAAATTCTCCAAGTTATTTTGCATAAATAATTCAAGAGGGCAGTGATATAATTTGAAGTAGTGTTTTCATAAAATGTTGGCACCTGTAGTGCCACCTATTAATCAAGAAAAACAAATATGAATACAGTACATCTTCCTTCATACATAATAGATGTAATATACTGATTTGCATACTTCTGCATTCCAGTAGGCATCTTCTCTGAATCATTCCTGGCAAACTTGATCCTTCAAGTTTCAATCAAGCCATTTGGGCACAAAAATTTGAAACACCACTCCAAGACCGAAGAAATGTCTTAGGTTGGAGGAACAACACCTTGTATTACGTTTGGGTAGCCTCCAGCCTAATGGCATGAACATGATCTCTCAAATTTTCAGTAATATCTCCCACCCCTACTTCACCATTTCCCATCCCTTTAACCCTCTCTCATGTTATCTCCTTGCCCACCTATTGCCTCCCTCAGGTACTCCTCCACACACCATACTCCCAGTTTTTTCTTTCTTCCATGGCCTTCTGTCTCTTTCACCAATCAACATCCTAGCTCTTCGCTTCATTCTTCCCCATCCAAGTTTCACCCATTGCCTGGCATTTCTCTCTCCACTCCCCTACCTTTCAAATCTACTCCTAAACATCGACTGTACTTTTTTCCCTAGCTGCAGCCTGGCCTGCTGAGCTCTCCAGCATTGTGTGTGTGTCATTCTTCAATCAACAATGATTTCAGTTCTGAATGTCCCTGTATTACTTTCACATTATCAGCAAAGCTCATTTTGGCTGGTTTGGTTGGAGCAGTTAAATTTCTAAGCAAACTCTATGCTCTTCCACCAAATATATTCAGTAAAACTGCCTCTGGATTTGCAATGGCTACTTCATTTGTTTCAAGATACTGCTCAATTTGTTCTATTTACAATATTCAGTTATCTGTTGTATAATCAAATATGTCTATCTTTCAAATATAGCCAGCCATGCCTGCTTTTTAAAAAAAATTATTGTTATTATCACTGATAATGAACTTGTGAATTAATCTGTTTTTTTTTTAGCTCAACTGTCTTTCACTTCCCTTTGCAAAGAAACAAATATGTTGTGCTTCCTTTTAAGTGCTTCAACAGGTAGTTCGTTGTCTCAGGTTCCTTTTAAAACTTACTGATCACCACTGTTATGTTCCATAACTCCAAAACATATAACTAATGGCAAGAAAACACAGAGCTGGGAATAACATGTAAGTTTAGTGTTATTTTTACCTCTAGTGAGGTGTACACTTACGGTGAGGTGAGGTAATAATGTATATCATTCATGTACTTTTACATGTAACTGGTAATGAATTATGTAAACAACAAAGAATGCTTAATCAAACCATATATTTACAAAATTTCACAAATGTCACTGAAACATGAAATACACCATCAATGGTGTCTCTGTATCATTTTGAAATGGCATATTATCTATTTGGTTTCCTTTGCAATGTGACAGGTAGATCAAAAGCCATGTGGGAAATCAAAAAAAGCTGTAATTCACCAAGTTGTGCACAATTCATCCACGAAACAGGACTGCAAATGAGCCAGGTGGTCTGGAAATGTTCGCACAATAATCTGGTTGATGTTAACCAAATGGCAACAGTCATGACTGGTGTAACCTGGCACAGGCATACAAGAGTATGAAGGGTACGGGTAGGTTAAATGCCAGCAGGCTTTCTCCACTGAGGTTGGATGAGACTAGAACTAGAGGTGATTGGTTAAGGTGAAAAATTTTTGGGAACATGTGGGGGAATTTCTTCACTCAGAGTGTGGTGCGAGTGTAGAATCAGCTACCAGCAGAAATGGTTGATGTGGGTTCGAGGAACTTGGATAAGTATATGGATGGGGAGGGTTATGAAGTGCCATGCTCCATGTGCAAGTCAATGGGACTATGCAGAATAATAGTCCAGCATGGACTGGATAGGCCAAAAGGCCTGTTTCTGTGCTGTAATGTTCTTTGACTTTGACTCTATGATGGGCATCAGGATTGGAAGAACCCAATTAACCTACCTGTGTAGCCAGGGTTTGGGCATTACAGAATTATTGCTGGTCTCTGGGACCTGCTCTTTTCAGGTACAACATTGTTGCATTTATATTTTAGTTGAAGCTGGATCATAATGTGAATGAACATGGAAAAACAAGTAGTGGTGGTTCCAGATCTCTAAGTACTCACAGAGTTGCTGGCATCTGCATCAGTGATGCAGATAGGAGAAAATGTGAGCTGGGGAATAGAGAGGCCCACATGAAGTGAATTGTATTCTCCCCCCCCCCCCACCCTTTTGATTCATGGAAGATGCTGCATTCTATCTGGGCAGAGTTTCTTGCAGATTTATCAGTGCCATCTGCCTAAATCCTTATGCTTCTATGCCAAAAGTGTAACGAAGCAGCAGCCCATCGCTGAAAGTCAGAGCATGCAGTAGAGGCATTCAATAGCAAAGGGAAGAAAATGTAAAACTTAAAGACAGGGTCAGGGTTCAGGTTCAGATTAGGGTTAAGGCTCAGGCTTTTACTTCTCTCATTAACTCAATGACATCATTGCTAAAATCACCATGGCAACCTATATCTCATCCTATCAAAGTTTGCCCAATCCGTCTATAATCCATCATCCATATCCACAACAACTTAAAACCAACTAGTTTTCTCATCTCTTTTTCATTTTTGGCCAACAATCCTCAAACTGGACCACGAGATTTTTTTCCACAGATGCTGCCTTACCTGCTAAATATTACCAGCGTTTATTTTTCCGATTTCTATTCTTTGCAATTGATTGATTTTCTATGTGATTAAGTCACTATGGAACTCCATTTTACAATGTACAAAGCAACAAATGGCAATAACATAAATCACAAATTTATGGGCAAACAGCTATTTACCATTTGCTGAGGACCAGGGTGAACAGTAAAATATTACAAGTTCCCACACTTAGACACACTGCTTTGGGCCCACTGAATTAGAAGAACATGAAGAAGAAACAGAGGCAATCTATGTCATTACATTGCTGCCTTCCCCTAGGGTATGGCCCAGAAGCATTTAGCCATGTTTTGGGTTCAGCAAGAGACTTGTATTCCATGTTGGCATTTGTGACCCTCTTGGGCAATGGGAGGATGGAATTTGGGCATCTATTTTACTCATCTGAAACCTCAAGAATAACCCTGAAATATTGCAAAAGTCAGAAAATGCTGGAAGTACTTAGATTCAATATTTTACTATTTAAACTGACATTGCTAGCTCATACAAACATACTGATTCATGATCTGATATGAAATTATTCAATTTGCACTGTTGAGATGACTTTTTATTGGTTCCATACATGCAACTAATGTACAAATTTCAAATAGGAGTCACTGACTAATGGAGAAGCAGGGGGTAAATTGCTTCAACTTACTTTTTTTTGTTTTTATCCAGTTAAGATAAGTCCCTTGTAAGAGTAATCTGTAATTCTGATGAGTGAATTAACTCATGTTTTTGGCTTTCACATTTGTGAAAGGGATGTAAACCCTGAAGTAGAAGCCAATCTTTAGAATCCACATGGATGTTTCTCTAGTTATTATACCACTAAAATTTCAACAACTGTGCATGATTAAAGTTAAAGGAGAATAAACATTAATAAATATACAAAGCTCTTTATACTCTACCACATAGGTGAGCTGATGCTTCACATTCAAGTATCTCATATTCAAGTATAGTCGTGGGAGTGGTATCACGCTGAATAACATCTGGTCTCCAAATGTTTAATTATCTTGAGAAGATAAACGGGCAATTTCTAACTTCCAAACCGCCGCAGAAAATTTAAGTTAGGATGATGATGGAATACTCGCCACTCGCCTGAATGGGTGCAGCTGCAGGAACACTTACAGCTTAGTTCAATCCAAAATTCAGCAGTCTGCTTGATTGGCGCCACAATAAACAAGCACAGATCCCTTCTATCCCTTCACTACTATCCTACTGACAGAGACTCGTCCCCAAGCTTGAAAACGTAATGCATTCTTGTAATTTTAGCTGATATAAGCATTCCATTCCCTATGCTGAGGAGGACAGATCAGTACAATTGGAACACATTTTGGCAAGACCTCAAATTTTGCTGCTTTGTCTTTTAACAAGGTTGCATATTTCATCAAAGAAACATTGGCTTAAATATTGTCGTAATCATTAAAGCAGCAAGATGCAGGGGGCATGTGCCAGATACGTTGAGGCTCTGTGGACTCCATATGAGGACCTGAGGAATGCAAGGACAAAAGATTCAAGTACCTTACCAGCCTTCATAAAGATATCTGCCCCATAATTTCCTGCTTTTCTGCAGAATGGAGGTAATGGAAGAGATGATGCAGGCAACAGATTGCAAGTGGTAGAGGGGAAGCCAGGAAACTCTAGAAACAGCTGGGAAGATTGAGGTCAGTCAGGGAGAAGATCACATGTGATGAAATCACCTGGGTGATTGTAGTCTGGGTGACTGGTGTTACGAAATTCACAAGATGCCTGAGGACGTTGGCAGAATTGGGTTGTGCGGGACTTGAGTGTGATTATTAATAATGAATGTTCAAAGATGTAACCCACCTGGAGGATGCCCCAATGACATCAGTAATGTTGGGTAGAAGGGAATAATCATTAATATTGTAAGTTTGAAGATATAACCTTCCTGGAAGAGTTTGAATGCCCGAAACTCCTTGGGAAAGTCAACAGATAGAGTTGGATCCCTTAAAGAGCCTCAGATCAATTACAACATATTCAGTGTTCAAGGTATTCACTGTTATATGGTATAAATTTACACAAGATATGTCAAAATAATGTGATATCCTAAACCTTCCAATATACATAAAAGAACCCAAAATGAACATGCAGCACTGCTGGGATCTATTGAACATCCATACTTCCTTAAAGCTTGCATTATATAACAAGTAAAAGCATATGATATCATTTCCTTACCTCTAAT
Organism: Hypanus sabinus; assembly: GCF_030144855.1. Taxonomy (NCBI): domain Eukaryota; kingdom Metazoa; phylum Chordata; class Chondrichthyes; order Myliobatiformes; family Dasyatidae; genus Hypanus; species Hypanus sabinus. The sequence goes on along the minus strand of NC_082730.1, from coordinate 32,225,451 downwards.
TTTACTGAAGAATATAATGGTTAAGTAGGTTCCCATCAAAATTTGTAACTGAATGAACAAAGAGAACTCTGAAAGGCTTTAAGAATTTAAATGACTGTACATTGTATTGTAAATCTGTGATAATTTTGGCCAAATTGCACATTCTCTTTCATTTGAAAGAACCAAGAATACAAGGATAATGATATTATTTCACAAATTAACTTCCATTTCCTTTGTCCTCTATTCTATTATTCCTTCATGGCAGTAAATTAGTGACAAACTTTTATGATATTTGACAAAAGAACCAGGAAGGAATTGAGAAGTCTTAGTTTTTATACATTGTTATTTATGATGGAGAACAAAAGCTCTAAAAGGACAGAGGAAGGAAATTCAATAATGATTTTCAAGATGATTGAAAAATAAAATTGTAGGGTTGAGAGGTTAAAACAGAAAAAAGAAAAAACCCTCGCTAGTTCTTTCCTCATGAATTTCAGATTTAATTTTAATTAATTATTGATGCTCTCTTCCAGACTCATTGTCTGCCTAACCTCAATCACTGTCTACATTCATACCACTCCCTGCCCCTACCTTCTCACCTGGCCCAATGCTTGGTTTAACAAAAGGCATACATGAGATCAGACTGTATGCCTGAGTGGAAGGATGGGGGTTCGGGGGGGGGGGGGTGTGGGTGGGTTAATTGGTGATGCTGTTTGCACCTTCTGCTGTTTACTCTATGTAGTCTCCATGTGCATCTGATGCATGGACATGAGGTTCTCAATATCATTCCAATTCCTCCTTCTCTATTTGAGCAACCATGAGTAAGAGATATTCAAGAGCTAATAAAGATGTTCTATTTCTTCAAGGAAATTTTAATCACACCTTTGAATTACTTGATTTCTCTAGGCTAGTAACCTCCTACTTAAGATTCACGATTGCTTAATGTCATTTCCAGTACACAATTGTAAAGGTGAACAAAATCATTGTTACTAGATCCAATGCAGTGCATGAAAAAATAAAAAAAACACAATAATAATAAAATAACTATAAATACATAAGATAGCTTATATACAAAGATTGGTTGCATATCCATAAGCTGACACTAGGCACAGGAATGTTTGTGCATAAGGTGACTCTGAGAGGAAATGATGAAGTAGTGGTGCTGGGTTGTGTTGAGTGGAGGTGGGGAGGGATTAGTGGGAGGAGACATTGATCTGTCTTACTGCTAGGGGAAAATAACTGTTCTGAGCCTGCTGGTCCTTGGACGGAAACCTTGTAGCCTCCTTCTATATTAAATGAGAGGGATCTATGCTGCTGTTTTCCGGCATCTTTCTGTGTACCGGTTCTTTACGGCAGATAGGCTGGTGCCAGTGATGCATTGGGCAGTTTTGGTTGCCTGTTGCAGAGTATTCCTGTTGCTGTAGTGCAGATCCTGTCCCATACAGTGATGCCGCATGTTAGGAAGCACATCTGTAGAAGGGTGTGAGTTTGGCTGTGTACAGTCCAGCTCTCTCCAGCCTCCTCAGGAAGTAGAGGCACTGGTGAACATTCCTGATTGTGTAAGATGTGTTCTGGGACAGTGAGAGGTTGTGTGTGATGTGCACTCCCAAGTGTTTGAAGCTGCTCATGCCACTGATATAAAGAGGCATCCGAATGGTGTGAGTTCTTCTAAAGTCGATAACCATCTCCTATGCCTTGTTGATATTGAGGAACAGGCTATTTACCAGGCACCAGGCATAGTGCTCTTCCACCTCCTCTCTACAGGCCTTGTCATCACCATAGGTGATGAGCGCCACCACTGTCATGTGTCATGTCATTACCGAACTTGATTACGTGATTACTTGGGTGTTTGGCAATGCAGTCAGGTGTGAGCAGAGTGTACAACAATGGGTTCAGATCACAACCCTGGGGATGGGGGGCACCCGTGTTGAGAATGATGGGGAGTGAGGAGCAGTTGTGCATCTTTACTGTCTGTGTCAGAGCTTGGAACAGAATGCCTGTTCCAGGAGTCTACTGTCGTGAATGCAAATGATACAACCCATCCAGTCACTAGTGACTGAGTGCCCCTCACATTAAGGATATTGGCCTAGGAAAGGACATTGTTGTTTTGCTTTTCTTTGCAATGAATTTGGATGATTTCACAGAAACAGCACCGGTGGTAGCCTTTTAGTAATTTGGTGTGCTTGCTGCAAGTAATCCAGACCTCAGAAGAATAAGACAGGAAGGATCACTACTAGAAGACAGAAAATTCCCCTGCCCCCCTACCCCGCCATGCCCCCATGGACCACTTTGCAATGAAGATAAAACTAATGATGAAATTCATCATCTACTTCATTGCACCAGTCGAGCCTCTGCTGGATAGAGGAAAATGAAGACCTCAGACTTTGCCTGTTGCTTTATATCTGGAGTTGTTCAAAAGGATGAGAAGTGCAGGGTTTGCAGATTTCCTACCTCAAGTGAACATTTCGGTACTGGAAGGGTTTTCTTAACTTCCTGATATTTCCATCCTCAATTAGATTTCCTGCTTTCTAGTCCAAGGTTTTATTTCATTAACTTAAATCACATTCCCCAGCTATGTCTGGATTATATCACCAGGCTGCAAGATTACAAGTCCAGTGAAGTAACCATGGTAAGCCATATACCTTTAGTTTCTTGGACTATGGTTAGATCCAGTATGTTAATAACATGTGGCACAATGTTGATGGTTTTATTGCAGAAAATAATTCGGTTTTCTCTTAATTAAGATGGTCATGGTACAAAATATTATCCTCCATTTGTCAGCCAAGCTTGTACACCATCCAAGTGCTGAACCTGGCTGACATCCGCTGTTTTATTTAAATAGGCATTGTGAATGGAGATTAACACTGTGGAATTGTCAGCTAACAGCTGCACACCTAACCTTATGATGAAAGGAAAATTACTGATGAGGCAGCTGAGAACTGATTGGGCCAAGCATACTTTCTAGTGAGACTTTGGCAAAAACATCCTGAGGCTGCGGTGACTGGCTTCTATTGACAACGGTGTGTTTGACAACCTCTGGCCTCAGCTTTGCTGGTGCTCCTTTGCAAAAAATTCCGCCAAACGGTCCTTTGTTATCGAGAACAGCTAATTGTACTCTTTGTCTGACATTCAGCCCTAACATCGATGTCTGGACCAAGACTGCAACAAGGTCAGGAAATGATTTTCCCAAAAGGGCTTAACTGAGTATTGATAGTTTACTTGATTGATGAATTCAGGTTGTTTCAGTGTATTATTAATGAGGTTTAACATCATTGCAAGAAGGCTGATGTGGAGGAAATGGGCTCTTGTTGATTTGGTCATTTCAACAATATTCCACAGGGGTGAAAAGACGCCAGGGTTATAAACACAACTGAAAGGCTTAATTGGAGGATTAACAGATTCTGCGCTGCGATCACGTAAGACCTCAATGCTACTTCCTGAGGCTGGATTGGTTGCTTACATGCGGTTCCAGCAGTTGAAGCTATGTATATTCATGGAACACCCTTTCATCTTTCCATTACTAGGTTGCCCATTGCCATTCACAAGCTGGAAGAATGTTTTGATCATCCTGTCTATTTTTGATGTTAGCAGATGATGTCAGTTGATTAATATTTCATTCTCATCTTTCACCATTGCTGTATATGTCCTCCTTTTGGTCTTTCCCATTGAACCAGGGTTGTTCATTTTGCTTAATCCAATGAAGAAGTAAATGGTGTGTCAGATCAAATAGTTCCAAATGCAGTGAGACAAAAACCAGCTAATTGTGGACTGAAATCAAGTGGTTTGCTGCTGTTTAGTAGCCATGTCCATTTTGAGTGATAAATCTCAGTCAATGGCTATTTGTTATTCAGGGAGTATCTGGCAGGTGAAGAACAGCCTGAAAGAAGCAAAGGTACAGCTATGACATGGCTCTTGTGAACATCACCATGCCACTTAGTACATTGAAATTCATTTTCACAGGCAGTAAGGTGCATTTCACTAGTGACATCAAATGTGACTGTCTGTTATCATATACATAGTTTGAGGTTTCTCACAGAAATTTACAACAAATTAGACTGCTAAGTTGGATGTCATCTCATACGTACCAGCTTCAATAAATTAGATTGATGAATTGTTAATAGCCAGAACCTCACCATAGACTTTGTAACTTTGTATTAATAAAATTATTTGCAAAACCAGATACAAAAAGCAAGTAGAGAAGTATTTTTAAAAGTGATATTTTAAAAATTCTTTAGATCTCCAGCAATGAGGTTCCATGCTTGTAAAAGTTAATTTTCAGTGGCAGAGTGCATATAATAATAATTGCAATTTTAGAATTCCTTTAAAAATACCAGCTACACTAGAACGTACAGGTCTTAACATTTTCAGACCATTTTAGAGGTAGTTGTCATTTAGAAATATCAACCCCACACCAAATCTTGGTACTGCTAGGAGAGGCTTGTGAAGGAGCCGGGCAACTCAAACAAAAACTTCTACATTTCTTTCTCTAATGGTAGAATCGTGACTCCGGGAAAAAAAAACACTGCCAAATTTCATGTTAATACATATGAGCATTAATTAACTTCACAAATACCCCAACTGCAAAACCCAGCTAAAATCCAAAATCCTACTGTAATATACACCCCTTCATGACAATAAAACAGGAAATAACTTTATAATCTACAACTTCATTTATTTATCCAAATCCTTTACTTTTACTTATTGTTTCTTGGTTAATTTATGAATGAGAAACCATTTGGAAAAGTCTGGCAAATTATATCTGAGGGAAATATCTTTACTTCAATGTTTCTAAAATAAAAATAATTGCTGTTGACCCTCAATTCATGTTTGCAGGTTGAATCCTGTTATCTTGTTGATTCTATTCTCTCCTGTTAATTTGATTTTAAGGGAAGCATGCAACGGTGATCCTGCTCTCCTGCAGAAGCCCACAGAACTGCTCTAAATAATGTTACTTCCATTTAATTTCTTTCAATTTTGCTTTTGACCACGTAAGATTGGTTGCAAATTTTGAATAACAGCACTTTAACATTACAGACCTTAAAAGACATTCTGCTCACAATATAATTTAAGTCAAGGGCAATGAGCTGCTGAAGATACTTCAGTTACTCTGAAATGAAGACACAACTTAACTGAATCTTTACATTTGATATGCTACATGCTTTCCCATTCTTAGGAGACAACTGTCTGATACCAGAGGGCATGCTTTGAAGGTGAGTGATGGTGGTTTCAAAGGGGGTGCTGAGGGGTATTTTTTTTTAAACTCAGAGAGTAGGGTATGCCTGGGATACACTTCCTGGTATGATGGTAGAAGCAAGTACATTCGAGGCTTTTAAAGACATTTAGATAGGTGCATGAATGTGAGGAAGATAGAGAGATATGGACATTATGTAGGTAGGAGGAATTGGTGTTTGGGTGCTTTTGATTTGCTTTTTAGCTGGGTCAGCACAACACTGTGGGCCAAAGGGTCTGTTGCTGTGCTGTACAGTTCTATTGACACAGTCGTCCAAAATATTACCAAATGTAATTCCAGCTACATATTTAACAGAGCTTCAAATATTCTCATTAATATAATCAATTAAATGAATCACACTAAATTTTCATTTGCTGTTAAATGTTTAGAAAGTAATTGGAAATACCAATCCAAATCCCCAAAATAACTTGATGAACTGTAGGCCCAATGGAATTAAGGATCTGAAAGACTTTCTCCCTTTAAAACATGCAGTCTGGCATTTTCCAATTCTGGCAGTCGAGTGGGCGGTAATTAGCATCTGTAGCTGGAAAAGCTGCCTGGGTATTTAATTGCTGTAAAGACATGGGGAATCTAATGAGAGCAACTAAATTTTATTTGCAAAACCTTAGGTGATCTGCACTTCTCTTTGATGAGAATATAAGACAGAATTGCTGGACATTTTCATGACTGAAAAATTACAGGAAGAGAAACTGAAGAAGGAGGGATTATTCTCCAAGGAACTAAGTGAAATTTTTTGAAGAGAGATATTGAAAATTAGTATTACATATCAGAGAGAAAGAAAAAAATAAACAAATCCTAGAAACATACACAAATTCTGGAAAAACTCAACAATTCAAGCAGCATCTTTGAAGGAGAATAAACAGTCAATATTTCAGTCTAAGACCATGCGTCACATCTACAAAGGAAGGAGGAAGAAGCCAGTGTAATCTGGTGATGGTGGGAAAGAAGTACAAACTGGTAGGTGATAGGTGAAACCAGGTGAGGGGGAATGTGTGTGAGTGGGCGAGGGGATGAAACAAGAATCTTGGAGATGATAAGAGGAAGAAAGAGGAAGAGTGAATCTAATAAGAGACAGTGAACCATGAAAGAAAGGGAAGGAGGAAGAGAACCAGAGGAAGATTATGTCAGGTGAGGAGAAGAGAAAGGGTGAGAAGGTAACACAAATGTAGATTGGGAAAAGAGATGAGAGGGAGATAGTGGTGGGGAAGAAATTACCAGAAATGAGAGAAGTTGATATTCTTGCTATCAGATTGAAGATTACCAGGGCAGAATACAAGGCGTTGCTCTTCCAACCTGAGTTTGGCCTCATTATTGCAGTAGAGAAGGCCATGGACAAAGGGATAGATAGGTACTTTATTGATCCCAAAGAAAATTACAGTGTCACAGTAACATTACAAGTGCACAAATATACAAATATTAGAAAAGAAGTAAGACAGAATAAAAAAACTTACTTCAAGCAGACTAACAGGAGGGGGTCATCACTTCTCCAGCTATAAGCTGACTCATTATAGAGCCTAATGGCCGAGGGTAAAAATGACCTCACTTAGTGGTCTTTGGAGCAATGCAGCTGTCCTAGTCTATTACTAAAAGTGCTCCTCTGTTCAGCCAAGGTGGCATGCAGCGGGTGAGAAACATTTTCCAGAATTGCCAGGATTTTTTGTAGGGTCCCTTGTTCTACCACAGCCTCTAATATGCCCAATTTGACTCCTATGACAGAGCCAACCTTTCTAATCAGTTTATTGAGCATGTTGGCATCACCCATGTTGATGTCATTGTCCCAGCACACCACCACACAGAAGATTGTACTGGCAACAACAGACTGATAGAACATGTAAAAGAGAGGCCTGCGTTCTCCAAAGGACCTCAGCCTCCTCAGGAAATAGAGGTGACTCTGGCCCTTCTTGTACACAGCTTCTGTGTTAGTCCTCCACTCAGGTCTGACATACAGGTGCACCCCCCAGGTACTTGTAGGTCTTCACCACATTCACACCCTCACTATCAATAGTAACAGGGAGTAGTGCAGGCTCAGTCTTCCTAAAGTTCATCACCATCTCCTTAGTCTTACTGATGTTGAACTGCAGGTGATTCAGCTTGCACCGTTTGACAAAGCCCTCCACCAGGGTCCTGTATTCATCCTCCCATCCTCCCTTTTATACACCTATCTATTGCTGAGTTCTCAGAGAGCTCCTGCAAATGAAATGATTCAGTGTTGTATCTGAAGTTTGAAGTAAAAAGGATAAACAAATTACAGCCCCCTGTAGGGCCCTGGTGCTGCATATAGCCATGTCTGACAGACAGCTCTAAAGCCACACAAATAGTCAGGTAGTCTATTATCCAGGATACAAAGGACGTGACAATCTGCATTTCATGGAGCTTTTTCCCCATCAGTGAGGGCTGCATGGTATTGAAGGCACTTGATAAATCAAAAAAACATGATCCTCACAGTGCTGCCCTGCTTATCCAAGTGGGAGCAGATGTATGACAGGATCATCAACTCCACTGTACTCTTGGTAGGCAAATTGCAAGGGATTGAAGTCTGATCTGACCAGGGGTCAGAGCTGAGCCAGGAGCAGCTTCTCTAGGCTCTTCGGGGTATTATTCAAAGGTCATTCAGGACTTTCAGTTGGCCCTTCTTCGGTACTGGGACCACGCCTGATGTTTTCCGCACAGCTGGGACCCTTTCCAGGCTGAGACTCAGATTGACAATGTGCTGGAGAACTTCACACAGCCGCTAAGCACACTCCCGCACACTCCTTCACACCATCCTGTCCCAATGCTCTGCCATATCAGATGTATCATAATGTGAATGGGAAGTTGAAATGAAATGGTAGCCTCCAGGAGACCTTGACTTTTGAGGCAGACCGAGCAGAGGTGCTCATCAAATTGATCCCCAAATCTGCACATCTCACCAAAGTAGAAGAAGCATGTCAGTACCTCCAGGTGAACACAGTCTTTTTGAGTGTTGCCCACTAGCTGTCAGTCTGCCATTTTGAATTGCCATGTGCTCCTGTCCCCACTCCTGCTCTACTCTGGCTCTCATCTGCTTCTCATTATTACCTGTATTGCTGCCACCTGTGTCTCATTGTGCTCCACCTATCATCTGCCTCTCTGTTTATTACTCAGTGTATTTCAGTCCTGTGTTTTCAGCTGTTTGTTGCTGGATTGTACCAATGAATTTTCCTGACCTGTTCCAGTATTTGTATCTGTACTGTGTCTGGCTGAATATTGACTCTACCTGTTTCCTGATTCTGGTTTTTGGATTTCTCTGGATGTTTTAATCTTTGCCTGAACTTTGATGCTGACTTTGTTTGCACCTCGGGATTTGTTACTCAATTAATATCACTGTGTGCACAGCGCTGGGTCTATGATTGGGTCCCTGCTTCAGTGCCCTAACAAAGCAATAGATGATACCAAATGACTGGCAGGTAAAGTGTAGTCTCACCTGGAAGGCCCATGTGAAACCTTAATGTGCTGGATACAGGTGTTTACAATGTGGAAATAGGACTTTTGGTCCACTATCCACGTTGACTATCAAGCACCCATTTGAATTAATCCCATTATATTCTCCCCATATTCATAACATCTCCAAATTCTATAATACAGCTACACACCACAGGAATTTTACACTGTGAAATGTATATTAATGTACTGACCTGTAGATCATGAATGTGGAGGAAGCCCATGCAGTAGAGAGCACCTGCAAACTCTTAATAGATATACCTAGGGATAGAATTGAACCTATGTCTCTGGTGCAGAGGTAATGACTTTAGTCTCTGTGTAAGTGCACCACGCCATCATGGTTTTGGGGAGTAAGTAAAGATAAATTGTTTCCAATGATTTTATGTTCTGGTCAATATAAGAGGCTGCAAATGCTGGAATCTGGAATGCATCAAGTCCTGGAGGAGCTCTGGATCAAGCTTTGGTAACTGGAAATTACAGATAATGATAATTGCAAAGGGACTAGAGTCAACATGAGGGTTATTTTTGTAGTTGTTAAGCTTTGGAGTGTATTCCCTAACAGAATAGAAGGCTCTTTGGTAGCCTTCAAAATGGAAAAGATAAACATTTGAAAGAGAACAAAATTGTAGAGATGCATGAAAGAATAAGAAAGGGAAAAGGGGTTTAATTGTCTACTCCTTAAAAAGAGTCAACTTTGATCCTATTACTTTTGAGCTATTATATCCTTTTCTTTTATGCTCAAAGGAAGTACAAGCTGCTTTGAAGAGAACAATTTAAAATGCTCAGTGGCTCCATGGAGGGCAAACAGTTACTTTCTGGTTCTGCGGAAAGAACTTGAAATATTATCTCCTTTTCTCTCTCCACAGATGTCCCCTGACCTTTTGAGCACGTCTCCATTTTTATTTCAAAACTTCAGCAAACTTTTTTGTTCCAAGCTTCATTTTATTGGGTATTCAGGGGAGAGGTTACATTCATATACAAAAATGAATGAGATGTCTTGCTATGTATTTTTAATTCATTTTGCAACTGCAAATAATGGATAATCATGATTGTTAAAAAAAGAAGATACTTTATTTTACTCTATATGAAAAATTATCATCACTTTTCTTGATATTACCTCTGTGCACTGGTTACTAAAATCTTCCCATTTCTCCGACATTTTAGGAAACCTGACCAGGTCATTTGCAACTGTCACTGAGCTTGAGAGAAGCCTCTAGCCTCACATCTCCTCCTCTCCTTCTCTAATTCCTCTTTGCTGAACAAAAGAAGACACATTATGAATACATTATTATCTCTGGATGGAACCAATCTTTTGTTTTCTAACTCAATCATCTATTCAAACATACTCAATGTGGTACACTTGCCTCTGTAGCCAATTACTTCAATTCAGACAATTGATTAATCACTTGGCGTAAAACCACATCAGTTTTGCCTTATTGAAAACTTCCAGATACTCAATATTTAATGAGAATTTGCAGTCAAAATAATCACAATGCTAAGAATACTATCATTGATTATCCATGAAAGATACAGCAAATTTTGGCAAGAGACATGTGTGCAGTTCAGGAAAAATATCCAAGCCCTGTCTTGTGAAATGTGCTATGTTTTGTGACTCCAAAACATAATAAAATTAACTGAAGGGAAAACAAAGGGGTCTGAAATGAGTCTAACTTGTTTTTAAGTGAGATGTGCACATATCACATGGTAGTGTAGTAGTGATGTATGCAGTTCACTTATTTTTACAAATAACCCATAATGAATTATTTAAATGAATAAGAATGTTTAACTAAACATCTTGAGTAATATATTTACAGTATTACTCAAATACTATTGAAATATTAAATACACAACACTCCTCCCTTGTTAACAATGAACTCCAACTCAATATAAAATGCATCTCAACCATATACTGTACACTGTATAGACAGCATAGTAAATTTTTAAATTGTCCCATTCAAGCCTAATGGTTTAATCCCTGTGGAGGATTTATTTCTTTTATGGCAGAGAGGACTTGTGCTGTGAAACAATCTCAGGTTCTGCCAGGTTGTAGGAGTTGACACCAAGACTGTAGGAAAGGGTTCTAATAGCTTTGGACACCATTCCTCTTCCTTTATCCTATAATTTGTGCATCTTGATCTTGGGAAGGCGCATTTAGTTCACTGGAATATTCTCTAATTAATCCTTCTATTGCTTCCTTTACAATCTGATTTCACCTCTTGGTTTCTTCATTCACAACATCATCTGACGAATCCTCCATTTTCATATCTCGTTTGACCCCTTTCTTTTTGGCCTTTCATTCATCTAGCTGGGCTTTGGTTTTTGCATCTACTTTTACAAGCAGCTTTTCGTCTCCCCCTGAAGTTAATGCAATAACCTTCATGTATGCAGAGTAGATTTTGTTTCTATATGCTCTCAAGGGTTTAAAGGTTCATTTTATTATCAAAGTATACAATTCTGATATTCTTCAATTATCTGGGTAGCCATGAAACCAAGAAAGAAAAGAAAGGCAACAATGATCATGAACTCCCAGTTCCCATCTCCCTGCAAAAACCTGCACAACACTCCCCACATAGGCAGGCTCTCTCCTCTCTGATGGTGTAGCAGAGTGATCAAAAGGAAGGAAATTGAATCTCATCCTCCGCACTCACTTCCATGCTCCAATTGCTCTCAACAAACAATGGAAGCTTTAATTGGCAAAATGGAGCCAAACATTGGTTTGTGCCCCATCCCGCAGCCGGCCTGCTATGATGTTTGTGCATGCTACATCTGCCTCTTGGAATCCTCTCGGAGACTGCAGAGTGCTGGAGCACCCAAACGGTCTCCAAATTTCACACCTTCAAGTTTTAATCGCCCTTGTCACCTTAATCGGCAAGCAGTGGAAGCTATACTTGACAAAATGGGATCATTCGCTGGCTTGCACACACTTCTGCAGGCTTCTCACCACAAGGTGCATTCACACTGCCTCTGTCTCCCAGGATCTCAGAGGCTGCAGGACGCAGAAGCATCCAAACAGAAAAACACCATCTCCAACAGTTCCAGAATCCAAGCCAAGTAAAAGCCATAAAAGAAGTAGAAAAATATGTCTCCATGATCTATCCAGAAGATGTCGACCAAAGGAATGTTGAACGCAGACACCATCTTGACCAGATGCTTGCAACTTTGCTGGAGCTTCCTTAACTCTTTTCCAGCTAAAAACCAAGTCACATCTTACAAGTAACTGCCTGATTAACATATCAGCGGCTTTCTCAGATAAGTTGCCTATAATCGCTTTGTAGTTGGACCACTGCTTTCATCACCTTTACAATGGTCATTCCTTGGTCCAATACACTTGCCAACCAGAGGCGGAAAGGCTGGCACCAGTACCTGTTTGCCCTATGCTGGGCAATGGCTCATGGTGTACAGGATGGAGATAGTTATGGCATTGTCAGGCACCTTGCTTGATTTGTTTTCAGTTGGGTCTGTTACAGGGGATGTGGCATGCAAATGGATGGATCTCCAATCAAGTTGTCATTATCTCAGCCAATCACTTCCCCAAAATTCTGGCTTCCCGCTTTTCGGATATGGATGTTGTACTTTGCTGTTACAGCTGTTATTCCCACAGGAGTTATCTTTTCTCCAGTATAAATTCATAATTGGAAATCTGCAGGCTTCAGTTTAGTATCTTTGAAATGCCATTCAGTCTCATTTTGTGGAATGACTGAAACAGCCGAGCCAGTGTCCAATTCCATTTTATTTAATTTGTTGTTCACTTCTGGTGTAAGACATATTGCTTATCTATTGTGCCAGGATAAAACCAGCTTCAGGGCAGAGGAGTAACACCTTATACTCTATCTGGAAAGCCTCCAACCTAATGGCATAAATATTGATTTCTCCTTCTGATTAAAAAGACTTCGCTCCCCCCCACCTTTTTTTTAAATTCCCCATTCTGCCTATCACCTCTTCCTGGATTCCCTCCTCCATCCCATTCTCTTATAGTCCACTCTCCTCTCCAATCAGATTCCTCCCTCTCCAGCCACTTATCTTTCCTCCTCACCTGGTTTCACCTATCACTTTCCAAATATCCGCCTTCCCTTTCCCCCCCCCCCACCTTTTTATCCCGGTAGCTTACCTCTTCCTTTCCAGTCCTGAAGAAGAGCGGCAGGTCAAAAGTCAACCATTTATTCATTTCCATAGATGCTTCCTGACTTGCTGAGTTCCTCCAGCATTTGTGTATGTTGCTTGCCAATTGTTAATTTTCATTACCTAATTCCCAAGGCCACTCAGTCTTGTGTCATTCTCATCATTATCAGATTTGTCATCAGCAGCATGCAGATTAATGCTCTTTTTGAAACTGAAACTCAACTTTTTAGCTTTTTCTCTTCCCTGTGCAATCCATTTACGTTTGTATTTTTGTCTGCCTGACATGTTCTTTGTATGTGCCCTTTTTTTTCTTGCATTTCCTGGAAGTTTCCTATTTAAATCTGCTTTTGTCTGGTGTTATGTGAGCCCCTGGCACAACATTTTGTTTACATTCTTTTTCATTCCTGACTACAACTCAACTGAGTCTCTATCTTTCTTCCATGACCTTCCATCCTCTTCAATCGGACTCCCCCTTCTCCAGCCCTGGATCTCTTTCACCAATCAATTCCCCAGCTCTTTGCTTCATCCCTCCCCCTTCAGGTTTCACCTATCACCTTGCATTTCTCTCCCCCCACCCCCCAACACCTTTTAAATCTTTCTCTCAGTCCGGCCAAAGGGTCTTGGCCCAAAACATCAGCTGCACTCTTTTCTAGGATGCTTCCGGGCCTGCTGAGTTCCTCCAGAATACTGCGTGTTCTTTGGATTTCCAGCATCTGCAGATTTTCTCTTGCTTGCTTCTCTGTCTGCTCTTCCATTAATACAGCCATTTCAATTGTTCTTTAAAATGACAATTGTGCTTCAGGTAAGGGCTGTTTCTGAATGCTTTCTGGCAAGGTTCCACAAACTAAACAATCTCTCGTATGCATTGTTGAACTGACAATGCTCAGACATCTTCTTCAGTTTAGCCACATATGCTGAAGTAGACTCCTCTTCCTTTAGATTCCACATTTGAAACCTGAAGGGTTCTGCAATCAACAATAATTTCTGTTATAAATGTTTTTGCATTACTTTCATGATATCAACAAATATAACTTCAGCTGGTTTGGTTGGAACAGTTCAACTTCAAAGCAAATTGCCTTTAAATCCAATGCACTCACTAAAATTGCCACTAGCTTCTCATCAGCTATTCTATTATTAAAGTATTAAAAGTCCGGTATTAAAATACTGCTCATTCCATTCAGTATACAATATCCAGTTCTCTCTTGTGCAATCAAACTTGTCAATCTTTCTGATGTAGCCAGCCATTTCTGGGTTTTTTTAATGATTATTTTCACCTGGTACTCATTGTTTATGAATCTGTGAATTTTCTGCCTTTTTTTTTAAACGTTCATGTATTCCTTTCCAAAGAACATGGGCTGTGTTGCTTTTTTAAAGAACTTGAACGCCTAACTGCAATTCCACAGGTTGGTAGTCAAGTCAGGTTCATTTTAAAAACACTCTGTCATCACTGTTAAGTTTTGTAAATCCAAAACATAAAATAACTTAGAAGGAAAATAAAGGAGTCCAAAGTGTAAGACTAACTTGTTTTAACTTAAAGCAAGGTGTGGAAGTATCTCGTGGCATTGTCATGACTTATGCAATTATATAACCCATAATGAATTATTTAAATGAACAAAATGCTTAATCAAACAATATATTTATATTACTCAAGTATTACTGAAATATTAAATCCACTACAAATTGCTTCATTTGAATTAAAGAAAAAGTGGTATAGACTTTCCACCAACCTGTAATTAATTACCACCTTTCCCTGGGTCACACTGTTTATTCCATTATAGCCCTGGCATAGTCTTCCACTGAGAGCCCAATTTCCAGGACTTGACCGTGACTGGTGCAAGTGTAGCTTGGTACACTCACAGGTTGGCTCAGGCAGCTGGTGTTGTCCTCAGTACTATCAAGGATTTGATTTTTGTTAAAGGTTTCTGGGATGTCACTGACAGTTACAAACATTCAAGGACGTTTGGGAAATGCCAAAATATTAAGACATTATGAAGGCATCAAAAGTACAGTACTTAACTCATTTATTACAATGAAGAAATCATGCACAAAATATTTTAATTAAATTACTAAATATATTATCTTTCTTCCAGACAGCAGTCTCCTCCCACTCATGTTAATTGGGTATGTCAAATATAAACTGGTTCATTATCTGAATTTTTATAGGCCCATTGGGCTTCATGGATACCAATGGGACACAGAAACAGCTAGTGACCTGGATGCTAAGTGCAAAGATGCTACTCCCAGCCCATGACAAAGCAAAAACTCAGGGCTTCTGCAGAGAAACATCCCATCGGTTGGAATGGCCAGCCAATATTTTGTTGTCCACATCACCATTAGCTTTCTCCACATAATGTGAATCGGCAGCACTTGACACAAATAATCTCACAATGGATAATAGTGGATCATCAATCCAAACAAAATTACCCAGGCAACAAAGCGATTATTCAAATTTAGATTGAATCCTTTGCTTCCAACTATCTCAATGTGCCAAACTGTTCTTCTTCTCAAGTCCTTTATAGTTATAGCTCGCTAATAAACAAACACTTACAAACAAACCAAATAAGACCATTTTTTCATATTGCTCTGAATATTTTCTTTGGCTGACTGTAGCAGTGTCTGAGCAATTAACACTCAACCCTTGGAAACCAAACGATATTTCTGAGGGTTGAAGTTAGTAAATTTTTTGACATATGTCAGTGATAACACCTGATTCAGCCTCTCTTCTATCCAGCATCTGGACAAGAGGTAAGGGAAGTAGAATCTTACAACAATCCCTTCCCTATTACTACCTCCTTAGTGATCACCCTTAATATCCCAAGATGCTTCACTGATATGATATTAAATAAAATTTGACATAATAAAGAAATATTATGGTAAATGATCATAATCTTAGTCAAAGAGGTGTGTTTAAAGACTTTTTAAAAGTGAACAAGAATTCAGTGGGCATAAAATTTGGGATGAATTCCGGATTAGTAAACATTGGTTGTTGATTGACAGCATTGGAATTAGTGGGCTGAAGGGCCTTTTTCTGCTCTCAAACTCTCTATGACTATGTGACAAGTCTAGTTATTGCTGGACACCAAGCAATGCTCCAAACCTGGTGCAATAATTGGACCATTGTTTATTTTTGTTTGCATTAACACCTGAAGATCAAGCTCAACACTTAAGGAACAGCTTCTTCCCTTCTACCATCAGATTTCCAAACAGTCCATGATCCCATGAAAATTACCTCCTGATTTTGCTCTCTTGTTGCCCTACTTATTATGTATTTCTTATTGTAACTTACAGCATTTTTATGTATAGCACGACACTGCAGCCGCAAAACAGTGGATTTCGCATTTGTCGGTGATGATAAATCTGATTTTGTTTCTGATTCACAATACAGTAATTAGAAATTTTTTTGCCAAAAACAATGCATCAGCAAGTGAAACCTATCAAAAGTGAGGAATGGTATGAAAAATTGTGCTTCACTATTAATACTTAAAGGCTGTTTAATAACAAAAGTGGTCGACCACTGTATTTCCTGTTCAACTGAGAAGGTTCTTTTGCTACACTACAATTCCAGTCTGGAATCGAGATTTAATTCCTGCACATACTGAAAAATATTAAGTATTTTTCCTCTGCTGTTTGCAAGAGACTTTTATATTGCCCAGAAATTGGCTTTAAAACCCCAAGTGGATGTCTAGCTGAAGTCTCTCTTGCCCCAGTTTTCCAGCAGGCATGTGTTATTTCCTTAAAGGCTAAAATGATATTTTTACATATATTTCTTTAAAGGTTAAAATGTCAGCAGATCCAGAACGTAAGTCTGTCATTCCACTTTCTTGTTACTGATGCATCCATGGTGTATATTCAGCCATTTCTACTTACTGCCATGTTATTTCACCGCCAGTGTTGATCATCAAAATAAAATGAAACACTGCCCCCTGCAGTTTTGCATTGTTACTACATCACCCTGATCATTGTCAATTTACGAACCGAGTAACAAATTTTCTTTGCTGGTCAAGACATGATAAATTAGAAAAGCAATGCACTCTAACAGCTGCTGATATTTTATACATGCTGTTATCATAAGAAAAGAGACTCATTATCACCATCATAATTTAATACCAATTTACAAAAATAGTTCAGTGCAATTTCAGAATGTCTCAGAAATTGCTCATCATTTAACACATTTGATCAGTCAGATTATACTTGCATAATCTCTGACTCAACCTCCTGTGAAGTTAAATGTTGGTGCAAGCCAACCAAATATGTATCTAGAGGAACAGTTAATATTAACTCCACCCACATATGGAACAACATTTCCTCAGTAAAGAACTGACTGGCTTCTGTTTTTTTTTGTGGAATAAATCCAATGCCATCAGCAGAAGCCAAAAATACCTCTGCCTTGTATTTACTGTCTATGAATGTGGGTTCTCTCCACTTGTCCGAACAGCATAACTGACTTGGTAGGTCACCAAACACTGGCAAATTTCCACAGATGTACCGTGGAGAGCATTTTGACTGGTTGTATCACTGTCAATGGAGATGCCAATGCAGAGGATCATAGAAAGCAGCCAGCTCTATCCTGAGCACGAGCCTCCACATCATCAGTGACATCTTCAAAGGGGAATGCCTCATAAGCTGTAAGCAGTTCGTACATTCTCTCTGTGACTGCGTGGTTTCCTCCTACACTTCAGACAGACCCTCAGGGTTAGTAAGTACAGATGGACATTTAGGGTCATTAAGTTGTGGGCAGGCTATGTTGGTGCTGGAAACGTGGCAACACTTGCGGGCTGCCCAGCCCGATCTTTGCTGATTTGATTTCACGCAAATGGCACTTTATGCAGTCCTGGGTAGGTCTGTAGTCTAGTGTAGTTTTTTACGTAGTTCAGTCTAGTTTTTGTACTGTGTCATATAACACCATGGCCCTGAAAAATGTTGTCTCGTTTTTACTATGTACTGCACTAGCAGTTATAGTCGAAATGACAGTAAAAAGGGACTTGATATTGCACTATATGTTTCAAAGTACATGTGAGAATTAAGGCAAATCTTTCCTTGCTTTCAAGAAGGCAGCAATCATCACGCAGGTCTCTCGTCATCCAGGATATGCCCTCCCCTCAGAGGGGGGAGGAAGAGTGACGACGCTTACTCAGTGTTGTGGGAACGGCTTCTTCCCCTCTGTCATCAGATTTCTGATCAGCCCATGAGCCAATGAACACTAACTGACTATTTTGCCTCTTCTTGTACCACTTATTTGTTTACATTCTTATTGCAACTTATGGCAATATCTCTATGTATTGTCCTGTTCTGCTGCTACAAAACAAACAAATTTCACAGCATACTGTATGTCAATGATAACAAACCTGATTCAGATTCTGACCCCACTCCCCAGAAATAGATTTTCTGCCACTTTACTTCATCCTGCTCTTTATATTGATCTGATATGGATCTCAAACTAATTTGTAGCACTGTCCTCAAGCTACATATCCCCCTTATTGGAAACTCGTTATCCTTTTCAAACTGATAAACTCCATGTCACTGGACTGCAGCCTGTCAATTTATAATGGGTCTACTGAGATAGTACTGCAGAAGGCTCTCAAACCAAGCAACAGCCATTCTGTCTGAAACAGGGTCAAGGTAGTAATGTGTCATAGAAACACTCATTTCTCATGGGAAGCAGACTTTACTCCCAAGAAAAGCTTATGAAAAAATTTAAAAACTGCAGATCAGGAAAAATAAAATAAAAACAGAAGATTTTGGACACACTCAGAAGGCCACGCAGCATCTGTGGAAAGAGAAAATGAGTTAATATTTTGGATCTAAAGTCTGTCTCATGGCACAGATGAAGAATCTTTAACCTGAAATATAATTCCTTTTCTCTTTCCATATGTACTGAGTTTTGCCATTTTTTGTCAATCAGGGTTTATTTTAGGTTAATTGGTCACATGATTGTAAACAGTCTCATTGGGCCAGAAGGGCCCGTAGTTGTATTTCTAAATCTAAATAAAATTTGTTACATGAAAACCTTCATAAAATCATATTATAAAATATCTAACACTGACTTTTCATTCAAATTGAGTCATCTCACATCAGTGATGACACAACAAAATAGATTACACAGATATGAAAATTTGCCCCTATAATGGATGAGTCGTCAGTGTATATTGAAAAAAAAAACACTTAAATAAGTTTTATTTACTTTGGTGAAACTGTTTAGTGAAGAGGGGCTTAACTTTACACTCAGTGTGAATTAGACTTAGCCAGATAACTCACTGGACCAGAAAAAGCTGATCCCAGTTCGTACCTCATGACTATTGCTTGAACTAGGTGAGTATAGGGATCCCAAAACGAGGCCAGCATTTCCACAATGGCCCTTCCACAAAGTATGATGGGCCATGAGTGGTATCTGGGTTACAGACAGCGTAAGCTTAAAGCCCTGTCTACGGACTACCCCAATGACCGTCTTTGCACTCCTGCTGACAAAAGGCCTTTTTACAATTTCCAAATATTTTTGATCACTACGTTTAAAAATGTAACCAAGGCAAATACATTCTTGATAGAGCTCTTTAGAAAAGCATATAATTCAGATAATGGTAGTAGAATCATTTCAAGCATGTATAAGGGGTTGTCAAATCTTAAAACACATTCGACTTCATACATTAAAACAAAATGGGAGAAGGAAGGAGGGATAATTATATCTGAGGAAGAATGGACAACAATATGGAGATATCAATGGAAGTGTACCAGTTCACAGAAATGGAGGGAGTTTGGATGGAAAAGCATAAGATATTTTATTACACTCTCTCAGAAATCCCATTATGATAGTAACCTCCCTGTTTGCTGGAGAAATTGTGGAAATCAAAATGCAAATCATTATCATATTTTTTGGGACTGCCCTGTTATCAAAAACTATTGGAGGGGGATACACATTGCCCTACAAGACATCTTTAAATGTGAAATACCCTTAGAGAGTAAGACCATATATTTTGGATATATACCTCAAGAATGGTTGAAAAGAGATAAATATTTAATGACAACACGAGTGAATTAAAAGATGCTGGAAATAAATAAAAACACAAAATGCTGGCAGAACTCAGCAGGCCAGACAGCATCTATGGGAGGAGGTAGTGACGACGTTTCAGGCCAATAGGTAGGGATGGGGGTGGGGGGGCAGGGGTATCAACGGAGGTCAGTGAGTTGGATGTTCATGCCAGCAGGTAGGAGGCTACCTAGGCGGGAGATAAGGTATTGCTCCATTGACCTGCACGCGGCCTCATCTTGACAGTAGTGGACGCCATGGACAAACATGTCGGAGTGGGAGTGGTCTGTGGAATTGAAGTGTATGGCCAAGGGAGATCCCGCCACTGCTGGAGAACTGAGCACCGGTGTTCGGCGAAACGGTCTCCCAGTCTGCGGCGGGTCTCCCCAATGTATAAATGGCCACATTGGGAGCACCGGCTACAGTATATCACCCCAGTTGACTCGCAGGTGAAGTGGTGCCTCACCTGAAAGGACTGTCTGGGGCCTGGGATGGTGGTGAGGGAAGAAGTGTGGGGGCAGGTGTAGCACTTCTTCCGTTTGCAGGGATGAGTGCCCGGAGGGAGGTTGGTGAGGAGGGATGGGGGGGATGAATGGACAAGGGAGTCGCGTAGGGAGCAATCCCTGCAGAAAGCCGAGAGTGGGGGGGAGGGGAAGATGAGGCTGGTGGTGGGATCATGTAGGAGGTGGCGGAACTTACGGAGGATTATACGTTGGATCTGTAGGCTGTTAGGGTGATAGGTGAGGACCAGGAGGACTCTATCCCTGGTGGGCTGGCGGGGGGATGGGGTGAGGGCAGAGGTGCGTGAAATAGGGAGACATGATGGAGGGCAGAGTTGATAGTGGATGAAGGGAAGCCCTTTCTTTAAAAAAGGAAGACATCTCCTTTGTCCTAGAATGAAAGGCCTCATCCTGAGTGCAGATGCGGCAGAGACGGAGGAATTGAGAGAAAGGGATAGCATTTTTGCAGGAGACAGGGTGGGAGGAGGAATCGTCAAGGTAGCTGTGGGAGTTAGTAGGTTTGTGGTAGACGTCGGTGGATAGGCTGTCTCCAGAGATAGAAACAGAAAGATCTAGAAAGGGGAGGGAGGTGTCGGAAATAGACCAGGTGAATTTGAGGGCGGGTTGAAAGTTGGAGGTGGAGTTAATGAAGTCGACGAGCTCAGCATGCTCAGGAAGCAGCGCTGATGCAATCGTCGATATAATGCAAGAAAAGAGGAGGACAGTTACCGGTGTAAGCATAGAACATAGATTGCTCCACATGGTCGACAAAAAGGCAGGCATAGCTAGGACCCATGCGGGTGCCCATGGCTACACTACACCTTTAGTTTGGAGGAAGTGTGAGGAGGCAAAGGAGAAATTGTTAAGGGTGAGGACTAATTCCGTGAGGCGAAGAAGAGTGGTGGTAGAGGGTGACTGGCTGGGTCTGGAATCCAGGAAGAAACGGAGAGCTTGGAGACCTTCCTGGTGGGGGATAGAGGTATATAGGGACTGGACGTTCATGGTGAAAATGAGGCGGTAGGGGCCAGGGAACTTGAAATCTTTGAAGAGATGTAAAGCAAGGGAAGTATCACGGTCATAGGTAGGAAGGGATTGAACAAGGGGAGATAAAACAGAGTCAAGATAGGCAGAAATGAGTTCAGTGGGGCAGGAGCAAGCAGAGACAATGGGTCTGCCTGGACAGGCAGGTTTGTGAATATTAGGTAGGAGGTAGAAGCGGGAAGTGCGGGGTGTGGGAACTATAAGCTTGGTGACGGTGGATGGGAGATCTCCCGAGCTGATGAGATCGGATATGGTCTGGGAGACAATGGACTGGTGCTCCCAGGCCCCCGACAGTCCTTTCCGGTGAGGCACCACTTCACCTGCGAGTCAACTGGGGTGATATACTGTATCCGGTTCTCCCGATGTGGCCACTTATACATTGGGGAGAACCGCCGCAGACTGGGAGACCATTTCACCAAACACCGGCGCTCAGTTCTCCAGCAGTGGCGGGATCTCCCTGTGGCCACACACTTCAATTCCACAGACCACTCCCACTCCGACATGTCTGTCCATGGCCTCCTCTACTGTTAAAATGAGGCAGCGCGCAGGTCAATGGAGCAATGCCTTATCTCCCGCCTAGGTAGCCTCCTACCTGCCGGCATGAACATCCAACTCACTGACCTCCGTTGATACCCCTGCCCCCCCCACCCCCATTCCTATCTATTATTTCAGTCTAGTTCTCTTTCACTCTCTTCCCCCCTCACTATAATCTCCCCCCAGCCCTACCTTTCTTTCTCTTTTATTTCCCATAATTCTCCATCTTCCCCCTAGCCTATTTCCCTCCAACCTATCACTACCTAGCTCTCTACTTTATCCCTCCCCCCACTTCTTATCCTCCCTTGACCATCCCATGTTACTTCACTCCTGATGAAGTGTTTCAGCCCGAAAAGTCGTTAATACCTCCTCCCATAGATGCTGTCTGGCCTGCTGAGTTCTGCCAGCATTTTGTGTTTTTTTTTAATATTTAATGAATATACTGTTGGTGGCTGGTAAAAAGACTCTTACTAGGATATGGTTATCACAGGAGAGCCCAACTTTAAATACATGGATGGAAATTACAATGGACATTTACAAAATGGAGAAGATAACAGCATCTGTTAAACATAAGCTGGAACAATTTGATTCATACTGGGAAAAATGGTTTAACTACATAATGCCTCATAGGCCTGATTTTATTCTCACAAATCAATGAATCTGTTGTAAAAAAAAGATCACTCCCTACTTGTACATAGTTCTTTCCTTTTGCTTGTTTTTTCTTTCCACTCTTTTTTATAAGTGTATACCTCAGATAAACACTTTGTGGAGATTGTGATATATATGATTATATGATATATATCTACAATGTCTGAAATACATCTTATGGAAATGTTTGTTTGATGATGAACTTCAATAAAAAATAAATTACAAAAAAAGAAATGATCCAGATAAATGCTTCAGCTTTGACTGACATATGGTGGATGGTTCAGGTGCAAAGAGTTTCCACACTCTCAGCACAGCAACTTAACAAGGTGCCTTTACCTAATGATTAGTCGAGGGACAAAGGGAAAACTCAGACATATGCAGATGTATCCTTCATTGCATTCTTAACCTTTACCTTGCATCATAGAGGCGTGAAACCACAGTTGTATTACTGTATACACTCTTCAGATCCACTAGCTGCCCATTGGTACAGTGTGGACTATGATTAGCCAATAATTAAAGAGATCGATGTATCAGATTGACCAGCTGTTAGTAAAAATTTCATTAGGCTTCAAACTTAGCAGTTTCAGTCTCCTTCAAGATTAACACCATGATCTCTGATCAGGATTTAGGGTTCCATTATAAAGATGTGTACACCATAAAATAGGCGGCAACCTAGGATCTGCAGTCCCCTTGAAGTCTATTCCCTAAATTAGAGAGTTGATCCAACTGCTAACAAGGGAACTGTCTTCATTTTCCAACTAAGCAACATCAGTAACTGAAGAAAAAATGCCTGTGGCTTGACGCTGAGATACCAACGGATCACACAAGGTTTACAACAGCCTACGAACAACGTCTTCAGAATTTTGAAGCAAGTGTCAAGCATAGAGTTGTATTTTCTGGAAAACTGCTAAGTACATTATATGGAAGCAAATCTGCCAAACCATTTACAACTTAACTCATCTTTGTATATTCAGCAGTGGCATAGTATTGCATGATCAGGTTAAAGAATTGCCTCATGATCGGAGTTGTGTTCAGCTAAGGATGACCTAAAGGCAATGTCACTGACACTGAGCAAGCATGGCTCCCCATGTTCTTACAAACTGCCCAAAGACTTCTCAGTATAAGTCTTAGTCAAACAATATAATAAGTTGGTAATAACTTATTTACTTACTGCCTATTATGGAGCTGGCATTTAGGGCAGCAATGAAGGTTCTTCATCTCCGTCTTCATGGAAGGATTCGTCATTGCTGTTTTTGAAACAATTGTTCTTTCACCAGTCAGTGTTGTTAGCCCTGAGCAGAATCCCCAAGACCAAAGGACCGATGGACTTTAGTGGACCGATGGACCAATGGCTGGGACTTTTAGAAGAATGAAGAATGAGAATGAGAGGGGACTTGATAGAGGTCTACAAGATTATGAGAGGCATAGATAGGGTAAGTAGTCAGTACCTGCTTCCCAGGGCACCAATAGCAAACACCAGAGGGCATATGTACAAAATTGAGGGAGGGAAGTTTAGGGGAGACATCAGGGTAAGTTTTTTTATACAAAGGGTTGTGAGTGCCTGGAATGACTTGCCAGAGATGGTGGTGGAGGCTAAAACATTAGGGGTATTTAAGAGCCTCTTGGAGAGGTGACATGGATGAAAGAAAAATGAGGAGTTATGGGGTAGTGTGGGTTTAGTACTTTTTTTAATGATTATAAGGGTCAGCACAACATGAAGGGCTGAAGGGCCTGTACTGTGCTGTAGTGTTCTATGATTCTATGGACCACTCTTAGGCTGGCCTCTACCCTTTGACCTATTTCACATAGGTGATCCTATCAGGAGCTAAAGCACAAGGCCCTGACTTCAGCCAGCAAAGCTCTCTGGGTCATTGAGGCATGAATGCTTCCAAACCCGATGACAAGGTTGTGGTCCTCTTGGAGGTGCTGCTAATGAATAAGGTACCAATTCTATTAGAAAGCCCTCTGAACATGGCTCAGATCACATTGACATTGAAGTGCATTTAATACCCTTGTACACATGTCTACCAGTATCCAATGGTCCAACTATTTGTTAACTGCCAATATCACAAACTGATCTCAAACAAAACTAGCACATGAAAGAATAAGACTTCCTTGAGAATCCTGGTCCACTTGAACCATTTGAGAGCTGTTAAGCAGATTCATCTTGATGTTCAATTTCAAAGTGATGTCCACAGAGCAAGACAACTGGAAGGAGATGGATATCTCTGCACTGCTCTCTAAGTTTATTACCGAGCCTCTTAGCTCTCTTCAATAATTTTTACAATTTTCTATTTTCACTTATTAACTCCATCTGTCTCTGTTTTCTTTGATTTCTTTATTTATTTTCTTTCTGCTGCTTCGAATTTTATTTTTTTCACAAATCCATGTTATATTATACATCTAGTTTAGAAATTAAGTGTGACAATAATGAATGAGTTTTCCTGTGCCTGAGAAATGAAATCCAGTAATATTATGCATTCAAATTAGACTTGGATTGACAACAAGATAGAACACAATTTTGTATTTGTCTTTTTTTAATCAATATGTGACAAGATGTCTAGAAAAATATATTAAGACTAATTTCAGGAAGATACAATTCCCATAATAAAACCCACTATTTTCTCTCACGATTTTTCGCAGTGAAAGGTAAGTGAATGACTTCTATAACTAAATGTTTCAGTAGATTGTTGCCTTACTTCTGGAAGCCAATCTCCAGCTTTCATTTTAGTATATTTAGCTAAGAGCAGGTGAAACAGGTTTTCCTCAGTTATCATTTATAAAGGTGATCACATTCAGTATAAACATTAATAATTAGCTTAAGTAATTATTTATTAATATAGCAGGTTATAAAGTAACTTCATCAAAATCCTGCAACGTTTTCTTAAAATCTCCTCCTTTGGGAGTTTTGACCCAAACCTATATTTAAGTTCTTAGCAATTTTCCATGAAGTATTCCCTTCCCATGAACAATCTTCAACTAAATGACCTTAATAGCTTTTTTATCAGATGATTAAAAGGAAGAATCAAACCATGATATTACTGCCTCTCCATACAGACTTTTGTAACAACAAAGCTATACTTCGTAGATATCGTTACAGGTTGCTCATGCAGCATTTTTTTTTTAATCTAGGACTTCATGTGTAAATTTTGGGTCAACTGAATGCCAACAAAACTTAACTAGTGATGTTTTTCAGGAATAATTTTTTGAGGTAAAGCATGGGCATAGGCTCTTCTGGCCCATGCTTTCCAATTACACCCATGTGACTAATTAAACTACGAATCCAGACATGTTTGGAATGTGAGAGTAAACAGGGGCTTCTAAAGTAAACACACAGAGTCACGTGGAGAGTGTACAGATGGTGATGGAATTGAACTCAGGTCACTGGTGCTATTACAGCATTATGCTAACCGCTACATTACCATGTTGCCCACTAATAACTTAAAAGGAATATCACCCACAATTGAATGGTGTGGGAATAATAGTCTTTCTTGAAAATCAGAACAATACAAGCTGAGAATATGAATATTATTTGGTTTTGTTTGTAAAGGGTTTGCTTTATGCTCCTATAGAGCCACTTAATTCTTCACTTTCTACATTTCTATTTTCTCAGAGTCTTTTTTCATTTGAGCTTGGAACTTGAATATTCCCAGCAACCAGCATTTAATACTCATCCAAAATTCCTGTAAACTGAATGATTCATATTGCTTGGAATCTAAAGCGTTAAGACCAGTTACAAAGTCTGGAATGAATAGAAAAAGGAATGGTAATTCTGAAAATCTGAAAGTTGGGTCAGTCAGCATCTTGGAGACCACAAATCATTAACTCAAGAAATTCTGTTGATGCTGGAAATCTTGAGCAACATACACAGAATGCTGGAAGAACTCAGCAAGTCAGGAGAAAAAGCAGGTGGCACTTCAGGCCTAGACAGATGAAAAGTTTTGACTTGTAACATTGACTGTTTACTTCCCTCCATAGATGCTGCCTGACTTACTGAGTTTCTCCAGTATTTTGTGTGTAACACGTATGAGAAAAAAGTGTTAATGAAATGACATTCAAATCAATGAATGTTCATTAGATTTGAGAAGAGTTTGAAATCAAATGTGTCTGAAATTGCAGAGATAAAAAAGAATACAATTTACCTTTTCTATAGGTGCTGCCAAATTTACTGAAAAGTTCTAACAAACTCTTTTATTTCAAGTTTACTGCTGTTATAATGGCTTGTATCTCACATTTTGAGCATTGATTTTTTTTTTACCTTTATGTCCCTTCCAGTTCCATCCCCTTCCAACTGTGATTAAAAAACCTTCACTACTGATTCTCAGCCAGTTTCTCTCCACTTTTGTCATCGGAACTTTCTTCAACCTATTGCAGACTTCCCCTTGTTCTCACTCTCCTCCCCTTCTCTAGAACTTAAAACTTTTACTAATTCTGATAAAATTCAGTGTTTTTCTCTCTCTATTTAGGATGACAGATTTCCTTACAAGGACCTCGTGGTAATTTCATGATCACCATCACTGATACAACCATTTTAATTTCGATTTTAATTAACGGCATTTGAATATACAAAGTGGAACTTGAACTCATGTTTCCAGATTATTAATTCAGGCCTTGGACTGGTAACATGAGAACTACATTACCCTTAAACATTCAAACCTTCTTAATCATCCAGCAGTCAATTACGTAGCTAGGATATATTTTAACAATATCTGAAATGTTCCGTAAACGAGACTATGAGATTGTAATATATTTGAGAAACGGATGATCTCTGCTGCATTATTAGAACATTTAAATTATTTTAATATTCTCTTCACATAAGAGTCCTTGTTGACTCCTGGAGATATTAATTGGACCTACTGAACTGCAAAATCTAAATCAACTATGCTTCATAGGTTATGCCCAGCGTTATTAACCATTTTAACACCTCCTGGTAGGTGTTCATTTTAGTGAGTTGAAGGATGAACAAATCTCATTTTTCCAATTAATAGATTCTTCCAGTCAATGGAAGAAAGTTCATTTATAAGACCAGATAAACACAAGAAACAGAATTAAAAGGTCATCCTGTTCCACTATGCATCAAGACAAATGACTGAACCTCCACAGTGTTTAGGATAAGGAATCCCAAAAATTTACAGCAAGCAAAGAAGAAATCTCTTCTCATCTTAGTATTTAACAAACTACCAATTACTCTAAACTACATCATCTGGTCCAAGCCTCACCATTTGGGAGAATGTCCTCCTTGAATCCAGCATGTTAAGTCCTTTATGAATTTTGTAAGTTTCAATTAGCTTTCTTCTCATTTCTCTGAACTTTGAATTTACGGGATTAATACGAAAAACCAACAAGAAAGTCTGTAAGGTATATCAATTTATTTTATGTATCAGTTTTTATCATAACAGAGTAAAATCAAACAGAATAAAGACTTTATATAGCCCATAAACCTTTTATAATCTATGATGCAATATTTACGGGAAGTCAAATTTTGACAGTTCTGTACAAAAGTCTTAGGTAGGGTGTCTAAGGCTTTTGCATAGTACTGTAGTAACTTTATGTATTGCACTGTACTGCTGCCACAAAAAGAAACAAACTTCATGACATATGTGAGTGATGATAAACCTGATTCTGATGTGGGTCTATATTGTGGACTGAGAGTGTGAAGGGAGCAGGGAGAGGGGAATCATGTTTGGGAGAAGGAGAAGTGAGAAGGAGTGAGCAGGAATCACCAGAGAGACATTCTGTAATGATCAATACACCAATTGCTTGGAATCAAATTACCTTGCCTGATGTCTCAGGGCTGAATGTGTCTGCCCTGGCCCTGGCAATCCTTCTCTGCCACTGGTCCCACCACTCCCACTATGCTCTACCCTCACCATTCCTAACATCCTTTGCTCCCACCAGATTTGCAAACTCGCTCTTCAATCCAAGTTGACAAAAGTCTTAGGCACTCCACCTACATATGTATATTTGCCTAAGACTTTTGCATAGTATTGTTTATGCCCACCTAGAAGAATTAGAAACAAAAATGATGCTCTTTGCAATTTGAACATTGTAACACATAAATCCACCTACAACATTCAGAGTTATTTAAAGTTAATTAACATAATATATAATTGGAATTTCTGCAATCCAAGATACATTGCAATTCAAAATGGATCAATGTTGTAAAAGTACGATTGTTAAACTCACTTCAGTGTAATATTTTATCCCAGTTCATTCACATCTCGCAAAACACCACACAAAATTTGGCCTAACTGGTTCAATTAAAAATAACTAAAACTGAAAATATGACATTGGTTTTGCCCACCATTTGACTGACTGGAAGAGAAATTTTATAAATTACAGTGACAGAAGTTGTCTTCTTTCAGATCAGGTTATAAATCCATGAATTGTGCTCTATGCATGTTACTTGCATTGCGTGTTGAAATCTACTTCTAAAAGGGCAGCACAGTAGTGCAGTGGTTAATACAACATGAAACCACACCCCCCCCCCACCCACCCCACCCCAGTTTTCTTGGCTGTGTAACTCCAGGGAGGAGACACTCTGGTCCCACCAAACCTGTGAGAGTGAAACGGCTGTTCCACCCCAATCCCAGTTTGTGTGGATGCTGTGTACTTTGCTATCCAGTTACAACTCAGTGCCAAGACACAACAGGCAGCACACTGCAAACGATTAAAGAGATTATATTTTTGAATCTTAACCAAAAGCTTAGTAAAGAAAATAAAGAAAAGAACAAAAAGGGCTCATTATAATTAAACAATCAAATGTGCACCAGTTAAAGCTCAATTCACTGATCTTCATTTGAGCTCGGTGCCTGGCTTCATCGAATCACGAACTCCCCACCAGATCATATCTGGCGACTGGTTCTCTCCACGTCTTAACTCTTCATCTTCTGCCAAACAAAAGATGCAGCTCACATTCCAAAGCATCCATTATCTCTAACCATAACCCAAACACTACTTTTAAAGAAAGACCATTACATTAGCAATAAAACCTTTCCCAGTGTGTTACACTCTCCTGCCACCATAATTAATCATGTCCTCATGATGTTGAGATTATTTGACACCCCTTCATAAAGTCCAACCCAGGTGTAAATGGAAGTAACATAGCTCACCAAGGGGATGGGTGCCACACTCTGTTTCCTGGCTATGACATAGGCCAGTCTGTCTGGGGGCTCTCCTGACTCTTTGGGACCTCCTTACCCCATCATCTACTTCTTCAGCTTCCACTGTGCTCTTTCCTGTCTAGCTGGGGAGTCTCCGGCCTGTCCACTACTCGTACCTCCAGACAACTCAGAGCCCCTCATCATTTGTCTGAGCTCATCCTCGTGCCCAGTTACTTTAGAGTCCAGCCTCCTAGCATTTTCTAACCACAACCTGCCAGTCCACTGCTAGTTCCCTCCCAACCCCATTTTCACCTGCCTCAGCATGAGAAAATTTGGGAATCTCTTCATCAGTTATTGGGGAGATTGCAAGGGACAGCATATACCACACCCCTATTTCCTCATCCTCCGAGTCCATATCATATTCAGGAGTGGGGTCCAGTCTAATCCTTCCCACTGCTGTTCCTTCAGTTTGCCCATGTCGCTGCAGAGTCCTCTTTCTAGGTGTAGGGGCCAGGTCGGGCTCTGGGTCAACATGTACCTCTTGCCCCAGAGGGAAGAGGTGGTTCCGATGGAGGATCTCGGCAGGCCCATTCATATCCTCTGGATTCACCCAGAAAACTGATACGTCTGGCATCTGACTCTCCACTACATAGGGCGTAGCTGCCCAGTGGTCAGCCAACTTATGCTTCCCAGGTAGCCCCAGATTCCTTATGAGGACTCAGTCTCCAGGTTTAAACACACAACCCACTGGATCAACGCTCAGGGCAATCACACAGCATCCAACAAAATCAACCCCAGACGATACTCCCACAATGAAACCACCTGGTTTCCGTGGCTGCATAAGTCTAGGGAAGCCACACTCTGGTCCCGCCAAGCCCATGAGATTGTGATGGCTCTCCCACCTCAAACCCCAGTTTGTGTAGATGCTGTGTAATTTGCAACCCTGTTACCACTCAATGCCAAGAGATAACAGACAGCATACTGCATACAATTAAAAGAATTATATTTATGAATCTTAACTAAAGGGTTAATAAAGAAAAGAAAGAGAAAACAAAAAGGGCCCATTATAATTAAACAGTCAAATGTGGACCAGTTGGAGCTCAATTGACCAATCCTCAGTCGAGCTTGGTGCCTGGCTCCTTCGAATCACGATCTCCACACCAGCTGTATCCTGCGACTGGTCTCCGCAGTGTCTTCTCCCTTCATCTCACGCCAAACAAAAGACCCAGCTCACATTCCAAAGTATCCATTATCTCTAACCATAACTCAAACACTGCTTCTACAAAAAGACCATTACGTTAGCAATGAAACCTTTCCCAGGGTGTTACAAACGCTTAATAGTGCAGGCGATCCAGGTTCAATTCCCACTGCTGCCTGTAAGGAGATTGTACATTCACCCTGTGACTGTGTGTGTTTCCTCCAGGAGCCCCACTTTTCCCCCACAGTTCACTGACGTACTGGGTGGTAGGTTAATTGGTCATTGCAAGTTGTCCGGGTGATTAGGCTAAGATTGAATTGGGGGAATTGCTGGGCAGCATGGCATAAAGCATCGGAAGGGCCTCAATAAACAAACAAACAAATCAATAAATTCAATGAATGGTGTATAAAATTGTACAGATTTCCACTATTCATCCACTCATTCTCAATGCAACCGTTATCCAAAATTTGCAAGGATAAAATGAGTAATAATTTAATCTTGCTCTTCTGTTTACTTGTATCATATTGAGTTTCTTAACAGTTTCATAAGTCAAAGTATGTGGTTCTCCTAAATAGGTCTTCAATAGGAATGCCTGACAATCCATTCTGAATGGAACATCCTGACATTTCTAATGCTGGGCATATCAATATTCATTCAGATTTTTTGGCAGGGTGATCAAGGTAGAATAGCATATATGTTAATATTGGTACTGCAGTAAAGGAAACAGTTATGTTTATGTACTCATGACAGCTTCTGGTAATTTGAATCAGTAGTGAGTAAACAATATTGAAATAAGCTTTTCATTTGAAGTACAAATTCCACAGTTTACATTTTGTTTTGCTTTAATGCCATTGATTATGTGGTGTTCATTTCAATTGACAAAGCTACTTTCTGCCATAATGAAGAACATGCAATATTGTTGTGACCTCATAGATTCATAAAATTATCTTAATAATATTATTTCAATGAACAATAAATCAATAAATGACCATTTCCAGCATTTTCTATTTTCATGACAGATACGTAATCGCCTTTCCATAATTTTAGATATTTCTACTTTATGCTTCCTCCAGACTAATCTTTTATTTGTGCTAATACCTTTCCTTTTTCACTATCACTTTTTTGTTAGATCACTTAATCGCTCTTCTGCTCAATCACTGATCTTCCATTTTTGTTTCTTCTGCCTTCTCCACTCCATCTGCATCTTAAAAGCTCTTTATCTCTAACCATTTCCAAATTCTTTTTTTTTAATTTTTTATATTGAATTTTCAAATAGGTTACAGAAAGAAAAAAAGAAATTATCAACCCTTCCCCCTCCCCTTAACCCCTCCCATCTAACATATCTCTATAGAAAAAAAAGAGAAGAAAAAAGAAAGAAAGAAAGAAAGAAAGAAAGAAAGAAAGAAAGAAAGAAAGAAAGAAAGAAAGAAAGAAAGAAAGAAAGAAAGAAAGAAAGAAAGAAAGAAAGAAAGAAAGAGAGGAAGAATGCCTGGATATCGGAAGATCTGCCCTTTATTAAACTTTTGCCACAAAGACTGAGTTTTGATGAATGGCAAAATTAATCCACATTTCATAAATGAAGAATCTTTATTTATTCACCATATCCAAATTCTGACAGATAGCAGCTTGAAAGATTATTAACTCTTTTTTTCTATCTCCACCGGCTGAGTACATTTTCTTTATATTCTAATTTCAATATTCTTGATTTTTTTCCACAAAGTACTTCAGACATTTTGAATTTCCTATCTGCCCTTTATTAAACTTTTGCCACAAAGACTGAGTTTTGATGAATGGCAAAATCAATCCACATTTCATAAATAAAGATTCTTCACACCTGCTTAATTCCACTCACACTCCCATATATTTAGTATGTAATTTGATTAGATAAAGTGATGCAGAAATGTTCCAACATGAACATTTATTGAACATTTTGTGCCTTGATCCACATTGTAGCTGGTCCTGAATGTCAAAATGGAATAAAGAAGTGTAATTACTATGCAACAGATTAGCAGCAATTTAATCTCTCTGTCATTTGTTTCCAGCAATATTACAATCAAATTCAAGATTAGCTCAAAGAACTGCACCTCACCTTCTGACTGGACATTCAAGAGCCTTCTAAACTTAACAATGAGTATATCCAGCATGTTCTATTTTTATTACGTCCATGCATTTTATGTTTGGCCTTAACCAATAAAATTAATGTGATTTCACTTCCTCCAGGAAATAGGTAGAAGTAATTCAGCTCTTGATCTGAATGTTCCAAAGCATTGAATGCTACACTTACTTAAGCACAAAAGCACAAGGAAATGGTAACAAGAAAAGTCCTTCATGCCCCGCCAGCCTGCTCCACTGCTCAATACAATGATGGATGATATATACTGGCCTCAGCTCTTCTTCTGCACCCATTCCACATAAACCTTCATTCCTAATCTACAAGTTACATTTAAAGTATTGAATTAATTAGCTTTGATTCTGTAATGACAACACCAGATTGCCAGGGCTAAAGCAGGTGGAGGTAGCCGGGAACCTCCATCCCCAGTGAGAAAGGGATTTGCCTACCCCAGCATGTGAAGCCAGTTCTGGATGGATTGGGCGGATGAGATCTAATAGCCAAAAAGGCGGTGCTGCAATGCTTCATGGAGAGCGAAGGACCTGATAAGGCACAGAAGGCACCGTGGTTATCCACCGCAGCCGAGGAAGTATCCAGTTGTGACAATTTTTCGTACCATTGGATCAAATTTTTTGAGGCCCAGAGGATGGAGCTGCCACAGTGCAACAGCTTTTTCACTAAAAAACTCCTCTGCCACAGCTTTTCCTCAGTGCGGTTATGTCATCATCAGAAATGACAGACAACCAACACTCCAGGTATTGGTAAACATTATGAAAAATTAAGAAGTATAAGAGCAGTATTTTGTATAAAAATATAAGCATGAGAAGAGATGTTGTAGCTTGTATATGAGGAACATCAGGAGTGAATAAAGAAGATATGGGATAGCACTGACAAATCAGATAAAGGTGAACCCTAACAGACTTGCCAAGTACAGGAGATCAAAAGGCTAGCCAGGGAGAGAATAGGTCCCCTTAAGGGTTAATGTGGTTGCCTATGCATAAAGTCCAAAGGAATTTGTGACATATTAAAAAATATATATCTTGTTCTGTATTCATGAGGAGAGGATTATGTATACTCAGGAATTATGGAATATAAATAGTGATGTCATGATAGATATCCACACTATAAAAGAGGAAGTGAGGAAGAGTGGTCTTGACGCATATTTAGATGGACAAACCTCCAGGGCCAGACCTGTGTATCCAAAGACATTGTGGGAAACAAGGGAAGAAATTGCAGGGTGCCTGAGAGAGCTATTTTTATCTTCCATAGCCACAGGTGAGATTCTATAAGACTGGTGGGTGGC
The DNA here is from genome assembly GCF_030144855.1 of Hypanus sabinus. Taxonomy (NCBI): domain Eukaryota; kingdom Metazoa; phylum Chordata; class Chondrichthyes; order Myliobatiformes; family Dasyatidae; genus Hypanus; species Hypanus sabinus. The sequence goes on along the minus strand of NC_082730.1, from coordinate 32,191,188 downwards.
TAATGTCATGAATTTATTCAAGAAAGGCTGGAAGAAACAAGCCAGGTGTTGTGTATGTACACATCTACATACCAATTAAATAAAAGCACACCCACGGGAGATGGCTTTAATTGGTGTATTCACATTGTTGAGAGAGAGACAGAGACAGAGAGAGAGGCACATGGGTAGACAACAGATCAATACTGAGTGCTAAGGGGGGGTTGGGGGTCATTGCTCTAAAAGCAATAGATCCATACATTCCGCTTCCTCCCCCTTTAGATTAATGGAACATAAAACTCTATTTGTACAAAACATTCAATTTCCCTTTCACAACTCAAATTCCAAAGAAGCATGCTTTCACAATAAAAGTCGGTAACTAACTTCGCAGGTCTAAAGGTTCAGTCTTTGGGGTGTTGCTCTGTTTCTTCAAGGATAGCCACTCCGCACCTGTGCAAGGGCATCACGTCTGGCAAGGGTCTTGTCAACGCTAACGTTCTCATCACGCCCCTGGGCCCATGGAATGGCATTGGGTTGAGTAGATGTCTTGTCTAAGACAACGTTCTCAGTTTCCAGTGTCACGTTGCTGTTAGTGACACGATCGTCACTGAGAGGTTAGTCCAGTGACTGTAATAAGTGCAATTTTTTTGAGGAAATTACAAGTAGGCTAGACAAGGGAGATGTAGTGGATGTTGTGTATTTGGATTTTCAGAAAGCCTTTGACAAGGTGCCGCACATGAAGCTACTAAACAAGATAAGAACCCATGGAATTACGGGAGAGTTACATACATGGATAGAGCATTGGTTGATTGGCAGGAAACAGAGAGTGGGAATAAAGGGATCCCATTCTGGTTGGCTGCCGGTTACCAGTGGTGTTCCACAGGGGTCTGTGTTGAGGCCGCTTCTTTTCACATTGTATATCAACAATTTGGATTATGGAATAGATGGCTTTGTGGCTAAGTTTGCTGATGATACAAAGATAGGTAGAGGGGCTGGTAGTGCTGAGGAAACAGAGAGTCTGCAGAGAGACTTGGATAGATTGGGGGAATGGGCAAAGAAGTGGCAAATGAATTACAATATCAGAAAGTGTATGGTTGTGCACTTTGGTAGAAGAAATAAACGGGCAGACTATTATTTAAATAGGGAGAGAATTCAAAGCTCTGAGATGCAATGGGACTTGGGAGTCCTCGTGCAGGATACCTTTAAGGTTAACCTCCAGGTTGAGTCAGTGGTGAAGAAGGTGAATGCAATGTTGGCATTCATTTCTAGAGGAATAGAGTATAGGAGCAGGGATGTGATGTGAGGCTCTATAAGGCACTGGTAAGACCTCACTTGGAAGACTGTGTGCAGTTTTAGGCTCCTTATTTAAGAAAGGATGTGCTGACATTGGAGAGCGTTCAGAGATGATTCACTAAAATGATTCTGGGAATGAGAGGGTTAACATATGAGGAGTGTTTGACCACTCTTGGACTGTACTCCTTGGAGTTTAGAAGAATGAGAGGGGACCTCATAGAAACATTTCAAATGTTGAAAGGCATGGACAGAGTGGATGTGGCAAAGTTGTTTGGTGGGGGAGTCTAGTACGAGAGGACATGACTTGAGGATTGCAGGGTGTCCAATCAGAACAGAGACGCGAAAAAAAAATTTTAGCCAGAGGGTGATGAATCTATGGAATTTGTTGCCACAGGTGGCAGCGGAGGCCAAGTCATTGGGTGTAATTAAGGCAAAGATTGATAGGTATCTGAGTAGTCAGGGCATCAAAGGTTATGGTGAGAAGGCGGGGGAATAGGATTAAAAGGGAGATTGGATCAGCTCATGATGAAATAGCGGAGTAGACTCGATGGGCCAAATGGCCGACTTCTGCTCCTTTGTCTTATGGTCTTATGTCCATCTTGATGGATGCAGTCAACTCAGGTGTGTTCTTCAGTTGAGCATTCAGTACCTGGTTCACATAACATCTCCATTTCTGATCTCCAACATCCACTGTGTACATCAGTTGTCCAGTTCTTGTAGCTATCCTATCGGATGTCCACTTGTCTTCTCGTTAATCACACTAGAACCTTCTGTCTAACCTCCAAGCTCCTTACTGCTTCACTTTGCAATTGGCTGAACTGTTTATTCTGCACTTCCCTCAGTAGATCTGGTTTCAGGAGGTCTATGTGAGATCTCAGATCCCTGCTCATCAATAAGATTGCAGGTGTTTGATTTATCATTGTAGGAACAGAGTTCTGATACACCAAAAGAAAGTTGTCCACTTTGTGCTGGAGAGAAATGTCCTCCTTGTCCATCACTTTAATGGACTTCTTGAAGGTTTGAATAAACTTTACAGCTAACCCATTCGTTGCTGGGTGGTGAGAAGTTGACTTGAAATGTCTAAGGCCATTTCTGTTCATCTTCAATAATAAATAATAAAAAAGATTTTTAAAATGAAATGAACAGTTGGAATTCTTCTGATATGCATTCTGGTCCGTTGTCACTCACTATTTGTTCTGGTAAGTCATTTCAGGTGTAGGTAGACCTTAGGGAGCAGACAGTCTTTGCCAATGTGGTTGAATTCATTCATATAACTTCCAGTCACTTCAAAAGAGCATCCACAGCAATCAGAAACATGGAGCCCATTAATGGCCCAGCAAAGTCACTAGGTGCTCTATTCAATGGTGACAACGGCCACTCCTGCAGGTGTAACAATGCCTGTGGGGGTGCATTTTGAGTTTCTTGGCATCCCAAATAGCTTTAAGCCTAGTGTTCAATCTGTTTATCTATTCCCAGCCACCATATGTAGCTCCAGGCAAAACTCTTCATCTTGACTGTATCCAGGTGTCCTTCATGCGGATTCTATAACATTCTGTGGTGTGCAGTTTAGAGGGAACCATGACACAAGATCCACACATCTGTGCTTTTTGACACACCGGCAGTTGGTCTTGTCTCACTGAGAACTCTGGAAACATAAGGCTTCCATGAGCTGCCCATCCTTCATGGTGATTTCATAGACTTTTGACAATGTTGGGTCATACCTTGTAATTGAGAATTTGTTACTGGCAACTGCTCCACTTGTGCGGTGTGGAACACTTCTGCTGGGTCACAGTATGAAGACTTTTCTTCTTCAATTACCAATAATGGAAACATGACAAGCCATCAGCATTGCTGTGTGGTTTGATACCCTTAAACTCTATATCATAAGAGTAGGCTCCTAGGAATAGTGTCCAACATTGTACTGGTCATCACTGGAATTCCCTTCTTACAATTAAAAATGGACACAAGGGGCTGGTGATCTGTCACTAATGTCAGCTTTTGTCTGTAGAATTAGTGGTGGAACTTCTTTATCCCACATACTAGACTAAGGGCCTTTTGGTTGATCTGTGTGTAGTTGCATTCTGCACTCATCAGTGATCTTCAACCAAATGCAATTATGCATTCAGATTCATCTTTCACAATGCATGAGAAAATGGCTGTAATGCTATAAGGTGACACATCGCACACCGGTCTGATGAGCAGGGATGGGTCATAATGGGTGAGCAGGTCATTAAATGTTATTAGTCTCTTTGTTTCCTTGAATGCTCTTTTACTTCTTTCTAATCATTCCCATTTACCTCCTGTCTGTAACAGTGCATTCAACAGATGCAGCATTGTCACAAAGTTTGTGAGAAACTGATGGTAGTAGCTTACAAGGTCCAAGTATGACTTGAGTTGTGACCCATTTTCGAGCTTGGGTGCCTATGACTTTTCTTGCAACTTATGTAAGCCCTGCTTGTCAACAATATGTCCACAATATGAGATTTTGTTCTTGAAAAACACACATTTCTCTTTCTCCTTGTGCACAGACCATACTCACTCAGCCTGGTAAGCACATTACCAAGGCTCTGGAGGTACTCTTCATTATTTTTGCGAGTCACAATGATGTCATCAAGTTCCTGGGATATCTCCAAACTCTTGGTCCATTGCTCTTTGCTCTTTGCCAAAATGCTGGAACTGATGTGACAACAACAGTGAAATGATTATACTGGAACAGTCACTTGTGTATGTTGACTGTGAGGGACTTCCTGCTTGACTCCTTGTGGTGAACTATGTGCCTGTCTGGACACACCCCCTGCTGACTGCTCCTGTGGCTCCTCCCAAAGGCCCCTGAATAAAGGCGATCTGAGGCCTGACGCTCGGCCTCAGTCTCCAGGACATAGTATGATGGACACTCACTCCTGGTTCCTTCTTCCAGTCAATAAAATTGATGCACCATCAATAACATACCCCGCTACTGACCACACACACACACGGGCACACACATCCCATCCAGAACCAGGCCGACAGCTGCGCTACCAACACCACTTGCAGCCTCTCCACTCTCAAGGTCCCTCCCCCACCGCTGTTCGCCAACCTGACCCCTGACTGTAAGCCCGTGGCAACTAAAAGCAGGAGGTACAGCGCGGGGGACAGGGCCTTCATTCAGTCAGAGGTGCAGCGGCTGCTCAGGGAGGGGATCATTGAGCCAAGCTCAAGCCCTTGGAGGGCCCAGGTGGTTGTTGTTCGGACTGGGCAGAAAAATAGGATGGTGGTGGACTATAGTCAAACCATCAATAGGTTCACGCAGCTTGACGCGTACCCCCTACCCCGCATCGCGGATATGATCAACCAGATAGCTCTGTACTCGATAGGTGTACTCGACAATAGATCTGAAATCCGCTTATCACCAGCTCCCCATCTGCCCAGAGGACCGCCCCTACACCGCCTTCGAGGCGGGCGGCAGGCTTTATCACTTCCTGCGCGTCCCCTTCGGTGTCACGAATGGTGTCTCTGTCTTCCAGAGAGAAATGGACCGGATGGTGGACCAGTACCAACTGCAGGCCACATTTCCCTATCTGGATAACATCACCATCTGTGGTCACGACAGACTCCTCACAACACTTATATACCGGGCGTTTCGTACGCATTTATACCAGGCACCTCGCACATGCGTGAGGGATCACCGGCGCCTAGTGGGCAGGAACAAGCGCAACCTCCGTCCCCTGTGCAATCACCAATGTCGCCGGCATCCATGCGATCACAGCCGGTGCTACATAGATCGCAGCGACAGATTCGACCACCTGATAGACTTGACTTGTAAGAAACTTCGCCACATGGGGACTCTTTCAAACTAAGGGGGGGTGAATGTGGTGAACTATGTGCCTGTCTGGACACACCCCCTGCTGACTGCTCCTGTGGCTCCTCCCACAGGCCCCTGTATAAAGGCGATCTGAGGCCTGACGCTCGGCCTCAGTCTCCAGGACATAGTATGATAGACACTCACTCCTGGTTCCTTCTTCCAGTCAATAAAAGCCGATATCTCGCCTTACATCTCAGTGTGAGTTATTGATGGTGCATCACTCCTCAATCTCCATTTGCAGATAGGCTTGCGACAAATCATCTTTGAAAACCTCTCCTCACCTGCCAAAGATGCTAAAATGTCTTCTATTTGTAGCAGAGAATATTGCAGAGCGTGCAGCGCTGGGTGGATGCTTACCTTGAAATCCCCATATACACGTACATGGCTCCAGCCTTCCCTGTCTTGAGCACTGGGACAATAGACGTGGCCCAATTGCTCCACTCAGCCTTGGAGTGAATTCAAGAAGCCTTCAAGCTCTGCAATTCAGCATCCACTTTAGGAAATAGTACGTAACACACCAGACATGTTTTATAGAATCTTGGTGTTGCAGTTACATCCAATTCATTTCTGGCCTCCATGCCTTGGAGTATACCAATCCCCTCCTCAAACACCTTCTCATTAGCTGTGCCAGTCTCTGGTTAGTACTACTATTTGGGCTGCAATTGCCTGTTGATCTCACACCGAGAGCTTTGATTGAGTGCCAGTGTAATTGGATTTTTCTCACCCATTCACATCCAAAAAGTGCTGGCCCTCCATGTTTCAATATATAAAGCTCTAACTACACACACAAAATGCTGATGGAACACAGCAGGCCAGGCAGCATCTATAAGGAGAAGCACTGTCGACGTTTTGGGCCAAGACCCTTCGTCAGGACTAACTGAAAGGAAAGATAGTAAGAGATTTGAAATTAGTGGGGGAAGGGGGAAGTGCGAAATGATAGGAGAAGACCGGAGGGGGTGGGATGAAGCTAAGAGTTGGAAAGGTGATTGGCGAAAGTGATACAGAGCTGGAGAAGGGAAAGGATCATGGGACGGGAGGCCTTGGAAGAAAGAAAGGGGGAGGGGGGGAAGCACCAGAGGGAGATAGAGAACAGGCAGAGTGATGGGCAGAGAGAGAGAGAGAGAGAGAGAGAGAAAAACAACTAAATATGTCAGGGATGAGGTAAGAAGGAGAGGAGGGGCATTAACGGAAGTTAGAGAAGTCAATGTTCATGCCATCAGGTTGGAGGCTACCCAGCCGGTATATCAGGTGTTGTTCCTCCAATCTGAGTTTGGATTCATTTTGACAGTAGAGGAGGCCATGGATAGACATATCAGAATGGGAATGGGACGTAGAATTAAAATGTGTGGCCACTGGGAGATCCTGCTTTCTCTGGCAGACCGAGTGTAGGTGTTCAGCGAAACGGTCTCCCAGTCTGCGTCGGGTCTCACCAATATATAAAAGGCCACACCGGGAGCACCGGACGCAGTATACCACACCAGCCGACTCACAGGTGAAGTGTCGCCTCACCTGGAAGGACTGTCTGGGGCCCTGAATAGTGGTGAAGAAGGAAGTGTAAGGGCAGGTGTAGCACTTGTTCCACTTACAAGGATTAGTGCCAGGAGGGAGATAGGTGGGAATGGATGGGGGGGAACGAGTGGACAAGGGAGTCGCGTAGGGAGCGATCCTTGCGGAAAGCAGAAAGGCGGGGGAGGGAAAGATGTGTTTGGTAGTGGGATCCCGTTGGAGGTGGCAGAAGTTACAGAGAATTATCTGTTGGATCTGGAGGCTGGTGTGGTGGTAGATGAGGACAAGGGGAACCCTATCCCGAGTGGGCTGGCAGCCGGATGGGGTAAGGGCAGATGTGCAAGATATGGGAGAGATGCGTTTGAGAGTTGATGGTGAAAGAAGGGAAGCCCCTTTGTTTAAAAAAATAAGACATCTCCTTCGTCCTGGAATGAAAAACCTCATCCTGAGAGCAGATGCGGCAGAGACGGAGGAATTGTGAGAAGGGGATAGCATTTTTGCAAGAGGCAGGGTGGGAAGAGGAATAGTCCAGGTAGCTGTGAGAGTCTGTAGGCTTATAGTAGACATCAGTAGATAAGCCGTCTCCAGAGATGGAGACAGAAAGATCAAGAAAGGGGAGGGAGGTGTCAAAAATGGACCAGGTAGATTTGAGGGCAGGGTGAAAGTTGAAGGCAAAATTAATGAAGTCAACGAGCTCAGCATGTGTGCAGGAGGCAGCGCCAATGCAGTCGTCGATGTAGCGAAGGAAAAGAGGGGGACGGATATCCGTTTAGACTTGGAACATGGACTGTTCCACAAAGCCAACAAAAAGGCAGGCATAACTGGGACCCATGCGGGTGCCGATGGCTACACCTTTGGTTTGGAGGAAGTGGGAGGAACCAAAGGAGAAATTATTGAGAGTAAGAACTAATTCCGCTAGATGGAGGAGAGTGGTGGCAGAGGGGGATTGGTTAGGTCTGGAATCCAAAAAGAAGCGACCAGCTTTGAGACCATCCGGGTGGGGGATGGAGGTATATAGGGACTGGATGTCCAGGGTGAAAATAAGGCAGTGGGGGCCAGGGAACTTAAAATCATTAAAGCTCTAACTACTGTGTTTGGCCTCCATACATCACATTCACTTTTAGTTAGCCTTTGGGAGAATCTTTTTCACCTGTGTAAGTCTTTAGCATCACTGAGGCCTTCTCTAACGGCTTCTTAGAAAACAGTCTGTTGTAGTCAGCGTCTGGATTTATGAATAAAGCACACCCTAAATCCAGCTCCATTCTCAGTTTTACACTAGACACTTCTAGAGTGAATCAGATGATTTTGTGATCTGCTTCAGTTATACAATTTAGTTCTAGGTATGACAGTTCACCTTTGTTAGACTCTATTGTCTGATTCTGTTTTACATTCCTTAACTTTGTGCATTTGATAAGTTTTGTGTTTGAGACTTTTCACTCAGTTGTGCTTTTTGTCTGCCTTGCACGCTCCCTCTATGTGACCTCATCTGTAACACTTTCTTTAGAATTTTTCTTTGAACCAACAGTCATTTGCATCATGGGAGATTTTGCCACATTGATAACATCTTTGGCTTTTTGCACCATTCAGGGACACCTTGTGCAATTCACATTCCAACCTCCTTTTCTGTAGTTTTGCTGCAGTCTCTAACTATATTACAATGGCCAAAGCCCATTCTAAGGTTATATGTCTTTCTGCCAGTCACCTCGTTTGAGTGCTTTGACTCTGCATGCCACATTACAAGCCTGTCCCTTAATGGATCAGAAATTCCTTCTTCTCTAAAGTCAGAGTACTGGGAACGTTTGCACAGTTCCACAACGTATTCAGAACTGCTTTCATCTTTTGACTGGTTCCTTTTGTAAAATCTAAATATCTCAACTATTACCAATGGTTTAAGGCTCAAGTGAGTTGTAAAATGTTAACAGTTTAATGGAACGGCTTGCATGCTGGCTTTGCCAGGGTTACTAGGTTGTGTAAGAGATTGTATGTTCTTGGGTCCATTAAGCTATGAAGTTTAGGGGCTTTCTTTTGCTCATTCACATTGTTCACGTCACAATACAGTTCAACTCTCTCAGTATATAACTCCCAGCCTTCTATAGCACTATCGAATTCCTGACTGAAGCCATTGCCACATTTGTTTAAACTTTAAATTCAGAGCGTCTGTCGCTTTGTTGCCAAGTTGCAGATAATATGAAGATTGGTGGAGGGTAGATAGTGTTGAGGAAGCAGGTAGGACGCAGAAGGACTTAGATTAGGAGAATGGACAAGAAAGTGGCAAATGAAATACAATGTTGGAAAATGCATGGTCATGCACTACAGTAGTAGAAATAAATGTGCGGTCTGTGTTTTCTAGACGGGGAGAAAATCCAAAAATCTAAGATACAGAGGGACTTGGGAGTCCTTGTGCAGAGCACCCTGAAAGTTAACTTGCAGGTTAAGTTGGTGGTGAGGAAGTCAAATGTCATGTTAGCATTCATTTCAAGAGGTCTAGAATACAAGAGCAAGGATGTGATGCTGAGGCTTTATAAGGCAGTGGTGATGCCTCACCTTAAGTACTGTGAACATTTTTGGGCCCCTCATCTTAGAAAAGATGTGCTAGCATTGGAGAGGGTCCAGAGGAGGTGCACAAGGATGTTTCCAGAAATGAAAGGGTTATCATACAAGGAACGTTTGATGGCTCTGGCTCTGTACTTGCTGGAATTCAGAAGGATAAGGGGCACTTATTGAAACCTTACAAATGTCGAAAGGCCTAGACAGAGAAGATGTGGAAAGGATATTTCCCATTGTGGGAGAGTCTAGGACAAGAGGGTACAGCCTCAGGTTAGAGGGGTGCCCTTTCAAAACAGAGATGCAGAGAAATTTCTTCAGCCAAAGGGTGGTGAATTTGTGGAATTTGTTGCCACTTGCAGCTATGGAGGCCAGGATGTTGGGCATATTAAGACAGAGGTTGATAGGTTCTTGATTGGACATGGCATCAAAGGTTATGGGGAGAAGGCCAGAAAATGGGGTTGAGGAGGAGATAAAAAAAAGGATCAGCCATGACCGAATGGTGGAGCAGACTCGATTAGCCAGATGGCCTATTTCTGCTCCTATGTCTTATAGTCTTATGGTCTAATAATCAGGCATCCTTCAGCTTTCTCGTGCTGTTTAACTCTCACTGTTTTGTCCCGTAACTGTCGGTGTCATTTGTGATATCTTCTGACATTCAGGTTCATACTCATCACCAATTTATTGTGTGTGTGCACAACTATATATCAACTAAGTAAAAGCACATATGGGGGAGATGGCTTTAACTGGTGTATTTGCATTGCTGTGAGTGAGAGAGAGACATAGAGAAAGAGGAAGAGGGAGGGGGAGAGGGAGAGAGAGGGGGAGAGGGGAGGGGGGAGAGAGGGAGAGGGAGAATGAACTGGTGGATAGTGGACAGTGAAGAAGGTCACCTAGGTTTCAAGAACCACCTTGGGAAACGGACCAGAGAATAGCAAATGGAATTTAACTCAGACAAGTACAAAGTGTTTAATTTTGGTAGGTTGAACTAGGGCAGAATTTACACACTAATTGGCAGCATCCTGCACAGTGCATAGGGTTAATATAAGAGGTGGAAGATTTAAAAGTGATCTGGTGGGCAACTTCTTCCACAGAGAAGGTGGTACATAAATAGAATGAGCTGCAGGAGCAAATGGTAAAGGTGATAACAATTACTACATGTAAACAACATTTAGGCAGATACATTGCAGCTGCTGTTTGGAGGCCTGTGTATAACTGCATTAGGGTTATTTTACCCTTGCCATTTCTTAACTCAATCCATAGCGATTCTACACCTTCCAATCCTTTGTCATTTCTTTCTCGTGATTTAATATTATTTATTACACACAGAGCTACACTACCCCCTCTACCGCAAAGTTAACAAATTTCAAGACGATTGTGGACTTTGGAAAGGTTAAGATGAGAGAACACATACCAGTCCTCATGAAGGGATCAGAAGTGGAGCGAGTGAGCAGTTCCTAGTTCTTGGCTGGCAGAGGGGAAGAAGCTGTTCCTGAATCATTCAGTGTGTGCCTTCGGGCCTCTAAACCTCCTTCCTGATGCTAATAATGAGAAGAAGACATGTCCTGGGTGCTGGCAGTTCTTAATAATGGACGCTGCCTTTTTGAGGCACCACTCTTTGAAGATGTCTTGCGGCTAGTGCTCAAGATGGAACTGATTAATCTTACAACTCTCTGCAGCTTACTGTGATCCTGTGCAGTTGTGTCCCCATACCAGACAGTGATGCAGCCAGTCAGAATGCTCTCCCCAATACATCTGTAGAAATTTGTGAGTGTTTTAGTTGTCACACCAATCCCCTCAAACTCCTGATGCAATATAGCTGCTTCTTTATACACACATCGAGATGCTGGGTCCAGGTTAGTCTCATACTAATGGACATTGAACACATGAACTTTACCTCACAACTTCTTTTTAAATTTCTGTTGTTGCACTAATTTAAATTAGCTATATATACACATACACTTACTGTAATTCACAGTTTTATATTATCATGTACTGAATTGTACTGCAGCCCCAAAAACAACAAATTTTGTGACATGTGCTGGTGATATTAAACCTGATTCTGATTCTGATTCTGAGATGGTGATTTTTACCTCTGTGATTCTGGAGTTCAGATCCTTGACTCTTGGAGGCAAAGTGGGAAACAGTGGAACAATTAAAATCCAAGGTGCTCAGGAGGCCAGAACTGGAGGAACACAGCCTTCTCGGAAGGTTGTAGGGCTACAGAAGATGACAAAAAAAATCAAGTCGATGGAGGCATTTAGAAATGAGGGTAAGAATTGTTGAACTGAGGGACTGATTACATCACTGAACAAGGAGTGATGCCTAAAATGGGATTTGGTCTGAGGTAAAATACGGACAGCTGAAGTCTTGTTTGACTCGGAGAGATTGACGTTAGAATATTCTGGTCCGGCAATAGAGTATTCAGGTGCAGAAGTGAAAACGGTATGGGTCAGGATTTCAGCAGCAGTTGGTACAGTGATGTTGAAGTGTATGACTAATTACAACAAAACCATAGACTAATAATGGGAAGCTCATTCCTGGTCCAGATGTTACACCAATATTGTTTATAACACGATAGCTTCATACAGCTCCCTGCGAGGAAAGTGATGTTAATAAAGTAGGAATGGAATTCAGAATGAACTATTACTTGGTTGGTAAAAACTGTTGTTTATCAGTACTGGATGTAAAAACAATGGGAGTAAGTGGAGCGTGATGGAAGTCCTTCCACTCTCCTCCACTGAGACTAACAGGGGTTACTATAACGCTACTACATCTCTAGTAAAAGAAGTTCAATTCCCATCACTATCTATAAGGAGTTTGTACATTCTCCCTGTGACTGTATACATTTCCTCTGGCTGCTCTGATTTCTTCCCACATTGCAAACTTATTCAAGTTAGGTTTAGTGAGTTGTGGGCATGCTATTTTGGTGCAGAAATGTGGCTGCTTAGCACAGTCGTTGCTGATTTCATTTGATTCAAACAATGCATTTCACTGCATAGATTCATATTTCGATGTACATGTTGCAAACACAGCTGATCTTTGAGATATTGATCTTTAAGTAATTCTAAGACAATGGTAGAAGTCAAAGGGTTTACAAATAGCACTGAACAATTGGCTGATGTTGCTGAGGTGCAGCAGGAAGATGAGAAATAAGAAGAGGACTGTTTACTGGGCCTTAATTTCTGGGGGCATTCCTCTCACATTTCTCCCTTGATAATCTATCTGTGTAGGATCTCTCTGTGGACATACCTTCTACAACCTCCCTTGAGAATCTATCCCATTGCATTGAAAGCTTTTTCTTCACCACTTATGTATTCAAACATCAGGTCATTGTCTAGCTCCCTCAATGTTAACCCATCTTTATTAGATTTGGGAAAAATTAAATTGTGAAAGAGAAAAGACCCTGGGTGAGAAAGGTCAAAGCATGACCAAAGGCACATAGTATGGTTGATGACTAGGAATGCAAATATTGCAACTTTCTTTCTCCATTGCAAGGGGGAAATCAGGGGCAGACCTAAATTTGAAAGATTTCTGTTTGTTATTGAAATCGGAAGGGGGTAGATAGTGTCACCTGCAGCATGCTGGAAACAAGTCAACATTATCAGCACACTGTGGCGATACTGTGGACAATTCTAACTAACAGTGGAGTAATAAATGTGCCCTTGATGGGAGAAGTATGAATATCCTTTACCATCAAATATTTCACCACAAAGATTGATTCTTCAGAATAAAGTATGACAAACATTCTAAGCAAAAAATCAGAAAGAATTTACTGAAATGGTTTCATTTCTCTTCTTCCTGTGGATCCATTCAACCACACCAGCTGTTTCACTGCTACTTCTTTGATTCAGTAAGAATACTGCCAACCCTGGACTAATCATTACAAAAATACTCTCTCATTACTGCACTGCTTGACCTTAGACCTGAATATTTCTGTGCTACATGTCATGCTGCAATTGGGGAATTCACTATAGCTAGCACAGCTTTATAATGTTAATGACTTGGTCCAATAATCAGAGAACATTGTTAGAGATAGGAACTTTAATCTTCAGCTACATTTTATCTTAGAAAGAAAGATGGAAAAATATTTATTCCTAACGTAAAACTGCATTGAAATCTACAAGCCATTAGTCACTGATTTGGGCAATTTAGAAAACTACTGGTCCTGAAATTGCATTATTTGTAGCAAGAACAAGAAGAATTCACCCAATCATAATATACCTCACACACGGAGCTGCTTCAGTACTGTAAAACTTGGCCGGTATATCTGTGGGGTGCACAGCATTTCGTAAAGTGGCTCAAGTGGCACTTAGATTATGCTTTGTCAGTTCCACATCAATGATTTGATGGCTCTGGGCTGGAGATCAAACAGGAACTGCACAATTTACACAATCATAACACTATTATGTACAGTATAACATCAGATATAAGATGCACAGTTGCAGTGTCTTGGCAACATCTACAGCAACATAGAGCAAAGCAATGTGGCAAGACTGCACCCAGGAGGGCAAAACTGATGATATAGATGACAGCAACATTGGGTAAGAGTGTCAAATTGCAATTTTTCTGTAGTTTAATCTTTCCTATGCTCACTTGCACTTTTATATAACCATCCATATATGTGTAATAATTTGGTAAATTTTCCAGTAATTGAACTGCTTCTGTATTTTTCTAGAAGCTTTCTAGTTTTTCTATAGCAGGTGTCATGACAGTTGAATTTGCCTATGTTATAGGTTAATTGTTAACGTTGGAATGTTTTGTTAGTTTTGCAGTTTTTGTATAAGATGACCACGACTGCTTTGGTCTTCCTGTTTATTTCTCTGTTTATTCTTTGCTCTTGTAACAGGCAATAAATGGTCATAAGCAACAAGTTTTATTCCTCATTCTTGACTTCTGAAGAATCTCTGAATCAATATCGCCATTGCTAACAGCATGTACGGTACATGGGAAAGTAAATACGCTTCCTGAAGTCATTTATAGATGAACCAATTGCAGAACTTTAGATCATGGGGATGGTTAATTGTGGTGAGTGGGGCTGGATTTAAAAAGTGATTGGGGCTTCTTGGGACTTTCTGTCGAGCTTGAGATCATTTGGGTTATTAAGCACTTACCAATGGCCAATAAAAAGAAGTTTGGTTTAAGCAGTGCTGCCTTTATGAGAGTGGTCATAGTGTGAGCGGACAGAATCAGAGTGGAGAACTGAACCTTCAGCTCATGAGGCTTCAGTTATAGAGACAGAGGTTAGGTCAAAAGATGTAGCCACAGGCACTCACATGGGTCCCAGCTATGCCTGCCTTTCTGTTGGCTATGTGGAATAGTCTATTCCATGCCTACACTAGTGTCCATCCCCAACTTTTCCTATGTTACATTGACGACTACATTCGTGCTCCTTCCTGCACCCATGCGTAATTCGTCGACTTCATCAACTTTGACTCCAACTTCCACCCTGCCTTCAAATTTACTTCGTCCATTTCCAACATCCCCCCTCCCCTTTCTTGATCTCTTTGTCACTATCTCTGGAAACAGCTTATCTACCGATGTCTATTATAAACCCACTGATTCTCACAGCTACATGGACTATACTTCTTCCCACACTGTAATTTGGAACAATACCACCCCCTTCTCTCATTTCCTCGGTCTCTGCCACATCTGCACTCAGGATGAGGCTTTTCATTCCAGAACTAATGAGATGTCAGCTTTCTTCAAATAAAGGGGCTTTCCTTCCTCCACCATGCTGCCCTCAGTCTCATCTCCTCCGTTGTGCACAAGTCTGCCCTCATCCAACATCCACCCACTACCCCACCAGGGAAGGGTTCCTCTTGTCCTCATCTACCAACCCATCAGCCTTCGCGTCCATCAAATAATTCTCTGTAACTTCCGCCATCTCCAATGGGATCTCACCACCCAAACACATCTTTCCCTCTCCCAGCCCCCTCCACTTTCCACTTTCTGAAGGGATCACTCCCTATGTGACTCACTTGTCCATTCGACCCTCCCCTCTGATTTCCCTCATGGTATTTATCCTTGCAAGTAGAACAAGTGCCACTCCTGCCCCTAACACCTCCACTCTCACCACTATTCAAGGCCCCAAACAGTCCTTCCAGGTGAGGCGACACTTCACCTATGTATCTGTTGGGGTCATCTACTGTATCTGTTGCTCCCGGTGTGGCCTCCTGTATAATCGGTAAGACCCAACGTAAATTGGGAGAGTGCTTCACTGAGCACCTATGCTTCATTCTCCAGAAAAAGTGGGATCTCCCCATGGCCATATATTTCAATTCTACTTCCCATTTCCATTTCAACATGTCAGTCCACGGCTTCCTCTGTTGTTGTGATGAAGCCACACTCAAGTTGGAAGAGTAACAACTTGTATTCCGTCAGGGTAGCCTCCAAACTAATGGCATGAACGTCAGTTTCTTGAACTTCCAGTAATTGCACTCCCCCCACCCCGCCCTTTCACCATTCCCCATTCCCCTCTCTCACCTTATTTCCTTAGCTGCCCGTCACCTCCCTCTGGTGCTCCTTCCCTTTCCCTTTCTTTCATGGTCTTCTGTCCTCTTCTATCAGATTCCCCCTTCTCCAGCTCTTTATTGCTTTCACCTATCGACTTCATGGCTCTTGACTTCCCCCCTCCCCCCTCCCAGTTTCACCTATCACCTCCCAGCTTATACTTCCTCCTCCTCTCTTACTCTGACTTCTCATCTTTCTTTTCCAGATCTGATCTCAGCCCCAAATGTTGACTGTTTACTTTTTCCCACAAATGCTGTCTGGCCTGCTGAGGCTGAGTTCCTGCAGCATTTTATGTGCATTTCTCTGTCAAATTTCTATTTGTTTCTTTACTAGTGCCTAGCTAGAGGAGTGAGTGTGGATCCCAGAGCATGTGGCATGCTCTTCTTGCAAGATGTGGCACATCTGGATATCTCCAGTCTCTCTCATTGCTACGTCTGGGTGTAGAGCCTTACAAACCATGTTAGGGAACTGGAGCTGGATGACCTACAGATCATTTGGGAGATCCTAAGTGCAGCTACAGGGAGGCAGCCTCATTTAAGTTGCAGGAGGCAAGCAGCTGTGTGACTGTAGGAGTGAGAAAGAGAATAGGCAGGAAGTGCAGAGTTCCCCTGTGGCTATTCCACTCAATAACAAGTATACTGCTTTGGATACTGTTAGGGGGAGCAATCCACTGGGGAAAGTTGCAGTAACTAGGTCTCTGGCAGTGAGTCTGGCTGTGTGACTCAGGAGGGAAAGGGGATATGAGGAAGGGAGTGGTAGTGACAGGGGATTCAATAGTTAGTGGAATGGACAGGAGATTTTGTGGAAGTGAAAATGACTCCCAGATGATATGTTCTTTTCTAGGTACCAACATCAGAGATGTCTTAGACTGGGTCCACAGCATTCTTAAGGGGGGAGATTGAGCAGCCAGAAGTCATGGTACATGTCGATACCAATAATATAGGTAGGAAAAGGTATGAGGTCCTAAAGAATGAATATAGGGAGTTAGGTAAGAAGCTGAAAAGCATTTTCCCAGGGTGGAAATGGCTAATACAAGAGGGCATAACTTTAAGGTTTGTGGAGGAACAAATAGGAAAATATCAGAAGTAGATTTCTCATGCAAGGAATGATGGGTACATAGAACACACTGCCAGATACAATGGTAAAGGTAGGTCGATTACAGACATTTAACAGACTCTTGGTTGCATATGGATGAAAGGAAAATGAAGGGGTATGTGGGAAGGAAAGGTTATTTTGATCTTGAAGTAGGTTTAAAGGCCACCACAACTGGTCAAAGGACCTGTGTTGTGCTGTACTTGTCCATGTTCTATGTTCTATGTTCAAATAATCCTGCTTCAACCTCACACTTCTTTAACACTTAAAGATAAACACAAGGATACTGACTGGAATTGGATAGATCCTATTGTCAAAACTACATATAAGAAAGCAATGGCTAAATAATTTAGGAAAAGAGACAGAAGGAACTTGGACTTTGGATATTGGAAGGGTCTAATTAGTGCACACCCATTTAGGTATATATCCTTTGCTTTAAATGTGTAAAATACCCGCAGAAGAAAATTTTCCTATGGTGAATTCCACAATGGTCACTTTAGATTCAAGGATCATATGTAATTGTCAGAATGCATCCTCATTCAGGGCACCCGCTGTATAATGGGTCAGATATTTTTTGCCTCTGGTATCTGAAGCACAATCTTAAACAGGCATCAAGCATTTCAGAAATGAAAAATAAGACCCAAATACCTGACTTATACTTGATGGAAAAACACAACTTGTGGTCAGTTCCATCAACTATTCAGAGGCCAGTCTACCAACAAGTACAAGGGATTTCTGAAGGCTGCCAGTGGGAACAGAAGGTTGATTTTTCTTATTTGCCATATTGGTGGTACACGATTAATTCCCTTGCCTCCATACTAAAGGAAGTGACTACAGGCCTCTTCCCATGCAACTCACACTTAATATCTACTGCCCTGAGCTGCCTCCAGGAGCACAACTGAAAATAAGAAAATAATAGGCCAAATAGCTGCCGCACTGCTTTGAGCCGCAGGAGATAACTTGCAAAAGAATCACAGCCCTTTTCAGGAGAGAACTAAAAATTTTGTTTTTGCTTTTCCTCTCAGCCACCAAAGCTGTCCCCTTCTTGCCAATTCCTTGGCCTGCATTACACAAAGGTGTTCTATTGAGATTCGAGCTGAGCTTCCAGTCCATCCTTCAGCTTCAGGTTTTTGCAAATTTATTCTCTCATATCTGTTCCACATCTGTTTTCTGTATTACATATTTGCAGAACTAAAGAACAATTGGAAAAGATTGATTATTGTTATTTGCCTTTGGGAAGATGGTAGTGAAATATCGTTTTGAGCTTCTGCAGAACTGCAGTGCTGATGGAATTGGACCCAATAATAAAAGTCAAAGTAAATTTATAATCGAAGTACATTTGTGTTATCATCTACTGCTTTGGCATTCATTTTCTTGCAGGCATTTACAGTAAAATAAAGAAAACAATATAATTGGTGAAAAGCGATACATAAACAGAAACTGACAAATGACCAGGGTGACAAACAACCTCTTCTCTTCTACCAGGAAACTACCCCTCATCTTGGAGCCATTGGTCAAGATGGTGCCAATGAACAATAATTAATTGGGTATCATCATCCAGGTAATCAATTACTACGCTTTTTCTATGCCTTTACTTACACTTTTTTTTAATCTTAGTTGTGTTTTGGAAACTGCTGGAGCCTGTGGCTTACAGTTCGGAGTTCAATTGAGTGATCTCGTGCTCCGCTGTTCCCCGAGAAAATTTCAGGAGAGGACCACAAGTACGAGCTGTCCCAAACAGGAAAAAGATGGGACACAGGGTCTTGATTGACTCCTTTTCTCACCGATCGAAAAGTCAAGGATGATTGAAACATCCAGGTGAATGCAAAGGAGGCTGAGTCAATGGTCGGGGTGGGCGATCAGTTAGTTTTTGTGCGAGGGAGAGATTGGGGGTGTTTTGAGTAGGTGAGTCCTGTTTCTTTTTCTTTATCGTGTTCTTTATCGTGCGGGAAGGGAGGGCCTCAATAACATCCATGGTTTTTCTGTATTTTATGTCTATCTGTGGAAGATGAATCTCAGAGTTGTATTCTACATACACACTTCGATAATAAGATGAACCTTTGAACACCCCCTGGTGACCCACCTTCTTATTCAGGCTCCTTAGCCATATAATATAACCATATAACAATCACAGCACAGAAACAGGCCATCTCGGCCCTCCTAGTCCGTGCCGAACTCTTAATCTCACCAAGTCCCACCTACCCGCACTCCTTTCCTGTCCGTATTCGTACCTTAAATGACAAACTTCCTCTTTCTTTTCCAGCCTTGAAAAGGGTTCTCAGCCTAAATGTTGCCTGTTTGTTCATTTTTATAGATGCTACCTGACCCTCGAGTTCCTCCAGAATTTTCTGTTTTAATATGAAACAACATTTATAGTTCCAACTCGGAATTGTGTATTACCTTGCCCTAATCTCGTTAAGGTATAATTGCTCCCAGATAATTAGCAATTTGACTTTAAAATTCTCTTGCTTCTATTTGAATCCATCTGTGGCAGTACCCATCCCGAGCTTTGAAATCTTTCCCAATTTATTTGTGCCCTCTTCCAGTTCTCCAATTCCTTTCAATTATGTGCTCACTTCAAACTTGGGTCCACATGTTTCACATGTGGCTATCCAATCCTTCATCTGCTAACTCCTCCAACCTTCTTCTTATCCTCTGAGTATCCTAAACCTATATATGTTTGGCTATCTCTCCCAATAGTTTCAACCTTGACTTTTGATGCACCATCAATAACTCACTCTGAGACATAAAGGCGAGATATCGGCTTTTATTGACTGGAAGAAGGAACAAGCAGTGAGTGACCACCATACTACATCCTGGAGACTGAGAGGCCAGGCTCAGGCCTCAATCGCCTTTATACAGGGGTCTGTGGGAGGAGCCACAGGAGCAATCAGCAGAGGGGCATGTCCAGACAGGTATATGTAGTTCACCACAGCTTTGCTTCAGAATTTCTTTCTATGATCCTGCAGAGCAACTAGGGATACATTTGCACATAAACGAGGCTCTTGCAAAGTTTTAGCTCTAATTCAGATACAAGTTTTTTTTTTGTTTTCGTCTGTGTAAATCTAACTATTGACTTTCTGATTCTGCTGTAAAACAAGAGGTATGGGAAGAAGATCTGAACTCAGACCAGAGAGATTGGAGTCCCCAATGCAGAAAATAGTCTGTTTTTTAATGTTAATTTCTGTTAATTGATTGATGCTGCAGGCAAACATTTAAACAGAAATGTTAATAGCAATGTAGCAGAAAAGTTTTAATATAGTAAAAATCCAAAAAGTCTTTCCAATGATTTTACACAGGAAAGAAATTTAAATTCTTGTTTCCATAAAAATTTGCTACAATGAACAAACATAAGAGTCTTCATTAAATCTTTTTAATGAATAAAGAAGTAATATGATCTTGCCATTTTAAATATTCTTTATAAATGTCACCATATAGCGTGATGCAAGTTATATCATTACCTTGTCCAAGTACAAAAATTGATTTTGAGAAGTTTGTAAGAAACCATATAAAGTGACACAGGTAAGACTGGATAATTTCTTCTGTGGCCTTCATGATTTTGCATTTATTCCAGTCCTTATACACATGGGATAAAATGATACTCTTCCAGGAGCCTAATGAAAGGATTTTGAAATGTCTCAAATCTTTTTCCTATGAAGTACTTTGTTTATAAGTTGACAGTACATTAGCAATTTGATTCAAAAACATGAAACAAAGTAGTAAAATTTGAGATTGTATAAGGATTATGTGGGGCCTATCAGCAGTGGCAACTGAGCTCGACAAAGGAGTGCTTCTCGCAGGTCAATGGCAGTTATTTAAAACAAGAGCTTCGTGGGCGTTAGTCCATTGTGCAGGGCCTATCAGCGGCAGCAACTGAGCTTGACAAACTAGATAAAAGTACAGAAGGGATAAACAGAGCGGCCATTGTCGGGAGTAGGCCAGTGGTGAGAGTAGAAGCGACAGGCTTTGGCTCATTCAGGCTTTGGGGAAAGCGAGCTTCAGTGAGGTAAATTTTTGGTTTCCTTTGCATTTTTTTTTTGAGGAATAGAAAGCATGTCGGTAGGGTTAGTATTTTGTTCTGGCTGTCGGATGTGGGAATCCTGAGAACCTTCCAGTCTCTCAGATGGCCACATCTGCACCAGGTGCACCGAGATGCAGCTCCTGAGAGACCGTGTTAGGGATCTGGAGCTGCGGTTTGATAACCCACAACTTATTAGGGAGAGTGAACAGGAGACAGAGAGGAGCTACAGGGAGTTAGTCACCCTGAGGCTGCAAGAGTTAGATAAGTGGGTGACGGTCAGGGAAGGGAAGGGAAGAGCTCAGATAGTAGAGAGCACCCCTGTGGCCATCCCCCCTCAGTAATCGTTAACTCGTTTTGGATGCGGTTGAGAGGGATGATCTGACAGAGGATGACCACGGCTATTAGGTCTCTGGCACTGAGCCAGGTTCCATGGTACAGAAGGGAAAGAGGAAGATGAGGATTGCGGTATTCATAGGGGATTCCACAGTAAGGGGAACAGATAGGAGCCTGATAGAGATACACACATGGTGTGTTGCCTCCCAGGTGCCAGGGTAAGGGATGTCCCGGATCGGGTGTAGAGTATTCTGAAGGGAGAGGGTGAACAGCCAGAATTCTTGGTACACATTGGTACCAATGACGTAGTTAGAAAAAGGGAGGATGTCCTGAAGAGAGAATTCAGGGAGTTAGGTAGGAAGCTGAAAAGCAGGACCTCTAGGGTAGTAATCTCAGGATTGCTGCTTGTGCCATGTGCTAGCAAGTGCAAGAATAACATGATCAAGCGTATTAATGTGTGGCTGAGAGACTGGTGTAGCGGGCAGTGCTTCAGATTCCTGGATCATTGGAGACTGTTCTGGGGGAGGTACAACCTGTACAAAAAGGACGGCTTACACCTGAACCCAGATATCCTACAAGGCACATTTGATAGAGCTGTTAGGGAGGGTTTAAACTAACTTGGCAGGGGGATGGGAACCAGAGTGATATGATTGAGGAAGGGAAAACAGAAATAAATCAAAGATTGCGTGCAACAGGGATGATAGAAAGGACAGGCAGGAGATGAGGCTTAATTACAGCCAGTGGCATGAGTTACGGGGCAATAGACGTATGGTGCAGTTAACACAGAAAGCAGCAAGTACTAGACTGAAGGTGTTATATTTGAATGCACACAGCATAAGGAATAAAATGGACGATCTTGAAATTCAGCTACAGATTTGCAAATGTGACGTTGTGGCCATCTCTGAAACTCGGCTAAAGGATGGCTGTAATTGGGAGTTGAACATCCAGAAATATACGGTTTATCGGAAAGATAGGTTAGGAGGCAGAGGGGGTGATGTGGCCCTGTGTATAAGAAATAATATTAAATCATTAGAAAGAGATGACAAAGGATTGGAGGGTGTAGAGTCTCTATGGATTGAGTTAAGAAATGGCAAGGGTAAAATAACCCTAATGCAGTTGTACACAGGCCTCCAAACAGCATCTGGAATGTGGATTACACATTACAGCAGGAGATAGAAAAGGCGTATCAGAAAAGCAATGTCATGATAATCATTGGGGATTTTAACATGAAAGTGGATTGGGAAAACCAGGTCAGTACTGGACCTCAAGAAAGAGAATTTGTAGAATGTCTAAGGGATGGCTTTTAAGAACAGCTTGTTGGTGAGCCCACTAGGGGATCCGCTGTGCTGGATTGGCTGTTGTGCAATGATCCGTAGGTGATAAGAGAGCTTAAGGTTAAGGAACGCTTAGGGAGCAGTGATCACAATATGATCGAGTTTACATTGACATTTGGGAGGGAAAAAATAAAATCCAATGTGTTGGTATTACAGTGGAATAAAGGAAGTTACAATGGCATGAGAGGGGAACTGACCAAAGTTGACTGGAAAGGGACATTTGCAGGAAAGACAGAAGAGCAGGAATGGCTGGAGTCTCTGTGAAAAATGAGGGAAGTGCAAGACAGATATATTCCAAATAAGAAGACTTTTTCCAGGGGAAGAAAATGTGGCTGACAAGTGAAGTCAAAGCCAAAGTAAAAGCAAAAGAGGGGACATACAAGGAAGCCAGAGCCAGTGGGAAGATAAAGGATTGGGAAGCTTTTAAAAACTTACAGAAGGAAACTAAGAAGGTCATTAGGAAGGAAAAGATGAATTATGAAAGGAAGCTGGTGACTAATATCAAAGAAGATACTAAAAGCTTTTTTAAGTATATAAAGGTGAAAAGAGAGTCGAGGATAGATAGAGGACCAATACAAAATGGCACTGGAGATATTATACTGAGAGATGCAGAGATGGCAGAGGAACTGAATGCATGTTTTGCATTAGTCTTCACTGTGCAAGATGTCTGCAGTATACCGGTCATTCAATAGCATCAGGGAAGTGAAGTATGTGCAGTGAAAATTATGACTGAGAAGGTGTTCAGGAAGTTTAATGGTCTGAGGGTGGATAAATCTCCTGGACCTGATGGAATGAACCCTCAGGTTCTGAAGGAAGGAAGTAGCTGGAGAAGTTATTGCAAAGGCATTAACGATGATCTTTCAAAAATTGATAGATTCTGGCATTGTACCAGATGACTGGAAAATTGCAAGTGTTGTTCTGCTATTTAAGAAGGGTGGGAAGCAGCAGAAAGGAAACTATAGACCTATTAGCCTGACATCAGTGGTTGGATAGTTGTTGGAATCAATTGTTAGGGATGAGATTACAGAGTATCTGGAGGCACATGACAAGATAGGCCAAAGCCAGCATGGTTTCCTGAAAGGAAAATCCTGCCTGATAAACTTACTGCAATTCTTTGAGGAAATTACAAACAGGATAGACAAAGGAAATGCAGTAGATGTGGTGTACTTGGATTTTCAGAAGGCCTTCGACAAGGTGTCACACATGAGGCTGCTTAGCAAGAAAAGAGCCCATGGAACTACAGGGACGTTACTAGCATGGGTGGAGCATTGGATGGTCATCAGAAAACAGAGAATGGGAATAAAGGGATTCTATTCTGGCTGGCTGCTGGTTACTAGTGTTCCACAGGGGTCGGTGTTCAGACTGCTGCTTTTTATGATGTATGTCAATGATTTCGACTTGTGGATTTGTCGCTAAATTTGCTGATGGTACAAAGATCGAGGGAGGAGTGGGTAGTGTTAAGGAAACAGAGAGCCTGCAGGGAGACTTAGATGGTTTAGGGAAATGAGCAAAGAAGTGGCAAATGAAATACAATGTTGGAAAGTGTGTGGTCATGCACTTTGGTGGAAGAAATAAATGGGCAGGCTATTATTTAGATGGGGAGAGAATTCAAAATGCACAGATTCAACAGGACTTGGGAGTCTCTGTACAAGATACCTTAAAGGTTAACCTCCAGGTTGAGGCGATTGTAAAAAAGTGAATGCAATGTTGGCGTTCATTTCTAAAGGTATAGAATATAAGAGCAGGGATGTGGTGTTGAGGCTCTATAAGGCACTCTTGAGACCACATTTGGAGTATTATGTACAGGTTTGGGTCCCTTAATTTAGAAAGTATATACTGACATTGGAGAGGGTTCAGAGAAGATTCACAAGAATGATTCCAGGAATGAAAGGGTTACTGTATGCGGAATGTCTGACAGCTATTGGAGCTATTCCCTGGAGTTCAGGAGAATGAGGGGGAATTTCATAGAAACTTTCAGAATGTTATAAGGCCTGAACAGATTAGATATGGCAAAGTTACTTCCCATGGTAGGGGATTCTAGGACAAGTCTACGGTGCAATCTCAGGCCTTTCCCCTTACACTTACACTTCTAGTAACAGGGACTCTCCTTCCAACGGCATTCTGCAGCACCTTCCCCTGTGCCCTACTCTGCAGCTCCCACCAAAAGCACCATAGACTATGGTGCAATCTACAGCACTGTGCAAAGGTCTTAGGCACATACAGATAGCCAGGGTGCACTTTTGCACAGTACTGTATTTGTCAACATGGAGCAGAGAGTGAGTATGTTAACCTTGTGGGAGTAACGAATGATGGGAATGGTGAGAGTGGAGCACCACAGGAGGGTTGTGGGACAAGTGACAGAGAAGGAGTGCCAGGGTGGGAGGTGAACTGGGTGCAGACTCACCCAGCCCTGGGACACCAGGTAAGATCATTTGATTCCTTGCAATTGATTTATTGATCTTTACAGAAAGTCTCTCTGGTGCTTCCCCTCTCCCTTTCCCTTTTCCCAACCATGATTTTCCTTCCCCTGCCACCTTCTCACTCTCAGTCCACAATAGAGACCCATATCAGGATGTTTATCATCACTCACACATATAAAATTTGTTTTCATTTTTGCAGCAGCAGTATGGTGTAATAGATGACATTACTACAGTACGATGTAAAAGTCTGAAGCTCCCCAGCTATGTACATGTGCCTAAAACTTTTGCACTGTACTGTACATGGACCTTGTATGTTCAGTCTGTGATCATCTGGCTTCCTTCTGCATTCTAAAGGCATACTGACTGCTAAGTTAACTGGCTAATAGGTAGATGATAGGCAAATCTGGATGAAGTTGATGGCTATGTTAGGGAGAATAGGTTACCGGTGAATAAGTGGTAATGGGGTTGCTTTGAAAGCTGGTATAAGGTCAATGGGCCAAATGGCCTCATTCTATGACATGAGAAAATATAAAAATATTGTATTTAGTGAGTTCAGCCATTATATGCTGCAATCCACATTTGGGTGTGGGTGATCTAATATGCATACAAGACATGCTAATAATCATGCCTATCTCATTAACATTTTTTGACCACTTTCCATCCTGACAGAACTCTGGGCCAGAAGTTCTATTTCTAAGCTAATGCTTCTTATTTAAATATTGTTACAATTTGTCAGGACTTCTCCTATTGTAGAGGTTTACCCTCTAATATATGTGGTTCTTGAAGTATCGGTGTTTACCTCTTCATTAATTATAACATTTGACCAATGACTCTCTCCACAAATATTGTTACATTTTTAGAATAAAATTGCCAAGAAACAATTGTTATCCTGTGCCAGAAGCAGAGAAAAGAAATACTTTCACCCTCTCTCACTGTCTCAGGCTTAACATGCCTGCTATACTTGGAAAACAATATTGACATATAGTGACATCATAAATACATGTTCATAAATCTGTACACTGCCATAACAGAATCCATACACTGAGTACCAGACATGATCTCTCCCAATTAAGAGGACACATTGAGAGATGCTGAAAGACAGCAAGCCAAGTAATTCATGTGAGATATTACATAATAGACGAAATACAGACATTTGAGTCAATGCATAATAGTTCAAAGTTTAAAGTTCAAAATAAATTTATAAATTAATAAATTTATAAATTAATTAGTAAGTATTTGTATGTGACAATATGCAAACCTGTGATGCATTTTCTTGCACAGATTCACAATAGAACAGAGACATGCAAAAGACTCAGTGAAAAATTACACACAGACTGACAAGCAAGCCAAGTACAAAAAATAAAACAAACTGCAATACAAACAAACAAATAGATGAATAATACTGAGACCATGAGTTGTAGAGTCCTTGAGAGTGAGTCAATACTGCTGGTTGTGTTCAGCGATCAGTGACTTGGTGGGCTGAAAGGCCTGTTGCTGTGCTATATCTTTATTTCATAGATCAGAAATGGTAGGAACTGTAGCTGAACTCAAAACACTCACATAAGACCCTGATAAATGCATCTAGTCCATTGTGGGCACATTGTAACCTATCTAGAAATGAAGCAGTTGGCTGTTGCTAGTTCATGCATTGCAATCAGGAGTAGGGGAAGTCCTGTTGGGAATACTTTGTCAACAGAAGCAAGATTGTTGGCAGGTTACTTTAGTTCTGCAAATCTGAAGGACTTGGTCAAGGATCAGATTGTTTGTGGTATCTGGATTTCCTGTCTGAGGAAGTGGCTACTACAAGAGACAGAGTTAACTCTGGAAAAATACAAATGGATGTGCAGAGTTGTGGGGCTATCCACTGTCAAACTGGTGCATGTCAAAAGAAAGAAGAACATGCAGCGACACAAATGTGAGAAAATCTGCAGATCCTGGAAATGCAAAGCACACACAAAATGCTGGAGCAACTCATCAGACCAGGCAGCATCTATGGAAAAAAGTAAACAGCCGATGTTTCGGACCAAGACCCTTCATCAGGACGTTCAGAACCATCAGCAGAACATGTGAATTAGGTGACAAAAGGCAGAAGAGGGATAGTGGAGCCAAGATCTCTAAGGAATTACAAGTACTGTGGGCGGCAACATGAATAGCTACGGAAGAAAAGTTCTGTGAATGACTGCGTGTGATGTGGATTAGAAAATAATTTTTACAAGCTGTGCATTGTTGGGTAGATCATCAAGATTACAGAATCCAGCATAGAGATAAATTGTGTTTACAGCAATATATGTGTGCTACAGCAACCAGTGATAATTCCAATGAGTAATATACCCCTCCAGCAAGCCATCAGTTTCAAGGCGATTATGTTAAAACCAATATATCTAATGCCGTTAATGCACAACAAGACAACAATGGGACTGGCTGAAAAAAGCTTTCTGAATTGGAAGAGGGCATTCGGGCAGCTACTGAAAACATTAACTATGCAACAGAAGTCCTGCATAAGTAGAGAAAGGAGTTAAGTACCCAAACGCCTACCCGCCCTGTAAGCCATCTTCTGCGCACTATGGGCTAGAGTCTATGATCCCCACATTGACCTTTATATCTACCTCACAACCCACAAAGTGGTAGAATGTCATTCTTGATTCCAAGGATCTGCTAATACGGAAGGAAAAAAAGTATTTGAATCTAATCTAAATGTGATGTAGAATTCCTACATGAAACCACAGTTTCTAGTTTGTTAAGTACTGTTCATTCATTATGTGTCATGTCATATGACGTGGATGATCATGGTCTTTCCAGGACCATATTTGGCCTTGGCAGATTTTTCTACAGAGGCGGATTGTCATTGCTTTCTTCTGGGCTGTGTTTTTAAAAGACGGGTGACCCAGGCCATTATCAATACTCTTCAGAGATTGTTTGACTGTTGTCAGTGCTCCCATAACCATGACTTGTGATATACATCAACTCTCCTATGCCACACACCACCTGCTCGTATGGCTTCACATGGCTTCACCCTGATTGGGTGGGTGGCGGGTAGGAGCGGTAAGCAAGTGCTACACCTTGCCCAAGGTTAACCTGCAGGCTAGTGGAGGGAAGGAGCACCTCACATCTCCTTTGGTAGAGATGTACCTCCACCCCACCACCAATGTTCAATACCCAGGCCTGAATTTCCTAGAATTTAACTTAACTTGATGCTAAATTGACATTCTTGGTTAGAAACAGCTTCAGGCTGCAATTTAGAATAATCAGAGAAGTGTAGCAAAAATCCACTCTGCTGAAGGTAGGGTTCAAATATATTTTGAAGAAACATTTCAAGAAAATTATTCTGAACTTGTGCTGTGTTGCACCAATACTGATATTTCTTTGATGTAAAACTTAACAAAGGGAGAAAAATTCTTCCATAGGCTGAAGTTCTGTGGTTACCAAATGTCAGGGAAGTTATCAATAAGCTGGAAACAGTAAAAAGAAAATTTACAAGGACATTGCCGAGACTTGAGGATCTGAGTTACAGGGAAACGTGAATGAGCTATGACTTTATTCGCTGGAGTACAGGAGAATGATGAGAGATTTTATAGAGGTATACGCGATAATAAGGGTTGTATATAGGATGGATACATGCAGGTGTTTTATCCCCTCAGGCTGGGTGAGAGTAGAGCTAAAGGTCAGAGGTACAGGATGAAAGTTAAAGTATTTATGGGGATTCTGAGGGGAACTTCTTCACTCAGAAAGTGGTGAGCGTGTGAAACGAGCTGCCAGTGGAAGTGAGAGATATGGATTCGATTGTAACATCTAGGAGAAATTTAGATAGGTACATATGGCCCAGCTGCAGATAGATGGGGCTGGAAAGAAGACCAGACCAGTATGGACTAGATGGGCTGAAGAGCATGTTTTTGTTGTGCTCCATGACTCTATGATGTACCATTGAAACAAGAATGAAGCAAGAATTCATATCCTATACTAAAAGTATATAAAACATAGGAGCAGCAGAGCTAGGGGAGAAAAAAAAGAGGTCATAGGTTAAGGGCGAAGGGGGAAAAGTTTAAAAGGAACATTGGGGGGGGGCTTCTTCACGCAGAGAGTGGTGGGAGTGTGGAATAAGCTGCCAGATGAAGTGGTGAATGCGGGCCCACTTTTGACATTTAAGAAAAACTTGGACAGATATATGGATGAGAGGGGTTTGGAGGGATATGGCCCAGGTGCAGGTCAGTGGGACCAGGCAGAAAAATGGTTCAGCACAGCCAAGAAGGGCCAAAAGGCCTGTTTCTGTGCTGTAATGTTCTATGGTCCTATGGTTCTAAGTAGATGTTAAGGTCTATTGAAATTTTAAATCTCCTCTTCACATGCACCAAACCTTATCCAGGTGCAGATGTTGTTATTAGTAACTGATCTCCTATCAGGAAGCATTATCGAACAATAAGAATACCAATTGTAAAATCATGCACTGATGAAGGTCACAAAATGCAGCACTGATCCAAGCCTCTTAGACCGAATCATTGACTGTTTAGTTCTTTGCATAAATGCTGCTTGACTAGCATTTCATCTATGTTGCTCTGGATTTCCAGCATCTGCAGAATCTCTATTCATGAAATGAGATAGATCTGTTTGTCCTGTTAGAACCTTTATTTACATTGTATTACAGAAGAACTTAGAGAGATCTTTGCTGGTATTTTTCCTAGAAGAAGTTTCTTCCAGGGATGCCTACCCTGAAGAAATTTAAATCTTCTCTTTGGTATTTTTCCTGCAGGATATAACGTTTCCATTAATGTGCCAGTCTAATAATAATGACTCGTTTTCATTAATGACTTTTTGAGAAAGGCTTTCAGAAAGAAAACATCTTCCCACTGATGGTGAACTTAACTATGCCTAACATACAGAGCATACTTCACAATTTCTGAAAATGAAATTAACTTCCAGTTGCAAAGTACTTGCAGATGTTAGAAACTTCCGTGTCCATGTGAAATTGTTCAGCTCAGATATATACATAAGGTGTATATGTGTGACATACAGTGATGTAAACAGACCCTTCAGCCCAACTAGACCATGCTAACTGAGATACCCATCCAAGCTAATCCCATTTGCCAGCGTTTTCCCCATGACCTTCTGAACAGTTCCTGTGTGATATTCATACCTTTGCTATGAAGGAGGTCAAAATAGTTTCATGTGTGGACAGATTACATTTCAAGGCAGTAAATGAAAATAAAGCAAAATCCCTTCTAATATTTATTCTGCCACCATAAATATGTTACTTCTTAGGGAATTCCTGTGGGAATAAAGAAAACACACAGTATTTTCACAATGGCCTAGTGGGTCCTGAAGTGGCTTCAGATGCCAATCTGCGTATCACCGTTAAGGTAGGAGATATTCAATGGAGTGAGCAGTTTAAGGTGGGAACAACTTTTAATGAGGAGTTTATAATGATATATACATTTAGTGCAACAGCCATTTTAATATTTGGTCTATTTACTCCCTCAGAACACAGTCAGAATATCCCTCACAGTGAAATAAAAGGAATTGGCATTTCACTGAAGAACAATTCTTTCTATTTTCTAATATCTGCCACCATTGAGGAACTTATCCATTGAAAATCCACAGCAGATAGTTCTGTGCAAATATGTAATTCCTATCAAAATAAAACAGCGGCCTTTTCAGCAACAATCAGTTGCAATGTAAGGTATTAAAACTCCTCTGATTACACCCTATACCATAACTGAAGCTGGACTGTGATATATCTGCAGCTATGTTCCCTTCATCCCTGTGGATGGGTCTCAGTACATAATGTTAATAGCTATTAATTAGCCCAAACCCCAAGAAATTCACTCAAATCAGAGTAAGGACACTTGAGTAAAGAGGAATTACCAAAAATATGTCAGAAAATTTGAAACTTTTCCTTTTCTTTGCCACCCCTGTGGTCATTCTTTTTTAATAAGATTATCTGCATTCTTCTCTTCATCATAGTGAGCCACATTCCTAGGGTGCCTGCAACTAGGAAGCTGTAAATTAATGGATGTCTTTAGTAGCTTGTGACTTCCAAGTTAAGGTATTGAAAGGTGAAGCGCATTACTAACAATAAATTTTAAAAAACAAAAGAATTTCATAAACTTTCTGCAATAGCCTTCTATTATTCATGCACATCACAAAATAAACTCACTCTCCAAATCTGACATAATTTAGTTTGCCATTCTTTTCCAGTTTGTTTTGTCTTTACAGTATATTCCAGTACATTGAAGTACCTCTTGCACAAAGGGTACGCCAACTGATGCATCATTTTCCTTCATGTTTCTGCTTAACCATGGGCATCCCCTCCTACATTGCCTCATCCTCATTATTTTCGAGTATTCAGTTCATTCAACCCATTCAGCTGCTTGAACACACTTGGAGTCCTCACTCCAGGGATAAATGAATCATTTTGCAGGTGATTAACTGCGGATACTGGTCTCACAGCCTGGCTACTGCATGGCATAAAAGGCAGGTTCTCAGGTGCAGCTGAGAACCCAAGAGTAGAACAACAAAACACTCCATATGGAACAGTAAGTCTTAATAATGGTAAATGATTATGAGTATCAATCATAATAATTATTTCACTTCTGATTAACATAAGACATACACAGGCATGATGAAATTTCTGTAGTACAAGAGTGAAAATCTGCGTATTGTCACTGGTAAAACAATTTCACCTGCACTAATATAAAATGCCCTAATATATTTAGAAAACATAGATAAAATTAGGCAACAGTAACATAGTGGGCAACACGCACAAAATGCTGGAGGAACTCAGCAGGCCAGGCAGCATCTATGGAAAAAAGTAGTCTACTGATGAAGGTTTTCGGCCCGAAACATCAACAGAACTTTTTTCCATAGATGCTGCCTGGCCTGCTGAGTTCCTCCAGCACTTTGTGTGTGTTGCTCGGATTTCCCGCATCTGTAGATTTTCTCTTGTTAGTAACATAGTGGGTATATATTACTAGACTAGTAATCCAGAGACCAGTATAAGCAACCTTGAGGTGAGTTCAAATCCCGCAAGTCAACGAGGAATTTAAATTTAATGAATTAATAGAAGGATTTTTTCAAAGCGGCTTTGAATAGTGCTGACCATGAAGCTCATTGATCGAGATAAACATATTTGTTTTGGTTTGTAATGTACTTTGGAGGAAGAATTACCACATTTATCTGGCTTTGCTTACCCGATACTCAAAATCCACAAGAAACTGGTTAACTCTAGAAGTCCTCTGATCTGCCCCAGCAAGTCACTCCATCTATGAACAATTAGGGATGAATTTCGTGTAAATGAGCAGAAAAAAATCTGAGTTGCTTCTACAGACTACTGACAGTGGACAATGGACTTCAAAGATACAAAAGGCCAGCAATCATCACTAGGACTTTGCAATTCACTGTATTCTGCGTTCACAAGCTGAGACACCTGTGTTGTAGAACAAACCTCTGAGTATTTAGGACTACATTTACAGAGGAACTAAAGAAAGGCCTGACTATCAGTTTAACTACCTCACCAAACTGATTTTTGTACCATGAAAATCATGCTCTATTTCTGATAAATATTTGGCAGGTCATTTAATCCACAGACTTGCTTTTAAGGGATAAAAGTACCTGGAGTGAAAAAATAAAGGTAGGGACACTTTATACTTTTCCCAAAACTTGACTGCATTTATGTCAATGGCTTCTTGCCAAACACTCCAACATCATAGATCCCAAAGACCATCTGATACACTTTACTCAGTATTCCCTGTGCACTCAAAGTCCATTCACACAGTTTCCCCTATGCCCTCAAAGTCCAATCACTCCTCCATCTGCACATTATACTTTAAAATTGCACAGATTGAGATGCTTCAATAAATTAACATAAATAGACATAAATCAACATATCATCCTGTATCTCCTACAACTCATCACTGTGGGAGTTCTTTGTCCCACAAAAATGACCTCCAGCATTAAGTTCATCCAATAAAGTTCATTCATCTATAAAACTCTGGTTAGGCCAGACTTGGAGTACTGTGTCCAGTTCTAGTCACATCACTATTGGAAGGATGTAGAAGCATTGGCAGAGCAGACTTACCAGGATGCTGCCTGGTTTAGAGAGTATGCAATATGTTCAGAGATTAAGGGAGCTAGGGTTTAACTTGCTGGAGAGAAGGAGGATGAGAGGAGACATGATAGAGGTATACAAGATATTAAGAGGAATAGATAGAATGGACAGCCGGTGCCTCTTCTCCAGGGCACCACTGCTCAAACAAAAGGACATGGCTTTAGGTTAAGGGGTGGGAAGTTCAAGGGGGATATTAGAGGAAGGTTTTTTACTCAGAGAGTGGTTGGTGCGTGGAATGCACTGCCTGAGTCAGTGGTGGAGGCAGATACACTAGTGAAGTTTAAGAGACTACTACACAGGTATATGGAGGAATTTAAGGTGGGGGGGGGGTTACATGGGAGGCAGGGTTTAAGGGTCGGCACAACATTGTGGGCTGAAGGGCCTGTACTGTGCTGTATTGTTCTATGTTTTATACTGAGGCCAGTGTTCGATTCGTATCGAATGAAGAGAAAATATGAAGCACGACGATCCAGTCTTTTCAATATAGGTCAAGTCCAGAGAGCAAAAAACAAAAATCAGGAACATTAAAATCTTTACCACCACAACATTCGAGATGTACCCATTGAAAACAGACCTGAAAACTGGAAGCTACGGAGCTGTATTGAGTTCATCAATTTGTATGATAAGTTTAAGGCATAATGGGCAGTTGTTTAAAAAGTGACTATATATCTTTATATAGTCATAGAATACTTGGAAATGGAGAACAGGGCAACTAGAACATAAAGCTTGCCTCAATTCCCCATTCAGTTAGGTGCCAAATTTAGTTATGCCAAGGCGCATATTTCCCAATATATTCGCATATGAGCAGAAGTGGGCTATTCTGCCCTTGAGCAAGCTCATTATTCAATTAAATCATGGTCATCTCCACACTTCAGATCCAGTTATCTGCTTTGGCTCCCTATCCCTTAACAATTTTACCTAACAAAACTCAGTCAGACAAAATTCCTGTTAATTAGCTCTATTTTAATAAGATATTTTCACTTAGCAAGGACCCCTTAGGCTTTCCTGCTGCTAATAGCATTCCCTTGCAGAAAATAAGGAGAAAGGAAATAGCACAGAGAGCTAGGAGATGAATCAGATGGATTTTCATGAACTTTGACCCAGATAGCATCACTTCTCCCTAACCAAAAAAAAAGTTACAAAGAACAAGCAGGGACCCACATTTTCACATTACTCTTAATTTATACATTGACTTTGATTCCTGGGATCTCCTGGAGGACATAGAGTGACATACACAGACAGTAGATATCACCCCAGAGTAGCATTGATCATGAATTGAAACAATACCTGGTCTCACACCTCATTTGTCAATAAAGATGATGGCAAAGTATCAAACTTAAGGTTATCCAGTTCACCTAGTTTGAGTGACAAGATAAAGATACATCTCTACCAAAGGAGGTGTAATACACTCCCTCCCTCCGCTAACCTGCAGGTCACCCTTGGGCAAGATGCAGCACCTGCTTATCCCCCTGATCATTGTCACATGAAGCCATTCACAGGTCCTGGTTACGTAACCACTGACACAAGCAGACAATCTCTGAAGAGTATTGATAATAACGTCGGTCACCCATCTTATAAAGACACTGCCCAGGAGGAGGCAATGGCAAACCACTTCAGTAGAAATATAATTCTATATGGAAAGGCGATAATCACCCACATCATTCGACATGGCACATAACGAATGAGTGGACCCAGTTGAACATATTCTGTGGCCTGTCTTGAATACACATTGATACATAATACAGTGCAAATCCCAGAACAAGGCCAAATGCCGAAGTATAATTTTCCAGGCAATCATGATCTCTTTGGCTGCTGCAGATCATGAATGAAAGGATTCTGATTACACCTGTTAGCTTGTCGATGATTAGGATGCCTGTGATCAGATGAGCCATTCCTCTTAAGGTGGAAAGAATGGAGACGGAAAAAGAAAATCACCCTTTAAGTCTTCTCCCAACACAAGGCCACTTTTGTGTCATTAGTGTTTCACGGAGATATGTATTATTAAATGTTGTGAAAACGTTTGGATTACAGATGCACTCTGGGCATTACTAAGGCCGAATTACTTTCAGAATTGTATTATTTTAATGAATTTTCAAGTATCTAATTGCACAGTGCTCAAGAAGAATTGTTTAAAAAAAATTTAAGTAATGCCCTTGTTAAGATTTCTACCACTATTCTGTAAGGTAGTTTCGATAAAAGCAGTGTGCCATCATAAAAGTGTTTTGATTTTGGCTAAGATAAGGATCCATGTTG
The DNA here is from genome assembly GCF_030144855.1 of Hypanus sabinus. Classification (NCBI taxonomy): domain Eukaryota; kingdom Metazoa; phylum Chordata; class Chondrichthyes; order Myliobatiformes; family Dasyatidae; genus Hypanus; species Hypanus sabinus. The sequence goes on along the minus strand of NC_082730.1, from coordinate 32,155,964 downwards.
TCCAAATTAGGAATGTAGGTCAGCTAATCAGGATTACGGGTTGCGGGAGAAGGTTCTAGAGAGCTGTGGGGAAGAGTTTTCTGTTTTGGGGGCTTTTGGTGGGAGCTGCAGAGCAGGGCACAGGGGAAGGTGCTGCAGAATGCCGTTGAAAAGAGAATCCCTGTTACTAGAAGTGTAAGGGGAAAGGCCTGAGAGAGCCAGTTTGTTCAAGGTGGACTTTGAGGAAAGTTCTGGATGTGGGGCTGCTTTCGCGCAGCCCGTGGGTCCAGCGTGTGAGTAAGAGATACACCCCGGAATACCCCAGTATGAGCTCCAACGTTTGTGTGCACATTGGACTGGTTTTACTGTAATGGGCCCTTTTAATTTTCTTTTCTTTTTCTGTAAATGTTCATTGAAGTTGAAAATTTGGTAAACATACTTCCTTTATAATTTTATGCTGTGTGCGATCTGTCATTTCTGGGCTACCAATAACTGTGGGCAGTATTTAAACAGCATTCATTCAAGTTGAGGTTTCTTTAATCAGAACATCACGATGCTCCTGTTTGGTTAAACTCCAAATCATACTGACCCTAGACATATATTGTTTGCGAAAGGTGGCCTTCTCACCACCGAGTTGCGTGGCTGTTAGCCGAGTTAACTAATGAGCCAAGTGTGTATAAGCCCGGTGAGAGGGTTACACTTAAAACAATGCATTCTAACTAGCACAGAAACTCACAGAAAATAAAAATGTATTGGAAATAATTTTTGCTTTAATTCCATCAGGGTAGGTCTTGGATTGAAAGCCAGCAAATTCACATGGATTTGCCCAGTTTTACATAATGTAACTGAGGAAGCTCAGGAAAAGAAATTCAATACCAGGACTTCTCATCAGGGTAGCAGAGACTTCCTCAAAGTGGCCAGCTTGCTACTTACCGAATCTTTGCTATTACCAAGGACATATAACCCAGAACAGGAAGGAAAAGCAAACTGGCGAACACTAAGGTGACTTTCTATTTTATTTGATTACATACATTTAGCTGAAGCACTTTATTTCAAAAAATGACACTCTTAAAAACTTTTTTTCCATACTGGTTGGATGGTATTGAACATTTTGTGAATGCTAATTATTAAATTCAGTTTAAATTAACAAATAAAGTCAGAAATTATGGGAATATTTACAAGGTCAATTAGCATCTGTGCAACAGAGTGACTGGTTCATCAACACTGAAAAAATTATTTTCCTTTTTTAATTTAAGCAAAAGCTTGACACTTATTGGTTGTTACCTCATTGCTAGGAGTGAAACCAACTGTGTGTGTGGTTCATATTTTCTTTTGGTACAGAAGGAGGCCATTTGGCTGATTGAGACAATGTTAGCCCTCAGAGTGTTTCCATTCTCATTCTTTTCATGAATGATAACACTTGGTGTTGCAGAGAATAGACACATTCACAAAACGTATTTGTTTATCAGGCATGATTTGAATCAGTATTTAATTTTTACCATAAACTTCATATTTTGTAGATCACTTTGAAGTGTTTAAGGAAACTATTAGCAGCTTTCACAATGAGATGCCTTTACAGCTTCTGAGCAAGTGGTGATTCTATGAAGGAGATCAGAAACAAAACGTCAATCAATGAGTCTGCATTTTTCCATCGTAAAATTGAATTGATACTGCATCAATTGCTTCATATCATTACTGAATCTGCTGAATGCATTTCCAGTAATTCATATCCAAGTTGCAAGCCAATTAACTCTGCTAGTACAGGCTTGGTGATGATTTATTTCCTACAAAAATATGACGATCTTGAGGTCTTTCTGCTCAGCAGTACCTGACCGATGTAGCAGCTTTTCATTCCAGTACTCTCCATTTTTGTACAATCAGGGCCCTGGATCTTCAAGTGGCTGGTAAACACACAAGCACCTGCCTTTGGACTGCACTATGCCTTTCAGCATGCAGAGATCCCTGAAATAGCAAGGCTCAGATCAGCATAGGGCCTATCCAAGGTTACACAGCTCCTGTGACTGAGATTCAATCTTGATATTAGATAGTAACCGTGTGCTTGGGTTTTCCTGAGGCAGATTGGTCCCTCCACACTACAAAGATGGCAGGCTTATCAGCTATTTTAATTGCCCCTTGTGGAGGAGATTGAGAAAAGAATTCAGGGAGAGCTGCAAAGCATCTGGTTGATAATAGAAATAAGCAGAAAATAAATGATTGTCAAAATGCATTGACTGATTTTCTTTTTTAAAAATGCGAACTACATATTGTTACTGATATTCCAAAATTTGACTATCTACCATACTAGAATTGCAGTGGGGCTCAACACTACCACTTAAAAGCATAGAAACACAGAAAACGTACAGCACAGTACAGGCCCTTCAGCCCACAAAGCTGTGCCGAACATGTCCCTACCTTAGAACTACCTAGGCTTACCCATAGCCTTCTATACTTCTAAGCTCAATGTAGCCATCCAGGAGACTCTTAAAAGATCCTATCGGTTCCGCCTCCGCTGCCAGCCCATTCCACGCACTAGAGGGTAATTTAAAAAGAAACTCGCCTTCTTAACATAATAAAATAAAAAAAAATTATAACCCAATCTACAACAAGGATTCCTACTCCAAGGGCAATGGTTCGATGTTGTGCAATGTGTCATGTCATTGTGTCATGCATAAGTAAGGGTGTCTTTAATTATTGAATGTAATACTTCATTTGGCTTTGATACAGTGTTATACCAAACATGACTACTTTGACTGAGAATTACTGGCCTTTTAGGAATGCTCTGTTAATGGCAGTCTGGTGGCTTATACTTGCAGCAGCACAAAGTTACTACAGATGTTGGAACTTGCATTATCCAAATAATATGTTAAATGTCATCAGGATGGAAACCTCCTCATGAGTTTTATGTTCCACTATTGATTTCCTCCATTGAGGTTTCTGAAAACTTTGTCCTCTACCAGAGCTGGTTTAGTTGCTTTCAGAGCTGAGGTAAGGCTGTATTCCTTTCAGTTCAAGACTGTTGGATCTACAATAACAATAGAAGTCCATTGGGACTTCAAGAGCACAAATAGCATTCTTCTTCCTTTTCTACAACTGATATGGAGGTTTCATGCAGGTTGGCACTTCAGAATTCATCGGCGAATTTGTGACTCAATGTGCTCTGGTTATATCTTAAAGCCTAGAGAACAGAAACTTTTCCTATCCCATTCCCAGCTTTCTGCTTATGGAAGCTAATATTAAGGCTATGTGGGGCCCCAAATAAATTGATCCATCAACTTTTTATTCATTTCTTTGTATTTGTGTTTGAACTGTGTTTCTGGGCCTTTTATTTAACTTATCAATACAGAAAATGAAGGAATGTCATTTAGGCATAAGGGATTTGGAATAAGAACAAGAGACTTGGGGGGTTTTGCGCACAATTCCCTAAGGGTTAAATTGGAGGTTCAATTGGTGGTAAGGAAGACAAATGCAATGTTAACATTATTTTGAGGACCAGAACACAAGATCAAGGATGTGATGCTGAGGCTTTATAAGGCAATTATCAGATGACATTTGGAGTGTTGTGAACAATTTTTGGTCCAATATTTAAGAAAGGATGTGTTGCAGATTGTCCAGAGAATGCTCAAAGAATGATCGCAGGAATGAAAGCATTAAATTATGAGGGGCATTTGGTAGTTCTTGGCCAGTAATTGCTGAAGTTTAGAAGACTTGAGTGGCGGGATATCTCATTGAAATCTATTGAATATTGAAAGACCTAGATAGAGTGAACATGGAGAGGATGTTTCCAATAGTGGGGAAGTCTGTGACCGGAGGGTATAACTTCAGAAATGAAGGATATTCCTTTAGAGTAGAAATGACAAGGAATTTCACTCGCCAGAGGGTGGTGAATCTGTGGAATTAAACCATAAGACATAGGAGCAGAATTAGGCCATTCAGCCCATCAAGTCTGCTCCACTGCTTCATCATTCAACCCCATTCCTTGGATCCCATTCAACCCTATACACCTGCCCTCTCACCATATCACTTGATGCCCTGACTGATCAAGAATGTATCAACTTTCGCTTTAAATATACCCACAGATCTCGCCTCCACCGCTGTGGCAGAGCGTTCCCCAGATTCACCACTTTTTGACTAAAAAAATTCCTCCTTACATCTGTTCTAAAAGGCCACCCATCAATTTTGAGGCTGTGTCCTCTGGTTCTGGATAACCCAGCAGATGAAACATCCTCTCCGCATCCTCCTTCTCTAGTCCTTTCAACATTTGATAGGTTTCAATGAGGTACCCACGCTTTCTTCTAAATTCCAGTGAGTACAGACCCAAAGCTGCCAAATGCTCCTCATATGGTAACCCCATATGAATGACCCCACATTCTTCAAATGAATTCATTGCCGCAGACAGCTGTGGAGGCCAAGTCACTGGGTTTTTTTTTAAAGTGATTAATTGGTTCTTGATTAGTAAGGGATGTCAAGGGTTATGAGGAGAAAGCAGAAGAATGAGGTTCAGAGGGATAATAAATCAACCATGAAGAATGGTGGAGCAGAATCAATGTGCTGAAAGGGCCAATTCTACTCCTGTATGGCATGGTCTAAATTCAGTATTTGTAACATACATCAGTGAATCATTTCCATTTTGAGGAATTGACTGAAGTTTTCAAAGATCTTCTTGGGATTTTTATTGTCCGATGTCTCCTGTTCAAAAGATTCAGTCATTTCTCTCCTGTCCACAAAAGGAAATAATATATCCTCCTCACTGACAGTTAACAACGGTACAACTCAAGGATGCATGCTCTACTCTCTCTACACCCATGACTGTGGGATTAGGCACAGCTCAAATGCCATCTCTAAATTTGCCGATGACTTAGTTATTGTGGAGGCATACAGGAGCGAAGTAGATTAGCAGCTTGAGTGGTGTCGCAGCAACAACCTTGTACTCAACATCAGAAAGACAAGATAATTGATTGTGGACTTCAGGAAGGATAAGTTGCAGGAAAACGTATCAGTCATCATTGAGAGGTCAGAAGTAGAAAGGGTGAGCTGATTCAAGTTCCTGAGAGTCAACGTTTTTGAGGATGTATCCCAGCCCTAACATATTAATGACATTACACAAAAGGCATGACAGCACATATATTTCATTAGGATCATGAGGAGAATTGGTATTGTCACCAAAGGCACTCACAAATTTCTACAAATCTACAGTGAAAAGCATTCCAATCGGTTGCATTGCCATCCAGTATGGAGTGCCCACTTCACAGGACCAGAAAGAGCTGCAGAAAGGTGCAAACTCAGGTAGATCTGTCATAGCCACTAGCTCCCCAGCATCCAGGACAACTTCAAAAGGAAATATCCATCATTAATGACCCGCATCACCCAGGACTTGCCTTTTTCTCAAGGAAAAGGTACAGGAGACTGAACACACACACACACTTCAGGAATAGCTTCTTCCCCTCTGCCATCAGATCACTGAATGGATAATGAAACAGTGAATACTTCCTCAGTATTATTTTTCCCTGATTTTTGCACTACATTTTTTATTATTTTATATATATTTTAAGTTAAATTCTCCAAATGCTTCCACATCATTGTTGGTCTCCAGTTCAAGAGTGTATCCCAGTATTCCCAGTCACCTTTCAATACATCCTACAAAAGGTAATGGATTCGCCCCAGTACATCACAGGTAAACACTCCCAACTATTAAGCACATATGCATGAAACACTGTCATAGGAAAGCAACATCCATCATCAGGGATCCCCACCACCCAGGTTATGCTCTCTTCTCACTGCTGTCATCAAGTAGAAGGTACAAGAGTCCCAAGACTTGCACCATCAAGTTCAAGAACAGTTACTACCCCACAACCATCAAGATCTTGAACAAAAAGGGTTAACTACAGTCACCTTCACTTGCCCCATCATTGAAATGTTCTCACAATCAACAATCTCACTTTCAAGGACTCTTCATCTCATGTTCTCAAATTTATTGCTATATATTTATATTTACATTTGCACAGTTTGTTGTCTTCTTCACTCTGGTTGATCTTTCGATGATCTTATTATAGCTACTGTTCTAAAGATTTGTTGAGTATGCCTACAAGAAAATGAATCTCAGAGTTGTATATGGTGACATGTAAGAACTTTGATAATGAAACTCACTTTGAACTTTGATTTATTTTACATTTTTTGAAGGGTAAAATTCTCTTCATTCATGCATACAGCTGTCATAGTGTTAAATCTTCTTGTTCTCTGAGTTCAGTTTCTTAATAACTCTTTGAAAGTCAGACCTATGATTTGCATTATTTCAGAACAATTGCCATGTTGTGCTATATTGGTTTTCTAAACAGAATGTAATTCACCAGTGATCAATATGACACATTAGGTACAAACTATCTTTTTAGCAATCACAATATAGATTCCCTATTCATTCTTGAAATAATTCTTGCCATCACACTCACAACATAAAAGCAACTGCCAAGAGAACAATCAAAGACAAAGAGGCCACAGATAAATGCATTGATTTGAATTGCACTGTTGGCAAGAAGTTAAGACATTTCTCCTGTCTATATTAGTTACACTAATCAGAGAGATCTGTTTTGATAACACATCTCAAAGCACATACTTCTTGGAATAGAAATATAGGCAGTGTTTAGCACAAAGAAAACTAAAACCAGAGTGACTGTAGATGCAGAGCCACTAACATTTTTCACTCATACTGCCAACATCATAATGGGATCTCCACAGAGGTTCATAACTGTGTAGACAATTTCTCATCTATCATCCAGCTGACCACAAACAACTTAAAACACAAAGGAATAAGCTCTTGATGATAGTCAAATGTCCAGTGAAGAAACTGCAAGTCTCAATTACAAATTAGATTACAATTTGATTACAAAAGCAATAGGTAAGCCTAGACTACTTCAGAGCAGACCATTGGGTGGTTTGATAGTTAGATCGTGGTAGGGGCTTGAAAATATCGTGTGTGCCCGCTAAAGAATTGCGAGATGCATTCCTTCTGGATGTGACCTTTGGGTTCTGGAGTTTTAAAATATTTGCAACATTTCTTCACACCAGCTGTACCCCACCGACCCAATAGAAGGACGAAAGAATATCGGCCTGAAGTATGACAGGTTAGGGTTAATTCTCCTGGTCAATTCCAGTTCAATTGTTGGGGTAATTGACACATTCAAGAAGTAGCTCCTTACCTGAAGCGCAAGAGATTCTGCAGATAGTGGATATCCAGAGTAATACACACAAAATACTGCAGGAACTCTGCAGGTCAGGCAGCATCTGTGGAGAGGATTAAACAGTCAACATTTCAAGCCCAGAACTTCCATCAGGACTGGAAAGGAAGGGACATGAAGCTAGAATAAGAAGTGGTTGGAGAGGAAGGAATACAAGCGGACGAGTGATAGGTCAAGCTAGGTGAGGGGGAAGGTGGGTGGATAATGTGAGAAGCTGAGAGGTGAGGACAGTGGACCATGGGAGAAAGGGAAAGCAGAGGGGCACCAGAGGGAGGTGGAGATAAGGTGAGGAAGACAGCATTAAGACAGTTACACAGGTCTTTGACTCTGTGACTCAAGCAATGATAAGAAATGCCTGGCATCACTTATGTCCCAGTTTAGCAACACCATGAACAAAGAAAACATCAGACTCTTTAACATTTTTGAAGTGAAGCAATAAACATCGGAATTATTATTGCAAACAAAAAATATGAACTATGAAGGGTACAGAATGGATTAAATGTAATGCTGATGTACTTGTTATTTACCAAATACCCTATAAAGAAACTGCCTCCATGGTTATGAAGCCCTTCGAAGATCACCAACATGACACCAACAGTGATGGTAAAGAACAACAGGAGAAATCAGCATGCATCAGGGGTGAAGAATCTTGGACCAACAGAGACTCATCGCTCAGCAAGATATTGTGAGTTCTTTTTATCTGAGAGAAACCATATTTCATGTAATATTTAGAAATGTAAGCAGATCTAATAAACAAATTCAAAAAATACTCTTTACTTATTCAACAGTTTCACAAAAACTTCTGTTAAACATTTGCAGTGACCAATATCTCTTAATCAAATATATCTCCATTCGAATACAGAGCAGTCCCAAGAAATTCAGACTGGAGATCTTTGACTGTGTCAATTTGCTGGAATACAGGAGACATTAAGATAAAAAGTAAGTAATAGGCCTGGGCTTTTTGTTAGTGGTAAATTAACAGCATTTACTATTTGACTGATAACCTGCTGCTCTGAATATAATAACAAACTTTGGAGCAGGGATGCACTTTAATACAACATCTGTATGCAGCGTGCTGCCTTAACAGGTTGTATTGTTGACAGGACACATCAAAAATAAATTGCATTGAATAACCTTCAGTGATGCGCAATCTAAACCAGAAAATATTAAGCAAGATATAAATTACACTAAATTCATGTACATGGAAAAAAGCATAATGGAAATTGGGCAAGATAGGTAAAGTAGAACAGTTAAATAGGATTTCAGTTGAAGGCAGAAATAATTTCTGAACAGATAAGTTTCCATACTTAAAAGAGTATCTTTTCTTAGTTAAAAAGATGTCTAGCATAATTTTACTTTTAAATTAATTTAAATATGTTTCTTGCTTACTATATAGATTTCTTTCTCTTATAAAGCATCACAACTATGAAGATATCAACATCGAGCTTCCACTGACAAGGTGCAATAAAAACATAATCAGTGAAAGGACAGGGTAATTTTCACAACACTGTCAAATTTCTAACCAAGTGCCTAACCAAATGCACCTGTGTTTTCAAAGTTGCTGTTTAATTTAGACAATGATAAGACAGTGCTCAATGGTCTCAGAATCATTACCAAGGCAGGATTTTGGATCATGTATAAACTATATAAGTAAATATATTGTATGGAGGGCCAGTACTCACCTGAAAACCCTTCTATCTCTACACCTCAAAACAGAATGGAGAAATGCTTCCCATCATATTTCTGTGGAAGTGGTAAGCACCGAGAAGATTCTTGTTAAATAGCAAGTGCACCTTAACAGAATGACAATTATGCCAGATCCATTATCAAATACTTATTTACATTTTATCCATGTGCTCTGCATAGTTGAGCATCTGAGGTACAATTTACAGAAGTAAATGTTATCTTCTCTTTGAGCACATGTCTGAGCTCCGGCTTTTCTGAAGCAGGGCATACTTTTGTTCATTTTACAAAACCTGTCGTCTAATAGTAATACATTCCATTATCTGGTACTCAGCATAAAAGCTTTTTGTTCAATTATTAGAGATCTTGGCATAAATCCAGTGTACTTATATTTTGTTACATTACACACAATGATACAATGGATTTTGTCAGATAAATAATACAAGACTAGCATTTCTAGTGTGTGTCCACTCTATCTGTTGCAGCATATTTCAGGATAATTATTCTTAAGTAATGTCAAATATATTAGGGTAGGGTTGTATTTGAAAACATAGAAACCCTTTATGTCTTTGAAATAGTACTACCTTCTTTTCTATAAGTGTATACCCCAGATAAGTACCTTGTGGAGATTTGTGATATATATGATTATATGATATACATGTACAATGTCTGAAATACAACTTATGGAAATGTTTGTTTGATGAACTTCAATAAAAAAATTAATTACAAAAAAAAGAAATAGTACTACCTTCATATTGTAAAGCATGTTCAATCACGTTACTTTTCTTAAAAATTATTATACATGGTATAGTTTTGTTTTGAACAAGCAATGTTATTCCAAAGCATTATTATTCTGCAGAATGTTGATTTCAGATCAGTGCATCAAATTCTATGACAACCAGCAATAAAAATGAGACTTCTGGATCTCATCACAGACTAAACAAAACTTTATTGTGAAAGTTCATCATGGGCAATAAAATGATATTAAAATTGGAATTCTATCCAACAAACCCAATGCAATTTAATGATAATAATTTCAACAGCAGCTTTATTAATTGCCTGAGGTGACTCTAATTTCTATAGTTCATAAAAGTAATTCACAGAAACTTCTTCAGTTGGCTCTGCTTCACACAGCAGCATTTTGTAACTTGAGGCATATTGAATCAATGGTCGAATAAGAATTAGTTCCAGCTCCACAAAGAATGAACCCCAGATTGTTTATATTTATCTGAATACTCCAGGCATTTGACTAATAAATTAGTCAACCGATGTAACTTCAAACTATCCAATTATTCATTGAAAAAACCAGAATTGAAAAAACATGGATTTCTGAAGACATGTTCATCTCAAAATGAGGAGTTTTAACTCTTCAATTGCTGACAGCCACCTTGAAATATGCTCTGTTTTCAAAGTAATAATCAGAATAGGTTTTTTTCTTTAGTCTGCGAAAAAGACTGATAAAACGATTCAAAGTTAAACTACTGAAATTCACTAACCACTACTTGGGAAAGATTGATGTACAGGATGCTACTGGGTATGCTGCTGATGGGATTCTAGAGAGCATATTAATATCCTTCATCAAGTAATTTTGCCATCTATTTAGCAAATTAAGTATTGTAATTTTACTTCTTGTTGTGGAAAAGCATTGCATCTGTTTCATCTATTGGACCATAAAGTTGTAAAATGTAATTACAACAACTAAATATCTTTGATTTGCATCAGCCTGCAGCATCACAGAGAAGCAGAAATATTTCAAACCTGATTAATACACCATGGGATCTAATGGCAAATGCCATTCAAAAAAATCCTTTTGACACAAGAAAAAATGTGAACTAATTACAATGTATTCACCATCTAAATTATTGAGTACTTTCCACCTTGTATTTTCATTTTATTGGGGTATCAATTAACACCATTACATAGCTTTATCGATGATATTTTATCCTTTTTAATCTGGGACTTAAACATGTCAGATGGTTTGTCTTGTAGAGAGGGCAACACACTGGCAGAATCTTCAATACTCTAATTCCAAACATTTCTCTAGTGACAAGCTACCATCACCTTTAGAGAAAGAAAGAAAGAAAAATAGAGTAAAAGAAAAAGAAAAAAGAAAAAGACTGAGAGAAATAGAGAGAAAGAAGGGAAGGGAAAGAAAAAGAGAGATTCAGAGAGAGAAAGAAATAAAGACTTAATGCATATATGTAATCAGGCAATCACGTGGCAGAGCTCAATGCATAAAAGCAGGCGGACGTGGTCAAGAGATTCAGTTGTTATTCAGATCAACAAGATGCATATAAGGCCAGATTCAGAAGAGTTCCTATAAGTACACAAGGCCAGAGGCAGTTACAGAGATGGGAAGTTTGGAGCATGTGAGGATCTTAAGCAGGGGAAAAAAGAATTCAAAGCAGAAATGTTGCTACACTGGAAATCTGTGCACTTCTGAGAGTTGAGCACTATTGGGTATGCAGATTTAATTCAGCGTAGAAGACCGGCATCAGAGATTTGGCTAAGATTGGGTTGTCCTAGACTATCAAATGACAAAATGGTGCATTTTAGGGAATAAAATCAGCAACAGAATTTGCTGGAGTTACAGCATTTGCCATGCATTTTAGAACTTTTTATTGCATGCTTCTTGGTACAAAGGACACCTATCTTGCTGTCCTATCAGTTAATAAGTACAAATGAAGAAACAGTAAAGACCACACGCTAGAGAACAGCCTATAAAAGAGGTAAGCTGATCCACTCATGCTTCTTCAGGGAGTGTACTTTATTTATAATTTTATTAGAGAGTTGATTACAGCAAATAAAGCTTCACCACTTTTGTACAGGTGTGACCAGATTTCCGATTATTGTTCAGATGAGTGTCTGGGATTCCTGAGTCTTATCAAAATATCTTCACCTCCCACAATTGAGTCCATCAAATGTTACAAGGCAATTGGTACAAGAGTTGTATTAGGTCTAACTGTCAAACAATATTATCACGAATGAGCTCTACCTCTCTGCCATACCCCAAAGGTCGTCAGTTCCCCAAATTTTCAATTATGCATCTAGTGCACTGTAGATATTTCTATTGAGACATCTTCCATAATTCTGTGAGGTAGAAAATTTCAAAGATTCACCACTCTGTGAGAATTTACTATGTGCCTCAGTTTTAACTGAATGGCCCTTTATGTCCCTTCATTCAAGCTTCTGCCACAATTAAAAACATCTCACTCCCTACTCTAATATGCTTCCTTTGGAACTTGTGCGTTTTAATAAGATCACCGTTCATTTTTCCAAACCTCACAGTATACAGGCCCAACTTGGTTGACTGCCCTTGATAGGGCAACCCCAGGATTTAGCCTGGTAAATCACTTTCAGACTGTATCCGATGGTGTCATATGCTTCCTAAGGGAAACAAATTTTTGAATGTGGGAAGCAACGGGAGCAAGGAAAGTAAGCCAACATGGTCAAAATGAGAATGTGCAGACTTCACAAAGACACCAAATATTAGCTTTGAACAGGTCACTGAAGCCATGAAGTGACAGCTTACTGACTATGCCACTGTGCTATTCAGTCTCCAGTGAGCTGGAAAATAAGATGACTATTCCAGATCAAAACACATCACAGCAGTTTACTCCAAGCCATTCACTTTGCTTTAAGCAGCATTTCTTGAGAACCATCGCGTTAAGAGCGCCTTCATTAATGAGATACCATTTCCCGTTGGATAGCGACACGAGGTTTATGTGCAGCTCGTGAAATTGCATTGATGATAGAAGTAACCACATAAAACGTTACTCCTCTTCTGTGCATACAATTCTCGAGTGATGCTGGAAGCAGTTGTTTCACTTTAAAATCTCTTCTAGGGAATTACTGGAAAGGAAGAGCAGAAGATACAAAAAGCAATAAGCATTTTAGTATAATAGTGTTCTATTTTTTTGAATAACAGTTAAAATATTTGCCAGTATTTTTTGATAATTATATTAATAAAATTTGTATTTATTATATTAAAATTATTATGTCCACTTTACTATATTAAAATCATTATGGAGCTTTGGAGACAAATGGAACCTTATGGCACTCTTTTGCTTTCATCTTCGGAAACAGCTCTATTTCTATCTTTAAAAACGCAAACACGAGGAAATCTGCAGATGCTGGAAATTCAAGCAACACACACAAAATGCTGGTGGAACGCAGCAGGCCAGGCAGCATCTATAGGAAGAAGCACTGTCGACATTTTGGGCCGAGACCCTTCGTCAGGACTAATTGAAAGAAAAGATAGTAAGAGATTTGAAAGTGGGAGGGGGAAATCCGAAATGATAGGAGAAGACCAGAGGGGGAGGGATGAAGCTAAGAGCTGGAAAGTTGATTGGAAAAAGGGATATGCAGCTGGAGAAGGGAAAGGATCATGGGACAGGAGGCCTAGGGAGAAAGAAAGGGGGAGGGGAGCACCAGAGGAAGATGCAAAACAGGCGAGGAGTGATTGTGTGAGGGGCAGAGAGAGAAAAAAAAGAGAGAAAAAAAAGTGGGAGGGAATAATAAATAAACAAACAAACAAACAAACAAACAAACAAATAAATAAATAAATAAATAGATAAGGGATGGGGCAGAGAGTGAAAAGGAGGGGATAATAAATAAACAAACAAACAACTAGATAGATAGATAGATAGATAACTAGATAGATAGATAGATAGATAGATAGATAGATAGATAAATAATGGATGGGGCCATCCCCACCTTTTTTGCCCCTCTGCCCCTCTCACAATCACTCCTTGCCTATTTTCCATCTCACTCTGCTGCTCCCCTCCCCCTTTCTTTCCTTCAATGCCTCAATTGCATTTGCCTCCACCACCACCCCAGGCAGCCATGTCTTTCTGTGTAAAAGTAATTGCCTCACACATATAACAACGCAGCAAAAGTATTGGCTGTCAACTCTATCAATGCCTCTCATAATCTTATGAACCTGCATCATGTCTTCCCTGCAGAGAAAACAACCCAGGTTTGTCTAACCTTGTCTAACCTTAATGACACATGGCCATGAATCCAGGCAGCATTCCGTTCATTCCCTTCTGCATGCTCTCCAAGCCTTGACATCCTTCCTATAATGGAGCGACTGGAAATTAATACAATACTCAAGATGTTGCCTAACTAGAGACAGATAAAGCTGTAACCTAACTTGCCAACTCTTGAACTTACTTCCTTCACTAATAAAGGCAAGAATGCCATAATCCTTCAGTGCCACCTATCAACTGTTGAACCACTTTCAAAGATTTTGGACTTTTCCCCCAATATTCCTCTGCACATCAAATCTGTTAAGAATCTTTCCATTAACAGTATACTCTCCTTTCGCACTTGATCTCCCAAAGTGCAGTATTTCACATTTGGTCTGGTTAAACTCCATTTGGGGTGTGTGTGTGTGTGTGTGTGTGTGTGTGTGTGTGTGTGTGTGTGTGTGTGTGTGTGTGTGTGTGTGTGTGTGTGTGTGTGTGTGTGTGTGTGTGTGTGTGTGTGTGTGTGTGTGTGTGTGTGTGTGTGTGTGTGTGTGTGTGTGTGTGTGTGTGCGCGCGCGCGCGCGCGCGTCTTTGAATCCTTTGGCAATAGTCTATACTATCCACAAGACCACTAATTTGCAACAAGCTGTTTTAAGAAAATAGTTTTGGAAGTAGATCAGTAATCTTTTCCCTCCAAACAATCGGATATTAAAACACAAAATGTGTAATGGAAAGTAACTTTAAAAGCTGGGTCATGGTGTGTAAAAAGAGAAGTAAATGTGTCAAAGGAAAACATTAAAGGGACTGAATATATATAGAGAAGATATATATATATATATTTATAAATATATATATATTTACATAATATATATATATAAAGAAGAAAGAAGGAGTTATTGAATAGAACTATTCTCATATAACTACAAACAGCATGGTATTATGGGATGCATAGCCTTCACTTATGCTGAAATTTTGATGACTATGGAAAATACTAATTTGATTGTAATAGATTAAAATTCAACTGAGGCCACACTGGCTATTTTTGCCTCTTGTAGATTCCCTTGTATTCTGAATATAGATAAATAAAGCTATGTTGCATTCTAAGTGCAAATTAGTGACATTTCATGTTAAACTACAGGATTTATGATAAAAAGTCTTAAATCAAATGCTTTTTTAATGCTTTCATCATGAATAAAATGTTTTTGCTTGGAGACAATACTTTAACTCAATGCAATAAAAGAAAATAACTCTCTTTGTTTAGAAGACAAATCCGGAGCCTACTGAATAAAACAGATTTCATGTATCCTCCTACCACAAAACCTTTGCAAGGTACAATTATAGACTATATGCTCAGGCATGTAGGCTGTGATTGTAGAACTATTTATAAACCTTACTGATGTTTAAAATGCAAGGTCATTGACAAGCAACTGATAGATTAATCAGAATGTATAATGGTATCATGTAGAACACCAAAAAAAAGTTCATGAATAACTTGATCCTTGAATTGCAAACTAATTCAGCAGGTCACCATGGTTATTGGTAGATTCAGGACTATTCCAATTTCTGAGGTTTTTTTTATTTTTGTGTTTATTGTATGTTACATTAAAGATCAGTTTTATTTGCCAGATGCAGATCAAGATGTTGAAAGACACGGTGAAATGCATCCTTTGCAGCAAAGACCAATACCATCCCGGAATGTGCCAGGGTCATCCGCAAGTGTTGCCATGCTTCTGCTGCCAACATTGCATGCCCACGAGTAATTAACCTGCATGTGTTTGGAATATGAGAGGAAACTGGAGCGCCTGAATGAAATCTACACAGTCATGGGGGGAGCGTACAAACTCCCTACAAACAGCAGCGGGAAATGTACCCCAATCACTGGCACAATAAAGTACTATGCTGGCTGCAACACTGCAGTCATCTTCTTCCCTGCCACCCTCTTTAAACATCCTATTTTAAATGACTCACTGAAGAATCTTTAGGAGATCTTGTGGCTTCCAGAGTAACTATTTCTCTTGAGAAATGAACATTAACACTGAGTTAACAGGTAGGATTCATGGTTCAACTATCCAGAAATTTTCTTCCCTGAGCACATGTCCTTACCTGTCACAGGTAAGGGTGCTACACACTGAAGTGGGACCTCAGGGATTTATCTATGTTTTTACAGAGATTTACACACGAATGAAATGTGCAATGATTCTACAATTCTATAAGACCAGGAGATAGAAAATTATGAATTATGTTCAGTTCTAGATAATCAATTAACATGGCCAGTAGATTTTTAAAGTAAGAAAAAGCCGTATGTACAAGAAATGTTTTACAACTTTTCGGAAATCACAATATACTTCACAGTCAATTAAGTACTTCGAAAGTAACACCATCATAATGTGCGAAAAATAGCAATGGCTTAGCATGCAGCAAGTCCTGCAAAGAATACACTAATGAGCATGTAAGGTTCATTTTAAGAAGTATTGACAATAGTAAGCTGGAAAATAATACCACGGGATTTTTTTTTAAATCCCAAAAAAGAGCAAAAAGCCAGCCAAGAATTTTATATTGTACCAAATTCTCTCAGGCAGGATTTGAACTCATGGCTTTCTGACTCAGAGGCAGTTCTCATCAATTGATAAGCTGATCACTCCCAGCTTTACCTCTTTTAAAGGGGATTTGTTTTCTTGCAACTTGATGATTTCATTTAGTTGCTCCGTAAAGTAGTAAAATCCTGCTCTGAAGGGAAGGAAACGAGAATGGTCACATGCACATACAAGAATCCAGTTCCCAAAATTGAACAGATTTTGAGTCATTGAATAATACAGACCAGAAACAGGTCCTTTGGCCCATTAAGTTCAAAGTGTATTTATTATTAAAGTATGGAAACATTACATACTTGAGATAATCTCCTAACACGCAACCACGAGTCAAAGAAATGAAAAAGGACCCATAAAATTAAGAGGACCATTGAACACCCAGTGCACAGAGAGAGAATAATACAAATCATGCAAGCCAATAACCTCAAGCAAATAGTGTTCTGACTGAGGTCCACAGAGAAAGTCCCATAGTTCAGCATAGCTCAGTGCAGAGTAAATGCCATGGAGCAGTGACCTGGAACAGCACGTTCTTCGTCAAACATCAGGGTTCGATCGCCTCAATACACTTTGGAGTCTGGTCCCCACCGCCACAATTCAGCATATACCAGACCCTTCAGATTTGGCTTGGAGCTTAATTCTCCATCCAAACATTGAGCTCAGACCTTTCCCATTTGGCACAGGATTTAAAACAATCAAACCTCAGGTCTTCCTCACTCTAAGCTTCAGGTCTACCACCTCACCTTGGTTCTGCCACATTTAAATGATTTCATGTCCAAATGGAAGCTACAGACTATTATTTGCAATGATCATTTGCCAAAAAAACAGTGATTAGCAAAGTATGTCCTTGTTTTGTCAGCCATCAGCCAGAAGTCACTGAGGTTCACCAGCAGCATCTTAAAACGGAACTGGCAATCTCAATAACACATTTTTACGTTAATCTCCTCACCAAAACCCAATTCAATGTCTCAATAGTCCCATCAACACCCCTGAAAATTGTAAACCAAATTTACAACAAACAAGAGAAAACCTACAGATGCTGGAAATCCAAGCGATACACACAAAATGCTGGAGAAACTCAGCAGGCCAGGCAGCATCTATGGAACAAACTACAGTCAACGCTTCAGGCCAAAGCCCTTTGGCGGGGCTATCTACTACAGCTATTGGGTGAACTTGCTTTTGTCTGCCATCATTCTCCTCAGGGCAACAGAAAGTTCAGCCCCTAGTGGTTGATCAGTGCTGGACCTTGTTGAATACATGGTAGCTAGTTTCCAAATGAAGCACTCTGACTCAAGTTTACTTTGTGGGTATTGAGGGCACATAACTAGTGAACTTAGCTTGTCAATTTGGTGAAAATCTGGGTTGATGCCCCTATTCAGTGGAATACATTCAGAGGATGAAATAGCAAAATCTTGTCCCTATGGCCTAACATCAGGTAAATTTTACATTCACTTTTGCTCATGAAATGCTACTCACACAAGCTGCTTCAATATGTATGCACAACACAATTGATTAGAATGGGCAAATACCTATACAGCCTAACAGATAAATCTTTAAATACAAGTTAATTATAAACTGCTTACCATTTCAATACATTATGCAGCTGACGTTTCTCCTGAGTCAATGCCATATGAATCAAACGTTG
Source organism: Hypanus sabinus (assembly GCF_030144855.1). Classification (NCBI taxonomy): domain Eukaryota; kingdom Metazoa; phylum Chordata; class Chondrichthyes; order Myliobatiformes; family Dasyatidae; genus Hypanus; species Hypanus sabinus. Next base: position 32,137,873 of record NC_082730.1, on the reverse strand, counting down.
CTGTGCACAAGCCTTTGAATGGCTAAGGTGTACACCATGTAGTTTGCTGTAAATAAATGATAAACTTGGGCTTGTTCACTCATAAATACCTCAGCAGAGCAATTAATGCACCTAATATAAAGCCATAGCTGAATAAAAATATCAAACAACATAATTTGAATGCCTAGTGATACTTTACTCCATTTGCAGTGCGAGATACTGTCAACAGACCAGAAGAACTCAAATGTTTTATATTTTTGCGGTGCTCAACTGTTTCTCTGTACCTGCTGAATAATGAAGAAATGCATCAGCCAGAACAGAGCATCTGTCACCTTCTGAGCACGAACAAATGTTACTGTGCCTTAATTGTTGCCATTGTTATCTCCTTTATGTGTTTGCAAGTATCGTGGCAAGTAACAGGAATCACTCTCAAGCAATACCTATAGCCACAGTAAATATTATTGAGATGTTTCCAAAGCTAAAGATAAATTCCAGGCTTTTTCTGCGTTATCATTCTAATTCAGCCTGAATCTTCTATATTTCCATATTCTCAATAATTCCAGGCAGGCATTTGCTGCTGTAAATATGACCCTCTGAAATCCCTTTATTTCTTCTTACTCATCAACAGAGAACTAACGTTGTTTCTACTGCACAGTAAATGGGGGGGGGGGGGGGGAGGAACTCAAGTTTGCCCTGAGCGGCAGTGAAAAAAGAGAGCTAGGTTGCTAACAGCCTATGACCAATACAAACTTCTTTGAAGGAGCTATCAACTCATTTCGGATATCCATAGATAAAGCAAGAGTGGGATTAATACTTCAGAAGGATGCCTCATAGTTCCTACTGGTTCAGAATTCAGAATCAAGTTTATTAGCACTGATAATATGCCTTAAAATGTGTTGATTAACAGCAGCAGTATAGTGCAATACATAAAACATACTCTAAACATAGACACAGAAACAAACTTACAGCACAATACAGGCCCTTCGGCCCACAATGCTGTGCCAAACATGTATTTACTTTAGAAATTACCGAGAGTTATCCATAGCCCTTTATTTTTCTAAACTCCATGTACCTATCCAGGAGTCTCTTAGCAGACCCTATTGTATCCGCCTCCACCACTGCCCATTCCACGCACTCACCCCTCTCCATATAAAAAACATACCCCTGACATCCCCTCCGTACCTGCTTCCAAGCACCTTAAAACTGTGCCCTCTCATGTTAGCCATTTCAGCCCTGGGAAAAAGCTTTTGACTATCCACATGATCAATGCCTCTCATCATCTTATATGCCTCTATCAGGCCACTCCTCATCCTCCATCGCTCCAAAGGCCGAGTTCACTCAACCTATTCTCATAACACATGCTCCCCAATCCAGCCAACATCCTTGTAAATCTCCTCTGCACCCTTTCTATAGCTTTCACATCCTTCCTGTGTTGAGGTGACAAGAACTGAGCACAGTACTCCAAGTGGGGTCTGACCAGGGTCCTACACAGTTGTAACATTACCTCTTGGATCTTGAACACAGTCTCACGGTTGATGAAGGCCACCTGCCTCTTAACCACACAGTCAACCTGCACAGCAGCTTTGAGTGTCCTATGGACTCGGACCTCAAAATCCCTCTGATCCTCCACACTGCCAAGAGTCTAACCATTAATACTATATTCTGCCATCATTTTTGAAACTTAATAACCAAGGATACACATTGTATCAAAAGGACAGACAGGTAGGCAGAGTAGATGGGGGGGCTCTGTTGATAAAAGATGAAATTAAATCCTTAGAAAGAAGTGGTATATGATTGGAAGATGTAAAATCCTTGTGGGTAGGGTTATGAAACTGCAAGGGAGAAAAGACCCTGCTGGAAGTTAATACTTTCAAACAGTAACCAGGATGTGGTTCACAAGTTACCATTAGAGATAGAAAACATGTTTCAAAAGGGCAATGTTACAAAGGTCATGGAGAATTTCAACATGCTGGTAGATTAGGAAAATCAGGTTGGTGGGGGATCACAAGAGACAGAATTTGTAGATGGCTTTTTAGAGCAGCTTGTAGTTGAGCCCACTGGGGGAAGAATATTCTGGATTGGATTTTGTGGAATGAAAAGAGGTTGATAAGGGAGTTTAAGGTAAAGAAACCCTTAGGAGGCAGTGATCATAATATGATAGATTTAATCCTGCAATTTGAGCGAGGGAAGCTAAAGTCAGACGTATCAGTATTACAGTGGAGTAAGGGGAATGCCAGAGGCATGAGGGAGGAACTGGACAAAGTTTATTGGAAGGGCACATTAGCAGTGATGACAGCAGAACAGCAATGGCTGGTATCTCTGAGAGTAAGTCAGAAGGCGTAGGACAGACACATCCCAAAGAAGAAGAAATATTTTAAAGGCAGAATGATGCAGTGGTGTCTGACAAAAGAAATCAAATGAACATAAAAGCAAAAGAGAGGGCATTCAATAGAGTAAAAATTAGTGGTAAGTTAGACGATTGGGAAGATTTTAAAAACCAACAGAAGACAATAAAAAAAGCCATAAGGAGGGAGAAGATGAAATATGAAGCTAAGCTGGCCCAATAATATAAAAGAGCATCCAAAAGTTCTTTTTTCAGATATTTAAAGAGTAAAAGAGGCAAGAGTAGATATTGAACTGCTCAAAAATGACACGGGAGAGGTAGCAATGGACGTCAAGGAAGTGGCAAACAAAATGAATAAGTATTTTGCATCTGTCTTCACTATGGAAGAGTCTAGCATTATGCTGAATGCTCAAGAGTGTCGGGGTAGATGTGAGTGCAATTGCCATTACAAAGGAGAAGTTGTTTGAGAAGCTGAAAGGTCTGAAGGTGGATAAGTGACCTGGTGTAGATGGACTACACCCCATTGTTCTGAAAGAGGTGGCAGGGGAGATTGTGAAGGTATTGGTAATGATCTTTCAAGAATGACTAGATGCTGGCATAGTTCCTGGTGAGTGGAAAATTGCAAATATTACTCAGCTCTTCAAGAAGTGATGGAGACAGAAGAAAGGAAATTATAGGCCTGACTTCAGAGTTTGGGAAGATGTTGGAGTTTCACACACAAAAGTACAGTCGACGTTTCAGGCTGAAACCCTTCCACAGGGCTAGAGAAAAAAAGCAGAAAAGCCGATCTGTTTTTCTCCTGTCCTGTCGAAGGGTTTCCGCCCAAAATGTCAACTGTACTTTTTTCCATAGATGCTGCTTGACCTGCTGAGATCCTCCAGCATTTTGTGTGTGTTGTTCAGATTTCCAGCATCTGCAGATTCTCTCTTGTTTGTGAAGATGTTGGAGTTGATCATTAAGGATAAGGTGTTATGGTACTTGGAGGCACATGGTAAAATACATCAAAGTTAGAATAGTTTCCTTAGGAAATAAATCCTGTCTAACAAATCTATTGGAAATTTTGAGGAAATAATAAGCAGGATAGACAAAGGAGCATTGAAGGATGTTGTTTACTTGGATCTCAGAGGCCTTTGACAAGATGCCACACATGAGCCTGCTTAACAAGCCCAAGGTATTACAAGAAAGATACTAGCATGGATAGAGGATTGGCAGATTGACAAGAGGCATAGATTGGGAATAAAGGAAGTCTCTTCTGGTTGGCTGCCAGTGACCAGAGATGTTCTGCAAGGGTCGGTGTTGGAACCGCTTCTTTTTATGTCATATGTCAATGATTTTGATAATGGAATTGACGGTTTTCTGGACAAGTCTGTGGACTACATGAAGGTAGTTAGAGGGATAGGTAGTATTCAGGAAGCAGGGTTCTGAAGAATGAATTAGACAGATTAAGAATGGGCAAAGAAGTGGCAGATGGTATACAGTGTTGGGATATGTATGGACTTGGTAGAAGGAACAAAAGCACAGACTATTTCTAAATGGACAGAAAATTAAAAAATCTGAGGTGCAGTAGGACTTGGGAGTCCTCATGCAGGCTGAGTCAATGGTGAGGAAGGCAAGTACAACGTTAACATTCATTTTGAGAGGATCAGAATATAAAAGCAAGGATGTTGTGCTGTTCTATAAGGCACTGGTGAGGCCTCATTTGTAGTAATGTGAGGGTGATGAGCCTGGGGAATTTGTTGCCACAGGCAGCTGTGGAGGCCAGGGCATTTAAGGGTGTATTTAAGGCGGAGGTTGGTTAGGTCTTGATTTGTCGGAGTGTGAAATGTTATGGTAAGACGGCAGGAGAATGGGGTTGAGAGGGAAAATGGAACAGCCATCATGAAATGACAGAGCAGACTTGATGGTCCAAATGGCCTAATTAATTCCTTATATGTAACGGTCTTATATTTCAGGCTTATATACGGAATGTTAAAGATGCACCATGGTTTATGCATCCTGGGGGATGCTCCAATTGAATTTTCCACATAACAAGAAAAACTGCAAATACTTGAAAATACATCTGAAAGGCTTGATAATCATCATCACAAAGCTAGGAGAGCTTCTCTCTCATGGCACCAGGAACCTGTGTTCATTTAGATCGCTGGTGCACTTTGTATGCAGTCTGCATGTTCTCCCTGTGACCATGTGTGGTCTTCTTGTTTCCTCCCACCTCTTAAAGATGTGCAGGCTGATTGGTAAAATAATACCTTGTGTGCAGGTAAGTAGCAGAATTTCAAGTTCAAAGTAAATTTATTATTGAAGTCTATATATGCCATATGACTATATAAATATATGCATCTATATGTATAGATTCATTGTAGAATAAAAAAATACAACAGAAGCAATGAAGAACTACACAACAAAAACAAACAAACACAAGGAAATCTGCAGATGCTGGAAATTCAAACAACACACACAAAATGCTGGTGGAACACAACAGGCCAGGCAGCACCTATAGGGAGAAGCGCTGTCGAAGTTTCGGGCTGAGACCCTTCGTCAGGAAAGGCAAACAACCAATGTGCAAAATAAGACAATCTATGCAAATACAAACAAACAAACAAACAAATAAATAATATTGACACCAGGAGTTGTAGAGTCCTTGAAAGTGAGTCCATCGGTTGAATGGTATCAAAGGATTGATTCAAATATCTATAATTTTAACCTGAGCAATTTGGTAAATGAATTGGGACCAGACATTGCTTCGTATCTTATCATCCAAGCTCTACGTTAAAAAATCAACACACAATGACAGAGGCCCTTAAGGGATGCGTCTCGCAAGACAGATTAGTCCTTACTGTAAAAGATGGGAGCACAGATTTTCTTCTGAGCTACAGGTCGACACCACTGCAATAGGATCGGCGCCTGTGGACCTGCTGATCCACAGAAAATGCAGGATGCAGCAGAATCTGATTCAGCTGAATCGGAAGGAAAAGTCTGAGAAAAAACAGTTGAAGTAAAGTGAAAATTGCAGCCTCTGGCTTGACACTGAACATCCAGAAGTGTGAGTGTGCCCTCACTGAGACACGGTACCCGGGCCACCAGCTAGGGCAAGGACTGGTTCAGCCTGTGATCGACAGGGTTGAGGCCATCAGAAATAGTCCCCGGCCCCACACAAAGAAATGGGTCTGACCATTCCTGGGGTTATTCAGATGGTATCACTGTTTCATTCCTCAGTCTGCCACCTTGGCAGCCCCACTAACAGAACTGATGCTGAAGTCTGCAAAGAGTCCGGTCCGATGGACTAAAGAATGTGAGGAAGCCTTTGAGTCTCTGAATGAGGCCTTGTGTTTCCGATTGGTCCTCACCAGCCCAGACTTCACCAAACCATTCACTATCCAATTTGATGCCTCAGCAGCGGGAATTAGAGTGGTCCTGGGCCAGGGTAAAGGGGGAGAAGAACAGCTGGTATTGTACCTTAGTCGGAAGCTGCTACCATGGGAGACAAGGCATTTCACTGTTGAGAAGGAAATTCTGCCATAAAACAGGCCTTGGAGAGCCTCCAGTATTACCTGCTAGGCAGAGAATTCATTCTGGAGCCCAACCACAAAGCACTCAGCTGGATCCACTCTGTGAAAGACCAGAATACACACATCATGAGATGCTACTCGTCTCTACAACTGTTCCATTTCAACATCCATCATCAGGCAGGTCAGCACAACATCATGGCAGACTTCGTGCAATCCAGAAGAGGTGGGGTGATGTGACAGAACAGGTTGGCAACGCTAATTCTCCCAGTGACCCTGCCCCTTTGCCAGGTTAGTCACTCCTCCTCGTTCTACCCCTGGTCCAGTTTCCCCAGTTGTTCACACACTTTGCCCTCCCGTCCTGCAGTTCTTGGGAGTTCACTGTTCAACCACCCTAACAGTAAAACAATCACTAGCTTGGTGAATCAAAACAATCCCTTCAGATGGGGGAGGCATTATTCTTTTATATTCATTGATCATATGGACACTGATCTATGGGTCTAATGCATTTGTTGTGGAATAAAATTGAAGGACATTGGAATCCCTATTTAAAAATGTTTAAATATTCCACTTCTGCTTCTGAAATAATTATTATGGTCTAGACTCATGATTACTCCCCCCCACCCCCCAGCCCCAGACCAACAGTAGAATTTCCTGGTCTTTTTAGGCCAGCTGGAGGCAGATTTAAACCCTCAGTCTGGCTTTGCTCGAGGGGTGTGGAGGTTGGAGTTCACTGTTGCTGAATAGTTTTAGCAGAAAGTTAAAGTCAAAGTGTGTCATGGAGAAAGCCTCTGTATATTTGTAAATTTTTGTACATTGTTTATTTTAATTTGTCAACTTGTAAATATTTTTCTTCACAACTTTTGAGCAGCTTTTGCACTTTATCCACCTAACGCTAAATAAAGCCCTTTGCAGTAATGTGCTGTTGTGGCATACCATTTGTGTTTTTCCAAATGGTGACCCTCGTGAGGCAGGCTTACCTGTGTTTCCATTGGTGAAAACGCCTTGCTAATGAGAAGGTCAGAGGAGAATGGCCAGACTGGTTCAAGCTGACAGGAAGGCAACATTAACTCAAGTAAGCACACGTTATGGCACTGGACTGCAGAAGAGTATCTCTGAACTCATAACACATTCAACCTTTGAGTTAAAGGGTTACAACAGCAGAAGATCATGAATATACACGCAGTGGCCACTTTGTTAGGTACGGGAGGCACCCAATAAAATAGCTACCTAATGTATGTTTCCAAGAATTGTCTGATAAGAGTCAGTGAAATATTCAAATAAACCATTAGATGCCCAAGAGAGGAGTGAAAACTAGGAGTTTGAATATATTCTTGAAGTGCTTCTTGCATTTGTTGAAAAAATGATTCTGCATCAATATCTGTCTCATTTTCAATATCAACACAAACAAAACCAGTAGAGTTATGAAGCTGAAGCCAAATTTCAATCCCTGTTGAGTGATTCAGCTAGTAAATTTATAAAGGTTTCAAATCTAGTTTCTTTCTTTTAAAAGACTGGGAAAGCAGTCTACTGTATATAAATGGCAGTAACATAACTGGATGACATTTTGACCATGGCTATGTGCTGTTCTTGTACATTCTGTGGGGGTAAAAAGAACTTAAATAAATCAAGTGAATTATTACGGCTCCCCGTATTTCCTGTGTATTACTCTGCACACCCTGCATGATAATTTTGTTGTAGGAACCAATTTAACAAACGTGAAATCAATCTGCAGAGATATTTTGTGTTGAGATGTGGCTGGTTGTATTTTTGACATAATGGGAAATGGCCATAATCACATTTTATATTTCTGATTTAAAGGAAAATGGTGTGATTGAATTTCTACAACAATTTTTATAAAGTATTCACGACAGTAGACTGAAATTGAATAGTAAATCCTCTGAGGAATAATGCGGAAAGATTCTAACCCAAAGAACAGTTCAATAGGAAATTCACAGCTATGATGAATATGTAAGATGAAGAATATAGATGCATTTAAGAGAAAGCTAGGTAAAGAGAAATAAAGGGATAGAGTGCTATGCTAACTGTTAGCTTGGATTAAATGAAAAGTGAGATGGACATACATTGAGTGCAGACATACAACACTAAAACATAGCAGCAAAATTATGCTGTTTAGCCTGTCAAGTTTTCAAGTTGTTCATGGCTGATTCATTTTCCCTCTCAACCCCATTCTCCTGCCATCCTCCACCCCTCCTCCATAACCTGTGATATACTAATCAAAAACCAATCAACATCCCTTTTAAATTCACCCAATGACTTCGCCTCCATGATATCTATGGCAATGAATTCCACAGATACACCACCCTCCAGCTAAAGAAATTCCACCTCATCTCTGTTTTAAATAGATGTCTCTCAATTTTGTGGCTGTGCCCTCTCATCCTACACTCTCCCACCATTGGAAGCACTCTCTGCATTTCCATTCTATCCAGATCTTTCAATCTCCTCAATGGAGCAGTAGAACCAAGTTACATGTTTTGTGATGGCACAGTAGCGTAACTCTATTACAGCGTCATTAACCCAGGTTCAATTCTGCTGCTGTCTGTAAGGAATCTGTACATTCACCCTGTGATGACATGGGTTTCCTCTGGGTGCTCCAGTTTCCTACCATATTCCAAAAACTTAGTTGGTTAATTGGTCACATGGGTGTAACTAGGCAATGTGGACCTGATGAGTCAGAAAGGCCTATTACCATGCTGCATCTCTAAAATAAAGTAAAATATATCATTTCTGTCATCGGAAATAAAATTACAATTGAATATGAATATGTATGTTTGAATATGTGAATCTGCGAATTTAAATTTGGTTACCAAAACTCCATAAAAATCATCAGCAAAGAACAATTTTCAATTTTTAACTTTATCTTCCTTTTAGTGATTTAAAATGGCCAGAAGAGTGTTAGTCATTCTTCTTGGCAGTTATGAGGGTTTTATTCAATTATTTAAACATTGACCACAAATATTATATTCATAGACTTTACGGTGTCAAGAAACTGTATAACCTCTCAGTAATTATATTTCTACTCCTATATTTCATTATATGTTATGGAGTCTAATTTTTCCTACCAATACACTTAACTACACATAGCTACCAATACATTTAACTATATTTAATTACACGTAGCAGTTAGAACTGAAGAAATAAATCATCAGAATTAAACTAAAGGAATTTTTAAAAAATGAAGACAATAGTTACTCATCCAAAGGTCAGCATTGCTTGCAGGAAAACTCTAATCTAAATATTTACCAGCAGATAAATTTTTAAAAATATAACTTCAATTGCTCTTCGCCTTCCAACACAGCTTTGTCCACCCTTAGGTTTTCTAGTGCCAGGTGAGATGCAACAGAAAATGAAGGAACAACACATCAAATTCTGCCTGGGTGATCTGCAACCCAATGGCATGAATTTCTGAGTGTTCTTATTTTCGGTAATCGGCGAGTTGTTTTTCTTGCCTTTCCCTTACTCCCATTTTCCCCATTTGTGGTGAACTGCATATACCTGCCTGGACACGCCCCCTGCTGACTGCTCCTGTGGCCCCTCCCACTGACCGTGGCTCCTCCCACAGACCCCGTTATAAAGGCAATTGAGGCCTGAGCCCGGCCGTCAGTCTCCAGGATGTAGTATGATGGTCAACTATTGCCTGTTCTTTCTTCCAGTCAATAAAAGCCGATATCTCGCCTTCACATCTCAGAGAGTTATTGATGGTGCGTCACCATTGCAATCCTCCTCTGGTGCTTCTATTTTTGCCCCTTATTTTTCATCTCCTTAGCACCCCATTCATGGTCTCCATCCCCTGCCCCTTCCTGTATCCATCCATCCACTGCACATAGAGCTCACCCAGTGTTTTCCCCCCACTTCCTTCCCTTTCTGGTTCTGGTTCCAATTGTCATTCTCCTCTCTCCTCATGCTTAACAGCTTTACTTATCAGAATTCAGCACTAGTAGCCCCTTGTGTTCCTACTTATCTCCCTCCAGCAGCTAAAAATTTCACCTTAATTCCCCTTCGACTTGTTACATCTCCTTCATTTTTCCTCTCTTTGTCTACCACTATCTGTCAATCACATTCCACGGCCTCCCAGCTCCACACCTGCTCACCTGCCTGTCATCTTAAACCCATCCTCAGGCTACAGCTGCCTCCGACTCCTTTCTCACCACTACCCTTCTCTTTGCACAGGCCTCTCTGCTCTCAGTTGTGATTCAGGGTTTCAACCCAAAATGGTGATAATCCTTGTTCTCCCACAAATTCTGCTTGACACACTGATTTCCTCCAGCAGATTGTTTGTTGCTCTGGATTGCAGCATCTGTCGTCTCTTGTGTTCCAAAGAAATATCATAATGCGTAAAATATGGTAGAATACAGAGGATAAGTAACCCATACACTTGCTAAGTATTCATGCAAAACCTATATAACGTATTTGATGACCATATAACTGAGAAGTTATTGGATCAGCTAGCCTACAAAGGTGTGCGCTGTGCAATTATACTTCCATGAAAATCTACATCACATTTAATTGAAAATGGGGACACTGTCCATTAAATGGCATCTGTAATTTTCATTCCAGGTCCTCCATGTATCTGATGCATTAATGTGCAGATAACCCGAGAGATGCTCAGAGATGTCCAATAATTCATAAACACCAGAAAGTTGGCAGATGCTGGAAATCCACAGCAACACACACAAATGCAGAAGGAAATCAGCAGGCCAGGCAGTATTTGTGGAAATGAACGAACAGTCAATGTATCAGGCTGATGAATGATCTTGGCTCAAAACATTTCCATTGATGCCACCTGACCTGCTGAGATCCTCCAGCATTTTCTGTGTGCAACAATGTACAATGCTTGCTTGGGTGACATATCGGGCATTTCTGATGGTTAATGGGTGGCCTGCTTTATCGTTGGTCTACTCATATAAAAAGAATCCAGTGGGAGAGCATTTTGAGATGGCAAAAGCAACCTTTTTTTGCTTATCATATTCTCCTTTGGAATTTTATTACCATCATCCTCTTCACTCCTTTAGAAGCACCAACCAAATTTCATTCTTGTTGACATTGATGGAAATGTTTGCTGATAATTTAGTTGAGATATTCGATGTTCTCTAGATATCCAAGAACTGACTTGCACAATCCTGCAGAAAAAGTAAACAGCGAGGAAAATATATATTAAGAAAAATACTAGAGACAAGTACAACTGAGAAAATTCAAAGATTGTTCCCAGTGGTTACAAGTTCTAATACTGAGGCATTCAAATCAGCATTGATGGCTGGAAGATGAAAATAACTACCAAGTGTTAGGAATTTTTTCAGATCATAGAGATTGAACTTTCAAATTGTCATAATGGATCTTATTCACTTTGCAGTTGACACTACTTTCAGAGCTGTTTTGACAATAGTGCAGCAAATTCATTTCATTGCAGGCAACAGAAATTTCAAACAGATTAACCTCAATGACTTTTATCAATCATTGTTCTTCATCTGCTTTTAATATACATAAGTTCCATTTTTATTTCATACTCCAGAATTGTTATGACAAACCTTCCTGCCTGAGAGACAATCCCTAATCTGCCCTGTGAAGCAACTCTTGAGTGTACAGCCCAGCATGAAGTAAATGCACAAACCCTTTCACTCAATAAAAAAACCATTCACTGATTATTTTTTTTAGTCCAGCAATTTCCATTGCTCCCCTTCTGCATGATGCCCACTGCAAAATATCTAACTGCAGTGGATTCCATGAAGACCTTGCCCTCATAGAAGCCGTGAAATGATACATATTTCAGCAAAATATGGAAGAACTGTTTAGAACACAGGTTTCCAACCTGGGTCTCGTATACCCCGCGGTTAATGGGAGGGGTCCATGACATAAAAAAGATTGAGAACCAAGGTTTGGAGGTACTACAGTCTGTTAATTAAATGATAATTATATAAAGCTGCTTGTTTTATGAAAAGAATGTGTAAACATTTCCTATAGATTCTACTAATTGCTTCCAAAGTTATCTTAAGCATGTTTTTGAAGCAAGTTTAAAACTAGACATGCTGGTGTTATTTAGTTTTGGGCTAATAGGGAAAATGGTGCGATATCAAGTCAGCAAATTGAAGGATTTCATAAGCCACTACCATTCATTTCAGAGATTCTTAAATTAATACAAACTAGTAAGTCCCCACATTCACAAATTATATGCTTCTGTGACGACTCATTTCCTGGCACATCCGAACCGGCTCACAATTAGATAGCCTACGGGGGTTTGCGAGCACAGAGCTTTGGAGCCTCTGCGCCACAGGGGGCAGGTTGAGGGAGGCTTAAAAGTGAGACTGAGGATTTCGAATAAAGTTTTTCCTTCGACTGCAGTTACCGACTCCGTGTCGTAACTTTAGTGCTGCGTGTAGCACACCACTACACTTCCTTGATTGATACGATTCCAATATCTGTTTGCTCACTATATGAAGATACACAACTATTTTAGATTGAATTATGCTTTGGCATTTCAATTTGCCAAATATCCAAAATTTCAAAAGGTCCTAGCAAAAGAGGTGGCGCTCTTGATCAGAGATTGTGTCACGGCTGCAGAAAAGGTGGACGTCCTGGAGGGATTGTCTACTGAACTCTGTGGGTGGAGATTAGGAACAGGAGGGGGTCAATAACTTTACTGGGTGATTTTTATAGGCTGCCCAATAGTAACAGGGAGATTGAGGAGCAGATAGGGAAACAGATCCTGGAAAGGTGTAATAATAACAGAGTTGCCATGATGGGAGATTTTAATTTCCCAAATATAGATTGGCATCTCCCTAGAGCAAGGGGTTTAGATGGGGTGGAGATGATAGTGAATTGGTGATAATAGTGACAACTTGCAGCAGATTGAAAAGCTTGAGCATGTAGGTATTAAGAAAGAGGATGTGCTGGAGCTTTTGGAAAGCATCAAGTTGGATAAGTCGCCAGGCCCAGATGAGATATACCCCATGCTACAGTGGGAGGCGAGGGAGGAGATTGCTGAGCCTCTGGCTCTAACCCTAACCCTAACCATAACCCTACTCTGTGTGTACAGAGTAGGTACAATAGGCTTTTTTAAGAGACTTTTGGATAGGTACATGGAGCTTAGAAAAATAGAGGGCTACAGTACAGGTAAGCCTAGTAATTTCTAGGGTAGGGACATGTTTGGCACAACCTTGTGGGCCGAAGGGCCTGTATTGTGCTGTAGGTTTTCTATGTTTATATGTTCAAACAAAATATCAAAAATGAAGAAACAGCACCATAGATAAAGGACTTACATCGCAAGTCACTTTACAGTCAATGAGATACATTTTAAATGTAATAACTGCAGACAATCACAAAATAAGTAGAATATTACCTTCTCAGTAAAGAAGAAGTTTAGGAAATATCCTTTAGAACAAAAGAACCCCCAATAACTGATGCACTAGAACCGTACAAAATATAAATATAACCCTAATTAGATTGTCACAAATTAAAAGATGACTTTACTGCTGTTTTACTTGCATGCCTAGTAGTTAAGCGAATATACTTGTCCACTATTGTTAGGTGAAAGTATTTATAAAGTGATATTCATTGGTATGAGCTTAGGCTATTAATTATCAATAATTACATAATTGCATAAAAACATAAAGCGAACCATGTGCATTAAGTGGAATTTTTAAAGTTCTTAATATGCTGTGGATTAGAATGACATGGAAGAATATAAACCTTTGTGAAGAGCATGATTTACGCATATGGACAGAATGGGAATGAGAGGGATAATAAATCAGCCATGATGGAATGGCGGAGCAGACTCAATAGACCGAATGGCCTAATTCTTCACTTATGTTTTATGGTCTAACATTGAGAATGTTTTGAGAGAATTTGAAGAACATAAGTGTTACTTTGAGCATAACTGGTGATGAACAAGAAAATTAAAATTATTAGAGTAGAAGCATTCATTGTGGATATAGGCAGCCCCGGGTTATGAACGAGTTCTGTTCCTGAGTCCGTCTTTAAGTCGGAACAGGTACATCCGGTATTATTTAGCGTTAGTTAGTCAAACGTTTGTCTTAGTATATAGTATATATTTTACCTTTCTATGCATATAAAACACTTAAGAAACATATGTATTTCAATAAATAAACCATTGCATTGCTTAGTAATAATGGTAGCTTTCATCAGGGCAGGGCTGTTCACATGCTCACCTTATCCTCTACCTGTATCCTTGAAAAGTTGTTCCGATCGTTGACCGACTGTAGCCTAAAGCTTTTCCAATTATTGATGGTGTTTCACCTCTTTCCAATCGCTTTATTATTTCCTCTTTATTTTCAACCGTGATCGTTTTCTATCAATGGAACAGAAAACTGCGGATTTTATGTTCTATCACTGAGCAGCAGTGAACCGTCTGATTGGCCTGTCAGAGTTCTCTTTAGGAACTAGTTGACTTGATCAGCATTTCCGATCTGGCTATTGTTCACGATCGCACTTAATAAAAAAAATACAGCAGCAGCTGCGTGTGGCGGGTCTTGTGCTGCTCTGGGTCCTAAACTCCACCTGCTCTGAGAAAGGTTAAATGGGTGGGGGCAGAGCTGACTGGAAAAGGGGGGTGTCAGAGTGAGTCTTGCTAAGAAATATTTAAGCCAAATTCAAAGTTACGCACTCAACACAGTGATAACGGCAATGACTTAAAGTGGTGGACAGCGTTGTGATCCGACTTAAAATGGCGGATGGCGTTTTCCTCCTTCTATTCATAAGTACGAGTTGTCCATAAGTTAGGCATTCGTAACTTGTTGACTGCCTGTATTGATTTTTATGAACTTACAAACTATGAAACATTTCAATTCTCAAATTGATTGTTCGGTGGGAATACAGTGCAACCATATTAAAATTACAAATTACGAGTGAATGAACAGGATAGTCTCGGATGCTAATTGTTTAATCTTTACAACAGTAATAGACTTTTAACTGTTGGGAATTTCGAGTCATAGGCATACCTCAGCCGTGCCACTCAAAACATCAGTTTTCAATCTGTTGATTTTAATGAAAAGGGTCAGACGTGCACGAAATAGCAACAATTTTTGGCAAGGGAAATGGCACATCACTATAACATGCCCAGACAAATAATCCAATTAATTATTTAGTCTAAATTCTTTAGATTTATGTTATATTTCGTCTCTATAATGTACCCAGGAGAAATGCATTGGCCTTCTCTCTAAAACAAACAGAATGCCAAATTTCCTTGGATTTATTTCCTTGGATTTACTAGAATGTTACCTGGGTTTCAGCACCCAAGTTACAGGGAAAGGTTGAACAAGTTAGGTCTTTATTCTTTGGAGCATAGAAGGTTGAGGGAGGTATAATGTTCTCATTCAGGAGTAAGAACTCTGAAATAAACAGCAAGTTTAAACCGTAGTCAATGAGGCACAATCGCAGATTAACCATTTACTGTTCATTCTTCCACATTAACATACGGTGAAAACTGTTGATAAAACAATATAAAATATATACAGTATTTGTTTCCTTCTTGGCATCGCATTTACATCATAAATACTTGTAAAAGTAAAACTGCAACAAACTATATTACATTAAAGTACAACATACAGTCAGAATCTGCCTACGCCATCAACTGGCTTTAAATACACTTCACAAATATCCAGCAACACTTTCATTAACACAAGAAAATAAACTTTATCAACCGTCATTACTTTTAACCGAATCAGCAATAACATTTTTACTTCAACATATCAATTATCATATAAACTTACGGCGTTGCTTCTATGATGTTTCTTAGTGCGTAGAATGAAAACTTTTCTCGCGCTGATCCTGCACACACAAGCCCCCTCCTTCCCGTTTCTCCAAACCGGCATTTTCCCACAAGACGCGGTGAAACCGGGTGTGACGTCATCGCATGCCACGATACATCACAGACATCGAATTTACTTTCAACAACCTTAACTTTAACTAGAAAATAATTACTAACAAAAATAATTACTAAGGGCAACACAGGGGGACTTGATAGAGGTATTTAAAATTATGAGGGGGATAGGCAGAGTTGATGTTGATATGCTTTTTCCATTGAGAGTAGGGGAGATTCAAACAAGAAGACATGATTTGAGAGTTATGGGGCTAAAGTTTAAGGGTAACACGAGGGGGAATTTCTTTACTCATAGAGTGGTAGCTGTGTAGAACGAGCTTCCAGTAGAAGTGGTAGAGGCAGATTCGGTATTGTCATTTAAAGTAAAATTCGATAGGTATATGGACAGGAAAGGAATGGAGGGTTATGGGCTGAGAGCGGGTCAGTGAACTAGGTGAGAATAAGCATTCGGCACCGACTAGAAGGGCCGAGATGGCCTGTTTCCGTGCCGTAATTGTTATATGGTTATGGTTATATGGTTATACGGATCAAGATGCAAGACGGCATCTGGGGGTTATATTAAACAAGGTTTCTTTATACCAATTAGATATGATTAATTCAAAACAAAATTTTACTTCTAACTTGTTCCACTCTTGATTGTAAACTAGATTTGCCGCTTTGTGATCTATGAAGAGCATGAATAATATGGACAACATTGTAGCACTGCTCAACCAAAATTGGAAAAACTGCACTGTATAGAATTTTATATCTATATAGATATAGAATTATTCTTCTTGGAACTACTAGTTTGTGGTTACAAATTGAATAAGTGCTTGACCTTGCAAAAATGTTATTCTCAGGGAAGCAGTCAATTTATGCTGGAATCACTCAAGGACTTAAGAGAAGAAAGACACCCATGAAGTGGTCATTAGAAGTAAACACATTCATAATGTGTGTATATTATCGATTAACGGAACTTGATACTAACATGACAGCGTACAGGGACAAACTTCATCTACACTTTGTAGCACTATATCCCTTCATACAAGTAAGTGCACAATGAATAGCTGATCTTTGTAGAGCGATAGTAAAAAAATAACTTAATCCCAATAGACATGTTAAACCAAGGATAACAGGAAGTTGCACAAGAGTTAGAAAGAAACCAACTTAATGCTCACAACAACGTTATACAAGAAAATAATGAAGACGGTCACACCAAAAGCACAGATGAAAATAGAATTACATTTACAACTGTTACACAACCTGTCAGCAATAGCAAAAATGACAGATGTGGCGCCTCCACCGAATGCTGATGATGAAGCTGAGCTGACACACAAAATTATCCTTACATTTAACATCACACTGACAGGATACATTGGCACGGACCCAACAAAAAGTCCCTACATACCAAAACAAAACACTTCATCAAAATTTGCAGAAGTTACTAATACTTTCAACACTATTATATTACCACAATATTTAGGAAAACTTGAAACATTTGAAGAACTACACACAATAACATTCTGCATGACATTAACAGCAGTGCAATACAATAGAGGCACACATTAATAGAAACCCAAAAACTGAATAATGAAATAAGTACACCGAAATGGCTGAAGAGATTATGGAACAGAATTGAAACCTTGAGGGGAGAAATAGCCCACCTAATAGAGTATAAAATCAATAAACCAAGTAAGAAAGATAAGAGAAAAGCTAAGGGAATGCTAAGGAAATATACAGTCCGTACAATATATGATCAACCGAACAAAAGCATTGTAGAATTTATAGATACACTAAAACAAAAGTTTGGTGCATACAAAGCCAGACTAAATAGAGATATGCACTGTGCCAGACAAAGGAAACTGAATTATTAGTTCAGGAAAAATGTTTACACAGGACATTAAGACTAAATTTGCCACACCAAAATGTCAGTAACCCTAGCACAGAATTAATAACAAACACAGCGATAACAAACTTTTGGTCCAATATCTGGTCAAACAGGGTGACAAACAATCAAGAAGTAAGTAGAATTAGAGAGGAAAAAGAACACACTCACATTATTCAAAACATTATTCAAGAGGTTGCAAAATATATGTTAAAAGTGGTTATTAAAACTATCCACAATTGGAAAAGTACTGGCAGTGATAATATTCATAATTATTGATATAAATTTTACTTGTCTTCATCCAAATCTATTAATACAACTTTTTTTAACCCTGAAGAAGTGACTGAATTATTGACAGAAAGTAAAACATAACCATTACCTAAAGGAGAAAAATGCAAATTATTTGTTTACAAACTATAGATATAATTGTAACATCATGTATCTCGCAACTAATTACTACTCATTTAGATAACCACAATATACTTACAGAAGAACAGAAAGGATGCCGTAGGAGTATGAAAAGATGTAAAGAATAACGGATAAAAGGTTCTGTAATTCTAAATCAAGCCCAGAGGAAAAGCAGAAATCTTTAATGGTTATATTTACAACCAAAAAGCATTTGATTTTGTTCCACACACATGGTTAATAAAAGTATTTAATATAGATAAACTACACACCCAATACTTGTGAAATTCATACAACATTTGATGAAGCATTGGTGTACTATAATCACCCTAGCAATTAACAACCAAAAAAGAGCAACCACCATTATCAAAATAAACCGAGGTATTTTTCAAGGTGACTCTTTAAGGTCACTATGGCTTTGTCTAGCTTTAAACCCACTCTCTAATTTATGGAATTGGACAAAAATAGTATATCAAGTCAGAACAAATGATACGAATTATACCTTGACATGCCTTCTATACTGTACACGGATGATTTGAAATTATACCCTCTTCATCAGCAAAACTAAACCAATTAGTTCAATTATTTTCAGAAGATATAAACATGAACATTGGACTAGTTAAGTGCAGAACATTAAACAGAAAGGAAAAAGCACAGAAGAGCTAGTATAATATAAAACAAAGCGGCAGGGTACAGTACAATTGATTGATGAAAATGAAACATACAAGTATTTGGGATTTCAACAAGCAACAAAAATAGATCATAGTGCAATAAAAGAAAAAACTTCTAACCAAATTCACTTCAAGACTTAAGAAAATCTGCCAAACAGAGCTCAGTAGTAAAAATATAACAAAGGCAATAGACACTTACACAATACCCATATAAACATATTCTTTCGGCATAGTATCTTGATCCAAAGCTGGAAAATTTACAAAGCAAAATAAGAACTGAAATGACAAAATTTTAGAAAACACAATGTACACTTGAACACACTTAGACTAATACTGCCTTGGGCAGAAGGAAGAAGAGGAATAACAGACATTAAATAAAATTTCACAACAGTCAGACGTAATTTCTAAAGATATGTTTTCATCAAAGAAAGCAAGATTTGGCACTCCATGCAAGCATATGAAATTCTGATAAGAAGTACACACCACTAAACTTAAATAAAAGCATAACCCAGAAAAATGAAGAAATAATTATTACAGAAGAAAAGGTTAACCATGACCCTCCATGAAAGGCATCTCCATGATCTGAGCAGACTAGAAGGAAGTATCAGACTCCCGGCTCAGGGTGGGATATCTCTTCCCAGGAATAGAAGAGTTCCTTGTGGCAATACAGGACCAGGTGGTTAACATACAAAAAAAATCAAAAATACATAATAAAAGACCAACAAAATTCAAAAAGATAAATGCAGAAAATGCTGAGAGAAGCTAAAAACAATCTGCAGCAGTTTAAGTCAATCTGATTACTTACACAGAAACAATCAAGTGACAAACATCATTTACCAAAATCTTGCTTTAAAATACAAACTCATAAAAGACACCATACCTTACTATAAATACAAGCCTGATCCAGTTTTAGAGACAGAATCCTACAAAATATATTATGACCAATCCATTATTACAGATAGGACAATCCATCATAACCATTTAGATATATTACAGTATAAACAAGCAGGAACAAGTTACCTAATAGATATAGCCATTCAAAACACACATAACTTACAGAAATCAATAATTGAAAAGCACCAAAAATATGCTGAATTAAAAGAGGAAATTCAAAGACTATGGACCATGAACAGGGTATACTGTCCCAATAGTAATATCTACAACTGGTATCATCCCAAAGTTACTACACAATAGCATTAAGCAGTTGGACCTACACAGAATATCTATGTAAATCTTTAGAAAGCCACAATACTAAACACCACTAGAATAGTCCAAAAGTTCCTAGGAATTGAAAATGAGTGTGCTTGGCTATGCCTATACCTCGGGTTTTACCAGCTTGTGCATAAAAAAATACAACAATAGTAATAAATAAATAAACAAATAATACTGAGAACTCCTTGAAAATGAGTCCAAAGGTTGTGGAATCAGTTCAGAATCGAGGTAAATGAAGCTATCCATGCTGAATCAGGATCCTGATGGTTGTAGGGTAATATCTGTTCCTGAATCTGGTGGTGTGAGTCCTAAGGCTACTCTACCTCTTACCAATGGCAGGACAATATTCCACTATATCCCTGACTTGTGTCAATGCACAAAAGACAACAAGCTGTACAAAGACAATAATAATATTATTATTATAACCATCCAGATATAACATTACAGGATAAAAAAGCAAAAATAACTTACTTAATAGATATAGCATTCCAAATCTGCATAACATACAGAAATCAATAGTGAAAAACACCAGAAATAAGCTGAATTTAAAGAAGAAATTGAAAGACTATAGAACATAAACAGAGTATATATTGTCCCGATAGAAATATCTATAAATGGTATCATCCCAATAGCATTAAACAATACGGCCTACACATCAATATTTATGTAAATGTCCAGAAACCATAATACTAAACACCCCTAGAATAGTCCAAAATTTCCCAACAATTTGGAAATGAGTGTGCTTGCCGATGCCCATATCTCAGGTTTTACCAGCTTGATCTGAGAAAAAAATGCTATAATAATAGTAATAAATAAGCAATATGAATCCTTAAAAGTAAGTCCATAGATTATGGAATCAGTTCAGTGTTGGATTGAGTGAATTGGTTTAAGAGTCTGATGGTTCAGGGGCAATAACTGTTCCTGCAGCTGCTGGTATAAGACTCGAGGCTCATGTATCTCCTTCCTTTTGGCAGCAGTGAGAAGAGAGCATGGCCTTAATGGTGGGGTGGTGGTGATGGGGTGGTGGTGGGGGGGGGGGGGGGCTCTTGATAATAGAATGCATTTATAAGCCAACGAAGAACTAACAGAAAATAATTAACTAAATGAACGTTAAATAGATACATGAGTTCTTTAATGAGACAAATTCTGTGCAGACACTGCTGGGTGGACTGAATGGAAGCTGAAGACCCACAGCTTAAGGTTCAACAGCAGCTTCTTTAATTGACCTAAAAAACCTCAATGCTACTTAGGACTATTTTTTTCTCTTTCTCTTTCAACCTGGTGTTGATATGTTTATTTCTGTTTATTTTGTCATGTAAATTATATTAACTTCTGTTAACTTATCTTTATTATTTCTATAAAGTTAAGTTTCATGGCATTTGTATGGATGCCTATGGTAATAAACTTGATTTTCAATGTCTTAATGAAGCCATGCTCTTTCAAATAATCTGTTCCTGTTTCATCATTCCCAATTGCCCCTTTAATTTATCATCTACGATGTTGACCGGCTGAACATTAATAAGAACATGGTACATTATACAACTTCTTCACACACAATGACACTCAGAAACTCAGCAATATCAAAAAATCTTCTTATACTCTCTTGTAGTTCAATTTCCTAAGCAACATTTTAACTTTTCCAGTGTTGATAACAATAAAGATATATTCTAAACAGAAAATCAATACAATCTTCCATGAAAATTCTATTAAAGTCAAACACATATATTTAGAAAGCAAACATTTGACAATACAACTAGGTTGGTGAGTAGAACAACATGTAAGAATTCTGTGTTAATTTTGCTTAAAATCTTCACCTCTTTCTTTCTTCAGAGCATTCCATGAATACATCTTTCACTAAACTTTTGGACAGCTGCTCAAATATCCCTTTATTACTGTCAATATTACTCAATAAGTTCATGTGAACCACATTGTGATGAATTGTTTTGTGAAAGATTTAATACAATTGGAAGTGATTAGAACTGAAACTAGAAGGTTCAAACAAAGTTTGAGAGTTTATTCTAGATACTCAGCATCACATTATTGTTTTTTGTGCGAATGCTGTTGACCTGCTGAGTGTTTCCAGCATTTATTGTTATTTTTAATCTAAGTGTTCAGCATCTGCAGTTTTTCTTTAATTTCTTTTAATATTCTTAGACTACAGATTGCACAAAACTGGGAATTATCACAATATGACATTATTAAAATCATAAATTATTTGAACTTTTTAATATGTTTATATTAGTTGCATATTTCATTTATTATCAGTCACATAAAAAGAAACTTAAATATTGTAATGAACCAAAAGCTGAGTTAAGGTCTGAGAAAAGTACAATCAAATCTTACCATTTAATATCCATCTTTAAACAGTTTTAATAACTTTTAGTCTTTGTGGTCAGCATGCAGTTTCAGGTTAACATGTAATTATATCCCATGTGATGCTAATTATCCCAGGTGTTCAAATCCAAGTTAAGGATTTTAACTTTGAATTAAATTTCTTTACCACATTTTTGTAAATAATGTTGGAATAAAGGATAAATTTATGCTGAATTGATTACTTTTTATTTCAAATAAATATTGTTGAGACTCTGAAAACTCATTCTTAACAATGATTGTGAAATGCACTCACCTGTTTCAAGCCTTTGTTGCATTGCAGAAGTGAGCATGTCTTATTGTAAAAGAGATCTATTCAGTAGTCTTATAACAGAGTGACAAACGTTGTAGACATGTTTGGTGGTATGACCTTTCAGAATTTAGTCTCTTCTGCCCGACAGGAGAATGGAGAAAAGAGAATGATGAGATAGGAGAAGTCTTTGATTATGTTGACTGCTTTACTGAGGCAGCAAGAAGTGTAGGCAGTCTTGATATCATTAATCACTGGAAAAATTAACAGTGATTAATAATATCGAACAGTGCTAGAACCAATTCAAAGTTCAAAGTAAATTTCTTATCAAAGTACATACAGCATATGTCACTATATACAACCTTAAGATTCGTATTCTTGTGGGCATAGTCAGCGAATCTGTAGAAGAATAATAACTGCAACAGAATAGGTGCACCAAATTGGGCATTCAACCAGTGTGTAACCAAAAAGAGACCGTGCAAATGCAAACAGAAAAATATATTAGCAATAAATAAATAAGCAATACATATTGAGATCATGAGATGAAGAGTCCTTGAAAGTGAGTTCATAGGTTGTGGGAACATTTTAGTGATGAAGTGAAGCTGAGTGAAGTTATTCCCTTTGGTTCAAGAGCCTGAGGGATAATAACTGTTCCTGAACCTGGTAGTGAGAGTCCTGAGGCTCCTGTGCCTTTTTCCTGATGGCAGCAGCGAGAAGAGAGCATGTCTTGTGTGGAGGGGGTACTTGTTGATGGATGCTGCATTCCTACAACAACACTTCGTGCAGATGTGTTCAATGGTGAAGACGGCATTAGCTGTGATGGACTGGATCATATCCGCTACCATTTGTATGATGTTACATTCAAGGGCATTGGTGTTTCCATACCTGGCCATGATGGAGCCAGTCAGTATAATGTCCACTACACATCTATAGAACTGTCAAAATTTTAGATGTTGTACCAAATCTGTGTGTAAAGGGGGTTTCTTCTTTTTTCTTTGCTACTGTTGGGAAAGGGTTTCTTTGTTTTGTTAAAAGCAGGAATGTTTCTTTGTTGCGAGAGAGTGCTGGAAGCTTGTTTACAGGAATGTTTCTTTGTTGCGAGAGAGTGCTGGAAGTTTGTTTGTTACAATTTCCTGATAACGAGAATGGTATTCCTTTGTAAACCAAATGGGGATTAATGTTCTTTCTTCTGAGTCTGTAAGCTTTTGTTGACGGGCTTTTGGAGAGATCTGCACGAGGGGGGTTGAGAGAGAGGACGCAATGCTGTAAGCTGGGCGAGGATCGGACCCCAAGCGGGGGTCCGAGGCCGGGAGGTATTCCGAGGAGGGGGGATGAAGCTAGATGTGCTTGGTTGACCACTCGGAGGGTCCTGAGCTGTGAGTCAAGGAGTTCGGAGGGTCCTGAGCTGCGAGTCGAGGAGTTCGGAGGGGAATGGTGGCCAGAAGACTTCAGAAATTGAGCTCCAACGGTTGTGCACGAAGTGGTTTGGACTTTGATAAGTTTGGCGCCTTTTCTTTATTTTTTCTCTTCATATACACTGTATCGTTATTAATCACTTAGTTATAGTAACCTTTATAAATTGTACTCATTTAATCGCATATGGTGTACTGTCTGTTTTTGGGCGAGGCGGGGACATCACACAGCATCCACACCAGCTGATTACCCAGTTTGGCGGGGCCGAAGGCTGCTCCCCCTAGACGAGAACGAGCTGAGCGAGCCTGAGGCGACCCAGGGGGTTACATGTGCAAACTCCTAAGGAAGTTGAGGCAATGCCGTGCTTTCCCTTCGTAATTGCACTTCCGTACTGAGCCCAGGACAGGTCCCCTCAAATAATAACACTGAGGAATTTAAAGTTGCTGACTCTCTACCTGATCTTCCAATAATGGTAGCTCATGGGCCTTTGGTTTTCTCCTCCTGAAGTATTTAATCAGCTCCTTGGTCTTGCTGACATTAAGTGAGACGTTGTTGTATTGGCATGACCCAGTCAAATTTTCAATATGCCTCCTATATGCTGATTCATCACCACCTTTGATTCAATCTGCGACAGTGATGTCAGCAGCAAACTTGAAAACAGCTTTGGAGCTGTACTTAGCCACAAAGTCATAACTGCCAAACAAGTAGAGCAGGGAGCTCAGCACATAGCCTTGTGGTGCACCTTTGCTAATGGAAATTGTAGAGAAGATGTTGTTGCCAATCCAACTTGACTGGGGCTTCCAAGTGAAGAAATCAAGGATCTAATTGCACAAGGAGGTATTAAGGCCAAGGGTTTGAAGTTTATTGATTAGTTTTGAGGGGATGATGGTATTGAATGCTGAGCTGTTGTTGATAAAGAGCAACCTGGTATATGCATCTTTTTTATCCAGATGTCCCAGAATTAAGGAAGAGTCAATGAGATGACATCTGCTTTGGACCTGTTGTTCTGTTAGGCAAATTGAAGTAGATCAAAATCACTTCTCAGTCAGGAATTGATATATATCATCACCAACCTCTCAAAATACTTCATCACTGTGGATGTAAGTGCTACTGGACAACAGGGATTGAGGCAGTTTATCCTGTTCTTCTTGGGTACCAGTATAACTGAAACCTGCTTGAAGCAAATGGGTACCTCAGAATACCAAAGCACGAAGTTAAAGATTTCAGTGAACACTCCAGCCAGTTGATCAGTACAGTTTTTTTTAGTATTTACCCAGGTACTCTGTCTGGGCTGGATATATTTCATGGGCTCCTCCTCCAGAAACTGCTCACACATCAGTCTCAAGGGCTAAAATCATGGGGTCATTGGGTGTCGTGAGAATTTGTGATGGTCTCCGCATGTTTAGATGGTCAAGCAAACCCTCACAAGGTGGCAGGCCCTGATAGAGTACTTGGTAAAGCTCTGAAAACTTGTGCCAACCAACTGAAGTGCTTATTCAAGGATTCTCGCTGCCATGGTCAGGAGTTACCACCAGCTTCAAAAGGGCAACAAAAATACCAGTGCCCAAGTAGAGTAATGTGAGCTGTCTTAATGACTGTTGTCCAGTAGCACTCACATCTATGATGACGAACTACTTTGAGAGGGTGGTCATGACTAGAATCAACTTCTGCCTCAGTAAGGACCTGGACCCAATGCAATTTGCCTATTACCACGATAGGTCTACAGCAGACACAATCTCAGTGGCTCTCCACACGGCTTTAGATCACCCAGACAATACAAACACCTATATCAGGATGCTCTTTATTGACTATAGATCAGCATTTAGCACTATCATTGCCCAAAGACCTGATCGTTGAGCTGCAGAAGCAGGGCTTCTGCACCTCCCTCTCCAAATGGATCCTCGACTTCCTAACCAGAAGACTATAATCTGTGTGGATTGGTCATAACATCTCCTCCTCACTGATGATCAACACTGACACACCTGAGGGATGTGTGATAGCCCATTGCTCTACTCTCTCTATACCCATGAGTGGCTAAGCATAGCTCAACTGCTATCTATAAGTTTACTGATGATACAACCATTACTGACAGAATTTCAGAAGGAGACAAGAGGGTGTACAGGAGCAAGATATACCAACTAGTTGAGTGGTGTTATAGCAACAACCTTGCACTCAACATCAGTAAGACCAAAGAGCTTATTGTGATCTTCAGAAATTGTAGGACGAGGGACTTTGAACCATACCTCATAGAGGGATCAGAAGTGGAGAGAGTGATCAACTTCAAGACCCTGGGTATCAAGATCTATCCTGCTCCCAACATATCGATGCAGCTGTAAAGAAGGCAAGATCATGGCTATATTTCATCAGGAAGTGGAGGAGATTTGGTTTGTCATCTAAGACACCAGAAAGTCTCTACAGGTCTACCATGGAGAGCCTTCTGGCAGACTGACTGTATGGGTGGTGGCCGGTGGGGAGGTGGGGAGAGGCTTCTTCTGTCACAACCATGGATTCGGCTTTCTGTAGTTGGCACTAGATCTCTTGTAACATTCTTGGTCACCAGACTTGAATGCCTCAGCGGATTATGTATCTCACTGTTCATCCAGGGCTTCTGATTGGGGAAGACTCAAAGTAATTTTGTGGGGACACACTTGTCTACAACTGTTTTAAATGAATCTGTGACTCCCATGGTGTACTTATTCAGATCCATAGATGAGTCCTTGAACATAGCCCAGTCTTCTGACTCAAAGCAAGCCTATAACCACTCCTCTGCCTCCTATGACCTCCTCTTTGTTGTCCTAATCTCTGGAATTTTGCTCTTTAGCCTCTGTGTATGAAGGAAGGAGAAGGACAGCCAAATGATCAGGTTTACATGAAATGGTGGGCATTCTTTATCCTAGTATAACAGTGGTCTACTCTGATGGGACCTCCGGCGTTACAGGTTATTTGCTGATGGTAATTGGGCAGTGTTTCCTTTAAACAAACCTGAGTGAAGTCCCCAACTATGAATTGAAATGCTTCGGAATTTACTTTTTCTTTTTTGGAGATGTCATTATGCAGTATCAAACCAGGTACACAAGTGGGGAAATTGCAGTGCATTTAACCGGTTAACAAAATGAGCCTAACTCTCTCGTTTCAGGATATAAAATTTTCTAAATTGTGATCAGTAATCCAACTGATTTCTAAGCACCTCTCTGACACACTGCTCCTCATGGAGTTTGGTGAGGAAACTTGAGATTCCAGAGAATATCCACTGACAGTGAGGAATCAACGTGATTTCCTTGTACAGAAAATTACTATTCACTTCACTGGAGAGGAACACTTCTGAAGGTTTTTACAAGTTTTTAATAGATTTTTCAATAGTTTATGTGTTTGAAATGATCTTGCATGCAAATTCATTGATGCCAGAACAGGCATGATATTTGCTCCCTTCATGGAGCAATGATGATTATTTTGGGAAAAGGTCTGTCACTTTGGCATTCAGCAACTATCTAGGACCAATATATGGGGCATGAAGGAAAGCGTGTAGTCCATAAAGCTTCCTGTGATCGAGCTCAGAGGCAGAGCAAATGAAATCGCATGAGACTCAGTATGAAGTAACAATCACAGTAGGTCAAGTGGCACCTGTGGTGGGTAGGCTAGAGGTAGGATTAGAAGGATTTGATCAGAAATGTTAATAACTCCTTCCCTTCTCTCCTTCATGAGATGATGCTTGGCTCACTGAGTTCTTCGCAGTTCCTCTCTCCACTTCACAGCTTCTGCATCCTCTTGTATGTCTGAGCATGGATCTACAATTGGGTGAATTACTCAGATTACACTGATAGCTGGAATGTACTTGAAGGTGATTAGTAAACTGAGGGTCTACAGATTTCAGTAGGGCTTGAAGGACTGTGAGTCTTTGATCAGTGGTTAATGGTGGATAATCAGATAGCAGAACAGATAAGTTTCAGAAAAAGAGGAATTCAGTAACTGAAGCAGTCCTATATTAAACTAGCTGAGGTCTGCTCAAAATTCAAAGTACAAAGTAAATCTATTATCTAAGTACATTTTCTGCATGTTAACTTATGAGATTCATTTTCTTTCAGGCACTTTACAAGGGAAAAACAAAAGAATTTACAAATAAATTGTAAATAAACAAACAAGAGAAAAATCTGCAGGTGCTGGAAATCTGAGCAACACACACAAAATGCTGGAGGAACTCAACAGGCCAGGCAGCGTCTATGGAAAAGAATACAGTAGGTGTTTCAGGCTGAAACCCTCCGGCATCACTGTAATCTGAGTAGTTCACCATTAATGGTCCATCCATTAATTCTGGGAAAAATGTTGTCAGGAGGTCAGATGAGAGGCAGTAATGTGCTACTCTGATAGCAATCCAGGATCCAAGCACATGGCATAGTATGACAGGCCAAGACAGTTGAGGTATATCAATACCAGATGAAAGTGCTTAATGTTAGCAACAAAAAGAAACATCTTTTCAAGGGAGATTGAAAGAGACAAGGCAGAGATTAGGTTGAAAATTACAGGCAGGCAGGAAGATGTATTTTCCAGAGACAAGAGACTTCCAATGCCGCAATGTGGAGCAGAAAAGCAGGTGCTGAGACATATTTTCCAAGTGGGCACTGGAACTAAGGCCATTTGTCCTTTGCACAAGGTGTCCTCCAGTTGAACCCCTGTGCTTTTTCTAGACGGCAGTACACAACCACACTTCAAAAAATTCCAGATACAGTATCACTGAAAAACATATTTAAAAAAGGCTTAAGAATAAAAAAAATAAATTCTTAACTGATTGAGCATGTTTCTGTTGAAAGCAGAATTGTATTGATGCTTTTCTGAAATTCTACCAGGTTTCAGTCTATAAACAAATAATATCAACCCTTCCATTCAATAAACATTCTTTTGATGAAAGACAAGAGGAGGTATAAGTGTAATTGGCAATTCTGGATTAAACTTCTGTCAAATGCACTACACTTTGTGTCTCAGCTATTGTTGCAAAAAGATGAAACGATGTTCAAGGTTAACTTTGACTGTTATTAATATTTTGCATTGTTGATTGTCTTTCTGTCACAATCTAGTACAAATGAAGCCAAACAGATGTCTGACCCAAAATTAAAATCAAATCAAAACAACAGATCAGTAGCTGAGACAATGCCTCCTGATTGCTAAACTGAAAATAAAATGTCATCCATTACCCTACATAAATAATGAAAATATATAGCACCACTATTGAAGAAGAAATCAATACTCAAAATGTTGTACGTGGCCATTGACCAAAACTTATGTGTTAATCACACATGCTAATAGTATTGTACTGTATAATGCGGGACTATTTTATGTCGTAGTAACATGTTACTGAGCATGCGCTATTGGGCGTGTATTGATCTGTATATATGTGTTCAGCTCGGGTTCCATAAGTAAAAATCCCTGTTAACTTAGCTCCCATCTCCAACTTTTTTATTAATGATATTTTTGTGTAAACCACCACACACACAAGTATCATTGTTTTAATTAAAGGCAGAAGATGTCTAAAATTAAATGTGAAAGGCATAATTGAAAGGCATTTCAGTGGTCATTAAATAATTTATATAAAATTACTTACCACTTTTAATGGGAAAAAAATCAGAAAATTTTTTCAGGGCATAATTTGAAGATTAAGTCTTGTGGGGACATTTCCAAATAATTGTTAGGTAAACTTGGATCAGTTCTCTTTTGTTCTGGTCATTATGCTGATAATATGTTCATGGTTTTCAATCCCTGATGTATCACTCTTACAAATTTATCATTCCCATCAGCAATTATTCTGATCCATGGAATGCAATTGGGTAGTGAAAGTAAAAATCTACATCACCAGAAAGCTAGCAGCAATGGACCTCCATCCTAATCATTTTAAGCCTGTGACTAAATTTTTATTGATGAGGAAGTGCTATATCAAGAATGTTTGGGGGAACAGATAAAATACAGTAGAAGCTCTTCTCTAAATTGACCAAATATGCAGAAAACATATAATTTGGATATGTAAAAAAGCACTTTAATCTACATTCAACAGTTCAAAAGTATCTTGAAATACTTGGAATATCATAAATACCTCTGACTTTTTTTTTACTATCTATCCACTTGTTTTTAATATTACAAAATTTGTAAACCCTATCACAGATTTTCATCTTTCTTCTTTAACATGTTGATTTTACCTCCTGTGTGCCTGGTTGCTCATTTTTTTGGAAGGACTTCTGTACTAATTTATTTTGATCCAAAGTCAAATTGCAATGATAAGGTCCAATCACAAAAAAATCAGCCACTCACCATCACATAAACCATATACTGTAATTAATAATTTTTCAATTGAGTCTTGGAAAATGGATTAAGTGCTTTAGTCATGGGTGTGACCAGGCCAGTCATACAATTCTTATATTACCATGCTTCTGGTTAAAGTGAACTTGCATTCATCCAAAGAGTTATATCAATGGCAGCCTAGTAAGATGTTAAATGAATCAATTATCTACCAAAGGCTATTTCTTAAAAGAATCCAAATCATATCAAAGACAAATGACTAAAATGCATCACAGGTTCTTCCAGGCAAAATATGATGTAATAAACATTAATAGAGGCATATTATACAATATATAGAATGCAGTAAAATAAACTATATGACCAATTTGTTTGACTGCATCTCGGTTTCTGCTTTAACATCTTAGTTTAATCACCTTTTCTAGCATGTGTCTATTCCATTTCTTCTCACATATTCATCTAATAGTCTATAAAAGATGCACAAGCTATCCCTTACATTCACTTTTAAAGATACAAAGATAGGTAGAAGGGCAGGTAGTGTTAAGGAAGCAGGGTGTCTGCTGAAGAAAAGATAGATTAGAAGAATGGGCAAAGAAGTGGCAGATAGAATATAGTGTAGGTAAGTGTTCAGTCATGCACTTTTGTAGAAGGAATTTTCCAAATAGGGAGCAAAATCACAAAGCAAAGGCGCAAAGGGACTTGGGAGACCTTGTTCAGAATTCCCTAAAGATTAACTTGCAGGCTGAGTTGGTGGTAAGGAACCCAAATGCAACTTACGCATTCATTCCAAGAGGAGTGACCATAGCGCTATAAGATGGAATTTTAGAGCACCTCATGGTTGAGCCCAGTAGGGGTTCAGCTATTCTGGATTGTGTGTTGTGCAATGAACTGAAATTGATTAGAGAACTTGAGGTAAAGGAACCCTTAGGGATCAGTGATCATAATATGTCATAATATTCATAATATATCATAATATTCATAATAATCATAATATTGCAGGATTCACCCTGTAATTTGATAAGGCGAAGCTAAAGACAGATATAATGATATTACAGTGGAGTAAAAGGAATTACAGAGGCATGAGAGAGGAGTTCACCAAAACTGATTGGAAAAGATCACTGGCAGGTATGACAGCAGAGTAGCAATGGCTGCAATTTCCAGAAGCAATTCAGAAGGTGCAGGGTATATATATCCCAAAGAGGAAGAAGTATACTAAAGGCAGGATAACACAACCATGGCTGACAGGAGAAGTCAAAGCCAACATAAAAGCCAAAGAGAGGGCATATAATAGAGCAAAAATTAATGGGAAGTTAGAGCATTGGGAAGCTTTTAAAACCAACTGAAAACAGCAAAAAAAAAAAAACAGGAAGAAGAAATAGATGGAATACAAAAGTAAGCTAGCCAATAATATTAAAGAGGATACCATAAGTTTCTTCAGATATATAAAGTGTAAAATAGAGGCAAGCATAGATATCAGACTGCTGGAAAATGATGCAGGAGAGATAGTAATGTGGGTCGAGGAAATGGTGGATGAACTGAATTAGTATCTTGCATCAGTGTTCATTGAGGTAGACACTATCAGTATGCCAGAAGGTTAAAAGAGTCAGGAAGCAGAAGTATATGAGCTTGTCATTACTAGGGAGAAGGAGCTTGGGAAATGGGAAGGTCTGAAGGTAGATAATACACCTGGACCAGATGATATCCATCCCAGGGTTTCTGAAAGAGGTGGCTGTAGAAATTGTGAAGGCATTAGCAATGATCTTTCAAGAATCACCAGGTTCTACATGGTCTGGAAGACTGGAAAATTGCATAGGTCACTCCACCCTTCAAGAAGGGAGAGAGACTGAAGAAAGGAAACGATATGCCAGTTAGTCTGAACTCAATAGTTGGGAATATATCAGAGTTGGTTGTTAAGGATGTGGTGTCAGTATACTTGGAGGCACATGATAATATAAGCTGTAGTCAGCATAGTTTCCTTAAGATAAAATCTTGCCTGACAAATCTGTTGGAATTCTTTGAAGAAATAATAAGCAGGATAGACAGTGGATGTTGTGCACTTGAATTTTCAGAAGGCTTTTGATAAGGTGCCACACATAAGGCTAATTAACAAGTTAAGAGCTCATAGTATTACAGCAAAGATACCAGCATAGATAGAGCATGGCTGGTTAGCAGAAAGCAAAGAGTGGGAATATAGGGACCTTTATCTGGTTGGTTGTCAGTGACTAGTGGTGTTCCACAGGGGTTTGTGTTGGGACTGCTTCATTTTATATCATATATCAATAATTTGGATGAAAGAACTGATGACTCTGTGGCCAGGTTTGCAGAGGAAACAAAGACAAGTGGAAGGAAACTAGTTTTGAGGAAGTAGAGAGGCTACTGAGGACTTAGGCAGTTTAGGAGAATGGGCAAAGAAGTGGCTAATTGAATACAGGATCAGAAAGTGTATGTACTTATGTAGAAGAAATAAAAGCATAAGATTATTTTCTAAATAGAACAAAAATTGAAAAATCCGAGGTGCAAAGGGACTCTGGAGTCCTCATGCAGGATTTCCTAAAGGTTAGTTTGCAGGTTGAGATGGTTGCAAGGAAGGCAAATGTGATGTTAGCTTTAATTTTATAGGACTATAATATAAAGACAAGGATGCAATGTTGAAGCTTTATAAAATACTGGTGATGCTTCACTTGGAATATTCTGAGCAGTCTTGGCCCCTTTATATAAGAAAGAAGATGCTGACATTGCAGAGGGTACAAAGGAGGTTAACAAAAATGATCCTGGGATTGAAAGACTTGTTATATGAGGAGTGTTTGATATGTCTGGGCATCTACTCATTGGACCTCAGAAGAATGATGGGTGACCTCACCGAAACCTATTGAATATTGAAAGGTGTCAACAGAGTGTATTGTGGAGAGGATGTTTCCTATAGTGGAGGAATCTAAGACCAGACAACACAGTCTCAGAAAAAAGGGGCATCCTTTCAGAATGTAGATGAGAAGGACTTTCTTGAGCCAGACGGTGGTGAATCTGTGATATTCTTTGCCACAGGCAACTATGGTGGCCAGGTCATTCGGTATATTTGAGGAAGAGATTGATAGATTCATGCTTAGTCAGGGCATGAAGGGATATGGGGAGAAGGCAGAGGATTGTGGCTGAGAGGGAAAATGGATAGGCCATGACCGATTAGTGGAGCAGACTCATTGAGCCAAAAGGTCAAATTTATGTCTTATAGTCTTCAAAAGCAAGGATAAAATGTTGAGGTTTTATATGGTATTGGTCAGACCACACCTGGTGTAATGTGAGCAGTTTGGCCCAGAGAAAGTTTATGAGAATGATTCTTGGAATGAAAAGGTTAATGAATAAGAAGCATATGATAGCTCTGAGACATTAGTCGCTAAAGTTTGGATGAGGGGAGATCCCATTGAGACCTATCCAATATTGAAGCACCTGGATGTAGTGGATGTGGAGAGGGTATCTCCAATAGTCATAGGTCTAGGACCAAAGGGTACAGCCTCAGAATAGAGGGGCAGCCATTTAGAACAGAGATGAAAAGGAGAAGGAAGGATAATGGGGTTGAGAGGGATAATAAATAAGCCATGATGGAATAGTGGAACAGACTTGATTGGCTGAATGGTCAATATATTAATAGCAAAATATTAATTATGGCTTCTTGCCTTTGAATCCCCACCAGCAGATTCCCCATATGTGAGAAGAACTTGATTTTGATTCAATCTACATGCACAAAATGCTGGTGGAACGCAGCAGGCCAGGCAACATCTATAAGGAGAGGCACTGTCGACGTTTCGGGCCGAGACCCTTCGTCAAGACTAACTGAAAGGAAAGATAGTAAGAGATTTGAAAGTAGGAGGGGGAGGGGAAAATATGAAATGATAGGAGAAGACCAGAGGGGGAGGGGTGAAGCTGAGAGCTGGAAAGGTGATTGGCAAAAATGATACAGAGCTAGAGAAGGGAAAGGATCATGGGACGAGAGGCCTCGGGAGAAAGAAAGGGGGAGGGGAGCACCAGTGGGAGATGGAGAACAGGCAGAGTGATGGGCGGAGAGAGAAAGAAAATAAGGGGGAGGGGAGAAAAAACAAAAAAAAACAAAATAGATCAGGGATGGGGTAAGAAGGGGAGGAGGGGCATTAACAGAAGTTAGAGAAGTCAATGTTCATGCCATCAGGTTGGAGGCTACCCAGCCAGTATACAAGGTGTTGTTCCTCCAACCTGAGTGTGGCTTCATCTTGACAGTAGAGGAGGCCATGGATAAACATATCAGAGTGGGTATGGGATGTGGAATTAAAATGTGTGGCCACTGGGAGATCCTGCTTTCTCTGGCGGACAGAGCGTAGGTGTTCAGCGAAGTGGGTACCCAGTCTGCGTCGGGTCTCACCAATATATAAACCGCCACACCGGGAGCACCGGACACAGTATACCACACCAGCCGACTCACAGGTGAAGTGTCTCCTCACCTGGAAGGACTGTCTGGGGCCCTGAGTGGTGGTGCAGGAGGAAGTGTAAGGGCAGGTGTAGCATTTGTTCCCACCACCAAGCACACCTTTCCCTCCCCCCCTTTCTGCTTTCCGCAGGGATCACTTCCTATGCGACTCCCTTGTCCACTCATCCCCCCCATCCCTTCCCACCAATCTTCCTCCTGGCACTTATCCTTGTAAACGGAACAAGTGCTACACCTGCCCTTACACTTCCTCCCTCACCACCATTCAGGGCCCCAGGCAGTCCTTCCAGGTGAGGCGACACTTCACCTGTGAGTCGGCTGGTATTTACAGTATTTCTGTTTTTGCACATTTTTCAAATAATCTATTCAATATATGTAATTGATTTACTTGTTCATTTATTGTGGTTTACTTTATTTATTATTTTTTTCTCTCTCCCTGGTAGATTATGTATTGCTTTGAACTGCTGCTGCTAAGCTAACAAATTTCACATCACATGCTGGTGATAATAAACCTGATTCTGAAATGCAAAAAAATAATATGGAGTTGTGTCAGGTTTTGCATGTCAGTAGGACCAACCAGGGTAGGCCTTACACAGTGAGTGATAGGGTACCGAGGAGTGTGGTAGAACAACAGGATCTACGAATACAGGTCCATAATTTGTTGAAAGTAGAGTCACGTGTAGATAGGATCGTAAAAAAAGCTTAGATTGGGTGTGACTACAACCAGAGGTCATGGCTTAGGGGTGAAAGGTGAGAAGTTCAAGAGGAACATTAGGGAAAACTTCTTCTCTCAGTGGGTTGTGAGAGTGTGGAGTGAGCTGCCAGCAGAAGTGGCCCATCCAAGCTCAACTTCAGTGTTAAAGAGAAGATTGGATAAATAGATGGATAGTAGAGATATGGAGGGGTATGGTCCTAGTGCAGGTCATTGGGAGTAGACAGTTTAAATGGTTTCAGCAAGGACTACATGGGTCGAAGAGACTGTTCTTATGTTGTACTTCTCCATGACTCTATGCTATCAGAGCTTTGAAGTAAAAACCCTGAATTACATCTACTCAAAAAGTAGATTGGATACAATTCAGAGCTTTACCTTCAACACACTCAAATGGTACAGATGTTCACTCATATTTCGCAGACTTAGGCTTGAATCTCAACCAAAACAATTAATCAGATTCATTCATACTCAGAGATTTTTAAGTGTCTCTTGGAATCAATGATAAATGAGCAACCTTTCATCATTGCAAGAGGATAACACTGAGCAACAATTAGAGCAAGCACAGACTTCATTCAATCCTGGCAGATTCTCAAATGTTTTAGAGAAGACCTCATATCGGTACATCTTGTCCTTTGCATTTACACTCATTATTATGGTCGAACAATATTGCAGATAGCATTAAAGCACATTTTATGGACTGTAACATTACTTCAATTTTATCTTTAGAGGGGGGGATTCAGAGTCACACTAAATCACAATAGGTGAATTTCATAGATAAAACATGAAGAATGTAAATGGGGTGTTTATCCACAATTAATTTTGACATGCTTTTGGAATTAAAAGTCAAATCTAAACCCTAGAAGGCGAGAAGCTATCAATTCATTAACCTGTACATCATTGTGTTTTTAAAGACAAATACACAAAGCTGATGAAGCTACATATTGTAGTTACCAATGTTACGTATTCAGGCAACAATAAATATATGAGATCGGCAAGGGTTTCTTATAACAAACAACACGTTTATTAAACACAGAAAACAAACCCCCCAAAAGTAAACAAACACTACCATAACCGGAAACAGCTGCTGAGCAGCAGCCCAAACAGTTCGTAAAGTGATATTCCAAAACAGTTCTTTAAAGTGGTATTGCCAAAAGTTCAATTTGCTCACAGTCCATTTAAAAGGAGAGACTTTACAGGACGATTTAGGTTCTCTTTCACGTCGCTTGCTTCGATCCCCGACGTCGAACTTCCCACGAAGAATTCACGAAACAGAATGGCTTAAAGGCACTGACCTTTCCTTCTCCACTACCTTCAATCCTTTCTAGGTAAACCTAGGGATTAACATGAAGATAGTCAACGAAATCCTTCCAAATAAGGATCAAACAAAGGTCCCCCCCCCCGTTTCACCGTAGAAAGCGATTCTCCTCGATCTTTAACTTCCAACTTCGAATCTTCACTCTCCTCTAATTTCGAACTAACAGAATCATAAAGAACCTGCTGGCAATAACCTTTTAAACTTTAGGCATTAAATAAAAACTTCATCCTTCAACTAAACTGTGTCATCACTTCAAACACGCAGTGGCATGAAGTCAACCTGGCAAATCCAGCCACGAACTGCCCCTCCTCACAGGGTGGGGTCTACCTTTTATAACCTGTAAAAAAAAACCCGTCACATGATCTCTACTGGCGGGAAAATGACATCACCACCATCACAAGACCATCACCTCAAGTCCAGTACAGCTTCAACCCCAGTCACATGACAAGGGCTCCACTGTCATGTGTCACGAGTACGTAACACCTCCCTCCAAAAAAAACATTTTTGGTCTGACAAGAACAAAAAATTTTAACAATTGCTTACAAGAAAAACAAAAAAAAACAAAGGTATAAATTTTATAACATACACAATATACAATACCATCATATAACAGCTTATAACTCACAATACAGTAGGAGTGTTACAATTGAAAAAAAAACACTCCATAAAAAAAAATTACAGTGTACATTCAACATCGAGATAAACAATCAGCAACCACATTATCTTTACCTTTAATATGAGTCATCACAATATTGTACTCTTGTAACATCAAACTCCAATTTAATAATCTCCTGTTTTTGTTTTTCATCTTACTCAGAAAAACTAACGGATTATGATCAGTGTAAACAATAAGTGGTTTCTGAGTTGTACTAACATATACCTCAAAATATTCCAAAGCTAAAACAAGAGATAACAATTCTTTCTCTATTGTCGAATAATTTCTTTGATGCTTATTAAATTTCTTAGAAAAGTAAGCTACTGGATGATCAACCTCATCACCCTCATTCCTTTGCATTAATACTGCTCCTGCAGCCTCATCACTAGCATCCACAGCCAATGAAAAAGGTTTTCCAAAGTCAGGTGCCTTAAGCACAGGTTGTTGACATATCATTGTTTTCAATTTTTCAAATGCTTCTTGACAAGACACCGTCCATACAAACTTCTCATTCTTCCGCAGAAGGTTAGTTAATGGAAGGACAACATTAGCAAAATTCTTACAAAATTTCCGATAATATCCTACCATTCCCAAAAACCTTCTGAGAGTTTTTTTCCCCGTTGGAGTGGGAATCTCTAAAATTGCCTGAACTTTTGCCTGAACAGGAGCTACCTTACCTTGACCCACAACATAACCAAGGTAAGTCACAGTGGCATGTCCAAATTCACTCTTAGCTAAATTAATAGTTAAGTTAGCTTTTGAAAGCCTTTCAAACAATTTCTCCATCGCAATAATGTGTGCTTCCCAAGTATCATTTCCTGTCACTAAATCATCAATATAAGCATCAGTATCTTTCAATCCCTGAATCACAAAGTTAATCATCCTCTGGAAAGTACCTGGGGCATTCTTCATCCCAAATGGAAGAACATTATACTCATATAACCCAGATGGAGTTACAAATGCAGAAATCTCTCTACCTCTGTGCGTTAATGGAACACACCAATACCCTTTCAATAAATCAATCTTTGTAAGGAACTTTGCCTTTCCAACTTTATCTACACAATCATCTACTCTAGGAATTGGATATGCATCTGTTTTCGTTACAGCATTCACCTTCCTATAATCCGTACAAAACCTAATACTACCAACTGGCTTTGGCACCATAGCACATGGCGAACTCCAATTCGAGTTAGAATGTCTAATGATATTATTCTCTAACATATATTCAACTTCTTTCTCAGCAAGTTCACATTTTTCCATGTTCATCCTATATGGATGTTGTTTAATAGGTTTGGCATCCCCAACATCTACATCATGTGAAGCTATAGTAGTCCTTCTCGGAACATCTGGAAACAACTCCCTATATTTAAAAATCAACTCCTTCATCTGTTGTCTCTGCTCTAACTGTAAATGTGCTAATTTTTCATCAATATTTTCCAGAATGGTTGAATTTGGTAACCTAACAGAAACAATGTTGGATTTAGAATGAAAGTCAGATGAATCATCTATCATTTTCCTAGTTAAATCAAATTCATTTTCACTAACCACAACGGTCACAGTATCAGATTGTTTCTCAAAATATGGTTTCAACGTATTTATATGGCAAAGTTGTGTTGACCTTCTACGATCTGGTTTTTACCACGTAATCCACATCTTTGATTTTAGACACAATTTCATAAGGACCATGAAATCTAGCTTGTAAAGGATTTGTCTGCACTGGGAAAAGAACCAACACCTTATCTCCAGGCTTAAACATCCTCATCCTAGCGTCTTTATCATACCAAGTCTTCATTTTCTCCTGAGCCAACTTTAAATTTTCCTTAGCTAAGCTACAAGCTTTATGTAACCTGTCCTTAAATTTCAACACATAGTCCAACAAATTAGTGTGTACTTCCTTATTAATCCACTGTTCTTTCAACAAAGCTAAAGGTCCTCTAACTCTATGCCCAAACACAAGTTCAAATGGACTAAAACCTAAAGATTCCTGTACCGATTCCCTTACTGCAAATAAAAGTAAGTTTACACCCTCATTCCAGTCACTTTCATTTTCCACACAAAATGTCCTAATCATATTCTTGAGGGTAGAATGAAACCTCTCCAAGGCACCCTGCGATTCTGGATGGTATGCAGACGAAGTGATTTGCTTAGCTCCCAATTTATAAACTATCTGTTGAAACAATTCAGACATAAAATTACTGCCTTGATCAGTTTGTATCTCCTTAGGTAATCCAAAATAAGTAAAAAAATTTATAAGGGCCTTTGTCACAGTCTTAGCTTTTATATTCCTAAGTGGTACTGCCTCTGGAAACCTAGAAGAAGTCCACATGATAGTCAACAAATACTGATAACCAGTTTTTGTCTTTGGTAATGAAACAACACAATCTACAATAACTTTAGAAAATGGTTCACCAAATGCTGGGATAGGTTGTAATGGAGCTACTGGTGTAACCTGACTTGGTTTACCCACAATTTGACAAGTATGGCACGTTTTACAAAACATCGCCACATCTTTTCTTAGACCAGGCCAGTAAAAATGTTTTAAAATCTTGTCCACAGTTTTCCTTACCCCTTGATGTCCACCTAAAGGCACACTATGAGCTAAAGTCAAAATCTCATTTCGATAAGCTTTTGGAACAACTACCTGGTAAACAACATTCCAATCCTCACTTGCAGGAATTGTAGGCGATCTCCACTTCCTCATCAACACTCCTTTTTCCAAGTAATATCCTACTGGCACCTTATCAATTTCACTATCTGGTAAAACATGCTCTTTTAATTTTATAATCTCAGAGTCTCTATTCTGCTCTGCTATCATCTCCTTCCGAGACAAAGATAAATCTTTATAGTCAGACTTACTCCTAGAATCTTGTTCAAACAACGAAGATAAGAAAGTCTCTGACACATCCTCAAAACTCGAATCCTGAGTTGAACAGTCCTGAATAACCACCTCATTCTGCGCATCAATCTTTTTAGCCATAGCTCCAGTCACAACACAGGAAGAATCTGTGTTAGAATTCAACTCTGGTTCCTCTGACTCCATTGTCAAATGCACTTCAGGAAAAACTTGTCCACCTGCCAAGTCATTACCTAACAATAAAGAAATACCCTTCACAGGTAAGCTATGCTGTAATCCTACTTTAACAAATCCTGTAACTATCCCCGACTTTAAATTTACTTTATGTAAATGTACAGGCATAAAATCACTTCCAACACCTCTTATGTAATTTACCTCACCAGTATCAGACTCTTCATCAAACTTCAACACACTGTCTAACATCAATGATTGAGAAGCACCAGTATCCCTAAGGATTTTTATTGGCACCAGAGTAGATCCTTCCTTCAAGGATACAAACCCTCCAGTTATAAAATGATCATATCCCTTTCTAACTTGGTCAGACTCTAACAAAGCCTCATTTGTGTTTATCAAACCCTGTAACTTTACAGGTGCTTCAGTATGTTGCACACAAGCATCTGGAACTGCTTCCTTCTCTTTCTTTTTCAATTTGAAACAGTTAGCTATTACATGGCCAGGCTTCTTACAAAAGTTACAAGTAAGACCAAACTGTCTTTCCTTCACAGGCTTTCCTTTCTCATCAACTTTCTCATTAACCTCCGATTTAATTTCAAATTTACCTGGAGTCTCCGTGTTATTTTTCCTCTTAAAAATTCTGCCCTGAGGAAATTTGTTCTTATAGATTAAAACATACTCATCAGCTAATCTAGCACAGTCCTGCAATTTATCAGCATCCTTCTCATTTAAGTAGGTCCTTACTTCAACAGGAATGCTTCTTTTAAATTCCTCCATTAAAATCAGCTCTCTCAATGTATCATAGTCCCCATTTACATTTTTAGAAGAAACCCATCTCTCAAAACATACAGCTTTATCATAGGCAAATTCCACATAAGTTTTTTCCACAGACTTTTTCAAATTTCTGAATCTTTCCCTATATGCTTCTGGGACTAACTCATATGCGTTTAAGATATGCCTCTTTACAATATCATAATCAAGTGCTTGCGCAGCTGTTAAAGCTGTGTAAACTTGTTGTGCTTTGCCTTTAATTACACTCTGTAACAACACTGACCGTTTATCTTTCGGCCACTCTGACATCCGAGCAATAGTTTCAAAATGTTGAAAATACCTTTCCACTTCTGTTTCACTAAATGGAGGGACCAATTTAATTTCTTGACTAGCAACAAACATTTTTTTAGAACCAGAAGACTGATTTCCAGTCCTTAATTCCTCCATTGCATATGCAAATTCTCTCTGCTTTTGTTCCACCTCCAATTTACACCTCTTCAATTTCATTTGTTCGATTTGCAACTGCATCTCCAGATTACTTATTGGAAACGACTCTAAAATCAATTCATCAAAAACACCCGAATCCACATAGTGTGACGTGATTTTCCTCTGTATTACAGCCTTAGAAGTAGTCTGCAAAATACCTTTAAGTCGCAATCTACTAGCTATCTCAAACACCTCAGTTTTTTTTCGCCTTCGCCAACACCTCCGCAGCTGGTGAAGCCAGAAACTCATCAATATTCATTGCTGCCGAATACCACAACAAGCCAAACAAAAGAACCGAGTAATCCCCGTTTCCAAAACACCGATTTAAAAGTCAGCAATCATTTAAACTCAAAAGTTTCAATCCCGGACGAGCCCCCATATTTAATGTTACGTATTCAGGCAACAATAAATATATGAGATCGGCAAGGGTTTCTTATAACAAACAACACGTTTATTAAACACAGAAAACAAACCCCCCAAAAGTAAACAAACACTACCGTAATCGGAAACAGCTGCTGAGCGGCAGCCCAAACAGTTCGTAAAGTGATATTCCAAAACAGTTCTTTAAAGTGGTATTGCCAAAAGTTCGATATGCTCACAGTCCATTTAAAAGGAGAGACTTTACAGGATGATTTAGGTTCCCTTTCACGTCGCTTGCTTTGATCCCCGACGTCGAACTTCCCACGAAGAATTCACGAAACAGAATGGCTTAAAGGCACTGACCTTTCCTTCTCCACTACCTTCAATCCTTTCTAGGTAAACCTAGGGATTAACACGAAGATAGTCAACGAAATCCTTCCAAATAAGGATCAAACAAAGGTGCCCCCCCCCCGTTTCACTGTAGAAAGCGATTCTCCTCGATCTTTAACTTCCAACTTCGAATCTTCACTCTCCTCTAATTTCGAACTAACAGAATCATAAAGAACCTGCTGGCAATAACCTTTTAAACTTTAGGCATTAAATAAAAACTTCATCCTTCAACTAAACTGCGTCATCACTTCAAACACGCAGTGGCATGAAGTCAACCTGGCAAATCCAGCCACGAACTGCCCCTCCTCACAGGGTGGGGTCTACCTTTTATAACCTGTAAAAAAAACCCGTCACATGATCTCTACTGGCGGGAAAATGACATCACCACCATCACAAGACCATCACCTCAAGTCCAGTACAGCTTCAACCCCAGTCACATGACAAGGGCTTCACTGTCATGTGTCACGAGTACGTAACACCAAACACTTACTAGTCTAATAATTTCACTAAAATTAGTAGGAAATATTTATTGAAAATAGAATAATTTTGACTATAAGTTTCAAGGATACACCACTGTGCAAGTGAATATTATGTTTTTAACTAAGTTTTAACTAAGACTTTTAACATTGTAAATCAGCGAGCTGCTTGTTAAGTCTCCCCTCACGCTCTGAAACAGAGATACCTCTTCTTCCATTATTGCGGAGAGAGAGGGTCTGTGGTATGTTGAATTACTGGATGAATGAGTAGTCTTTGGGTACTGCAAGTCTGTGGCTTTATTGATGCTTTGCTGCAGCTTGAGTGCTCAGTGGGGGGCACTGATGCTTTTTTACTGGTGGGGTTTGCCTCTTTGCTGCTGTTTATGCATGGGTGGGGGGAGCTGAAGGGGCTTTGGGGTTTGAACATTTAACCGTCATTCATTCTTTGGGGCATTCCTCTGTTTTTGTGGATGGTTGCAAAGAAAAAGAATTTCAGGATGTATATTGTACACATTTCTCTGACATTAAATGTACTTTTGAAACATTTACTAATATGAGATTTTACCTGTATCTCCTGACTTATGGCATACGTTTTATTTTGGATACATTATTGAAGCCAAGAAATTTTTCAAGAATTTAGAAGAAAATTAAATTCTACAGAATTTGTTTTACCACATAAAAGCATTATTACACAATTATAATTCAAATTCTTGGAGGCGGTATTATTAGACAAAATGTCATATGTAAGCGTTATCAATCTATCCAAAATTATCAGTATAATACAAAACTGGTCCATTTTCTAACGCATAATAATGGATATAGACCTAGAATCTAATTTATGCCGTGCCTATATGTAAAGGGTTTATTATGTTGCTGTGTATGTTAATCAAAATGGCTTCTTTGTTAAGTAAAAGTAGGGATGCTTCTTTGTTAATGTAACTGGTGAGAGAGTGCTTTCTCTCGCAGCTTGCTTGGGTTATAGTTACTGATAATGAGAATTGTATTCATTTGTTAACCAATTGGGATAGATGTGATTCTTTCTTGCGGGTCTGTGAGCTGTAGTTTTCGCAAATTTTTTGGGAGAGTTGAAGAGGAGATCGCGAGGAAGGTGGATGGTGCTGGAGGTGCTCTGGTCGATCACCGAGGGTGGTCCCAGGTGCGCAGGTCATGGAGGTTGGAGGAGATCGAACAGTGGACCAAAGACTTCGATGGTTAAGCTCCAACAATTGAGCACTAATTGACTGAACCCTGATAAGTTCTGGCGCCTTTTCTTTCCTTTCCTTTCGTTCATATCTACTGTATCGCTATTAATCACTTAGTTCTAGTAAGATTTATAAAGTGTATTCTGTAAACGTACATGGTGTGCATTTTGATATTGTGTGGGCGAGTTTGTATCAGTGTGCATTTCACTGCATCCACGTATACGGGAGATGCGGTTTGGCAGGTGGACAAATCCTCCCCTAGACATTCACCAACCGATTGCGTGAGCATTACATATACTTAGATCAGAAATGTTGTATAGGTGAGAATGAAATCTAAAACGTCAATAATTCGAGTTTATTGTCATATGAGCAAGTGCAATGAAAAATTAGCATCACAAGTACATAGCATCAGATTGGGAAAAAAAGCATTCACAAGGAAAACATGAATTAATATAATCAGAACGAAAGAAACAAAGGCCATTATCTCTGAGGCCCTCCATTGGTTGGGGTCGATTATGGAAATAGCGTCCTAGCTGTCTATCTGATATGCAGGCCAGAGCAGTACGATATGAAGAGCAAGCTGTTGCTCATGCAACAGGCTCCCTTCTCCACGTAGTAAAGAAACAGCAGAGATCTACAAACTTTGGCACCATCGTTGTCACAGGAGTGTTGAACTTAATGTAGGACCACCCTATGGAATTCAGCTACAGATTTTTCCTTAGGGTTTACTCCCGAAACCTTCCCCATGAGTGGGTACAGCTGCAAGGCAGTGAAAGTCTGTGATACGAGTTTTTCTTCTCC
This sequence comes from Hypanus sabinus, assembly GCF_030144855.1. Classification (NCBI taxonomy): domain Eukaryota; kingdom Metazoa; phylum Chordata; class Chondrichthyes; order Myliobatiformes; family Dasyatidae; genus Hypanus; species Hypanus sabinus. The sequence goes on along the minus strand of NC_082730.1, from coordinate 32,093,084 downwards.
AGCCATGGCTCACAAGCCCCATCTGCCCGAAGTGACTGGCTTTAAGCCGACAGTAACCCACCTTTGCCCCTTCTCCTGTCAGTAGAAATAGCTCCACTGGGGTTAGTAGCTAAGCTACATGTGACTTGGTTGTCAGAGGATATTTGAGGCACCCGCTATTGGGAATATTTAATAGATAATGGGAGCTTAACCTCACTACCGCTCCCAGCTATGAGAATCTTAAGGAACCAGAAGTCCATTATAATGCAAGGTGATCAGAGTGTTGCTGTAGTGAGGTAATGATTAGGGTTGTGCAGATTAGGTCAAGAACTGAATGGTTGAAAGGAGGAAAGTAGCTGTTCTTGAATGTGGTGGGGTAGGATTTCAGGCTTCTATATCATCTAACCAACAGTGGCTATGAGAAGGTTGCATGGTCTGGATGATAAGAACCTTTAATAATAGAAGTTGCCTCCTTAAGGCAGTACCTCCTGTAGTAATCAATGATGGGGAGCTGGTGCTTGTGATATGCTGCAATGAGTCCATGCTACTTTGCAGCTTCTTACGTTCCTGAGCATTCAGACTACTGTGCTGGACCATATTGTGTTGGACCCAGGATAAGTCATCCAATGCATTAAAGACCAGGAATCTAAAGCCATGGACACACTCCACCATTGATTCATCGATGTAGACTTGAACATGTTTACCCTCCTTCTCCTTCCTGATGTCAACAATCAGTCATTTACTTCTACTAACACTGAACAAGAGACAGCTGTCGCAGTACCACTCAACCTGGTATTGCATTTTTCTCCAGCACACTGACTACTAGTAGATTAGGCATTGGTAAATTTGCATATGATATTGGAGCTGTACTTCGCCACAGTCAAGTGCGAATAGGGAGTAGAGCAGGAAGTTAAGCGCTCAGCCTTGAGGTACACCTATATTGATAGTGAGGAGGATTTGTTAATACCATTGCTTACTGATTGAGGTATGCTGATGAGGAAGTTGAGGATCCAGTTGCAGAAGGAGGTACAGAGGCCCAGGTCTTGAAGTTTGATCATAAGTTTGAACGCAAGGCTTTCATCAATAATGGGCAGCATGACATATGTGTCCCTTTTGTCCTGAATGAAGAGCCAGAGAAACTGCATCTGCTGTTGATCTGGTCTGCTGGTAACTTAACATGGGCTTAGGTCATCATTGAGGCAAAGTTGATTTTCACTAAATCCAGCCTCTCAAGGCACTTCGTTATGATTGAAATAAGAGTTACCAGAGAGTATTCATTAAGACAGGGCACCGCACTCTTCTTGGGCACCGCTACAATAGCTTCACTTTCAAAGTTGGTGGGAACCTCAGAGCACAGGAATGAAAGGTTGAATGTATCCATAAACAATCCAGCCAGTTGATCTGCACAAATCTTTAGTACGCAGCCAAGCACGCGGTCTGGACCAGACGCCTTTCATTGGTTCACCTTCCTGAGAATGTCCAGATGTCAGCCTCTGGGATTGAGATTACAGGGCCATTCAGAGACAGGCGGACTCACATGACTGTCCCATTGTCCTCCCTAGCAAAATATGCATAAAAGGCACCAACATCGTGCAAGGTCCACCACATCTATTGAACCTGCATCTGTGATTCCCGAGTAGTCCAAAATTACCTCTTTATGATCACTAATGGCCTTCTGGAGGTGATAGATTGACCGCTTATGTGGTTCTGTGGTACTAGTTCTATATGCCATAGATCTAGTCCTCTGCGGAGTCCAAATCTCCTTGTTCATCTGGTTGGGGAAGGTTTGCAATCTTTTTGAGCACCTACTCACCCATGAGTATCCTGGATGATAACTGAGGCGCAATCATTTAGGTCCACTAATGAGTCTTTGAATATTATCCAGTCCACCAACTCAAATCAAGAATTGAATACTTCAGTTAGATGATTATTTATATAAATTTCACATTGCACTAATAAAATGACTGGAATTATATAGTGACTCCGCTTGACTTTATAGCTCTTGTGTAGCCCTAATGACCTCAATTTACATATAGCAACGAAGGATCCTCTTATTTCCAGTGGTCATCCTGCCTACCAAAATAAAGTCAGTAGATAAAAAACAAAAGTTTCCATTTGTATTTTTTTTAAATATTTGAGCAAGGCAGTGAGCAAAGTAATTGATCACTACATTCATGTATGTTGCTCCTACCAAAAAATGGTTGATTAATTTTGGTCTTTTTCTATGCAGCAAATTTGGAGAAAGTCTTTGTAAACCAAAAGGAAATTTCATCAAATAGACTGTTCCTCTGACTCTAACATCATACCTGATGTAAGAAAATTGATTGGGAAATGCTGTTTGCATCAGAAACAATTTCCTGTAATAGGCATCCATTAGTCTCGAGAGACCATGGATTTGGAAAGTTCCCAGGGCGAAGGCCTGGGCATGGTTGTATGAGAGACCAGTAGCTGCCCATGCTGCAAGTCTCCCCTCTCCATGACACCGATGTTGTCCAAGGGAAGGGCAAGTGCTGATACAGCTTGGCACTGATGTCATCAAGGCAATGTGTGGTTTTAAGTGCATTGCTCAAAGACACAACACGCTGCCTTAGCTGAGACTCAAACTAGCGACCTTCAGATCACTAGACTGAAGCCTTAACCACTTGTCCATGCATGACCAATAATCACAATAGGAGTTTGTGGACAAGAACAGTATGCTTTGCAGAAGATTATAATAATCAGCCTCATAAATACTGCACAGGGATAATTAAGGTTAAGTAAAATGAAAGCGGTGACAAATATATGTGGTAAATTGGGGAGAGTTATTGGAGGAATTGAAGACAAAACCTTCCTCAGCTGAGATATCTTGTTTGCTCAATACATGTTTGCAGTGCCACCTAATGGTACTATATCATTTCAATATGCATAGGTAAATAAAATTACATTAAATATTCAATTAAAATATTTGTTTGTATCTTATGAAATCTTCAATAAATTTTATGGATAAATATAAACAAGCTACTGAAAGTAATCTCTCTGCAAAGCTAAAAGAACTATCTAGCCACAGTCAGTGGCTGGGTTTGAATTATCTTTTCCTTTTCACTATCAATGAAGCGTTACAAAAAAAAAACTCATAACCTCTGGAATGTAATCTAATGAATCAGTCTGTGATTAATGTTGGGAACCTCTGCTCCTCCCAGCCTCTTTAGTTCTGTCACAGGGATAATTATTCTTCCTTTCTACAGGATATGAGTTATAAACATTATTTTTTTGTACAGGACAGCATTAATAGTTTTATTAGTTGAATTTTGTGGGGAATTGTCAGCAGTTTTGCATGTAATTGCTAGCAGTTCTCTGCATAATTTAAGATTATCACTCATGCAGGCGTGAATATGGGAGTCATTAATCTGCAGACAGTTTGTTCATTGATGTTTCATCAACAGTCCCTTGCTGTTGGGCTCCTCATGCAGTTCAGGTTGGGAGAATTGGGGTTCAGATATTCCCTGCTAATTTTGCTGGGAAATCAGCGCAAGCAAGCTTAGGGACACCCGTTACTGGGAGGCTTTCTCTAGAGGTTTCAATGTAAAGCACTGAGGTAATTGCCTTTAAACAATAGTTATTGACGATTGATGATAATTAAATTTTTTTTTGCTTTTTTAATTCTTTGCTTTTAAAGCCTTTGACTACCTTTATTGACTCTTTATTGCCCATCCTGTCTTTCCCCAGCTACATAATGGCAGTCAAGTCACAGAAGTCCTTCTTGTCACATGGGCTCTCACCACTGAGAATTAGGATAAATGTTCACTTACTTAAGGAAATGGGAACGTTTCCATCGGTGAACAGCTGTCATGGGTTGACTGCTGGCCACAAATTCTGAGATACTGTACAATTGTTAAAAGTAAAGCATTCTATGAAAGCAGTCAGAAGAATGGTATCCGGGAGCTTTATGACATGGATTCAAGTCAATGCAACAGCAGACACTCTGATATTATTACATCTAGAAACCAAATATGAACAATCAAGAAATTGTAATTCCCCTAAAAAGTCAAATGTAATGATTTATTGGAGGGAGGGGTGTCTGAATTGTTTAGTGCAAGAACCACAATTTCTCCGTCATAAAAAGTTAACCAGTGCTCCACCATTTAAAGTTGCAGCAAATGATACACAAAGGATTACAAAGCATATTAACGACAGTATTTCACTTAAGGTATTGAGTATTTTTACTTTCAGTGCAGTCATTTGAAGGTTTGTTTCTATCCCAGCATAGACAAGGGTTTGAAAGAGTCAGCCCATGTGTACACATTTTGGAATGACTGCAGATTACAACTATCAAATATTCAATGCCAAAACGTGGAGGTGACATGTGCAGCTAGTCTTTCCTACCCACGTCAACTTCATTGAGATACAGTAAATAGGAACAACTTTTTGATGCTTGTGCTTTTCAAAATGGATTGAGATGAAGCATTTTAGATCACACACCATCACTGAGGATGTGTGCATCACAACTGGCAGGTTTGTCTACAGACATTTTTAATCTCTCCCTCTCACAGTGCAGAGTGCACTCCTGCTTCAAATTATCCACCACTGTCCCTGTACCAAAAAAGACCAAGGTACTGTAACATGCCTGAACGACTGGCGTCCTGTCACACTCGCCTCAATAAGAAGCAAATACTGGTCAAGTTGGCTGGTCAAGGATTACATCTGCAGCTTGCTACCACCCAATATGGACCCTGTACAATTCGCCTACCGACACAACCGATCGACAGATGACGCAATAGCCACTGCTCCACAGACCGTCCTTACACACCTGGAGAAGAAGGATGCTTATGTAAGAATGCTGTCCCTGGACTACAGTTCAGCATTCAACACCATAGTTCCATCCAGGCTCGAAAAGAAGCTCAGAGAACTCGGTCTTGACCCTGCCTTGCGCAGCTGGATCCTGGACTTCCTGTCAGATCGCCAGCAGGTTGTAAGAGTGGGCTCCCTCAACTCCAACCCTCTGACTCTCAATACAGGAGCCCCTCAGGGCTACGTACTGAGTCCCCTCCTTTACTGCCAGTATACCCATGACTGTATCGCCACCCACAGCTCCAATCTGCTAATTAAATTTGCTGACGACACTGTATTGATTGGCCTTATCTCAAACAATAACGAGGTGGCCTACAGGGAAGAAGTCATCTCTCTGACACAGTGGTGTCAAGAAAACAACCTCTCCCTCTATGTTGCAAAAACAAAGAAGCTGGTTGTGGATTACAGGAGGAATGGAGACAGGCTAACCCCGATTTACATCAATGGATCTGGGGTTGAGAGGGTGAACAGCTTCAAGTTCCTTGGCATCCACATCACTGAGGACCTCACGTGGTCTGTTCACACCTGCTGTGTGGTGTAAAAGGCACAACAGCATCTCATTCACCTCAGACGGTTGAGGAAGTTTGGTTTGGGCCCCCAAATCCTAGGATCGTTCGACAGGGGCACAATTGAGAGCATCCTGACTGGCTGCATCACTGCCTGGTATGGGAACTGTACCTTCCTTAATCGCAGGACTCTGCAGAGAGTGGTGTGGACAGATTATTACTTCTCATGTGTGTGAAGGATATAAGAAATAAAGTCAATTCAATTCAATGTTTTGTAGAAGTCAAATCTATTTTGCAGTAGGCAAATCTCAAGGAGATTGATAGATTAACATGTACAATTGTGGTCACTTCAGTTGAACATTTGAGATCAAAATACTCCTTCATATTTTATTACCATTCCAGTCTAAATAAAGAGGCTGATTCTTATTTATGTACAAGGCAAGAATCAAAAAAGAAAAATGTCCTCAAAGTTGAAAGTAATTTTATTATCAAAATACATGTATGTCACCACACACGACCTTAAGATTTGTTTTCTGTGGCCATAATCAGCAAATCCAAGAAGCATAATAGAATGAATGAAAGACCACACCCAACAAGACAGACAAATAATTAATGTGCAAAACACAACAAACTACAAAGAAAAAGAAAATAAACAATAATAATAGATAAATAAGCAATAAATATTGAGAACATGAGATGAAAAGTCCTTGAAAGTGAGTTCTTAGGTTGTGGGGTCAGTTCAGTGATGAATCTGAGTGAAGTTATCCCCACTGGTACAAGAGGATAAATTGGTTGAGGGGGGATAACTGTTCCTGAACCTGGTGGGGTGGATGCCCAGGCTCTTCTACCATTTTTTCTGATGGCAGCAGTGAGAAGAGAGCAATGGAGTCCCTGACGATGGATGCTGCTTTCATGCGACAGTGCCCTGTGTAGATGCAATCAATGGTGTGAAGAACTTTACCTGTGATGGGCTGAGCCATATCCACTGCTTCTTGTCAGATTCTCCAAAATCTGGTGATGCAACCAGTCAATTTACTCTCCATCTGACACGTATAGAATTTTGTCAAAGTTTTAGATGTCATGCAGACTTCTAAGGAGTTAGAGGTGCTGCCATGCTGCCTTTGTAATTGTACTGGGCGTAGGACAGATCTTCTGAAATGATAACACTGAGGAATTTAAAGGTGCTGACTCTCCATCTCTAATACCCCATGAAACCTGGCTCATGGACCTCTGCTTTCCTCCTTGTGAAGTCAATAATCAGCTCCTTGGTCTTGCTGACATTGAGTGAGAAGTTGTTGTTGTGGCACAACTCAACCATATTTTCAATCTCCCTCCTATATGCTGATTCATCATCAGTTTTGATTTGGCCAATGACAGTGGTGTCATCGGGAAACTTAAATATGGTACTGGAGCTGTACTTAGCCTCACAGTAGTAATTTCAAAGTGAATAGAATAGGGGTCCACATAGCTTTGTGGTGTCCTGTGCTGATGGAGATGGTAGAGGAGGTGTTGTTGCCAATCCAAACTGACCGGGGTCTGCAAGTGAGGAAATCAAGGATCCAATTACACAAGAAGGTTTTGAGGCCAAAGTCTTGAAGGGGGTGACAGTATTGAATGCTAAGCTGTAGTCGATAAAAAGCATCCTGATATATGCATCTTTGACCTACAGATATTCCGGGGTTGAGTGAAAAGTAAATAAAATGGCATCTGCTGTGGACCTGTTGTGCTGGTAGGCAAATTAGAGTGGAGCTAATTCACTTCCCAGCAGGAGTTGATATGCTACTTCACCAACCCCTTAAAGAACTTCATCAAAGTGGATCTCATTGATACTGGATGATAGTCATTGAGGCAGGTTACCACGTTCTTCTTAGGCACTGGTATAATTGAAGCCTGTCTGAAGCAGGTGGATACTTCAGGCTGCAGAAGCAAGAGGTTAAAGGTTGTTTTTTTTTATTTGATGCACCACAGAAAACCTCTTATCCTGATGTATCATGGCTTTATATGGTAACTCTTCTTCCCATGACCCAAGGAACTGCAGAGTTGAGCACACAGCTCAGCACAGCATGGAAACCAGCCTTACCTCTAGATTCTTTCTGCACTTTTCACTATCTTAATAAGGAAGCCAGCTTAATCATAGACATTACTCAGCCCAGACATTTCCACTTCTCCTCCCCCACCACTCTCAATCAGACAGAAAACACAAAAACCTGAAATATGTATCGCAGCTCTCAAGCCCTGTTTCTATCCTGCTATGATAAGGCTATTTAATTGTTTCCTGGCACGTTAAGACAGACTCCTGACCTCTCTTTCCAGTTTGTTACAACCTTACTGTCTTATCTGCACTGCACTTTCTCTGTACTGAAACACTTTATACTGCATTCTGTTTTTGTTTTTCCCTGAACTACCTTAATGCACAATCTGGATGGTACAAAGACATTCTTTTATCACTGTACCTTGGTAACTGTGACAATAATAAACCAATTTATCTACTTACCATATCAAAATGTTGCACCATGTGATAGAATTTTGAGGGGACAAATAAATGCATTTTTAAAGTTATGACAGAAGAACCAATGAAAATAAGTAGATGTGAAAATCAAGATCTGAATGTCATTCAGTCAGTGCAACACTTGTGGTTACACCAACACTTTGAGTCTAATACTTCTTCACAGACTCTTGGTGAATATTGATTAAATGTCAAAATACACTGATGATGGCTTCCTCTGCATGAGTGACTATAGCAGGCAGCAATTTTGTAGCTATGTAATAAAATCCATCTTCCCTGATGTATGGGAGTATAAAGGATCCCACTTGCAAATTGAATCACCGTAACTTAATTTGTGGCTGTGCAGTGGAATGAGTTGCTGGGACTTGTGTTGTCTGGTTCCAGAGAGGAGGTTAAGACGTCTATTAATTTATCTTCATATATACAATCTGTCAGAGGCAAGACATTCCACAGAGGTTGACCTTCAGGTATTGTACAAGGTTTAGTTCTTCAAAAAACAAACTTGCAATCCATTAACAAGAGGGCATTGATGATTTAACAGAAATTAATGCACTAAGTGACATCATAACAAATAAGTCTTAAGAATTTGGATTAATTTTAACTTTCCTTTCAGTTCACCTTTTGCTCATTTTTAAAACTATACTTCAGATTTGCACTTGACTGACAAAAGCTGTTATGTGAAGAAAAAGAGTCTTTCTGAACTAAAAGACAACTTCATTTCTCCTCCCTTGGGCTGGAAGCATATTGTGTTCAGCAAATAATTCCATGCATGAGATTTCTCCTTTTTTTTAAGTCCAGTATCTACTTTGCATGAAGAATAACAAAGTAAGATAAAGGTAAATGGCAATTCCCAGGACTGCTAGAATTTCTCAATCTATCTAACTGCCAGGGTGGCATTGATGAAGAATTGTTGGAAACTCGGGTGATGGGAAAGAAATTCTGAGCAGCAATGCTCCATTTCATAGGTTATTTTGATAGTTGCCAAATCAGGGTGAAGTCGAAGCAGAACAGAGAACTTCTGCCTGAAGGAGAAGAAGGAAGCCACTCTCATGAAGTTTCTATCTGTCTGTCACAGAGCTGTATAATAAGATAAATTAAAATGAGTTAGATCCTTACACTCCTGGCACTGGAATGCAGAAACCTGTAGAAAACAAACATAACACAGCCTTAAGAACTTGCCAAATATATAAGTGTTGAATGTCTAGACACAGCTAAGGACACAACCAAGTGCCGAGACAATTGCTACCAACAAAGCCCTCTGGATAAAGTAACTGATTCCTCCAAGCCAGTATTCAATAATCCCTTAGTGAACAAATAAGGATCAGCCAGCTGGAATATAAATGCACAAGTGTACTCCACAGGTCAGGTATTTGCTGAGAGCAGGATGGGAACAGATGTAATGTGCCTCAAATTAACAGTTTGTTATGCAGATGAACTCCTGGAGTATTGATCAGGGTCATTGGTCTTGACTTCTTCTTCATTCGGTTCTCTCTTCATCGTATTGTTCTAGTGAAACCCAACTTGAGAAGCTGCATCTTGCTTTCTGCGTCAGTACATCATAGTCCCTGATAACAGCTTGTTAAGTTCTTGACTAGTAAAGGAGTTAAAGGTTATGAGATAAGACAGGGGAATGGGGTTGAGAAGGAAAATAAATGTTTGAATGTCGGAGCAGACCCAATGAGCTGAACAGGCTAATTCTGCTCCTATGAGTTACGATCTTATGGAGTCAATGTACTGTATATCACTGTTCCTTCATCATCACTGAATTAAAATCCTAAAACTATCCCCGCCACCCCCAGCAGGGATGTGTGATTACCTTCAACAGAAAGAGTGTTACATTCCAAGGCTGGGGACGCCCAGCACCACAAGGACAATGAGGGAAGGGAAATGAACAGTGCCCATATCCAGAGAAACAAATAAGTGAAAGAAACTTGCTTCCAATTGGCAAATTGGCTACTGAAATTTTGAGGAAAAACTGCCTCACAATTAATTATGGAGACATGTGTGACATGTGTGACGTCAACCAAGTCCAGCTCCCAGCCCTCACGTGGCGGAACTGTTCCTACCAACGGGAGAAGGGGCAAAGGCGGGTCTCTGGCACCTCAAAACCAGATGCTTCGGGCAGGTGGGGCTCGTTAGTCCTGCTCGACTGCCCACCTAGGAGAAGGAAAACTCTGATTTTAAAACCTCCACTGCTTTGCAGCCACACCCAATCATGGGAACAGCTATGGGAGTAAACCCTGAGAAGAAATCCGGAGCTGGAGTCCCGTAGGCGGTCAATAGGGAGGACTTCATCAATCTGTTGTCCGGCAACTCCTGCAGCCGAAGAGGCCACCATGTGTAACGATCTTCGTGCCAGTGGGTCCTGACCTCCAAAGCCGAGAGAGTGGAACTGTCTCTGTGCTAAGGCTTTTTCACTATAATATCTTTCACGCACAGGTCCTTGTGTTGTGCATCTTCATCTTCTCTCTCTCTTCAAAAGTCCTCCGGCGATGGGAGCAGCGAACCAACAGGAGGAGGTGACCACTGAGTTGCAGTTGCAAACCTGCACGTAGGCGGCCCTTGGACAGATGGTCATTCTCCTCTGAATCCGGGGCAGTAGGGGAGTCCGGCGGCATCCAGGGTAACTGGGCAGCCCTTTTTAGGACAGCGCTGCCCACCCTGTAATCAGGGAGGGGCCTAGAAAAGGTGGCCTAAACATCGCCTGCCCTAGATCATCCAGCCAGTTAACCACGACTGACGGATCACCCAATCATTGCGGTCGAAATCAAAATCAAAAGAAAAGGATTCTCCATCTAGGAGCATGGAACATTCACACCTTAATGGATAAGGAAAGCACTGCAAGACCTAAAAGGAGAACAGCTCTCATTGGTAAAGAACTTGCTCACCACAACATTGACATCACAGTGCTGAGCACAACCAGGGTTGCAGATGAGGGATCCATCACTGAGCTTGCCAACGGCTACAACTTCTTCTGGAGAGGAAGGGCGCAGAACGAAGACAGGATCCATGGGGTGGGCTTCGCCATAAGGAGTACTCTGATAAAACAGCTCCCTGACCTGCCTGTTGGCATCAGTGAAAGATTGATGAAGCTACGTCTGCCTCTCAGCCAAAAGGACATGCAACTATTATTAGTGCCTTTGCCTCCACCCTGACCAGCCCTACTGAAACCATAGAGCAGTTTTACGCCGACCTTGACTCCACCCTGTACTCAGTGTGGCCAGTGAATAAGCTGATCTTGCTGGGAGATTTTAATGCCCGAGTTGGCCAAGACCATGATCAGTGGAATGGAGTGCTCGGCAGACATGGAGTCAGGAAGATGAACAGCAATGGCCTCCTGCTTCTCAGCAAATGTGAAGAGTATGACCTCACTATCACGAACACAGTGTTCAGAATGGCCAACAAATTCAAGACAACATGGATGCACAGTAGATCTAAACAATGGCAGCTGATCGATTATGTCATTGTCCGTCAACATGACATCCGAGACATAGTCATCACATGAGCCATGCGAGGAGCAGAGTGTTGGACGGACCACAGACTCCTCCGCACCGCCCTCAAGCTACACATCGTTCAGTCTCACAAAAAGTGTCCAAAGGCAGTACGGGCATTCTTTAATACCTCCAAACTCCAGCACCCTCCGTGTCTACGCGAATTTCAAAATACTCTTAAACAGAAACTATCAACAAACCAGTCACTCATGGGTAACCCAATCCAGAAGTGGAGCCACTTCAAAAGTGCTAGAACTGAAATGGCAAAATCAACCCTAGGCCGCAGAAAGCGCACCCACCAAGATTGGCTCAATGAGAATAGCACCACCATTGATGACCTCCTCACCAAGAAGAACAAGGCATTCAAAGATTGGCAGGATGACCCGAACTCCACCTGCAAAAAGGACAGATTCAAGTCCTATCAGGCACTCGCTCAAAGAGAAATCCGTATAATGCGCGACACATGGTGGAATAAGAAGGCGGATGAGGTTCAGCACTATGCTGACACAAACAACACCAAGCAGTTCTTCAATGCCATCAAATCTGTCTTTGGTCCCTCAAAGTCAAGCATAGCTCCTCTGCTTTCTGCAGATGGATCCTCGCTTATCAAGGACAAAAAGGGCATCAACACCAAATGGAAGGAACACTTCAGTCAGCTCCCGAACCGTCCTTTCACTGTCGACCAGCCAGTACTCGACCAGATTCCCCAGAGCCCAGTCCATGAGCACCTCGATAACCCCTCCTCCCTGACCGAGGTCAGCACAGCCATCAAACAGACGAGTTGTGGCAAAGCACCAGGCAAGGATGGCATTCCCGCAGAACTGTTCAAAGTCCTCAACCAGGAGTCACTCGGAGCATTCCAGGACGTCCTGGTCAGTATCTGGGAAGAGGAAGTAATGCCACTTGACCTTTGGGATGCTGCAATAGTTGCCCTATACAAAAACAAAGGCCCGCGCACAGACTGTGGGAACTACCAGGGCATCTCCCTACTTTCCATTGCCAGCAAAATCCTGGCTCGCATCATCCTCAATAGACTTAGTTCAACAGTATCCAAATGAAACCTCCCAGAATCGCAACGTGGCTTTCGGCCTAAAAGCAGTACTGTAGATATGATCTTTACTGTTAGACAAATGCAGTAGAAATGCCCGGAGCAGAACATGAAGTTGTACTTTGTCTTCATTGATCTGACTAAAGCGTTTGATACTGTCAACAGAGAAGCCTTGAGGATCATCCTCGGGAAACTTGGTTGCCCTCCAAAGTTCATCAACCTCATACGCTTCTTCCATGATAACGTGACTGGAGAGATTCTCTCAGCTGATGAACCTAGCGAGAAATTTGACATCTCCAATGGTGTTAAACAGGGCTGTGTGCTTGCACCAGTACTTTTCAACCTTTTCTTCACTCAAGTACTAATGCATGCCGTCAAAGACCTAAACCTGGGCATTTATATCAAATACCACCTGGACGGGTCACTCTTTGACCTACGTTGCCTTGCAGCACATACAAAGACCCTCCGAAAGCTGTTCATAGAAGTGCTCTTTGCAGACGACTGCGCACTCATGGTGCACCAAGAAAACCACCTACAAACAATGGTCAGCAGATTCTCCGCCACATCTAAATTGTTCGGCTTGACGATCAGCCTTGGTAAAACAGAGGTCCTCCTGCAGCCTGCACCTAACAGCGCCCCACCACAGCCAAGCATCACCATCAATGACACACAACTACGGAACGTTGACAAAAGTGCGAAAGAGAAAAAGTGAGGTAGTGTTCATTTTTCAACCAGAAATGTGATGGCAGTGGGAAAGAAGTTGGTCCAAAAATGTTGAATGTGGGTCCTTGGGCTCCTGGTCTTCCTTCCTGATGGTATACCATCTACTGTGAAATAAAATATATTAACTTTGCATGAAATTATTGTTACTATTATACAAAATTGTCCAGAAGCAGAAAGAAAACTTGGAATAAAAGTTCTTAGCTAGTCATGAAGGACAGTAAGTTATCATGACTAATAGATAACTCTTTATGCTTCCTCCAAAATGCAAGATGTTCTGCCAAGTGTTAAGGTGCAGATTTTTATACCAGGAAATGTAAAACACATTGTAATATTTCCTTACCTTTATTTTACATTTGTGACTATGTGTAAACATACTTTGTGTAATAAGGGAACATTTTGATGAAAGATTTTATTCACAATATCTCTCCAAGTTGTAGGCACATGTTTAATAGTTGCCAGTAATGCTTGGAACTGACTGCATTATCTGAGACACTCACACTTGAATTCTTTCCATGCTCTCCCAACATCCCGTCAACATTAATGACTTCAAATGCCTAAACAGTGTAAATACTGAAAAAGAGTATTAAAGATTTAAGCTGGGGAAAGTCAGTAGGTCAGACGCATTTCCAGCATTTTCAGTTTTCACTACTGAGTGTGCACTCTTTGCTATTAACTGTTGTTGGGAAAGTTAATTAAGCATAGAATTTAGGCAATATTAAATTATAGTGGTTAGCAAAATTTCCTTTTTCTCAACTATTACTATTCTCATAATTGGGTCAAAAGACAGAAGTAATATGGGAATTTGAGGCATTCAGATAAAGCTTTCTTTTAAAAACCCTGAAGGATCAATTAATAGACCACTACATCACAAAGATAAAGCAAAAGAAATGTATTTTTAAAATTCAATGTGATTCCTAAAAAGAGTAAAAAAAAACACAAGCATTGATTTGGGTAGTTGCACAAGTGTGTGCATGTTATATTCAGGAACACATATTCCCTATTCACAGGCAAATTAGTAAGTGATCATGAGGATTTGTTCAGAGAAATGTTGATTCAGTATGAGAGTATGGTTTTCCCAGACCACATCCATCTTCTATTTCTGGTTTTCTGAAAATTATCTCAGAGAGAGAAAAAAAATCAGAAAATTTGGTTTGGATGGAAATCTGAAGTCTTCTTTAATTAGTCCACTGGGGCTTGAAGATATTTTTAGTTCACGTACAACAAAGGACAGCCGGAAGGGAGAGGGCAAGAGAAATGACAATTATAAGAAATTAGCCTAATTTAGCATATACAGTATGGATGTTTAAATATAGACACTTTCTTTAACATAGATCACTTCCTCACTACTTAGCAAAAAAAAAACGCACAATTTTTATGGTCCTTCTATCATCATTCTAGCCAGCCATTGTGAACAAAGTGACCAAAGACCAACTTGTTGATGAGTCAATGCATCAGTTTTTCCACTGATACCATGCTCCTGTCATGCTTTCCACATGGTCCCTGAGGTCTTGGGGTCTCACCGATTACACAAATCTTAAAAGCCCATATTAAACATAGAAGTTACATGCTGGTTGCGTGGAAATCAACAGACAGAGGTGGCTCCCCAGCACAGCTTCCTTATGTGAAATTACCACAAGCATTTTCTTCTAGTTCTGATGAAGACCTTGATTGGAATTTGATTTTCATCAGAGAGTGCTCAATAACAAATTTGACACCTCTAATCAGAACCTTGGCATCAACTGTCACACTTTCCAACTATGAAATTGTCTTCATAACCACCTGTGAACAAAGCACAAAATCGTCTCCACACTTGTTTTCATTTAGACCTGAACTAAAGCCATCCAGAATTATATCATTCTTTGTATATTTCTTTACTTCAAGGCGATATCTTTTTTGGAAGTACTGCCAACATACATGTCACCTAAACAAAACAAGTTTTGTTTTGAGTAATTTTTGCTCTTAAAGGGGATACAAAAATTTTCTTCAGATACATAAAGTATAAAAGGGAAGTGAGAGTGGACATTGGACCACTGGAAAATGACACTAGAGAGGTAGTAATGGGGGACAAGGAAATGGCAGACAAACTGAATAAGCATTTTGCATTAGTTTTCACTATGTAAGACACTAGCAGTATGCTGGATATTCCAGGTGTCAGCGGTCATGAAGTAAGTGAAGTTTCCACTGCTAGGTTGTTGGGAAAATGAAAGGTCTGAAGGTAGGTAAGTCACCAGAAACATATGGTATACATCCCTGGAGTTCTGAAAGAAGTGGCTGAAGACATTTTGGAGGCATTAGTAATGATCTTTCAAGATCATTAGATTCTGGAATGGTTCCAGAAGACTGAAAAATTGCAAATGTCACTCCACTCTTCAAGAAGGCAGAAGAAAGGAAATTATATGCCAGTTAGTCTGACATCGGTGATTGGGAAGATGTTGAAGTCAAATGTTAAGGATATGGTTTTGGGTAGCTGGAGGCACATGGTAAAACAGGCTGTAGTCAGTATGGTTTCCTCAAGGGAAATTGTTGTCTGACAGATCTGTTGGACTTCTTTGAAGAAATAACAAGCAGGATAGAATAGGGAGAATCGGTTGATGTTGTGTACTTGGTTTTTTAGAAGGCCTTTGACAAGGTGTCACACATGAGGCTGCTTAACAAGCCCATGGTATTACAGGAAAGATTCTAGCACAGATGAAGCAGTAGCTGATTAGCAGGAGGCAGAGTGGGAATAGAGGGAGCTTTTTCTGATTGGCTGCCGATGACTAGTGGTGTTCCACAGGGGTCTCTGTTGAGACCGATTCTTTTTATGTTATGACTTGACTTGATAAGGGAATTGATGGCTTAGATGCAAAGTTTGTCGATGATACGAAGATAGGTAGAGGGGCAGGTAGTTTTGAGGAAGTAGAGAGGAACAGATGGACTTAGACAGATTAGGAGAATGGGCGAAAAGTGCCAGATGGAATACAGAATCAGGAAGTGTATGGTCATGCACTTTGGTAGAAGAAATGAAATGATTAACTATTTTCTAAATGGAGAGAGAACACAAAAATCTGAGGTGCAAAGAGACTTGGGAGTCCTTGTGCAGAATTCTCTAAAGAATAATTTGCAGGTTGAGTCTGTGGTGAGGAAAGCAAATGCCACTGCAAATTCATTTCAAGAGGACTAGAATATAAAAGCAAGGATGGAATGTCGAGACTTTATGAAGCACTGGTAAGGCCTCATTGGGAGTATTGTGAGCAATTTTGGCCCCTTAAAAGGATGCACTGAAAAAGGAGAGGGTTCAAAGTGTGCTCACGAAAATCATTCCAGTTTTTCTAATGAAGAGCATTTGATGGCTTTAGACGGTATTCACTGGATTTCAGAAGAGTGAGTGGTACCCTAATTGAAAACTATCAAATGGGGAAAGGCATTGACAGAGTGGATGTGGAGAGGATATTTCCTATGGTGGGAGAGTCTGAGATGAGTGGACACAGCCTCAGAATGTAGGGGTGTCCTTTTATAATGGAGATGAGGAGGAATTTCTTTGGCTAGAGAGTGGCTAATCTGTGGAAATCGTTGCCATAGGCAGCTGAGGATGCCAAATCTTTATGAATATTAAAAGCAGAGGTTGATAGGTTCTTGATTAGTTTGGACATGAAAGGATGCTGCGGGAGATGAGGGAGACAGGAGAATGGGGCTAAGGGGAAAATGGATCAGCCATGAGGAAATGGTGGAGCAGATTTGATGGGCCAGATGGCCTAAATCTGCTCCTCTATCTTATGGTCTTATGCTCTGTTAAGAAATGACAGAAACCAAGATGAACATTTAAATAATCAACTTAGTCAAAGGGAAGCCTCAGCTTCATTGTCAAGAGTTGATTAAATCTACAGCCCTGAGGACGACAGAATGAGAGTGTTATTTTATAAAGTTAATGCTGAGATAATGCTAGATTTTTTTTAAAGTGAGATAGCAGTTGATTTTCTGCTCTCATCTCCTTCTTAATATCATGGAAAAAAAATTGGAACTATAAATCCCAAACATGTCAAACGAGAGAAGAGTTTAAAACCAATCAATTATTTGTTACTACAGGCATTTAAAATACACTTGCATATTACTGCATTAACAATTTCCACACAACTAGGGCAAAACATTATTTTCATTCATTATCTATTGGTATATGGAAAATAAAATATGGGAGTGGGAGGGAGGGTTGGGACTGATTTTACAGTAGGTTAAAAGGTCAAGATGACATCATGGGTCAAAGGGCCTGTACCATGCTGTGGTGTTCTATGTTATATGTTCTATTATTCCTTCTCATTCTAACAATTCTTTCATTTCTCTGATTTTTTTCCTGGTATCATTCTTCTAATGTTATATTTCATCCAACCATGCTATTGAACTGTCAATTTCACTGTAGCTTATTGTGTCTGCATTCCTGTAAATCTTATTACATATTGAATGAACAATCATATTATTTTAATGTCTTAAAAACGGAGGTATTATTATGGATATCTTAATGGGCCCAGGTTAGCTAAAGGCTTGGCCTTTAGATAAAATTAAAAGGGATAGGGTGTATATTGTTATAAGATGGCTTCAACACAAATCAGAAGAAATCATACACTTACATAAGGTTCTCCACATGAATCCACTCATCTAAACGAGAAAGGGCATTATTGCCCTGAAGCAAATACAGACATAAGCAACAAAGATGATTCTGGCTACAAGAAATTTAAATTAAAACAAAAGGTTAAGAACTGCCGGTTTCTGTTCTTTCAGAAGTAATCAAATTGAAGTTTTTTTTTTGAATTATGACGTATATTGACAAAGCTGGTCTCTGTAATATATTCAGCACAGTGAAACATTCAAATATCAAGAGACCCAAGTCTAAATTAAACAGAAGTAAAGAGGGAAGTCAAGGAGAACGTTTTAATCAAAAAGATGGTAGACCTCCAGATCAAGAGATCCGAAAAGGTTAATGAAACAAAAGGAGCAATATGACGTGCTCCTGCAGAGGGAAGGAGCTCAGCAATTTATTTAAATTTATCGTGACCAAAGTTTAACAACATGATCCTGACACCTCTGACATTGCAAAAATCATCCAATTAAGAGTGGACACAGGGGCATTATTGGTGTCTGCTTAATCTGGGTTACATAACACATTATTTCTGATTATGATTTCCAGGGATGAGTATTCGTGAATGGATCAGCTCTTAAGTTTCCTCAGGATGAAGATACCATATTAGGCATTATTAATTATCCTGGGGAAGTATTAAAAGTTCAGGTTGCTTTGCCTAGAATTCATGCTGCTGGGGACTAGTCTGTAAGTTATCTGCAATGCTGGTGAAGTACAATCCTTTTCTAAGTTATTATCCTTCCTGTCAAATCTACCACTGGTAGAGCTTTATAATAATTGCCTGGTGCTAGAATAGTAACCATTATGATAGGAAGCAATTCAGCACGTATTTATTAGCTTGTGCCATTGATAATTATTTCTTAAATTGTGCCTTTGAAAAAGGTGTTGAGGTAGAAGATCAGCCATGATCTCGATGAAATGGAGTAGAAGGCCAAACAGTTGACTCCTGCTTCCTTTTGTTAATATTCTTCCACATTGAAGTTAAAATAATTTAATTTTCATTACAAAATGAAGATTCATTATTTGTCAGTTTCAGCTGCCAATAAAATGCAAAGAGCCAACAGTAAGTGTGGTAGAGACTTAGAGCCATACAGCACTACAGCACAGAAACAGGCACATCTCAACATACATTACAACCTGATTCAGAAGAATTATCTGTTGCCATAGACTCCACAGTCGTTCTTGTACAAAACTACTTTTCTTTGATCAGCATTTCTGCAGATAGAACATTGTGCTCAGAAGTATTACTGTAGTACCCTAGCAATTTCTCTGACCTTTTGAATAATATATTTTTGTAAGATTTCAGAGACTGTGTACTTCTCCCACAAGAAAATACATATTTACATCAATGACACACTGCACGTGGCAGCTGAATCATACAATTTCCTCAAATAAAGACATATTCTCCAGAAAATAAAAAAAAAAGTAGGCTGAGAAATTTGTCCTTGGTGATAAATGCATGCAGGCACGGTCTGTACTCAACGCCCAACATCCAGTTATATTTAATTCAATACAATAGGCAACTCAGTTTACAAGCAACTGAATACAAATTGGAATACAGACCTCACAATGGAACACAGAATCCTCTCTCACTGAGTTTAACAAAGACCACGTAGGGCACAAAATAATCAGACATAGAGCACAGAAACCAGTTTGTCAGCCCATCATGTCCATGGCAAGCATCAAATACCTTTCTATACCAATCCCAATGACTGGAACTTGCTCCATAGCCTTCTAAGCGCTGGCGATTCAAGTATTTATCGGTTGTAATGTACCTACCTTCGGCACCCACTCAGTCAGTGCGCCCCAGATTCCAACCACACTCTGGTTGAGAAAGCTTCTTCCCAGATTGCCCAAGTATTTCTTATCGCTTGCTTAATCTGGCTTTAGATACCTCCACTATGGGGAAAAAAAATCATACTATAAACCCAATCTATGCTCTTTCAAGATGCAAGTCAAAATGGTTCTTTTCCTCAAATGAAATACATCTTGTATTTTTATTTTCATATTGTACTTCATTTAAGAAAAAAATAGGAAATGGTGTAAATCTTCTAAAAGCTGAAAAGACTTCTGTTACTTTTTTTTCTTCAGTCACTGTTGAAAATAAGACAAAAAATAAAGGAATAGAAGAGTCTGTAACTAATTCATAGTTTCTTAAATGAAAATGATGCCACATGACAAGAATGAACTACTTTTATCTTCTTTTGAGGAGTTCCTTCTGGATTGGGGATGTATGTGGCTTCTGAGGTGACTAATGAAACTCATATGAGAATCGTAGACTTTTCCATAGCTGGAGCAGGAGGTGTTTCATGGGATGGACTGTTGGGAAGGTGATGCACTCCTACGTCCACAAGCATTCAGCTGCCACATGCTCTCAGTTAATGGCCACAAGGCTCTCAGTGCTGAATACTGCTTTGCTTCTTTGAACAGCCTTGTACCAGGAATTTCTAACTGTCATCGAGAAAGATGCATTTTCTCAAAAAAATACTAAAGGACACCCTTGAATATCTCCCTTTGTAATCCATTCTCATAATGGAGCTCAGAATATTGTCTTTTGTTGCTTCTAAATGATGTGGCCTGAATAACAGATCTGATTAAGTGAAATTAGAACTCAATGTAGAAGATGCTGTCCTAGGAGGGGACAGCATTTTACCATCTTTATGGACTTGGATAATTTCACTGATTCTACTTTGAGGATATGTTTTCAAATATTTGAGATATCTATTACAGGTAATCCAAGTCTCAGAAATGTATTGAAGGGCAGGATCATAGCTGACCCATTTAAAGATCATGTTTCTCAGTTGGCCAAAGGCACCTTTGGCACAGAAAAAGTGATGGTGAATTTCATCCCTGTTGTATGGAGTAACTTCCCAGAATTTCAGAGTAGTCCATGTTTTCCATTATTATCAGGTGGGTGTTATTGAACAGAGACAAGCTGGCAGAAGACCACTGCTTTTTGGATAGACAAGGCCCAACTTCTCATGTGTTTCAGTGAACAATGTACTGACAAGGACCTTCATAACACTACCCTAATGAGGTGGGATTGTGTCATCAAACAATGAGATGAGGCCTGGTTACCACAGAATTTCATTCTAACTGAGCAACCCATTTCAATGCTGCAGCAGATAGAATGACTTTAATGTGGAAAATCTGAAATCTGCCAATAAAGCTTTTCGGGGTTGCAGCCTGGATATCTAACAAGCCAATCACGGCATGTAAACTCTGAGCATCATGGTACACCATCTTTTATGCCATCCCATTGAATCTTAGGGTATCAAAGGGTTGCCAGCATGCTTCATACATTACAAAAGGTCAGGTAAAAATTGAATTAGTTTACATTGCTTAGGACATGAAAATCAGATTGTGTAGGTTGAGTCTGAAGTGATTAAACTTGAAACAAGGAATTAATTAAACAAGGAGTTAAGAATTTCTTCAGCTAGAGGGTAAATCTTTGTAATCCTCTGTCCAAAAGGATATGTATTAGTCTCTAATAGTCTTTGCCTTATATGCAATAGCAAGAGATTGATGGAGATTCTATTTCAGATATTTAACTAAGTTAGTTAGGAAGAAAAGATGCATTCCTGCTGCTCAACACAAGAAATCCGCCCTGTCTTCTGGCAAGCATTCTTCCCTGGCCTAATACCACAATTAACTGGTGATTTTTTTTTATATGCTGCCAAGAGAAGCTTGTTACATTGAAATTGGCTTCATTTCCCAACAAAAACTACATTTCAAAGGCAAGTCATCAAATATTAATCTATTTATGATATTCTGAAAGCTTAAAGAGGTGCTATACTTTTGATTCATATCAAGACAAGAGTTATTATACTTCTGTTTCATATTTTTTGATCCCATTACTAATAAGTCCTTGTGTGAATGTTGACACATAGAATATTTTAGAGAATAAAGTTTAGACATTCTCACCTTAGAAATCAGCAGAGAAGGACTTCTAATAGGCAATAACCATGGATGCTGATTGTGTATTTGATATTACAATAATCTTCGAGTAATATATTGATTAAGCGTTCTTGTTCCTTTAAATAATTTATTACAGGTTATACGTAGAAATACATGAATTGCATATGTCATTATGCTACCATGTGATATGTGTGGCCTAAAGTTAGATCTGCATTTCGGACTCCCATGCTTTTCTTTGGATTAGTTTAGTGTTTTGAAGTTACAAGATATAACATTGGTAATGAGGATGGGATGAGAGCATGGTGAATAAAAAATACAGCCCAGCACGTGCAGACAGTCGAATTTTTTAAAAAGGCCATAAACGTAAGAATTCAGG
Source organism: Hypanus sabinus (assembly GCF_030144855.1). Taxonomy (NCBI): domain Eukaryota; kingdom Metazoa; phylum Chordata; class Chondrichthyes; order Myliobatiformes; family Dasyatidae; genus Hypanus; species Hypanus sabinus. The sequence continues at coordinate 32,071,101 of NC_082730.1, read as the reverse complement.
GTTCATAGGGAGCAAGTACCAGGTGACAATAACCATAAAAATAACAGCAGAAATGGCTGGATTAGGAAGAATGACGGATTTGCTTACACAGCAGGTAATTGGCTCATGTATACTGACTATTTTGAAGCAAATGAAACTACCAATGAGAAGTGAGTGCCAATTTTGTTAAGTGCATTGAGTTTGCTTCAAAGTTTGACTGCTCCAACCAAACTATCAGAAATGAGCTTTGCTGATGTTGTTAAAGTGATGCAGGAACTCTTAGAACCAAAGCTATTGTTAATTGCAGAACACTTTAGGTTTCATAAGCACAATGAAAAGGAAGGGGAGTCCAATTCGGTGTACTTGGCTGAATTGAAGAAATTTTATGAGCATTGTCAGTTCAGTAATGGGCTTAAATATACACTAAGAGATTGTTTTGTTTTGTGCATCTTGATCATGGGATGGTGCATTCAGTTCACTGGAGTATTCTCTTATTGCTCCCTTTATGATTTGATATTTCCACTTGGTTTCCTCATTCACAATATCCACGGACAAATCTTCTGTTTTTGTACTCCATTGACTCCTTTATTTTGGCCTTCTATTCATCCTGTATGGCCTTGGTCTTTGCATCTACGCATACAACCAGCTTTTTAATCTTCCATTTGAAGTTTAGGCAATAACTTTAATGTACACAGAATAGATTCTGGTTCTTTCCAAAAACTTGTAACTTCCCTTAAGCTCCTTGAACTCTCTTCCAGCTTAAAACCAAGCCATATTTCACAAGTAACTGCCTTATTAACATATCAGAAGCTTTCTTAGATATGTTGCCTACAAAAACTGTTGTAGTTGGACCACTGCTTTCAACACTTTTATGATTCTCTGAGCAGTATGAACCTTCCTTGGTCCAATCTGCTTACCAACCAGAGACATAGAGGTTAGCACCAACATCTATTTGTCCTCTGTTGGGCAACTGTTCATGGTGTTCGGCACAGGGACAGTTGGAGCATCATCTAGTAATTTTCTTAATTTGCTTTCACTTGACTTTATTGTAGGGGATGTGTTACGCAAATAGTGGATGGATCTCCAATCAAGTTTGAGTTGTCTCAGCCAATCACATTTCCACAATGCTGGATAAGCTTAAATGTAGTAAACTTCCAGGGAAGTATGCAAGATTCATACCAAGGTTCCTGAGAGTCCACATTGACAGACACCTTCAGGATGAAGATTCAAAAAATGTTTATTATCAAAGAATGTGTAAGTTATACACATTGAGATTTGTTTGCTTACAGGCAGCCACAAAGCAAGAACTCCATATAATCCATTAGAAAAGAAAAGAAAGACCATAACCACTGTACTGAGAAAGAAGTAAAAAAAACACACACACACACACACACACACACACACACACACACACACCCCGCACCCCCCCCCCCACAACAATGGGAACAATTGACAGGGCGTGAACCAGTTTGAGTCCACAGATTCGATCCCCAGAGCAGCTGCAGTAGGCCGAAGCCTCAATCTCGGTTCACCATATTAGCGGGACAAAGTGCTGTGAAATTAGCAGAGATGACAGCTTCACTTTAGGACCCAGATTATGACACATCTGGGGCACACAGCCCAAAGCCAGTCTTGAGGTCACCAAGTCTACTCGGGGCAATCCAAGCTTGCACCAGGGTTAGGCAGACGGGCATCTAAACTCTTCCACATCAGCTCCTCTCCAAATCATTTCCTCCAACAGCAAAAGCGATACGAACTCCGTCTGCAACCAATTATTCAGCTTTGCGATACACTAGCATGGCACATCCTTTGAATCAGCTGTGCCTCTGCTTGCTTTTCCATTGTCTGCAGTGATATTTGACCATTTATTTTAGAAAAAGTGTTATTAATAATATTTTTAGTTGTATTTCTTGTCTTTTGAATTACCAATAAGCTGTTGCACAACTTCAGTAGCACATTCCCATGCAATCCTTCAGGGATGTGCAGGGAATCACAGGGGAATGTTGTCATTACATTCATTTTCTACATGGGAATGGCATCTAGGTACCTTACAACAGAAAATATCAGGCAAATTTCAGCATTGACTTGAAAATGGTTGCAAACAAGATTTAATTCATGAAACACTGAGAATAGATCTACTTTGGTGTTGTATGTTTATATTTTGCAGCATTATATATTTATATATATTTTATTTATATATTCCTTTTGATTGCACTTATAAAACCTAAAGTGTTCTGCAATTAACATCAGCATGACTATATAGATATTTATATAAAATACATATATTTCTCTCTTCACTTTCAGTCAGTAGTGCTATTTCAAGCTCATTGCGTCTCGGCCGAAACGTTGGCTACTCTTTTTTTCACGGATGCTGCTGACCTGCTGAGTTCTTCCAGCGTTGTGTACATACTCATTGCAAAAAGGCTGTTACCTTTATTTTGATAAGTTCATAGCTAAGCAGCTAACCCAGGATTTCTGAGAAGTTCGAAGTTTCTGAGCACACTTATGAAAATGCACAAAATATTCCAAACTCCTTGCTCATCACTTAGGGCAGTCTAGCTATTCTGCTCTGAAAAAAATTACATAATCAATCCCATCTACAATTGATAGCAATAGGAGACAAGATATTCCAGTAACTAATCCAGTGATTATTTGTTTAACTCTAGGCTTTCTTGAGATAGCGTGTGGAGTGGAGTGCACAAAACATTAAAAAAGATAATTATGCCCCAGAAGGAGTGAAACAATGATCACTTGCTGTATGAGGATCTGTCTTGGGTTCAGCATGTAAACACTATCACAAAGAAGGAACAGTAGCGCATTTACTTTCTTAAAAGTTTACACAGGTTCGGTATCTCATCCAAAATTTTGATTAACTTCTATAGATGCATAGTGAGGAGAATCCTGACTGACTGCATCATGACCTGATATGGAAATGCCAATGCTCCAAAACAGAAAAGTCTACAGAAATTGGTGAATATAGCCCAGTCCATCATAGTCTGATCACTACTGTACACATTTTTAAGGAACACCTCTACAAAAAATGCAGCATCAAACGTCAAGAATCGCAACCATCCAAGTATTTTCTCTTTTCACCGTGCCCATCGGAAAGAGGTACAGGAGCCTTATGGTCCACACCACCAGGTTTAGGAACAGTTATTACTCTACAGCCATCAGACGCCTAAACCAGCATGGATAACTTCACTCACCCCAACACTAAACACTTCGGAAATTGCATCATCTTGAATCGCAAGACCCTGCAGTGGATAGTGAGGTCAGCTGAGAAGATCATCGGGGTCTCTCTTCCCACCATCACAGACATTTACACTACACGTTGCATCTGCAAAGCAAACAGCATTATGAAGGACCCCACACACCCCTCATACAATCTCTTCTCCCTCCTGCTATCTGGGAAAAGGCTCCAAAGCATTCGGGCTCTCCTGACCAGACAATGTAACAGTTTCTTCCCCCAAGCTATCGGTCTCCTCAATACCCGAAGCCTGGACTGACACCTTGCCCTATTGTCCTGTTTATTATTTATTGTAATGCCTGCACTGTTTTTGTGCACTTTATGTAGTCCAGTGTAGGTCTGTAGTCTAGTGTAGCTTTCTCTGTGTTGTTTTTTTTTACGTAGTTCAGTTGAGTTTTTGTACTGTGTCATGTAACACCATGGTCCTGAAAAACGTTGTCTCATTTTTACTATGCACTGTACCAGCAGTTACGGTCGAAATGACAATAAAAGTTGACTTGACTTGACTTATACAACTTATAGACTCACTTTTGCTAGCTCTGCAAATCATATTCTTTCATTATTTTTTATTCACGTAGTTTGTCTTCGTTTGCACAATGACTGTGTCATTCTTCATTTATGTATAGTTTTCATAAATCATATGGTATTTCTTTATTTTCTTGTAAATGTCTGCAAGAAAATTAATCTCATGGTATATATCGTGACACGTGCAATGTATGTGCTTTGATAATAAATTTACTTTGGCTTTGAGAGATAGAGTAGACTGCTCATTAATGTCCAAAACAATGAAAGGAGGTTCAACAGACAGGGAAGGTATTTTCTCTGACTGAGGAATTAGGAACCAGGAGTCACAGCTTCAGAATAATGGGTAGGCCTCGTAGGACTGACATGAGGGGAAATTTCTTCAAGGAGAAAGTGGTGAATTTTTGGAACTCCATCTAAAACGGCTCTAAAGACTCAGTTGTTCATTTTAAACAGAGATCAACAAATTTCCAGACATTAACTGGAATGTGAAGACTGTGCAAGGAAATAACCCTGAGATAAAAAGCCAGATATAATATTGAATGCTGGAGGAAGTTCAAAGATGGCCTAGCCCTGTTCCTGTTTCTTATGTCCTTGTGACAAGAATATTTCCTGAGCAGTAAAAATTCTCATAATATTGAGTTTTAAAGGGATATGAACTTGAAATTAAAAAACAAACATTTTGATATTGTTCAATTTAAAACATGAATTAGTCAATCAGTTCAAAGTCAAGGAAATGTGGCCTTATAGCTTTCCAGCAAATGCAAATTCTGATGAACTGCTGACTCTTTGGTGTAGACTTCTGATGAGGAAAGCTTGATGCCAGCAGTGATAAATTTATCCTTAATCTTTTCATTTCTAAGGTTAATGGAGCTGAGTCTGAAAAATCAGCATGACCTCTTTTGTATGCTGAAGATATGCAAAGTATTGCAAGCAAACCTTTTAATAATGTCTTTTGTTTCAGACGTTAATTAGAAGGAAAGCTTGATTAGCCAACATCCAGTTTTGTTCAAGGTTACAATTCAAGTTGGACCTGACAATTAGGCATTCAGAAAAAAAAAACATTTGCCCTTGCTCTCCCATGATGTTTTGGTAAATCAGCTAGTTTTCTGAATGTTCTTTGGGTGAATATTGATTGAAGGGGTGATGGTTATTGTGTGAATACAATGGGTGGCACTGTTTATTTATGGGAGTTTATTTCAACTCAGTAAAATACCCCTCTTAAACAGAAGCAGAAACCTACATTGATTGGATTCTAGGGATTTGATTCAGTGAGAGAGCATCAAAAGGTAGCAGTCTTTCTGTTCCTGATACAGAGCAGAGAACAAAGAATTTAACAACTGACGATGGACGGTCCTAAATGAATGGATTTCTTTTTCAACTGCATATTATGTAATTTAACAAAGGAAAGCTAGTAAAGGTTCAGTAGCTATTGAAACACAAGACTGGTGGCAGACAAACGTGGCATGAGGTGTATAACAAAGGTGCCATAAGAGAATTATGCAGCAAATATCCTGAAAAGGGAAGACCTGCTCAGGGTTAGATTATTTTAACAACAAATGTTAAAAATCCTTGGAAAATCTATTCATCGTGAAAAAGACTCATAATCTGTTGCATGGTTCAGCAAAGGTGAGGAAATAAACAAATAAAGTCCCTCTTTTGTGATATCATGTGCTGAATAACTTTGCCTCACCTGCACCCAAGTTTCTGGTGAAAATATTCTTTCTAGTGTTTGCAAATTCCATTCATTGACAAAAAGTTGTTATTCCTGCCTTATCTCCCCCTCATGTGCACTCTCGTGAAGTCCAGATAATTGGACAATTAGTAAATAACAAAATACATCCCCCTTGCCCTACAGCCTTCTCTCCATGAACTCTGTCTAATCCTCTCACTGCCTCAAATAAAACTGCCAGCATAATCAAAGACCCATCCACCCGGGATATTCACTCTTCTCCCCTCTCCCATTGGGAAGAAGGTACAAAAGCTTGAAAGCACACATCGCCAGGCTCCAGGACATTCTCTATCCCAATGTTATCTCACTCTGAAACATACCCCTTGTACGATAAGAAGGACCCTTGGCCTCACAATCTGATCTGCTGTAATGAAATGACTAAAGCACAGCAAACAAAATGCATTCAACAATTTTAAGGTTTGCAGATTTCAACAATTTTCGTTGGTGCGCTATCCTTTGCTGCAGAAGAACATTCAGAAAAGGAGAAAGACAAAGAAAGAGAATAACTGGCATTGCGCTATCATTGAAGTGCATTGCTGAAAAAGCGAGAAACATAAGAGATGGGAGCAGGAGTCGCTGCAGACTGATTACACTATTCAATAAGAGTACAGCTGACCATCTTTCTCCACCTACCAATACAATCCCCATGTCCATCTGTGAATGCAAGGGCTAGGGTCTATCTTGGAAGCATTCAGTGACTGACCCAGAACCGAAGGAGAAAATTCCAGAAATATACTTACATAAGTGAAGTAAAAGACACCTGGACAGGTTCACATGGAGAGGAATGGTTTAGAGCAGGAGTTCACAACTGGGTTCATGCACTCATTGGCTAATGCTAGGGTTCCATGGCAGAAAAAAGATTGGGAACCCCCGATCTATAGGGTTAAGGGCCTAACACAGGCAAATGGAACTAACTGTGAGGATACCTTGGTCAACAAGGATGAGTTAGGCCATTGCGCTTGCTTCTGTGCTGTACCACTTTATAACTAAACTTCTGCTCGAATTATTTCTAAATTCCCACCTCCTTCCTTTAGGACTGTGCCATTTGGTTCCAAGCACATTGTCCAGAGGAAACATCCTATTTGAATCTCTAGTAAATTGGTTTGTTATCATCACGTGTACCGAGCTATAATGGAAATCTTTGCTTTGCATAACATCCGTAGAGATCATTCCATTACGTCAGTGTATTCAGCTAGTAGAGAGGGAAACCAGTAACAGAATGCAGATTAAAATGCTACAGTTAGAGAGAAAGCAAGCGGACAGTAGGATACAAGGTCATAATGCGGTAAATTGTGAGGTGAAGAGTCCGCCTTATCGTACTAGGGAAATGTTTAATCGTCTTATAACAGCAGGTTAGAAGTTATGACATAAGAGATGCTGTAGATGTGGAGATCTTGAGCAATACACACAAAATGCTGTGGGAGCTCAGGAAGTTAGAGAGGAAATAAACAGTCCACATTTTGGGCCAAGACCTTTTATCAGCACTCACAAATATAAGCTCTCCTTGAGTATAATGGAATGTATTTTCAGGTGTTTCTATTCTGGGCATGAGCCTCCGTAGTATCCAAGACATCTTCATGGAGCAGTGCCTCAGAAAGGCAGCATCCATCATTAAGAACCCCATCATCCAGGACATACACTCTTCTCATTGTTACCATCACAAAGGAGGTACAGAAGCCTGAAGGCACACACTCAGTGATTCAGGAACAGCTTCTTTCCCTCTGCCATCCGATTCCTAAATGGACATTGAAACCATTAACACTACCTCACTTTTTAAAAAATCATTTCTGGGTTTTTTTGGTACTTTTAATTTAACTATTTAATACACGCATATATAGTCACCCTAACTGTTTCTGTATTTATCATATATTGTATTGTACTGCTGCAACTAAGTTAACAAATTTCACCATACACGCCAACGATATTAAACTTGATTCTGATTCTTCTACCCGATGGTAGGGACAAGAAAAGAAAATGTCTGGGGTGGGTGAGATCTTCTGAAATGTTGCCTGCTTTAGCAAGACAAGGGGGAATGTAGACAGAACACGTAAATGGGAGATTGGTTTCCATGATGTCCACTAATCTCTACAGTCTCTTGTCATGGGCAGAACAGCTGCCATACAAAGCCATGAATAATCTGGATAGGATGCTTTCTATGGTGCAACTATAAAACCGACAAGGGTCAAAGGGGATATTCCAAATTCCTTTAGGCTCCTGAGGAAGTAGAGAAGGCACTGGGGGCGCTTTCTTTGTTGTGATATCAATGTGGTGGCAGCAGAGTAGACTATTGGTGATGCTCACTCCAGAGAACTTGAAGCTTTCAACCCTCTCAACCTCAGCATCTTCGATACAAACAGAGCATGAGCTCCAGCCCTCCCCACCCCATGAATATTTTAGTCACAAAATATTCTTCATTACAAAATCTACCTCATCATGGTCTTGCACCTTACTACCTGCCTACCTTTGGACTTTCTCTGCAACTCTAACATTTTATTCTGCATTCTGATAGTTTTTCCCTCCACCCTGATATTTTTGGTAACAAACAACCAGTTTACTAGGAATGCAATCTCTGGACAGTGTGCTGGAGCCAACTTGCATTGTCCTTAGGGAAGGAGCTGGGTGCTTAGAATTAATCTGAGCAGAATTTTAGTCCAAGAGTAGGTCAGCAGAGAAATAGGTCCTATGGCCTAACTCATTCTGCTTATGAAAGTACTCACCATAGCTAGTTACATTTGCCTGCATTTGGCAAATATCATTCTAAATCAGGGCGTTTATGGACCCCTTGTTTGATGGTATCAGTTCATGACACAAAAAAGGTTGGGAATCATTGCTCTAAACCTTTCCTTTCCAAACTTATTTCAGTTCCCTGCACAGGGGAACAAGAGGGTTTGCAAAGATTATTTGTAATGTGGTTCAAACATGAGGAAATCAGGCAACACACATAAAATGCTGGTGGAACACAGCAGGCCAGGCAACATCTATAGGGAGAAGCAATGTCGAAGTTTCGAGCCGAGACCATTCGTCAGGACTAACTGAAAGGAAAGATACTAAGAGATTTTGAAGTAGGAGGGGGAGGGGGAAATGTGAAATGATAGAAGACCGGAGGGGGTGGGATGAAGCTAAGAGCTGGAAAGGTGATTGGCGAAAGTGATACAGAGCTGGAGAAGGGAAAGGATCATGGGACGGGAGGCCTAGGGAGAAAGAAAGGGGGAGGGGGGAGCACCAGAGAGAGATGGAGAACAGGCAGAGTGATGGGCAGAGAGAGAGAAAAAAACAAACAACTAAATATGTTAGGGATGGGGTAAGAAGGGGAGGAGGGGCATTAACAGAAGTTAGAGGCTACCCACCCATCAGGTTAGAGGCTACCCAGCCGGTATATAAGGTGTTGTTCCTCCAACCTGAGTGTGGCTTCATCTTAACAGTAGAGGAGGCCATGTATAGACATATCAGAATGGGAATGGGATGTGGAATTAAAATGTGTGGCCACTGGGAGATCCTGCTTTCTCTGGTGGACAGAGCGTAGGTGTTCAGCGAAACTGTCTCCCAGTCTGTGTCGGGTCTCACCAATATATAAAAGGCCACACCGGGAGCACCGGATGCAGTATACCACACCAGCCGACTCACAGGTGAAGTGTCGCCTCACCTGGAAGGACTGTCTGGGGCCCTGAATGGTGGTGAGGGAGGAAGTGTAAGGGCAGGTGTAGCACTTGTTCCATTTACAAGGAGAAGTGCCAGGAGGGAGATCAATGGGAAGGGATGGGGGGGAACGAGTGGACAAGGGAGTCGCGTAGGGAGCGATCCCTGTGGAAAGCAGAAAGGTGGGGGGAGGGAAAAAAGTGCTTGGTAGTGGGATCCTGTTGGAGGTGGCGGAAATTATGGAGAATTATACGTTGGACCTGGAGGCTGGTGGGGTGGTAGGTGAGGACAAGGGGAACCCTATCCCGAAGGGGGTGGCGGGCGGATGGGGTGAGGGCAGATTTGCGGGAAATGGGAGAGATGCGTTTGAGAGCAGAGTTGATGGTGGAAGAAGGGAAGCCCTTTTGTTTAAACACCTTATATACTGGCTGGGTAGTCTCCAACCTGATGGCATGAACATTAACTTCTCTAACTTCCATTAATGCCCCTCCTCCCCTTCTTACCCCATCCCTGACATATTTAGTTGTTGTTTTTTCTCTCTCTCTCTCTCTGCCCATCACTCTGCCTGTTCTCTATCTCCCTCTGGTGCTTCCCTCCGTCCACCTTTCTTTCTCCCACGGCCTCCCGTCCCATGATCCTTTCCCTTCTCCAGCTCTGTATCACTTTTGCCAATCACCTTTCCAGCTCTTAGTGTCATCCCACCCCCTCCAGTCTTCTCCTATCATTTCGCATTTCCCCCTCTCTCTCATACTTTCAAATCTCTTAGTATCTTTCCTTTCAGTTAGTCCTGACAAAGGATCTCGGCCCGAAACATCGACAGTGCTTCTCCCTATAGATGCTGCCTGGCCTGTTGTGTTCCACCAGCACTTTGTGTGTGTTGTAATGCGGTTGACATATTCCATTTGTCTTTCTTGGTCAAAACATTCTTAGCCAATTACACATGTAATACCGGCAAACATAAAATGGCCTTTGGAGCATAAAAAGTCATTTTAGCATAGCTGCAGAGCTGTTTCTACAGACAGCAAACATGCTGCTCATGGAGGGTCATTATAATGCTCATTAACAATTTTGGCAATGCTTCTGGGGTGTTCCTGGCATCAGAAAAGTGTCATGATTCAGCACTGAACACCATTAGCTTTCAGAAACTGTCCTTACACTATGACTTCGTCTAATAAATAAGCAAGACACAAGAAACTGCCTTAAATTACAGGAGTGCTGACTGCTGCCTTTGAAGCTGGCATTGACCCGCATTCTCCTGGATTGTTCACTGAGTGCCTTGACGTTGATGGAGTGGAAGTGCTTTCAGTTCATGAACACCAAGGCATTGTGTGCAGCAGTCCAGGGGGGCACATAGGTGCCATCAATAATATCCCAGGCTCTGGGAATACTGCAAAGCAGAAACACTGCAATGCCTTCCTTTTTCTACTACTGTTTTTTTTTACCAGTAAATGAAAAAAAACCTATGTTCTTTGATGAATAACATATCAGTGACTTGTTTAAAGCATCGGCACACTGTTAGATTGCCCGATGCCACACATCCCCCCCCCCCGGGAGCTGGAAAGACGGTGGAAGCGGATGAATTTGGTGCTGGGATCGCTCTTGCCATTGCAATGACATTTGTGTTGTCAGCAATGGCTGAGAGTCAGTCGGCAGCAGATGGCTCATATCTGCCTGCCACCCTGCTGAAGGAGAAGCTGCAAAAGCAGTTGTCCTCAGACTTTCCAGAGTAAATACAACGGGGACGGTAGAAGCAGCTGCGTGGGTGGGCACTGGGGACTCTGCTTGTAGTTGTGAGGAACCAGTTTTGCAGCTTCCCTTGCATGTTCTTTTTGCTTCAAAAACTTAAAGGAGAACATTAAACCTAATGCACATTTCATGAATTCCAATTACATCGATGAAGTCTGCAGCATTTCAGTTCTGTCTTCAGTACTTAAAGGTCAGAATATGTTTTCACATTTTTATGAGAGCAAACGGGGCAAATAGGAAGATAAGGAAATTGCTGCATCAGGTAAACCCTCCTGATCTGCATTGGAAACAGCTTTAATGAAGTTATTTGTACATTTTGTGCAGGTATATTTTCTGCTTCAGCGGAACACTAACCCAGATGATTATGCATAGAACAAAGCTAAGATTACAAAATGTCAGCTTCACAGTGGCGGCACAGAGCTTCTACCTAAACCCAATTAAATATCTGCTGGAGGATCTCGATGGGTTGAGCAGCAACTGTGGGAGGAATGGAATTGTTGACGTTTCAGGTCAAATCCCTGCTCCAGGACTGACTGCTGTTCCATAGAAGAAAGCAAGATTCCAAAATGTCAGCTTCACACCGGTGGCACTCTTTTTGACATCTGAAAACTACTAAATATCTGCTGGAGTATCTCGGTGGATTGAGCAGCATCCTTGGGAGGATTGGAATTGTTGATGTTTTGGGTCAAATCTCTGCACCTGGATTGATTGTTTTTTTTTGCTCCATATTTCTGTGTCTGCAGTCTCTCGTGTCTCCATTACCATCTGTAGACTTAGTCAATGTTTGAGTTGCGTGGGACTCAATGGGGCAAGGCAACAGATGGGTAAGCTATGTATTACAATAAATCCAGAATCTACTTAGCATCAGGCAGGAGACTTAGATACATAAAAGCAAGAATGGCCAGGAGGGGAAACAGTTTCTTCCCTCAGGCCACCAGGCTTCTGAATTCCCTGCAGCATCACATTTGAAATTTCATCGGCTAATCTATTCTGTGTCTGACAACATTTAATTTATGCACCTTACTTTGGATATTCATGCATAATTCATCTGTAGATTTTACCCTTACTTTCCTAAGTTATTGTGTGTTATATATGTGTTATGTGTACACTCTGGTTCAGAGAAACTTTGTGTCATTGACGGTATACATGTAAATAAGTTGACTTGATTTGATTACTTCCACAAAAGACAGTATGCACCATTTCAATAATTTTTGCGTCCAAATGTGCACAGCTCTTTCGACCAGAAGATAATGAGAAACAAAAAGATGTTTGCTTCTCATATCAAATACATCATGTCAAACCTTAACTCAGTGTCAGGGATATTGTACTTGATAACATCACCACTTCACAATATTTCCACCACTTATTTGTAAGGCTGATTGACAAAGAGTTCTGTGCCACAAGCATCAGGGCTGGGCCTTCAACTTTTACAATTTACATAAATAACGTTAATTAAATAAAAACAAAAACGGTCAGGATGGGAAACAGATGGGATAAAGATACAGAAGTTATGGCTGCTAAATTTGCCAATTAGACAAAGGTAGGTGGGTAAGTGTGAAGTGAAGAGAGCATAAAAAGGCTACAAAAATATGCACAGGTAACAAAGGGATTGCCTATCATGACGGAGGAGAGAAATCTTTTTTTTAACCACTCTCTGAGGTTAATTGATGAAGATTTACCAAGGTGCCAAGAAAGCAGAATCTTTCTAAGGAAGAGATTGCTGCAATTTTGACTGAAACAAAGAGCACTGAAAAGTCAAAACAGACAGAATATATTGCTGAGTGAAGGATCCAAACTGAGCAGCCATGATCTTAACAAAGAACATTGAACAATACAGTTTGGTATGAACGTCAGGGCATGAAATATACAGTAAACCTACTCTATGATCAATCTAACTTCTCCCTCCTAAACAGCCCATAACCCTCATTATTTCTTCCACCCTTGTGCTTATCTAAGAGTCTCTTATAGGTCCCTAATGTTTCTGCCTCAACCACCACCTTTGGCAGTGCATCCTAGACATTTACTAATCTATGTGTAAGACATACCTCTGACGTGTCCCCTAAACTTCCCTCCACACACATTAAAACTATGTTCTCTGTTATTAGTCATTGCCTTTCTGTCCATTCTGTTTATACCTCTTATGATCTTATGCGCCTCTGTCAAGGCACTTCTCCTCCTCACTTCACAGAGAATGGCAGAGCATGTAAGCATGGTTATGGACTTCTCTTCACAGTTCAATTGAATTTTTGTTACAGGACTGGACAGCTGAAGGGCTGGAAGAAGGAATATTGTACAAACCTCACAGACAGACATGCATAATCAGGACTCACACAGGTTCCCATGGCAACACTATTTATTTGAAGAAATGAGTGTAGTCAAATGGAAAGTTGTTCAACACAAACTGAGCAGAGAAGGTAGTGATGGGTAGCAAGAAGCTTGCCTTGTAGTCAGGCTGACTTATTGAGGGATGGAAGTTTTACGGGGATCAGATGCCTAACTTTCAAATGAGATAAACATGGTGGCCACTTTATTAGGTAGCTCTTGTACCTAATAAAGTGACCATTGAGTGTGTGCTTGTGGTCTTCTGCTGCAGTAGCACATCCACTTCAAGGTTCGACCTGTTGTGTGTTCAGAGATGCTCTTTTGCACATTTCTGTTGTAAGAGGTGTGAGTTACTTGAGTTACTATCGCCTTCAGTCTAGCCATTCTCTGCTTATCTCTCTCATTGTCACTCACAGAACTGCCACTCTTTCTGTAAACTCTAGAGACTGTTGTGCGTGAAAATCCCAGGAGATCAGCAGTTTCTGAGATACTCAAACCATCCCATCTGGTACTAACAATCAAAATCACTTGAAAATCACATTTCTATTCCATTCTGATATTTGGCCTGAATAACAACTGAAACCCTTGAGCATGCCTGCATGCTTTTATGCATTGAGTGCTACCACATGATTGGCTGATTTGATAATTGCATTACCTTGCAGATGTACAGTTGTAACTAATAAGTGACAACTGAGTGTATGTCAGGTTAGGAAACTTAAACTACTGGAGGTCCTCACATGTGTTGTAGATGTAAATGGAATAGAGAGGAGAGGGGATATAGGAATAACCAGGTTCTATGGCAGTAGAACGGACCAAAATGATGTGTCTATCAGAGCAGTATTGCTTTTGGATCTTGGGAAGGTTTAAAGGTGGGGAACACTATTTTCAAAGCTCAAGGTTGTGAAAGCAAGGTTTTCTGTGATGAGGAGATGTGATTAAATTGGGAAACAATGGCTCCAATGTTTAGTATTGGGATCAAAGTCCACAGGGAAGCATAAGAGAAGAGAGCTTGATTTGAAGGTCCAAAGTTTAAAATTTGGATCCTCCAACCAACAGTGCCAATCTTGTGAGTGGGTCAAATGTCAAAAGTTCAGGTTGGACCTTAAGTGCTACAGAGAAGGATAGGCTGGAGAAAGGGGCAAAGTATTAAGTTTGAGCTGGTTAATTGTGAGTTAGGTGATATACAACGAAAGTATTACAGAGATCTGACTATGGTTGTTGAACAGCAATTACATCTCCTTCTATGAAGAAGCTTGGACCATTTATTATGCTAACACCAGTGTATTTATTATAATTGCTATTGAACTTCTACAATTCAACACTTGGGCAATTTATAATCCTGAATTCAATATAACATTTTATCTGGATTAAAGTAAAAGCAACATTTTAACTTAAAATTTTAAAATTTTAAGCTGCAAAGAATAGCTATATTTTACATTCGGCTTTATTGATTCCATGGAGCAACCATAATATTAAAATTCATCGTGAATTTGCTTCAGGTTAAGAAGATTTTAGATTGATCAGAAGCAACTTGAACAAAAATTAGTCAAATTATGAACACGTCATAAAAACATTGGTAGATAATTTATTGTAGTTTCAGATCAGGTAAGTTAGGAACAACTGATGCCGAAGTCTAATAAACGACAATGATCCATAGATCTTCCAGAAGACAAATAATTAACAGGAGTTGCAACAGTCAGTTGTCTGTACACAGTCTGTTACAGAAGCAATTGTTCCAAGTAAATGAAAGGTTAAAATTAAATATGCTTACGATCTCTCCTCAGTCCCCCACCATCTGTTTGCAAGCAGCCAAACTATGATCAATCGTGGCTGTCCCACAAGAGCATCATGTTTCTGTAATTCCCAGATCTGTAGTTTAGCCAGAAGATATGCAAATTGCTTTCATCAGATAACCTGGAGTCTGCCCTGATCCCTTTGAAATCTAACCTGTCAGAGTTCAGTGACCAAAAACTGCTCAGATCTAGGAAAAATAGCACGGCTTTGTAGTTTCTTAGTCAGTTCGTACATAAACAGAATGCTTAAGTATCTGAAGATTTCTATAGTGCAAAGGTATGCATTTACAAAAATTGAAAAAAAGATTTTAATTGAAAGTAACAGAATGGTAAGAATTTTTAATAATGAATATTTTTAACTAAATAAACTCATTTTTAAAATACTTAGCCTGTTTGATCTAACTGTAATGTGAAAACTTTCTTGCAACTTAGAAAAATCTGAACCACCCAAATGAAGGAAAATATCAGGTCAGCGCTCTCCAAAACCATTGGCACGGTGTTTGATTGACCAAGGTCCTTGGAGGAAGTTGTCAATTAGGAGTCCTGCTTCCAGCACTTCAGTGAGGCTGTGTGCTGCCTGAGGCTGGCACAGTGCAGACGGTTAGCTGCAGTCACAGAACGGCTATGACAGCCGGGTGCAACCCTCCTCTGAGGCCAACCAGCAACCAAAGGTGTCAGTGTTGCTGTCTGAAATGATTAAAAACATTTTCCCACAATATTTAACTTTTTAAAAATATCTCTGGGCATTAAAAATTGACTAAAAGCATTGACATTAACAATTTTTTTTTAAAAGAAGAAATAATTACCTTTATCTTGGAAGCCAGTCTCTCCCGTTCATTTTGACTGCTAAGATTTAATTTGCCACAAGTTGAGCCAAGAGGGTCTCTGACCTGAGAGCTGGGATGTCTGCCGAAGATCACATCATAGTATTGAAGAGTCCATTGGAAAAACTAGCTTCTAAGGAGAACATTTCTGGTGCACACTTGATCAGCTGAATAGCTTCACCTACGCTCTGCTACTCTATTACTCCTGGTAGATTTATGTTAAAAAGTTGAGTGCTGATACAATATTTGCTTTGACATAGCCAGAGACAACTGGTCTAGGCAAGGAGCCCTCCTATCCCAGTCATTCTCTCTTCTTCCCTCTTCCGTTGGGTAGAAGATACAAATGGTTGAGACTGCGTACCACCAGACCGTTATCAAATGCTTGAATGGGCCCTCAAATACAAAAAGATGAACACTTGAAGTCTATTTTATCATGGCCTTTTACTCTACTTGTCTACCTGCACTGCACTTTATCTGTAACAGCAACACTATATTCTGTATTGTTTTTGTTGTCTTACCTTGATATTACTATGCATAGCATGATATGTTTGGATGGCATGCAAAGCAAAAGCTTTTCACTGTATCTCAGTACATGTGACAATCATAACCAAACCTAACTACACTGTACTGTCTGAAGTCCATCATTCAAATAAGATGCTCAGCTTCCTTCTATCTTCTGAGATGAACATAAAGGATTCAGTGGTAGTATTTGTAGTTGAGCAATGGAATTTCTGTGGAGTTGTGTCTGTAATTTCACTCACAGTAGAGAAAAAAATATTTATCACATTAATGATTGTGGGATCTTGCAGTTTGCAATTTGAATGTCACGTTATAATCAGCATTGTGTGGTGCTTGTGAATTTTTTTGCACTAAAGAAAATCAGGAGTCTTGTCTCTTGTACATTTTAAGCAACTTTAAGACAGAAATGGATGCAACATCATTGAAGCAAAGCTTTAGAATTGAGTTATCATGAGGTTTCGAAAGGAAGACATCACTATCTCTTATAGATGTTGATCAGACTGCAGTTCATTTCAAAAATGTTGTTTTTCTAAAAGCTTAAAATGCTTTTAATAAATACCTGGTGCCAAAATAGCAGACAAAAGCATAAAATACTTATATGACATTCATCTGTCCGCTATTTTAATAGAAATCGTCACCCTTTAAACTAAAGAGGTGAACCCTGAGACAGTTTTATCTCTGGCCTATATTGCATTTTTGGCCCTGTCAGAAAAGGTTAGTTTTTTTGCACTATGGGAAGTGAAATCAATTTGCACTGCACATGTTAAAAAAAAGCTGAAGTACACATCATAATTCCCAGGAGAAAGGCTTGAAAGCTTAGTTGCAACTTTTTAAGTCTGGAACATCTAACTTATTTTTACTGATTATTAATACTTACATTCAGTGGTAGATGTTGACCACTACATGAGTTACCTGTTCTGTCTGGTAACAAAGGCCAACCAACACAAAAACAAAAAAATGCAGAAACACTCAGCAGGTCAGGCTGTATCTGTGAGAAGAGAAATAATGTTACAGGTTGAAGACCATTTGTCAGAAAGGAAAGGAAGAGTAAAGATGATGCCCGGGAGTGGTTGGACAGAGACAGCAGGACCTGAGGATGAGCTGAAATGACAGAACAACCCTGGGGCTGTTGAGTGACCCGAACCAACAGCAGTTCATCACCTTGGAGAGTCAGAAGCAGAAGGTCCAGCTGCTGGTGCACAAACTAGCAGAACAGGAATTGGTTAACTGCGTGGAACCATTTCATTAACATGAGGCAGTTCATCTTCAATTGACTAGAACAGACAGAAAAGTAAGATGCCTTAAGAGAGCTTGAGCAATGAGTGGATGGTCAAGTGGAAGAGTTGGCAATACCATATCATATGGACACAATATGGAGCAATATGGAGAGACTTCACTGGACTTAGTAACCCAGAGTACACTTAAATAGATCTTAAATAATAGTAATATGTCTCTGAGTCAAAGTTCAAATACTATCTTGAAATAAATCATGGTGAAATTATGTTTGATAAAATTATGTGCAATCATAACAATTTTTAAAAAAGTTGGTAAAGCTGCAGAGAGAGTGGGATGTTTTGGCAAGAAAGAACTACAGTCTACAAATCAGTGAATTCAAATGCATCAAGGATCATGGAAGTAGACAAACAAATTATCTTTATTCTTGCCATATGCTTGAAGGAGGTGGAGGCTGCCATTTTGTGAAACTGCTCTACATCTTTCATTTTGTGAACCAGAGTTGCTTGGCTGGATTAGTATTTTAAAGTAGACACAATGATGCTGCATGTAATCTGCTGGACTCAGAATTATTTCCAAATAAGAAGTTGTTTGTGAGCTATTCTTTGGTTAAATATCACATGCAGGTTTGGGAATGGTGGGGCCTGTGTCTGCCGTGAGCGATTCCAGCTGGTTACTAGTTTGGGAACTGATTTAGAACAAGGAGCCAATTGCCAGTTGTCACTTGTGCAAGAAGGGCAATAAATGGATGCTTGCCTGAACTAGAGGCAATATGATGTTAAAGGTCAGTCAGATGACCCACAGCCAATAACACTGAAATTCAACATCTGAACTGATAAGGAACAAATATAAAAGCAGATAATTCAATTGCAAAAGCAACAATAACTCTGCAACCATCAGAGACCCACTACCATGAATGTGGAAATTTGAGCAAGATCACAGGAACATATGGTCAGCATAGACACCATTTTCAGTTATTATCTTTGCTATTCTTTGACTGTTCATGGCGTGCCACAGTAGTGTGCACACAGGTGTTCATGTAAATTATTGTTTTCTACTATTGAGACAACAAAAGCTCTTGTCAGTAATTACAGATTCTCTCTGTGCCCATCTGATCATTATTACTAAGGAGTTTATCCTTGTAACAGATGTGTCTGAAAGCATCAAACCAAGTTGTCCATGAGGATAAGCTGTAAACAAGACTATGTGGTCAATGCGTGAATGGGAGCAGTTGGAGAGTGCAAGCACAGACAATAGAATGCAGCTAAAAGAATTGTAGAGGCTGTGAAAATTGAAGTCAGGGGACATCAAGTCAAGTCAAGTCACTTTTATTGTCATTTCGACCATAACTGCTGGTACAGTACATAGTAAACATGAGACACCGTTTTTTAGGACCATGGTGTTACATGACACAGTACAAAAACTAGACTGAACTACGTAAAAAAAAAATGGAGAAAGCTACATTAGACTACAGACCTACACAGGACTGCATAAAGTGCACAAAAACAGTGCATACCCATTAGGTCTGTCTGGATACACTGTCAACTCACTGAGAAAAGGGGGAAATGAAAGGACGTATCTGATACAGGCTCTGAAGGCTGCTGGACTCGAGGTTGGTGCCACTGCCTAGTGCATTGTGGGAGATGGAAGATTGTAAGCAGTGGGCTGGCTGGCTGTGTGCCCAGGCACTTGAGATCTTTGGGCACAGAGCTTGGAAGAAGCGACACAACAGACTTAACACCATAAATTGGCAAATTGTTTGGCATGTCTCCCCTCTCGCTGTGAAATGGGGACATCTCTTTTTCCCTTTTAAGGGAGAGAGAGAGCCTGTGGTATGTCAAATTACCGGGTGAATAAGTTGTCTTTGGGGTACTGCAAGTCTATGTCTTTATTGATGTTTTGCTGCAAGCTTGAGTGTTTGGTGGGGGGCATTGATGTTTTTTTGCTGGTGGGGGTGGGGGGGTCATTGCCTTGCTGTTGCTTCAGCGTGGGAGGGGGGAGATTGGGGAGCTTTAACATTTAACTGTCATTCATTCTTTGGGGCACTCCTCAGTTTTCATTGATGTTTGTGAAGAAAAAGAATTTCAGGATGTATATTGTATACATTTCTCTGACATTAAATGTACCTACTGAAACCTATTAAAACCAATTGAAAAAAATCAAATTACCTGAAGGCATAGATTTCAATATTGAGTCCAGAAGGCTGCAACATGCCTAGTAACAATGTGATTTCCACTGTGACATGCAAGGGAACTAAAGATATTTTTCAAAAGCAACATGATGCTAGCAGCCTACACACTGTTACAGTACATTGTGTAAACCTGCAATGAGCTGAGGCTGGAACAAAATGAGATCATTATTTCCAAAATTAATCTTTCTCTAAAAGAAGAACCTGAAGCAGGAGGAGGAAAGGGAAAAGTGGGTAATTTAATGAAAATTGGAGGATTCAATTTTAAAACTTACAAGTTAACTAATAGTTATAGGAAAATGTCAAATTTGTTTTTTTTTTTGCTGAAACTGGAGGTTTAAGTAGCAGAAAACAAAATGGACAAACTGAAATGAAATCAGATGCTCAAAACCTTGCAATGTATCTGAGTTAATGTGATGCATGTAGGAGGGACAGAGGTTTCCACAACATGATCCTGGTGAGATACAGTGATCTACCAGCAGTAGGAAGAAGTGGTGGTTTATCCACTGATCAGGAATAGTGAGGAGCAGACTATAACAGATATAACCATATAAAAAATTATTGTCTCAATAATTTTCTTCCTATGAAGATGATGAAGTGTCTGGGCAAGACCATCTAATGAGCTAACATTAGCTCAACATAAGAGAATTCAGTTCAAGGAGAAAACTTTAGCAACTAAGGCACAACAGTAGTAACAGATTCAATAGTGAAAGAAGTTGCACATATGCAGTCCCACTGTGAAATCCAGTCTTAGAAATTCTGGAAAAGATTATTGTGGGAGAAGAGAGAGTGGTCAGACAACTGGAAGACAAAGACAGAAAAATTGATGTCATTCTAAAAGAATTTAGGAGATTAGAAATGATCTATAGAAGAAAGAGCAACAGAATGATTATCTCCTAATTACTCATGAATTTGTACTAAAGTACAAAACGATATTATGATTACAAGACTTCTGCCTTAACCCTAAATTACAGAAACAGCTCATCAAAAAAGTTTGTCAAGTATGTTGATATAGCTGAACAATGCAAAATACATTTTTATATATAAATTATAGATTCATGCAAAATATGCTGTTCACATCCTTTATTCATAATCCATTTAACTACATAATGTAAGGTACAAATTTAAACAGTTTTCAGAAAACCATTTGTGAGAGTATAGAAGCTCTTATGGGATTTAACAAAAGGGAATGAATAGGAAAATAATCAAAAATGATATGAAAGGGAAAGGAAGGTGCATGTGTGAATCTAAAAGCAAGCAATGGAACTGTTTACCACTACGCACTGTTTAATGGTTAGTGAGATGGAAGTATTACTGTATGATGTGGGTTGCAACAGAGTGATCCTCTGCAACAGGACTGCACAGCTAACCTAATGTCTGAACAGTCCTTTGTTGCAAGCTAGTCAAATTCTGTAAGGACCCTGATAGTAAATGGCAGGAAAGTTGGGAGTGTTGATATACAGACACAAAGTGATGACACAGGATAACAATTGTCTTTTTCATTTCCCTATCTACCTGTGTCACCACTAAACAGAGAATGATAGTGACCTAAAGAAGGCAAAATGGATTAGGATAGATGGGAATCAACTTTATGATTCCATAGGTTCACAGACACACAACGTATTACAGCCCTAAGGACTACACATGGAATTTAACAAGATTAAAGAGAGAAAGTAATAACCTATATTTGTCATATGCACATCACAACATCCAGACATGCAGTGAAATGTGTTGTTCTTGCGTCAACGACTGACACAGTCCAAAGATTGCGCTGGTTCAGCCTGCAGGTGTTACCCAGTGTCTGGTGCCAACGTAGCATGCCCACCACTCAGTAACCCTAGCCGTGCACCTTTGGAATGTGGAAGGTAACCAGAGTACCCAGAGAAATCCCACGTGAACACAGAGTGAACATACAAACTCCTTACAGACCGCAGGGGGAATTAAACCCTGATTGATAGTCGCTGGCACTGTAAAGCAATTACACTAACTGCCACACTGCCATGCTTTAGTTTAACTATCGGAGTACTGAGAAAGGTATTTCGTACACTTACTCTCATAGGATAATACATTGAGCTTTAGAGATGAGATGTCAGCTTGCAGTTGCATAAACCATTGTTGGACTGCACTTAGAGTATTGTCTGTAGTTCTGGTAGTCACATGAATGAAAGCATCAATAGTAATGGAAAGATGGAGAAGAGATCCACTGGAACGTTTCCTGGACTCGAGGCTGCAGTTAAAACGGGAGATTGGATAGGATGGGTTTATCGTCATTGAACACTGGAGCCTGAAGAGTGACTATACAAAAGTTCATAAAGTTCTGAGAAGCAACATGATAGTTAGAAATTTCCCTCCTCTCCCACCAAGTCAGCAAAATCTAGAACTAGAGGGCATAGATTTAAGGTGAAAGGAAAGATACTTCAAAGAGCTCTCAGGGAATGTAGAGGAAAAAGCTTTGAGCGAAAACAGTGGAGGCAGATAACATTATCGTGTTAAAAAGGGCACCTGGAGACCAGAGGGAGTGGACGAGTAGAGGGATATGGGCCTAATCACAGTCGGCATGGATGAGGTGGGCTTTTGTGCTAAGCAATTCTGTTTGTGTAGATTTCTATTTAAGGTATAGTTCTGAGATACAAGTTAATGGAGAGGCAAGCTTTTTTTTGTTGCACCAACCATAGCTAACAGCTTACCATATTCTTATTTTATGTTATCATGATTATGTAGGATGATTTGAGAGCTTATAAACAGTACTGATATCAGCTGCAGTTCTATAAACCTACTAAATGTGAAAGCTACAATTTTAAAAATACTATCTATGCTGATAAAGCACACCATGAATGTAACCTGGTAAGCTGGCTGAGACAACTGACCAAAATAAGAGACTCAGAAGACCCAGATCCACACTAACTGGGACCTGCTTGTTCAAGATGTATGAGTCAACCCAAGAATATTTGAATAAGAACATTTGGCGCAGGAATGTTAATTGCTTTATTACCTTGGAGCAGCACAGTAGCATATTGGTTATTGCAATACCTTCAGCGGCAGCTGTAAGAGCGAGATTTGATTCGAGTGGCTGCTTGTAAGGAGTTTGTACGTTCTCCCCATGACTGCATGGAATTCCACTGGGTGCTCCGGTTTCCTCCCACATTCCAAAAGATACATGGTTAGGGCGAGTGAGTTGTGGGCATGCTACATTGATGCCAGAAGCACAATCCCCATTGATTTGATTTAACACAAGTAATGCATTTCACTGTATGTTTCGATGTAAATGAGACAAATAAAACTAATCGCTATCTTTAAGAATAAAAGATGTGTTTACTGCAGATGTGGGTGAATGGAACAGAGGATAAACATGGAGTGTTACTACAGCATCTTCATAGCAGGCTCACAATAACCCTAACTGTGCTCCTTTGGAATGTGGAAGGAAATCCATGTGATCATGTGGAGAACATGCAAATTCCTTATAGACAGCAGCAGGAATCAAACGACGATTGATGATCACTGGTACTGTGAAGTAACCACGCCAAACAAAGGAATACCATGCTTTAATGCAGTGGGTGGCACAGGGAGTAGTTCTGTTGTCTCATTGACTCAAGTTTGATTCAGACTTTGGATACTGTCAGTGTGGAGTTCGCACATTCTCCCTTTAACCATGGGACTTTCCCCTGGACACTCTAGGTTCCTCTGAGGTCCCAGAACATTCTGATAGACAGTTCTTGTGCACGTAGGTGGTAGGAGAATCTGGGCTAAGCTGATGAACATACAAGAGGTAATGGGTTACCAGTAAATACCTGGTGCATGATTGATTGGATTCCAGTGACAGCTGGAAGAGACCCAATACGCCAAATAATCTCCACGTCATAGGAAATACAAGTACAATGACAACACTTTGAATGTTGCTTTTTTGCTCCACCAGAATAGTAATCTGCAATCGTGGAAATTCTCACTGCATACTGAGCAATTCAGAACAAAGAATTCACACCTCAGTACTATGGAATGAGTCTACTGCTACTCAGCACACTGTTAATTAAAGAACCTTTGCTCCACAAGCCATTTATTGAAATAAATACACCTGCCATCTTACATATTGTCTCTTCCTTCAATACAACGGGTAACCAAGTGTCAAGTCACAGTTGATCATGTGTTTAATGTTGTGCTCTGTTCCAGAATGGCAAATAAATCAGAGAAAAGCTTTTAAAGCTCTTTACGTCTGACTTTGCACATACTGTTTGTTACTTCGCTGCCAAACCACAAGCATGGCACAGTGGGACAGCTGGTAGGGCAGCTGCATCACAGCACTGCAGCCTGTAGTTCAATCCTAATCCGAGGACCTGTCTGTAGAGTTTACACTTTCTCCCTGTGACCAGAGTAACACACAGAGTGGTGAAGGAATTTAGCAGGTCAGGCAGCACCTATGGAGGGGAATAAACCATTGATGTTTTGGGCTGTTACGAATGTGCCACAGTTCTGAGGGGCCGAAGGGTGCAGGGTAGCCCCCTCCTTTTTGAGAATCGCAAGATCACTATTGAGTCAGTTCAGGAGACCCAGGAAATGACAGAAAGACATGCAGAATCCACAAAGAGTTGGAATGCGTCCTGGCCTCCGAAAGGCGGACCCATTGATACCGGCTATTGTCTCTTGGAGACGGACTTGTGTATTGCATCCTGTATGATGCATCGAAGCCCCCAGGCAATGAACTGAGGGGGAGGTTGGTGGAGGGATTGCATCATCCCAACCTGATCGACATCTGAGACCCTGTGTGTCAGGATAAAAGAGGGTCTGAAGGAACAGCCCCTCAGAAGCACCAGAAGAAACGCTAGCGATTCCGTAATAGCAGAAGCTGGTGGGAAGGCCTTGTGCGTCCGTTTCCATTTGCCCCGGAATCGGTGAGCCTTTACCACGGAAGAACAGTTTTTAGCTAACAACAGGGAAATCAACTCCCAGCGACTTTCGAAGAATTGACATCATAAAAGGAATGTGCAAGTTTTAACCCGTCTTTCTCTCCAACCAAAAAGCTGCAGCTTGAATGAACTAAAGTGACTTTTATATTTCCATCGGACAATACATTATCCCCTAGACAACGATAGAGCTATTTCTTATCGATTATTATTATACCCGCGCTTTTAGATTTAGTATTGATGACGTATATTATCTGTATGTTTGCATTGATATTATTTTTGTGTATTTTTATCAATAAATACTGTTAAAAATAGTACCATCAGACTTCAATGGACCTCTCTATCTTTGCTGGTAAGTGACCCAGTTATGGGGTACGTAACAGGGCCAAACTTTTTGTCAGGACGTTGACCTGTTCCCCTCCATTGAAGCTGCCTGACCTGAGGATCTTCAGCATTTTGTGGGTGTTACTCTGGATTTCCAGTACCTGCAGAATCTCTTGCATGTCCTGTGACTATGTTGGTTCCCTCCAAACAAAGAATTAGCCTGCTGAAGTAGTGCAGTCATCGAATGCATCAGGTGGCTGACAACTTATGGTGGTGGGGTGAGTCACTATAATGTCAAAACATAGACTGGAAACAATAGGAATCGTGCACTGAACAGAGCACAGGAGAATTAAAGGCTAATGTATGGAATCACTGAGTTAAGCCTTGCAACTGCCAAAGCAGAGATGATAGAAAATAACTTCCTAATTCAGCTACATCAGGAGGTTTACAGTCCTTGATAAAGTAATGTAGCAACTCAATTCTTTGTAGAATGAAGACTTTTTTTTCCTAGACAAAGGCAAAATGGTGCTTACTTGAAATGAAGCATACGAGAATGTTAGAAAGCAACCTTATGAATAGAAATAGGTTTGGTTGCCTCTGTTACTTTAGCAGACCTCCAGGCAACATAAAATTGTTCTGTTTAATGAGGCTGCAGAATCACTTTAATCCATCAGCCCCAGAGATGGTAGAAATTTTCAAATGCTGGGAAGCAAGGTTGGTGAGAGATTGTTAGTAATTATACAGTGGCATTGCAGAGTAAATCTCAATTTCATAATTCTGCACCTTCCTGAATTGAGTGCTGCAGAGGAAGCTTATATGAAGTCTAACAGAGATGAAAATTCAATCTAGATTAATGAATGCACAAGATACATGTTTGAGTGTACATGCAAGATGAGTACATTGAAGGAGATGGCTTCTAAAATGCCAAAAATTATTAACTGGAGAAGAATATCAGTGTTAATGCAGTGCACAGCACCACCAGCATGGGAACTCCAACATTGAAATGGAAGTATGTGAGCAAGTTTGACAGGGAAAGTGAGAGACAGAGATGGGAAAAATTACTGCGGAAGTTATAGAGATTATCAAAAAATATCAATTTAATAGAGCAGAATAGTTAAAAGGATACAGACATTGCATCTGATGGGTTCAATA
Source organism: Hypanus sabinus (assembly GCF_030144855.1). Lineage (NCBI taxonomy): Eukaryota > Metazoa > Chordata > Chondrichthyes > Myliobatiformes > Dasyatidae > Hypanus > Hypanus sabinus. The sequence continues at coordinate 32,044,989 of NC_082730.1, read as the reverse complement.
CTGACTGTGACATGTTTCCATTTTGTGAGCTTCACTTTCACATTCTCACTCTTTGTGACTTTCAGAAACAGAGTTGGTATAATTCACAATGCTGCTTAAAAACCATTGAAAGGAAGCAAAGCATTTTCTAGCCCTGCATCTTAACATTGTTGAAGTCAAGTTCCAGAATCAGAATCAAGTCAAGTTCATCTTCAATGACATTCAACTGTACACATACACCCTGTCAAACAAACCATCGTTCCATTGGACCAAGGTGCATAATCCAGAACATGTAACTCACACACAACACAAAGTCGTATTGCCACAAATAAATTAACAAATAATAAGGAGCATTTATGATATAATGTTAAAAAATATGAAGTGGGCACTTCATACATGATCATACCTGCAAAATGCGGAGGAATATACAGGATATTTGTGTCTGGGCGTTTATGATCAGTTGCATCACATGTTAGCAAGAAATCACTCCATGAACATGCCAAAAAAAGCACATCACATTTAAATGTGAATGTGGAACTCTAAAAAGTTTCTTCTTCAACTAACTGTTCGAGCTGTCCAATGAAATGAAGGAAAAGCAAAGCTCTTTGATGTTGTAAGAAATTCTTTTCTCACAGCTGAGCAAAGGTGTACCTCTTCGTTCTATAGGAAAGACCAGGTAGACAATTCAGAGGACTTCTAAGGGCCAATTACATTAACAAGTTATTTTAGCCATACATAAGGGGATCTAAGAAGTTGCAAAATGTAGTGGACTCTGCCCAATTACACCATGGGCACATCCCTTCATAGCAATTCCAGGAGGCGCACAACCAAGTTCAAGAACAACCATTTTCCATCAAATATTCAGCTCTTGAAACGACCTTAATCTCCGCAGTTTAGCAACATGATGATGACATGGATCACTTAGAACTAAACTGGACGTTGTCGTGTTTTTGTAACTGTGTTCTTTCTTGAAAAAAATTGTATATAGCTTAACTTCCTCTTGTTATTTGCGGCTTTTCTGACGCTTTGTATCACTGCTGCAAGTAAGATTTTCCTTGCCCCAATGCATACATGTACTTCTGCAAATGAACAAATCCTGGACTTTGATGTACTTTAAATTCTGTTTAAAGGCATTTTGCCATTGCTCTCACTCCACCCTGTAACACTGTTTCCTGATTCCAAGTTTACCGTTTCATGGCCCAGTCGCTGCTGCACTTCAGCCTTTGCCTTTCCACCCTGTCACTCCCATGTCTTTCAGTATTTTACAGAGTAATAGAACTGCACTTGCCACCAATATAAAATGACAGAACCATACCTGATGGCCCAGTTCCACGGGGGTCCAGAGGTGGATAAGGAACAGTGTCTGGAGCTGATGGCCAAAGGAACAGCTCAATTTGCCACTTGGTCACTGATACCTGAAACTTGCCATCTATCCCTAATACCGAGCTTGGAGTTGTGAGTGTTCTGAATCCCAAAAGGGCCAGAAACACAACATTGGAAGAGTTCCTAATTTTAGCTTTGGGAGGACGTGGAGGCTCTGCTTTCGAAGGATGCTCAGTCACGGTGTTAGAAAGTTCCCAAGCTCCATAACTTTGGTAGTGGAGGAGGAGAGTGGTTGCTAAGCTTCATTGGTGGGTAGACCCCATGTTCTACATTTAGAAGAGTTCCAGATTCTAGAGCCAACATGGCCACAAACTCTGTCCAGTGTTGCTGTGATGGGAGGGTCTCAAAGCCCTGTACTAGGTAGTCGCTGGCGATCTACAACTGGGTGTGGTAGGCTCTGAGGCCTGACAATATCAGGGCCATTCAAGTTAAGGAATTTGGGAAGTCCAAGAGATTTCCAGGGATTGTTGTCAAGGCTACAACTTACGTGGCAACCAGCTGGACAGGAGCGAAATGGGGCTAGGAGGACCTGATCTTTTGTACTACACCAAAACGGACAGGGGGAACAATGATGTTCCAAACACAAGAGAATCTGCAGATGCTGGAAATCCAGAGGAACACTCACAAAACGCTGGAGGAACCCAGCAGGTCAGCAGCATCTACGGAGGGAAATACATAGTCAATGTTTCAAGCCAAAACATTCCCCTCATAGATGCTGCTTGACTTGCAGAGTTTCTCCAAAATTTTGAGTATGCATTGCACAATGATTTCCATATCCTTAGAATAAATAATTTATATTTCAGAAACTAGCAGACTGCTGGCTTAATGCTGATGAAATAAATTGCTGGAATTGTAATAATGGAAATACTACAAGGAGAAAAAAACAATACTGGCAAAATCGAAATTCAGCCTAAGAATGCATCAACTCCTCCCATACCACCAGGTCTGGCTGCCTGTGGCTAAAGTTTAACTAGTGCTTGAAAATCCATTAGGTACAAAATGACAGATCTCAAGTGGAAAAATTTCCATTGTCTAAATTCTTTCTGAAAATCATACACTATTCAGAGCCAACTGAATGTTCAACTTTTTCCTGATAATGAATCAAGAGGATGGCCATAACCAGTGCTGATGGAAGTAAGTATTTACCTAGGACAACTTTCACATTGGTTTCTAAGTGGATTTATTAATTGAGGGTGAGAAGAAATGCCACAAAATGCCAGCAAGGTAGCATGTGGTGGGAAGTACCAGTGGCCTGGCACATTAGACCTAAGTACCAATACTCACCATTTCAGAAAGTCAAGTAATTGTGATTTAAAGGATGTTTTTATTTAAAGATATAACATTTGACAATTAATAAAAGAAATAGATTTTGTTCTTTTATTGTCTGCAGTTCTCTACCATAGCACATTCACACTCTTCCCCTTGTATGAGTTAACTGTCAAACTGTCACTTTCTGAATATCACCTTGTATAGTGGAGAACAATGAGCCTTCATTTCTGTCTTGACAGACATGATGAAACATAGCTTAAGGTTATGTTATGAAGAAAAAATCTCCATATAAAAGACTGGCAGGCAGTCTTTTAGAACGCATTTCCTTTGTCCTGTTCTGAGTCTGATTTGCAATGCTACCCACTTTTCCAGACTGGTTCAGTGCCCTTCTTCCAGAAAACTTCTCCTCTTTGTGACATTTCTTTCTTCCTAATTGAGAATCCCAATTTTTTCAGTCAATATTTACATGTCTCAACACTGACAAGGATTTACTGACAGAATGCAGACATGCAAGTTTCCAAATTGCACTTTCTATGACCTCCCTAAAATTTTGATGGCCTCCGTTGGTCAGGGTTGACCATGGATGTTGTGTCCTAGCTATCTTGATATGCAAGCCAGGGCAGTACAACATGGAGAGCAAGCTGTTGCCCGCAGAGCAAGTTCCCCCTCCAAGCATCTGATGAACGCAAAGGATTAGCAGAGACTGATACAGTTTGGCACTAGCAGCATCGCAGGGGTTGCCAGTCAGCATTGAACTCAACATAGGACTGCCTTAGGGACTCCACATTCAGATTTTTACCTCAAGGTTTAATCTTGAAGCCTTCACCATGTGTGGGTATAGTCGCAAGGCAACAGAGGTTTGAGATCAGAATCCCCTTGAAAATATTTGTGATTATATAAATGGATACAATTGCCTCACTGTTCAAAAAGCAGTGAGAAACAGCACCATATTGAGTATTCCATGATGTGTAAACTTTCTTGTGATACATGCATTAACAGCTTGTGCTCACTTGCTGGGTCCATCTTAGTGAATCTGAATAAATATTCATTAAAATGTGCTGTTTCTTCCAGTCCAATAATCACTTCTCAGAGGATATCCATACAAAAAATTAAAGTCTATTCAAATTAATCACAAATCGTGTTAGCAGTTTTGAAGCCATCGTATCTATTTCTTTCCGAACTTGTTAATTTCCTGGATGTACTAGCATTGGCTGGTTTAATAGCTTCCCACTGGTGCTCTCTCCGGTGACACACTGTGTACATAAATGGTTGCCTTCACTGAAATATGTGCCTTGACATAATGGTCCCATTTGCATTGTTATAGAAATGAAAAAATGTCACATCAAAAGAAAAAGTATTTGTATGATGAGACAATAAAAGAAATTGGGTAATTTTACAACTGACATCGATTTGGGAAACCTCTGAATGCCAAGGCACCATCAAATATGCTAACCGAACTTGTTCTTCAGACATACTGCAATGAATCAAAACATTTGAATATTAAACCCCCATTGTTCATAGTCTGTTTTAAATAACTCTGCACCTTACTTTCATTAGCACGTGCCTCCACCCCAATGAATGATGCTATTTATTAGTCATATTTTCATCTTCACGCTACAAATCAAAATCTGACATAACACAATGGCTTTAATTAATGGGTTGACAGCTTTCTTCCAATTATGTCAATGGGATTGAGCATTTATCGGTTTCTTAGGTTTTAACTTCCAGTTCAGGGTGTGCTTTCCGCTATATTGTCATTTAAGAAGGCATTGATAAGAATAGATTTTGATTTAATGGAAATGCAAGAGACGTCAAATGCTGGAATTTGGAGCAACACACAATCCACAGAGAAAGCTCAGGGCATCATCAGTGGGAGGCAAGAAATTGTCCTGACACAGGGTTACAACTCAAGATATTGACAATTTCTTTCCTCCCATTGATGTTCCTTAACCTGATGTGTTCTTCCAGTGGATTGTGTGTCATTCATGCTTTAATGTTTGTGTGGAGCTTCCTGCTTCACTTCACTTTCTGTACGGTGGACACTGAAGTGATTAACTCAATGACAACAGGAGACATTTTTAACTCTGAGATTTGAAGCCGGGTACTTGGAAGCTTGGAGTTCTATTACCAAAGTTACAAGGTTGCCCTTTGTTATTTCCATGCAATTTATCTGAAGTTTGTAAAGTTGGGTTGTTTAAGAATAAAATTCTGCTCAGCTAAAATTGAGTTTCCCCACTTCTCTAACACAAGAGACTCTACATATGCTGGAAACCTTGAGCAACACATACAATATGTTAGAGGAACTCAGCAAGACAGGCAGCCCTTTACCCCCTCCCCCTTCCAGCTCTGATGAAGAATTTCAGGCTGGAACATTGACAGCTTATTACCCTCTATAGATGCAGCTGGATTTGCTGAGCTCCTCCAGCATTCTACGTGTTCCCCATTTCTTTTCAGTGATTTAAAAAAAAACTACCAGCATCCGAGTAAACTGGAACCCAGCCTGTCAGTAGACTGCCCACACTCTCAAGACTAAATTAACTGTCATGTTGAGTTTCTACTAATTGTGTACATTTGCTAACCTTTGAAGATGGCCTTGAAATTAAACTGATTTATTTTTAAACACAAGGATACAACTAAGTATTTACAAAAAAATTAAACTGGGCTACACACAGGTAATCACTTTGAAATGTAGCAAGTATTATTTTAATGTCAGTAATTTTACTTAGATTATGTTTGAACAGATTGCCTAATCATAATGGTTCATGAAAACCTTTACAAATATTCGAGAGAAAAATCACCTTTAAATAACCAGAACAACCTAACATTGTAATTAACTCCAGGATTCCAGATAACGCTCAATATGGAAACTCTATCACCTTTAGAATTTTATCTCTCTCTGCAATATATTATTTGAACAAATTATTCAAATTGCCAGCTTTAAAATAATAATCAAATAACCAGATTGCCAGACAAGTCGTAATTTAGTATGTTTGATTAATCACCAACATTATCACACCAAGACCCTGAAACACTAATATAATTCTGCTTGTGAGAAAATAACTAGAGATGATCCAACAAAGTTCTCCTGCCTTTCCTCAGTACCATTAAGGGAAAACTCCTGTGGTTTGTTTTCTTCCAATACTGTGTGAATTTATTAGAGCAATTCTCCAAACACCCATTTATTTGGCAAGGTTGCACAGAGGCTTTCCTAACTAAGTTCTTTTAGCCTTCTTCAATCAAATCATCCTTGTCACAAAATTTGCTACTTTTTCTTTTAAAAAATATCCAATTAAAGATTGTTTTTGAAATGGAAATTTCCTCCAAGTCCCTGGAGAAAGTCTGCTTTGTTTTCATCTTGCTTTCTTTTAATACCAGCTCATGATACTGCACTCAGTGATAGTATCGATTGGCTTGTGTTCTCTTCATTTGAACCACAAGTTCAATATATTTATCAACTATTACTTTAGAAAATCATTTTTGAGTACAGTAATCTATCTACTTATTGATGCTCCCATCCATTTTCCTTCATATTAATTTGCATCTGACATTTTTCTGAGTGACAAGTCATCTGCTGAACCGAAATAGCAACAATCCAGCTTTGCATTTTTCTACATATAGTCCTGTGGGAAAAGGGAAAAACTGAAAATATTTTTTCTGAACTTTCAAGTCTGTAAGAGTCACTAGAGCAGAATTTATTAAATCCATGTCATTTTGTTTTGGCCCTATTTCTCCTTTTCTTCCCTACAGCTTGGTTAATTGGGGGACTGAGATGATACTAGAAGAGATGCAGTGGTATTTTTAAAATATCCTACCTTTTCCTGACTGCACTGTTATATTTGAGTCACAACATAGAGACAGCAGTGAAAGAGGCATAAAATATTAAATGTTCTTGCTGGGCTGAATTTCAGCTCTGTTGTATCCTCACCTGCAATGTGCCAATGATTAGCAGCTCAGCAATAACAATAAATGAGTGTTTAATAATACATAAATAAGTAATTATATTTTGAATTGCAAGAGATGGAAGGTCAGCCTGGGTTAGTAGAACAATTAAGCTTGACATGGCAGTAACAGGTTTAATTGAAAGTATACAATGCAAACGCAAAAAAGTAATCATAGGTCTGCAGTTAATCTAGACAAGACATGTGAGGTCTACCAAGGCATTGGAATGGTCGATTGTATGCATTTACAGTACTTTCCTATTAAAGTGCTGACATTCATCACTTGGACAATCAGTTTTGTCCCTGTCCCTCCCTGATCCTTTTGGTTCTATTTTCTTCATCCAATTTCCCTTTAGCCTCGGCAACGTATTCAATCTCACAATACGATTAACTCCTCTTTGATTACTTTGTCACACAGAGAGTAGGAGTAATTTACAGAAATGAAACAGAAAATGTTGGAAATATTCTGCATTCAGGTAGCATCTGCGGAAAGAGAAGTCATGTTAGTATTTCAGGCTAACGAAGTTAGCTTCAATCTGCAGGGCAAGTGGGAGGCATCTCTTGTCTTCTTATTGACCCAGTTTTGAAATGGGTTTTTGATCTGAAAGATTAATTGATTCCCTTACACAGATTCTGCATGGCAGGCTGGGTGCTTACAATACTTTATGTTTTTAATTCAGATTTCCAGCACCTACAATACTTTGACTTTCCTTTACTGTGTAATTCTCAACAAGCAATAAACTTGTCTCTCTACATGTGAGATATGGGAAGAAACAGACGCAACTTGAGGAACATAGAACATTATAACATAGTATAGTCCCTTTAGCCCACAACGTTGTGCTGATCTTTTAACCTACGCTAACATCAATCTAACCCTTCCATCCTACATAGCCTTTCATTTTTCTATCATCTAAGTATTTCTTAAATGTCCCTAATGTATCTACCTCTACCACCATCCCTGGCAGTTTGTTCCATGCACCTACCACTCTCTATGTAAAGTACCTCTAACATCCCCCCAATCACCTTGAAATAATACAACATTGTATTAGCCTTTTCTGCCTCTGAAAGAGGCTCCAGCTATGCCTCTTATCAGCCTATAAAAACCTAACAAGTGACCTCTCATTCTCCTTCACTCTATAGAGAGCAGCCCAAGCTTTTTCAACCTATCAGAAGACATTCCCTCTAGTCTAGGCAGCATTCTAGTAAATCTCCTTAGCATTCCCTCTAAATCTTCTACATCCTTCTTATAACATGACCAGAACTGAATACAATATTCCAAGAGTGGAATCTCATACAATTGTGGGAAGATTGTGTAAACCCAACACAGAGAGACCATAAAGTATTTCTATGATCAATATAAGGTCCCCGTAGCTGAGATACAGCAACACTAAATGCTCACATGCAGACAGTTGGGCTTATTTTAATTTAGCCTCACGGTGGATGCAGACATTGTGGGACAAGGGGTCTTCTCCTATAATGTACTGTTTAATGTTCTTACTGTGTTTCCAAAGCAGCTTGGGTCCTTGAAACTTGAAACATTTCATCAGAACAACACATTTCAGAAGAACTCTCCAAAGATGGATCCAAAATTAAGTTACAAATAGACACAGATACTTTAGTTTAGGAGAAGGCTCAGAAGTAAATGGACATAGAAAACAGATGAAATCTAAGGGATTAGGGCAGAGTTGTGGGGCTGTAATATCTATTTGTTGAATGATCAGTCATTGTAAACCCTGTCAACATTAGAGACTAAGGAGGCAAGCAGATCTCAGGCATTTGAGTCAATTTATATAAAAGTTAGATGCTCAGGTTTCATCAAGAACAATGGTATTATTAAAGATGCAAAATCACAAACAACAGCCTTTTATTTGAAGCAGAATTCAAGAAAAAATACAACTTTTATGATAAACTTGGATATGTTATTTGCAAAATTGAGTGATGTGAAAAGTTTATACACTACCCATCTGTTCGTATCAAACAGAGTACAGATATTCAATTCTCAGATCACCCACCAACAGATACAAACTCTGCTCTAAGTTTTAGATAATATTCATTGCTGGCAATGAGCTTAAATCTGTATTTGGTCTCATCATATATTTGGAAGAATGTTTGGTCTAGACTCCAAGAACAAAAGTGGAGAAAGTTTTCCTGTTCAAGCGCTGGCAGTTCAACTTGGTATTAGAATTCACACTGAAGACTGACAGGAGAGGAAGATGCCAAGCTTTAATAATATATTGAATGAAATAGGGACTGTGATTAATTAAATGTAGGCAATCAAATGTGTTGCCTCCAAGAGGATCACAAACCTTGTCATGGTTTGGAGGCTTGCATGCCTCAGTGACCCAGAGAGCTGTGTTGGCTGGAGTCACGGCTTTATTCTTTGGCTCTTGGTAGGGTCACCCATGCCAAACAGGTCAAAGGGCAGAGGCTAGACTAAGAGTGGTCCACTGGTCCTCCAGGTTCGGGGTGTTTAGCTCAGGATCAACCACCCTATCTGGTCAAACAAAACCATTACGGAAACAGCAATGAGGAATCCTTCTACATCAGTGTGTTCCCAAGTCTCCACGCAGGACTTGCATGAGAAAAAAACAGAGAGGAAGCTACTGACATGATGAAGGAAGCCGCGAAACGCCGCCAGAGATAGAGAACCTTCATTGCTGCTTGAAATGCCGGCAGCTTATTGGGCAAAAGAAGAAAGAAGCAGAATCAAATATGTTGGGTTTATTTAATTAGATAGTGAGGAATTCCTAAGTCTCTGGCTTGAAGTTTATTGGTACAGAAGATCTGATAAAACAAAAGCACATCACATGTACATAAAAATGCTCAAAGTTTTATCAAAATAACAAAGTTTAACATGAGAATGTTTAACAAAATTGAAAGGCTGTAAACATGAAAAATTAGAAAGAACTAGCTAAGCAACAGAAATTAGGGCACCATGGTAGTGGGCAGTTGTTAGTGTGACACTCTTAGAGCCTGGGGCATTGAAGTTTGAAGTTTAATTTGATGCTGTCAGTAAGAGGTACATACATCCTTCCTGTGACCGTGTCCGTTTTCTCCAGGCATTCTGGCTTCCTCCCACGGTCCAAAGATGTACCAGTTAGTAGGTTAATTGGTCATTGCAAATTGCCCTGTGATGAGGCTCGGGGTTAAATAGATGATTGCTGGGTGGTGCGGCTTGTTTGGTGGACGGGTTTGTACTGCGTTGTATCTCTAAATAAAATAAAATAAATTTTAAAGATTCATTAACATCTGAGAAATTTCTCTTCATCTTATACTGAGACCATGACTATGAGTTCTAAAGTTTTTGGCCAGAACAAACAGACACTCAGCTAAATAATTGTTTCCTTTTTCTTAGCCTCATCAAGAAAAAAATAATCTTTCCCTCTTCTCAGAAAGGCCCCTCAACCCAGAAATAAATATCATAATCTATTGGTTCACCTGACCAATGGCAACTATATTCTTCTTTAAATATTACAGGGCCTCCAAATTAGAGGCTGGGTACCTGACTTGAGCATAATGGGATCTAATGAAAAGCATCAGGTTTAGTTTAGAAAAATTTGATATGTCTTTGTTCAATTGATTTACTATGGCTACTTAAAAACAAATCTGTACCATTTGATAGATTGCAGGTAGTTGCATGATAGCCATATCTAGGACAGGCAGGTCTGTGCAATGGTGAGATAGGGAGGAACACAAAGATACAATAACTGCAAGATGGCTCTGTGCTGGGTTGATAAGTGGACATGAAGGAAATATCTGCATTGAATTGCCCTGTAAACTGGCAGACGTAGAACACTGATCTGACAAACGGTTTTTTTCCTCTGGGACCCAGCTAGCTGACCCAAGGCCAACAGTGTTGACCATTTACCAATCAGGCATCCTAGGACATAGTGGTTTTGAATAAGAGACAATTAAAAAGGAAGAAATATGATGTGGTTGTATGAGGATTTCCACACAGAGACCTTGGATAAACCATTGGTTTTAACATTGTCAACCCAAGCAAACAGCTTAATGTCAAAGGTCAGGCTGGGTGCTACAGCTCCCAGCCAACACCCTCATCACCAAATTAGGCCAGTACTTGGTGGGACATGAAAGGTTGTGGATCTCTAACAGGAAACGCTGAAACAACATTTGGAGCACATGGCCCAGACTTTAATGGGAACATAGAGTTATAGAGCACTACAGCACAGAACCATGCACTTTGGCCCATTTAGTCCATGCTGAACCATAATCTGCATAGTTCTATTGACCTGCATCTGGACCATAGACCTCTAACCCATCCCACACATGTACCAATCCAAATTTCTCTTAAATATTGAAATCAAACCTGTATCTATCACTTGCACTGACAGCTCTCTCCACATTCTCATCACCCTCTAAGTGAAGTAATTTCCCCTTATGTTCACCTTTCACCCATAACCTCGAATTGTAGTTTCACCCAAGCTCAGTAGAAAAAGCCAGCATGCATTTACCCTATCTATACCCCTCATAATTTTGTATACCTCCATCAAATCTCCACTGAATCTTCTGTGCTCTGGGAAATAAAGTTCTAATCTATTCAACCTCTCCCTATAACACGTCCTCAGGTCCTGGAAACATCCTTGTAAATATTCTTTGTACCAGTTCAATTTTATTAACACCTTTCCTATAGGTAGGTGACTAGAATTGCACACAGTACTCCAAATTAGGCCTCACCAACGTCTTAGACTATTTCAACATAACATCCCAACTCCTGTACTCAATAAATTGTTTTATGAAGGCCAATGTGCCAAAAGCTTTCTTTATGACCCTACCTACCTGTGACACCACTTCCAAGGAATTATGGATCTCAATTCCAAGAACACTCTATTATACAGCACTCCTCAGTGCCCTACCACTCAGCATATAAGACCTACCCTGACTGGTCCTCCCAAAGTGCAAGACTTCACACTTCTCTGCATTAAATTCCATCTGCCATTTTTCTGCCCTTTCTCAGACCCTGCTGCAAGTGCTGATAGTCTTCTCTGCCATCTGCTACATCCCCAATCTTGGTGTCATCCATAAATTTGCCAACGAAGTTCGCCACATTCTCATCCAGATCATTGATATGGATGACAAATAACAATGGATCCAGCACTGATCCCTGCATCACAGAACCAGTCACAGGCCTCCAATCAAAGAAGCAAATATCTACTACCACTCTCTGGCTTCCCCTCAAAAAGCTCTACAAGTTTGGTTAGACATGACCTACCATGCACAAAATCATACTATCTCTGATCAGTCTCTGTTTATCCAATTTGGTCCTTGAGAATATCATCCAATAACTTCCTGACTACTGATTATCATGTTCACTGGCCTATAACTATTCTTAGATCCTTTCTTAAACAATGGAATGACATTGGCTATCCTCCAGCACCTCATCTATGGCTAAGGATGTTGTAAATATCTCTGCTGGGGGCCCTGCAATTTCTGCATTTGCCTTCCACAGGGTCTGAGAGAACACCTTGTCAGGCCCTAGGGATTTATTCACACTACTATGTCTCAAGATAGCAAACACCATCTCCTCTGTAATCTGTATAGGGTCCATGATGTTTTGCTGAATTTTCTCATATCTATAGATGCTGTGTACATCTCCTGAATAAACACAGATGCAAAAAAAAAAATCCATTTAACATCTCCCCCATCTCTTTTGGCTCCATGCATAGATTACCACTCTGGTTTTCCAAAGGACCAATTTTGTCCTTTTCTACCTTTTTGAAATTAATATACAGTATCTGTAGAAACCCTTAGAATGCTCCTTTACCTTGTCTGCTCGGGCAACTGTGCATTCTTTAGCCCTCCTGATTTCCTTCTTTAAGTGTTATTTTGCATTTCTTATATTCCTCAAGTACTTCTTTTGTTCCTCTCTGTCCATACCTGCTATGCACCTCCTTTTTCTTAACCATGGCCTCAATACCTCTCGAAAACCAAGGATGCATAAACGCATAAACATACAAACTCTGCATTCTGAAAATGTTGCTTTTGAAGGCCTCCAACTTAGTAAGTACACCTCTACAAGACAAAAAAGCTGCCCCAGACTACACTTACCGGATCCTTTCTGATACCAACAAAATATAGAATGTCAACCCAAGGATCAGACCTATACTTTTCTATAATTGCCTTGACACTAATGGCACTATGATCACTAGATGCAAAGAGCTCCCCTACACAAGCTTCTGACATCTGCCCTGTCTCATCCCCTAACAGGAGATCGAAGATCTAGTATCACACTCTACCTAGCTGGGACTTCTATGTACTGATCAAGGAAACTTACCTGAACACATATGACAAACTCTTTCCCATCCAGCCCTTCTACTGCTTAGGAGTCCCAGTCAATATGCAGAAAGTTAAAATCACTATTACATCTTTATCACAAACAAAGGAAAATCTGCAGATGCTGGAAATCCAAGCAACTGACACAAAATGCTGGAGGAACTCAGCAGGCCAGGCAGCATCTATGGAAAAGAGTACAGTTGATGTCTCAGGTCGAGACCCTTCAGCAGGACTGGAGAAAAAAAGATGAGGAGTCAGAATTAGAAGATTCCACCTATAATATAATCTGATTAATGTGGTCACACCTTTCTTATTCCTCAGTGTTACCCAAAAAGCCTCGCGTGATGAGCTCTCAAGTCTGTCCTGTCAGAGCATTGCAGTTACATTTTCCCTGACTAATAATGACACCAATTTTCCTTTAACCCCTCCACTCCTCTATAACAATGGAACCCTGAGACATTGAGCTGTCAGCCCTGCCCCACAACATCATAATTCCATGTGTTGATCCACACCCTAATCTCATCCACCTTTCTTACTATACTCCTTCCTTGAAATACACGCAGGTCAAAACATTAGTCCTACCATGCTTGACCTTTTATTCCTGACTTTGTATGCAGGCTTTACAACATTTTTCTTCACAACTCTTCCACTAACTGTTCTGAAGCTCTGGTTCCTATCCCCTTGCTACTCTAGTTTAAACACTGCCCCACCCTTATGCGGCACAAGCAAATCTTCCCTCTAGGGTATTAGTCCCCTCTAGTTCCGCTGCAAGCCATCATTTGTGTACAGCTCCCTCCTTACCTGGAAGAGAGCCTAATGAATCAGAATCAGGTTTAATATCACCAGCATATGTCATGAAATTTGTTAATTTTACGACAGCAGTACAATGTGATAGATGATAAATAAATATGGAGAAAAACTGAGTTACTTTAAGTTTAAATATGCCTATTAAATAGTTAAGTTAAAATAAGTAGAGCAAATGTGGAAAAAAGTAAGTACTGAGGCAGTGTTCATGGGTTCAATGTCCATTTAGAAATCAGATGACAGAGGGGAAGAAGCTGTTCCTGATTCATTGTGTGTGCGCTGAAGGCTTCTGTATCTGATGTGAAGAAGGCATGCCCTGGGTGGTGGGGATCCTTTATGATAGATGCTGCCTTCCTAAGGCACTGCTCCTTGAAGATGTCTTGGATGCTGTGGAGGCTAGTACCCATGATGGAGCGGACTCATTTTAAAAGTGTCTGCAACTTACTTCGATCTTGGGCAGTAGCACCCCAGCCCCCCGTCCCATACCAGACAATGAAGCAGCCAGTCAGACTGCTCTCCATGGTATATCTGTAGAAGTTTCCAAGTGTTTTAGTTAACAAACCAAATCACTTTAAGCTCCTAATGAAAATTATTTGCTATCTTGCCTTCTTTATAGCTGCATCAATGTGTTGCATCCAGATTAAGTCCTCAGAGATATTGACACCCAGGAACTTAAAATTGTTCCATGATTGCACCTCTGATCCCTCTATGAGGCTTGGTTTATGTTCCCTCATCTTACCCTTTCTCCAAAAATATTAAGCCCTTCCCTCTGCTTTGATTCCTTACTGACATGTTGAACTGTATGATCTTATTTTTGGCCACACTAGCACGTGGCAGGGTTAACAATCCTGAGATCACAACTTTAGACATCCTGCCCATTCAATGAGAGAGAAAAGACAAGAAATCTTGACTACAGAGATTACAAGCACCAGTTTGATCAATGGTGCGTCTGACTATGCAGGGTATCAATGTGAAGACTAGAAGCAGATCACAAATAGTACAGAACAGACAAATCAGGTCTCTGCTCTGCAGACGAAGCAAAAACAATTTAACATTGTCATTTTAACAGTGGTTAATGCATTATAGAGTAACATGGGTAAGAGCTTCAGGAGGTTTTGGATTACTATGGATTCAGCTATTATTACAACAGGAATGTTCTGTCCAGGTGTTGAAAGGAAGGTATGCACAGTGTCTGACAATCTCTTTTCATATCAGTTGTGCATTGATATATTTCATCCATAAATCTTGATGTCATTTTCCCTGCAAAGTTCTTTCAAAGTGCAATTATCAATGATCTTGATATTTGGAAACACCCTGATCACCTATCAGAACAGTTCACTGGCACAGAAACAGCAAGCAGCCATGAAGACTTAAGATGTCAAGTTCAATCAGAAAGTCAGTACTGGAGAAATATTTATTAAATTCCTCATGGAAGGCAACATCTGCATTGACTACATCTCAAAAATGCTATCAACTTGATGGAGCAGGAAGTTTAAAATCATTGGTAGAATTGCAGAAAGATGAATGTTTTTCAGTCTTCATGGATACAACATTTGATTTCTCACCACAACTTTCATTTCAGATATTATTTGATATTGGTATTGATTTATTATTGTCACATGTACCAAGATACAGTGAAAAGCTTGTCATGCATGCTGTTAATACAGATCAAGTCATTACACAGTGTACTGAGCTAAAATAATGTAAAACAATAACAATGCAGAATAAAGTGTATAGACTACTGAAGTGCAGGTAAGTAAGGGTCTACATTCTCGAAGAAGGCAGGGATAAAAAGGAAGCTGATATCAAAAGTACAGCATAGGCGTCTGAATGACTTGTGTTTGTAGTGGAAATCATAATAGCTCGACAATTGGACTATATTGACCTTGCTCTTTCAAAGCTCCGAAGAAACCAATTATTTAAACAGAAGAGAGATTTGAGATCTTCTGTTTATACTTACTCACATTCTGGGTACATACTAACGTAGTGACAGCATTTAAACACAGGCTTATTGGGTAGAATGAAAGGGAGATTTGAAGTCCAATAAATTTGGATGCTTGCTGTTTCAGGAATGAATTAACAATAATATTCTCAGACTTATGGCGGGCTATTTATACAGTATAGCTTGATTGCCTAAGACTTATGCACAGTACTGTATTTGTCACCATAAAGTGGAGAGCGAGCTTGTATATGTGATGGGAGAAAAGGATGCTGGGAATGGCAAGGGTGGAGTGCCACATTAGGGGTGTGGGACAGATGGCAGAGGAGGAGAGTTGGGGCGGGTGCGGTGTTGGTGCAGACACATCCACCCGAGTCACCAGGTAAGGTCATTTGATTCCTCACAATTGGTTTATTGATCATTACAGAATGTCTCCCTGGTGCTTCCTGCTCTCTCCACTCTTCCTTCCCCTTTTCCTAACCATGATTCCCCTCTCCTGCCCCCTTCCTCTCAGCCCACAATAGAGACCCATATCAGAATCAGGTTTGTCATCATTCACATAGAACATGAACTTTTTTTTGAAGCAGTAGCAGCAGAGCAATACATAAAATTCCTACAGTACTGTGCAAAGGACTTAGGTGCCCTCGCTTTAACATGTGCATACGCCTTCTGCATAGTACTTGCAGCACTCTCAGTAAATCCAAGAAACATGATAGAATCAATGAAAGACCAAAACCCAACAGAACAGACAAAGAACCAGCGTGCAAAAGACAACAAACTGTACAAGTGTAAAGAAAAAATAATAATAAATAAGCAATACATATCGAGAACATGAAATGAAGAATCTTTGAAAGTGAGTCTATAGGGTTGTGAATACAGTTCAGTGATGGGGCAAGCGAAGTGATCTCCTTTGGTTCAAGAGCCCAATGGTTAAGGGTTAATAAACCTGGTGGTGTGAGTCCTGAGCTTCTGTACCTTCTTTCTAAAGGTAAAAGTGAAAAGAGAGCATGGCTTGCATGGTGGGGGTCCTTCATAATAGATGCTGCTTTCTTGTGATAGCAATCCATGTAGGTGTGCTCAATGGTGGGGACTGGACCATATCTGCTACCTTTTATTGGGTTTTTCATTCAAGGGTGTTGGTGCTTTCATACCAGGCCATGATGCAACTAGTCGATATACCCTTCACAACACATCTATAGAAGCTTGTCAAACTTTTAGATGTCATGCCAAGTCTTTGCTTACTTCTGAGGAAGTTGAGGCACCACTGTACTTTCTTCATGTGCATTTATGTGCTTGGCCTAGGACAGATATTGGAAATGATAACACTGAGGAATTTAAGTTAATGACCCTCTCCACCTATGATCCCCCCCAATGACTTTCATGGACCTCTGGTTTCCTCCTCCTGAAGTCAATAATCAGCTCCTTGGTCTTGCTGATATTCAGTGAGAGGTTGGTGTTGTTTCAATCTCCATTGTATATGCTGATTTGTCATCACCTTCTATTTGGCCAACAACAGTGCTGGTGTCAGCAAACATAAATATGGCATTGGAGCTATGCTTAGCCACACAATCGTAAGTGTAAAGCAAGTAGACCAGGGGGTAAGCACATAGTCTTGTGCTGCATCTGTGCTGATGAAGATTGTAGAAGTGATATTATTACCAATCTAAATTGACAGGGGTCTGTAGGTGAGGAAATTGAGGATCCAATTATACAAGGAGGTATTAAGCCAAGGTCTTAAAACTTATTGGTTAGATTTGAGAGAATGGTTTTGAATGTCGAGCTATAGTCAATAAAGAGCATCCTGATGTATGCATCTTTGCTGTCCAGATCTTCCAGGTTTGTGTGAAGAGCCAATGAAATGGCATCTGTTGTGGACCTCTTGTACCAACAGGCATAGTAGAGCAGATCCAAGTTGTTTCCAGGCAGAAGTTGATATGTTTCATCACCAACCTCTCAAAATACTTCAACACAGTGGGTGCAAATGCTACTGAATGGCAGACATTGAGGCTGGTTACCACATTCTTCTTAGACACCAGTATAATTGAAACCTGCTTAAGGCAGGTGGGTATATCAGTTTGCTGAAGCGAGAGGTTAAAGATCTGGGCTGGATATTTTCCATGGGCTCACCCTCCTGAAAGATGCTCTGACATTGGCCTCAGGGACTGATATCACAGGGCCATCGGGGTCTGTGAGAGCTCTTCATGGTTCCTCCATGTTTTGACAGACAAAACTAGCATACAAGGCATTGAGTTCAACTGGATGCGAAAGCTTGTTATCACCTATGCTACTGCATTTCACTTTGCAAGAGATACAGCATTCAAACCTGCCATAGCTGTTGAGCATCCTTCAGTGATTATGGTTTGGTCTGTAATTGCCACTTTACTTGTGAGACGGCTCTCCAGAGATGGCGCCTGGACTGTCTGTATCTTACTCGATCGCCAAACCTGAATGCTTCTGATCTGGCCTTCAGCAGGTTGCGTATCTCTTGCTTCATCCAAGGTTGGGGAAGACTCTGAATGATTTTGTGGGGACACACACGTCTATGACTGTTTTTATAAAGTCTGTGACAATCGTGGTGTATTCAATCAGATCCTCTGATGGGTCCTTGAACTTGGCCAGCCTACCAACTCAAAGCAATCCCGTAGCCGTTCCGCCGCCTCTCACAATCACCTCTCAATTTTGGTATTGTGTGCTGGGCTTTCTTTCTAATGTATCTTGTGAAATAATTCATGTCTGTACACAATGATGTTGTTGGATGCACTGATGACTTTACTGGGATATAGGAAGCCTTCAATATTTTGTTCACACAAGAATATAAGGAACATGAATAGCAGCAGGTCAGTTGAACGAAGGACAAAGAAATAAACAGCAGCAGGAATGAAAAAAAGCTGTAAATGAGCACCTGTCATAATGGAAACAGAAGGAAAACTAAAAAGAGGTAGGAAAGATTGGATTAAGAAGGAGAAAGAACATAAGGAAGAGAAAAGAAAGGTAGGAAAAAATAAAAATAAGCACATTTTAAGACTGACCATCTGGAGGAAATTACCTAATGTTTTAAGCAGTTAGTTTTCAGTAGCAAAAAGTTAATTAGCAGTAAATTCCTTCTGTGTTTATTAAGGGGTAGTTAGACCAATGATGTCTGGACTGAGCTATTTACACTCATTGGCAACTTTATTAGGTACACTTGCACACCTGCAAATTAGCCAATTATGTGACAGCAACTTAATACATAAAAACATGCAGACATGGTCAAGTTGTTCATTTGTTGTTCAGACCAAACATTAGAATGGGGAACAAATGAGATCTAAGTGACTTTGCCTGTGAAGTGACTGTGCCAGACAAGGTGGTTTGAGTATCTCAGAAACTGCTGTTCTCCTGCTATTTTCACACACAACAGTCCCTAGAATTTACAGAGTGGTATGAAAAACAAACGAAAAAAAAAATCCAGTGAGTGGTAGTTCCGTGGGTGAAAATGCTTTGTTAATAAGAGTGATCGGAAGAGAATAGTTCAAGCCTTCAGGAAGGCTACATTAACCGAAATCATCATGCATTACAACATCGTAACACACATGTCGAACTTTGAGGTGGATAGGCTACAGCAGCAGAAGACAAATTATGTTCCACTCCTGTACCCAATAAGATGGTCACTAAGTGTACGTTTGGTTAAAATATCTACCATGCAAATACAGAAACCTTAACATCTTTCAATGAATCTCAACAGTGAGGCAACTACTGCTGTGCTGTTTTTGTGAAATCAGCCACAGAGCACAGCAGCCTTTGGATATGGTGGGCTACTTTATCCATAAATGACTGTGTGCACACTGAGTATTGCTAATATTTTGACAGCAAAATACAGCAGGACCTCAGGGTCTCCAAGGTACTGGAAACTGCTGTTGTGACTACAAGTTTTTGAATTTGCAGAGGGCAAGTTTAACCAGAATGTAAAACAGAATGTAGAAAGTTGTGATCAGGATAATAAAGAGATTGCAA
Organism: Hypanus sabinus; assembly: GCF_030144855.1. NCBI lineage: Eukaryota > Metazoa > Chordata > Chondrichthyes > Myliobatiformes > Dasyatidae > Hypanus > Hypanus sabinus. The sequence goes on along the minus strand of NC_082730.1, from coordinate 32,025,396 downwards.
AAGGTATCACTTGAACTCTCCCGTGGATACACAGTACCTGGTTCTTTGAGCAATAGCATTATTTTCAAGATACAAGCTGCTTTCAGGTGCATCTGGGACAGTGCAAACCATGAGTATGCCATATGAATACACATTATTTCTAAATGTGCCAGATTTAATATTTGATCTAAAGTCAATCTACCTTTTATCTCCTTCACCACCTTCTCTGCAACTTAATTCCTCTTTCCCAGTTCTGACGAACGGACTCTGACGTAAAATGTTAACTCTTCTTTGTTCTCCGCAGATGCACTTGACCTGCTGAGATTTTTCAACTTTTTTTGTTTTAATTTCAGACTTCCAGTATGTGCAATTTAAAAGAATATATATTCACTGAACAAGTAATCTTTGTCAAGGAATTTTGTCTTACCTTGAGCAGAGGAAACATATTTAGAATTTCAGTTTCCAAATAAGGTGCTTCACTGAACACAAGATCTTCTGCAGATAATGGAAATCCACAGCAACACACAAAAATGATGGAGGAGTTCAGCAGGTCATGCAGCAACTATAGAAGGGAATACACAGCCTGAAACGTCAACTGTTTATTCCCCTCCACAGACTCTGCCTGACCTGCAGAGTTTTCTCAGCATTTTTAAGGTGCTCTTGTGACCATGAATTAAAGGTGGAATCAGGAAACTCTAGCAGCAATTTATCTGGAGTCAAAGAGGTGAAACATCCTTCACTGGAACATTGCACAACTATTTTTGACCCAGCTATGAAAGGAAATTTGATTAGGGGCAGAAGGTGTTTTACAGAAAGAAATATCTTAGGGACTGATAAAGGGGGTAGGGAGGAGTAAAGCCTTGGTAATAAATTTTAGAGCCTAGGGCCTGGGTGAATGAAACCTCATATATTAAGGTGGTGAAGACGTTTGATCTATATGAGACCAATTAACAGGAGGTATGATCTTAGCGAGTTGTAGGGTTGGGGATTTCCAGAAGGAGAACAAATGGTGAAGAGATGGTTGATGCAGTGGAATTTAGTGAGGGCAAATGAAGGACAATAAGCACAAGGGTGTTTGGACAACAAAGTAGTGCAAATTTGGAAAAAGCCAGCAGAAAAAGAGGCTCTCAACATTTCACATTTTGCAGCCCGAGACTGAGATACTTTTAAAAGTTCCTGCACTAACTATAACTTCACAAGTACTTTATACATCACTTAACATACTATTGTGCAGAGGCATTTGTCATCATTGGCAGAAGCAGACAGTATTTTCATTCACCTAACAGATTTTTAAAGTTAGTGACATTTTAACCTCATTTGTCAAGATATCAGTGCAAGGAAAATAAGTTGCCTAACAAAATCATTTAAGCCATGAGCTGAATGGCGATGCAGAATGCAATCAGATAACTCGAGGTTTGCTAGGACAAAAGTACTTTAAATGGCCATTGGTTTTGGAATATCACAATTACATATATACTTATTGTTTGATGTTTTGGAAGTGGTATGTGACAAACAGGGTGGAGCAACTCAAATCTCTTTATTTGATCAACAGAATCTCCTGAGGCATCTAAAAAGCCATCTTTGATAAGGCTTAGTTTTGACTTTCAAAGTGTTTAACATTCAAGATTATTTAATGTCATTTCCAGTGCACAAGTGTAATGAGAACAAAATAATAGTTAGTCCAGCTCCGATGCAGTGTAAAAAAAAACACAACAAGATAAAGGACACAATCCTTTTTTTAAAAAGAACAATAGATATAAAATACACAAGCTGGCTTATATACACAGAGTGGTTGTATATCTATAAAGTGTCTATAGGCACAGGAGTGTTTGTACATAAGGTGATTCTGACTGGAAAATATAAAGTAATAGGGATGGATGGGAGGTGTAGAGGGATGGGATGTGTAGAGGTTTGGGTGGTGTAGAGGGATGGGAGGTGTAGAGGTTTGGGTGGTGCAGTGGGGATGGGAGGTGTAGAGGTTTGGGTGGTGTAGAGGGATGGGAGGTGTAGAGGTTTGGGTGGTGTAGAGGGATGGGAGGTGTAGAGGTTTGGGTGGTGTAGAGGGATGGGAGGTGTAGAGGTTTGGGTGGTGTAGAGGGATGGGATGTGTAGAGGTTTGGGTGGTGTAGTAGGGATGGGAGGTGTAGAGGTTTGGGTGGTGCAGTGGGGATGGGAGGTGTAGAGGTTTGGGTGGTGTAGAGGGATGGGAGGTGTAGAGGTTTGGGTGGTGTAGTAGGGATGGGAGGTGTAGAGGTTTGGGTGGTGTAGTAGGGATGGGAGGTGTAGAGGTTTGGGTGGTGCAGTGGGGATGGGAGGTGTAGAGGTTTGGGTGGTGTAGAGGGATGGGAGGTGTAGAGGTTTGGGTGGTGTAGAGGGATGGGAGGTGTAGAGGTTTGGGTGGTGTAGAGGGATGGGAGGTGTAGAGGTTTGGGTGGTGCAGTGGGGATGGGAGGTGTAGAGGTTTGGGTGGTGTAGAGGGATGGGAGGTGTAGAGGTTTGGGTGGTGTAGAGGGATGGGAGGTGTAGAGGTTTGGGTGGTGTAGTAGGGATGGGATGTGTAGAGGTTTGGGTGGTGTAGAGGGATGGGAGGTGTAGAGGTTTGGGTGGTGTAGTAGGGATGGGAGGTGTAGAGGTTTGGGTGGTGCAGTGGGGATGGGAGGTGTAGAGGTTTGGGTGGTGTAGAGGTTTGGGTGGTGTAGAGGGATGGGAGGTGTAGAGGGATGGGAGGTGTAGAGGTTTGGGTGGTGTAGAGGGATGGGAGGTGTAGAGGTTTGGGTGGTGTAGAGGGATGGGAGGTGTAGAGGGATGGGAGGTGTAGAGGTTTGGGTGGTGTAGAGGGATGGGAGGTGTAGAGGTTTGGGTGGTGTAGAGGGATGGGAGGTGTAGAGGTTTGGGTGGTGTAGAGGGATGGGAGGTGTAGAGGTTTGGGTGGTGTAGAGGGATGGGATGTGTAGAGGTTTGGGTGGTGTAGTAGGGATGGGTTGTGTAGAGGTTTGGGTGGTGTAGAGGGATGGGTTAGTAGGTGGAGGTGTTGATTAGCCTTTCTGCTTGGTGAAAGTAACTGTTTTTGATGTTGGTGGTCCTGGCATGAATGCTATGTAGCCTGCATGATGGGAGTGGGAGAAACAGTTCATAGGCAGGGTAGGGTGGGATCTTTCCTGATGTTACTGGTCCTAATCTGGAATCTTTCTCTATACATGTCCTTGATGGTGGGTATGCCAGTGCTGATGATACGCTGGACAGTTTTGACAACCCTTGTTAGAGCCGTTCTATCTGCCGCAGTTTAGTTTTCTGGTGGGGAGAGGGGAAGGAATACAAGTTGGCGGGTGATAGGTGACATCAGGTAGGAGGAAGTTGAGTGGGTGGGGGAGAAGGGATGAAGGAAGAAGATGGGGGGTTGATAAGTGGAAGAGGTACAGGGCTGAAGAAGGATAAATCTTATTGGAGAGGACATGGAAGAAAGTGATGGAGGAGGGGAACCAGAAGGGGTTGATAGGCAGGTGAGGAGAAGAGGAGAGAGGGCAACTAGAATGGAGAATGGAAAAAAGAAACAAAGGAGGGAGGGTTGACAATTTTGGAGGTTGAGGAACTCATCATCACCATTGATGCTGCCCTCACCAACATCTCTTCCATTTCCTACACATCTGCCTTCACCCCATCTCTCCACTGTTGCAACAGAGATGGAGTTCTCCTTGTCTTTACCTACCACCCTATGACCTACAGATGGCAGCAGGAAGAAGCTGTTCTTGAATCACTGAGTGTTTGCCTTTATGCTTCTGTACCTCCTCTCTGATGGTACAATGGGAACTAGACATAGCCTGGGTGATGGGGGACCTTAATGATCCATGCTGCCTTTTTGAGGCATCACTCTTTGAAGATGTCCTGGATACGATGTAGCACCCATGATAGAGCTAAGTTTACGACACTCTGCAACTTATTGTGATCCTGTGCAGTATCCCTGCCCAACACCCCCCCATACCAGATGGTGGTACGGCCAGTTAAAATGCTCTCCATGGTACATCAGTACTGTGATGATGAGGACAAACTCAGGCTGGAGGAGTAATACCTCATTTTCCATTTGGGTAGCTTCCCATTTTGATCATTTTCTCCAACTTCTAGTAATTTTTACCATTTTGGTTTCCCTTTCATCCCTTCTTTTCTTCTTACCATTCCATCACCATTCTCTGGTTCCCCTCCTTCCCTTTCTTCCATGATCCATTGTCCTCTCCCATTAGATTCCTTCTTCTTTAACCCTTTACCTATTCCACCTATCTCTCCCCACCCTCAGATTCTTCTTTATACTGCTGACTTGCTGAACTGATCCAGCAATCTTTGAGTGTTGCTCAAGATTTCCAGCATCTGCAGAATCTCTTGTGTCTCTGAAAGAATCACAGCTTCTTTAAATAATAGCTTCAGACAGCAATTGTCTTTAGCCTCCACTGCAAACTCCGTAGCTATTGTTCTGGTTAGTTTAGTTCCTCACAATTTCATCAATCCAAGTTCAAAATAAATTTATTATCGAAGCACATACAGTGTTTATAAAATGTATTCACCCTCTTTGGAAGTTTTCATGTTTTATTGTTTTACAACATTGAATCACAGTGAATTTAATTTGGGTGTTTTGACACTGAGAACAGAAACTGACTCTTTCCCGTCAAAGTAAAAACAGATCTCTACAAAATAATTTAAATAAACTACAAATATAAAACGCAATATAATTGATTGCATAAGTATTCGCCCCCTTTAACATGACAAAATAAATCATCACAGGTGCAACCAACTGGTTTTAGAAGTGACATGATTAGTTAAATAGAAATCACCTGGGTGCAGTCAAGGTGTTTCAATTGATTGTAGTAAGAATACACCTGTATCTGGAAGAACCAACTGCTGGTGAGTCAGTATCAAAGCAACAATACACTATGAAGACAAAAGAACACTCCAAGCAAATCTGCAAAAAAGGTTATTAAACAGCACAAGCCAGGAGATGGATTAAAAAGAAAATTTCCAAGTCACTGAATACCCTTTGGAGTGCAGTTAAGTCAATCATCAAGAAATGGAAAGAATATGGCACAGTTGTAAATCTGCCTAGAGCTGGCAGTCCTCAAAAACTGAGCGACTGTGCAATAAAGGGACTAGTGAGTGCATTTATCTCCTTTTGTTTAAGGCCTGGATGGTTAAGGGGTAATAAATGTACCTGAACATGGTGGTGTGGGTCCTGAGGCCACACTCATGATGTATCTTGTTCATGATGACAGCAGTGAGAAGAGAGCATAACCTGGGTGGTGGAGTCCCTGATAATGGATGCTGCTTTACTGCAACAATAACATTGAATTTCTGACCAAAACCACAACTTAAACATCTCATCTTTAGTTTAAATCTTTTCATCTCTACTGCCACTTTGTTCACCAAGATCATGGTGAATTTTATAGTTCTCACTTTTTGTACACCCTTACTCTTCACCCACTGTTTTTCAGTGTGGCTTTCAGAAAACCAGGCTCTAACCTCCATCCACCTGCCTCCTGCAATGTTCATCAAGATTTTATACTCCTTTTCAAACATCATTGGTACTGGTTTTGGCATCATTTCAAACTGAATGTCTGTAAAATGTATTAATGATGTTATATAAATGCATACAGATGTTTTTCCATTGGTGGTTTCTGTTTTTTGAGATTAAGTGAACAACCTTGTGCATGAATACATAAATTGAATTCATGATGTTTTCCTCTGTACTTGTGCTGTTGTCAAGATTTGGAGAAAAACTTGAGAAAATCTATTTTACAAATTACAGGCAGACACAAAGCTATTATTCACTCATTCCCTTTTTCTGCAGCCAACTTTTGAATGTCATCAACTTTTTGTTGGTTTGGTTCCTTCTCTGTGTTTCTACCTATAAATCTTTGCTGTAAATATTAATTGATTCAGATAGAAAATAAAACATGACATTTATAATTCAAGTTGTAATATTCCAATAAAGCTTTCTTATCAAAAGATATTTGGAAATTCAGAAATCATTCCTTATTTGCATTGTTGGCCTATATCTCCAAATAACAAAAGGGTCTTTGATGGTATCAGTGTCTCCACATGGATTACAACTAATGTCAGATCATTTTAACAATGATAAAGAGGGTATTATCCTTAGAGAATGTATTAATTAATCAACATAGATGCAAGAAGCTATTACCAGTCAATTACAGCTTGGTGTAAGCAATAAAGAGAGTCAATTAGGAGTCACATAAAGTAATTGCATTTGTTCCAACTGGATGAGCTTTTATTTAAATTGTAATTAACTTGAGGTAGAATTTTGAAGTTCACGATCAGCATTCAAGATCAGACAAGGGAAAAAACAGCTATGCTATGCACAAAATAGGAAAATAAAAGTTGATTTACCCAAGAGTAATGTCTTTGCACAGAGTTGTAAGAACTTGGCAAGTGTCAGGTTCATTACCATATAAGTTGACATTCCCAGTCCACATTCATTAAAATACATCAACACTTTTAGAGTGTATGCTTTCAGTAGATCTCATGCCCTTTCCCAACACACAAAGCTAAGTAGTGAATTTCTGTTTCACAGGAAATCCACCTTGACAGTAAAGTAGAATTATTCAAGCGAAATGTCACTGATATGACTGCAGTGTGGACTTGGCAATCTGATGTCAAATAATTGAAGCTTTCATTTCTAAACCTTTTAGTGCAAATTATTTGTAATCAAGAATACTGTTGTTATTCAATTGTTTTCCTCTTTGCAGGCACAGCTCATTGTACAGATTTCAGAGGTCGAGGACTAGTATTATTTGGAAAAAATATACAGGGCTCATCAAGCAGAGAATGAAGCTTAAGAAAAGATTTGATTGGGAGAGTGTTTATAATCATGACCACCTTTGATTTATAAGAGACAAAAGCATAAATGTTGGAAGAGCTCAGCCCATTAGTATCAGTTCTGAGGAAGGGTGTCTGAACAGAGAGATGAATTGGTTTCTCTATCCACAGATACTGTTTAACTGAGTTATTTAAGTAATTTTGTTTTTAATTCATATCTGCAGTTTTATTTGTTTTTGCATTAATATAGAGAACATAGGTGTTTGTAATCAGAAGATACAGATTTCGGGTGATTGGCAAAAGAACCAGCAGCAAAATGAAGATCACTTAGTAGATTGATTTCAGTGATGGGAGGATAGATAGATAGATAGATACTTTATTCATCCCCAAGGGGAAATCCAACATTTTTCCAGTGTCCCATACACTTATTGTAGCAAAACTACTTACATACAGTATTTAACTCAGTATAAATATGATATGCATCTAGAATCACCCTCCCAAAAAGCATTTGAGTAACATTTGAGAGAAAAAAATATAGACCTATATTGTCTAGCTTTTAAGGAATGAGAGGTGATCCCACTGGCATTCTGATCTTTAGAAGCTGGTCAGTTTGACAGAGGAGATGCCAAAGGCTACTTCCACCCTGGAAACAGAAATGGAGAATGTGGTGCTGGTCTTGGGATAAAGGATAAAACACTTCTGCTTCAGACAAGGTAAAATTTTGTCGTTCTCAGGGTTGTGAATAATTAGAATTCTTGACATGGCAAGTGTTGAGTATGCTTAGTTAATGAGTGTATTCTGGACTGAGAATGATAATTATTTTGGCTTTATGGGGAATTAATGCATACAGTATAGGGGGAAGGTGGGGCTGATTGTGCAGGATACCCTGAAGGTTAACTTCTAGGTTGAATCAGTGGTGCAGAAGGTGAATACAATGTTGGCATTCATGTCCAGAGGTATAGAATAAAAGAGCAGGGATGTGATGTTGAGGCTCTATAAGGCACTCGTGAGACTACACTTGGAATATTGTGTGCAGTCTAGGGCTTCTTATTTTAGAAAGGATATACTGACATTGGAGAGGGTTCAGAGAAGGTTCACTAGAATGATTCCAGGAATGAAAGTGTTACAGCTCTTGGGCTGTATTCCCTGGAGTTCAGGAGAATGATGGGTGATCTCATAGAAACATTCCAAATGTTAAAAAGCTTGAACAGGTTAGATATGGCAAAGTTATTTCCCATGGTAGGGGGAGTCTAGGATAAGAGGGTACAACTTCAGAATTGAAGGATGTCCATTTAGAACAGAGATACAGAGTTGCCACATGTGGCTGTGGAGGCCAAGTCATCGGGTGCATTTAAGGCAGAGATAGATAGGTTCTTGATTAGCCAGGGCATCAAAGGGTATGGGGAGAAGGCAAGGAAGTGGAGATGACTAGATGAATTGGATCAGCTCATGATTGAATGGCGGAGCAGACTTGATGAACTAAATGGGTTACTTCTGCTCCTATATCTTATCATCTTATTGTAGCTAAGTTTATTGATTGATGATACTAAATTGGGTGGCACAGCGAATTGTTCAGAAGATACAGAGTCTTCAGAGAGATACAGATAGTGTAAATGAGTAGGCAAGTGTCTGGTAGATGGAGTAAAATGTTGGTAAATGCAAGGTCGCCCCCTTTGAAAGGAAAAATGAAACAGCAGATTATTTTTTTAAATGGTAAAATATTGCAGCATCCTGCTGTGCAGTGTGACTTGTGCATGGACTGTAAAAGATTAGTTTGCAGGTGCAAAAGACTATCAAGAATGCGAACAGAATGTTGGCCTTCATTGCTAGAGGGATTGAATTGAAGAGCAGAGAGGTTATGCTGCAACTCTACAGGGTACTAGTGAGGCTGCACCTGGTGTACTGCATGCAGTTCTGGTCTCCTTATTTGAGGGAGGATATACTGGCTTTGGAGGTGGTCCAGAGGAGGTTCACCAGGTTGATTCCAGAGATGAAGGGGTTAGACTACGAGAAGAGATTGAGTTGCCTGTGACGGTACTCGCTGGAATTCAGAAGACTGAGAGGAGCATATAGAAACATATATAGTTATGAAAGGGATAGATAAGATAGAAGCAGGAAAGTTGTTTCCACTGATAGGTGAGACTGGAACTAAGGGACATAGCCTCAAGATTTGGGGAGTAGATTTAGGGCAGAGATGAAGAGGAAATGTTGTGCCCAGAGAGTGGTGTATCTGTGGAATTTCTGTGGAAGCTACAACAATAAATACATTTAAGACAATGATGGATATATTTTTGCATTGTAGGGAAATTATAGAGAAAAAGGCAGGTAGGTGGAGATGAGTCCACGGCCAGATCCATGATCTTATTGAATGGCGGAGCCGGCTCGATCATCCAGATGGCCTGCTCCTGCTCCTATTTCTGATGTTTTTAACACATAGTTATTTGAGTTACTATTCCCTTCCAGTTAGCTTGAACCAGTCTGGCAATTCTCCTTTGACCTCTCTTATTACCAAGGTGTTCTCACCCACAAAACTGTCGTTCACTGGATATTTTTTTTTTAGCAGCCTGCTCTGTAAACTCTAGCGACTTGTGTGTGAAAATACTACATCAGCAGTTTCTGCGGTACTCAGAACACCCTGTCTGACACCAACAATTATCCCATTGTCCAAGTCACTTGGGTCACATTTCTTCCCCATTGTTGTCTGATCTGACAAACAACTGAACCTCTTGACCATGCCTGCATGCTTTAATGCATTGAGTTGCTGCCATGTAAATGGCTGATTAGATTTTACATTAACGAGTTGTACAGGTGTACCCAATAAAGTGGCCGTGGAGTACAAGTACTAATTTTTTTTTTCTTCATGCAGAGGCCGTACGTTCGGGCAGTGACATTGTGAAAGAAAAGAAATGTAACTAAAATGCACTAAATTCATTGTGAATCATGTACTGTATCTCTGCTGGAGCCATATGTCACATTATGAAAGATAAATATAGCTGTTGAAAGCCAGTCATCTAAACCTCAGAATATAATTGCAGAAACTCTTGGGACAGATAATTACACTTTCATTGAAATTTATGGTGCAGAAGCCCCTTGCCCATTGTGTGAATGGGAGCCAAAGCAAAATAAGAGCAAGCTCAACCAATTTCATTGTCTGTATACAGGAATGTGGGTAGCCTTTCACTGGTTACCTTTTAAATGTGTTGAACATTTCTTTCTCTATCATATTTCAGACAATTTACATCATACTGTTATCATCCTCTGGATGAGAATATTTTCCCTGAACCTTTCCCTAATGTTTTATAGAATTATCTAAAATATATGTTGTATTTTTTCTAAACTTCAATGCACTTTGATTAAATCACCCTCAACCCCTTCCAAAGAAAGAAAGCTCAAGTAATCTTTCTCAATTCTTAAAATTATGTAGTCACGGTGGAAACATTGTAAAGTCACATTCTTCCAGTCATTCAGAATACCTTTGCAGTGGCCTAACTAGTCCTTCATGTAATGTTAACTTCCACACTCTTATATTCCTTGTTAATAAAGGAAAGTATCCTTCACTGAATCCTGAGCTGAGCCCAAAGGGAGCTACCAATATGTTAGCCTGGGTGGAACTGTCCATGCTTTAACTTCATCTGAGAACACCTGTAAGTCTTCTACCTCAGTTGCGATTTGCGAGTTTATTGAACATGCATCATGCTCCAATATCCACTTGACTAGTCCACTGAAATGCTTCTTTGGTCAAAGCCTTGTTCCTCACCTCTCAAATTTTCCATTGCCTGACAACTTAATCAGAACTCTTCAGACTAAATCAATAGAAGGAAAAGACTTTGCCTTGGAGAACCACATTGCAGTCTTTCAGTCACTAAAACATCCAATGACTATTGTATTTTGCTTCCTGCTACTGAGTCAATTTCAGATTCAACTGATCAGTTGCCATGTGATTCAAATAACTTCTTTTTCAGTCAGTTTTCCACATGGAACTCAGTCAAAATGTGGCTAAATAAATATTTCTTCCTCACCTTAAAAAGTTCAGTTTCAACCTTGCCTTAAATAAATCAGTATCAATTACTCTTTATTAATCTATTTCTTTCAAAATTCCTCCAGAATTTAGTCTTTTCATTAATTTGTTCATTAGTGATGCTCTGCTGACTGGTAATTAATTGTTCAGTCTCTATCTTTCCCAGTTCAGAAGCAATGGCCATTACATGAAACCTTCCATTCATCCAGCCGTGAGGTTTTTATGGTTAGTTCATGTCTTCTGCATCAATGGACAGGGTGCTTTTTCAGCCTTTCGAAAGTCCTACACTTCCCTTTGTTAACTGCGTGCATTTCAAGTATTTATGAAACATCTTTGTGAGCAACTTGATTTGACCTGCCAATATTTTTTCATGTACTTCATTTTAAGTTTCTGCTGTCTGTAAAATTTCAGTTTGTTTTTGTAAAGATAACAGGGATAAGGAATTAGATTGATTCATAATCTGGCAATACTTGCCAGACGTATCTGAATATAATTACATAAAATAGTCATACATGTTAACCAAAAGAATAATGTGCTAACATGCAATATATGTGGCTTGCATTTGTGGTCTTCCTGAACTTATCAAGGTTACATGCATAGGCTGATATGCATCTACTTCAAAAAGCTTTCTTTCATCTCCTAGATTCAGCTTTGTGCTATTTTTATGGTTAGTTCAATGACTCCTTAGAAGGAGGCACTAGGGAGGTAACATCTTGCAATCACACATGCAGATATTGAAGTACCTGACTTCTCTCATTATGACTGAATTCATTATAATTACAGCATTCCTGCCCGTGGTGTCCAGCTAAACTGTACAAAGTACCATAGTTTTAGTGCCATTTGTACTTTTTAAAGGAATATATAAAAGTTACTATTTCTCTTAGTTCTCAAATTTGCAAATGACACAAAGGTTGGTGGTGTTGTCGATAGTGTAGAGGATTGTCGAAGATTGCAGAGAGACATTGATAGGATGCAGAAGTGGGCTGAGAAGTGGCAGATGGAGTTCAACCCGGAGAAGTGTGAGGTGATACACGTTGGAAGGACAAACTCCAAGGCAGAGTACAAAGTAAATAGCAGGATACTTGGGTAGTGTGGAGGAGCAGAGGGATCTGGCGGTACATGTCCATAGATCCCTGAAAGTTGCCTCACAGGTAGATAGAGTAGTTAAGAAAGCTTATGGGATGTTAGCTTTCATAAGTCGAGGGATAGAGTTTAAGAAACGCAATGTAATGATGCAGCTCTATAAAACTCTAGTTAGGCCACACTTGGAGTACTGTGTCCAGTTCTGGTCGCCTCAGTATAGGAAGGATGTGGAAGCACTGGAAAGGGTACAGAGGAGATTTACCAGGATGTTGCCTGGTTTAGAGAGTATGGATTATGATCAGAGATTAAGGGAGCTAGGACTTTACTCTTTGGAGAGAAGAAGGATGAGAGGAGACATGATAGAGGTGTACAAGATATTAAGAGGAATAGACAGAGTGGACAGCCAGCACCTCTTCCCCAGGGCACCACTGCTTAGAACAAGAGAACATGGCTTTAAGGTAAGGGGAGGGAAGTTCAAGGAGGATATTAGAGGAAGGTTTTACACTCAGAGAGTGGTTGGTGCGTAGAATGTACTGCCTGAATCAGTGGTGGAGGCAGACACACTAGTGAAGTTTAAGAGATTACTAGACAGGTATATGGAGGAATTTAAGATGGGGGGTTATATGAGAGGCAGGGTTTGAGGGTCGGCACAACATTGTGGGCTGAAGGACCTTTAATGTGCTGTACTATTCTATGTTCTATGTTCCATGTAAGCTGTTTGCAAAACTGTATTTCTTACAAGATTATCACTGATTGATTGTTAGCAATCCTTGATATTTTTTCCCTTATATCTTAAAGTCTTATCCTTGCCACTGCTCGTAGTACCCACTATCTTCAGCTGTTGCAACAGTGGCCTTCCCTTGATTGTAAGGAAAGACACTGAGGATTTGATGTTAAGTTCCATTCCATACGTTTGAGGCGTTTAAACAGTTTGTGGCTGCCTGCAAAGAGAACTGGACAGCATAAGCAAATGAATGTCAAGCGATACTCAAATGCACCATATAACTGCCAGAAAAAGTCTATTTCTAGTAAAAGAATTTACCATTTCCACTTCATATTAAAAAGGTTTTACAACACCAATTCCATCATCACAAATACCATCCAAGACCATAAACATAACAGCATCATCACTTAAATATTACAAGAGTATTCCAGAGTCTGCTCATCATGGCAAAAAAAAAATCAGGTTGAGGGGTTAAATCAGCCATGATAGAATGCTAGAACAGACTCAAAGGGACAAGTGGGTCTAATTCTGCTCCTGTGTCCCATGATCTTATGATTCACACCCATCTCCTCAAGCTTTACTACTGTCAACAATGCACAATTTAGTCACGTGTTTGAATATCTTCTTTTCTGGAAGCATGCAGCTCCAGAAATCACTAAAAGAAATAATTTTAGAACTGCTATTCCACCCACTTTAACAACCACTGGAGAATCTTGGTTGCAGTACACACTACAATTTACATAATTATTCAATTACATTTTCTAAAATCATGATCTCTATGATCTTGGAGGAAAAGGCCATACAGCTTCCCTCCAAATCACACAATATATTACTGATCTTTTATCATCCCTGCGCAAAGTACTCAAACTCATGCCTCTGGCAACATTGAGGAGGAAATTATTGCCGGTCATATTTATATTGACCACTTTTTACAAATGAATAAATAAACACACTGCTTTCACATCACAAAAGATGTTTATTCTTGTATTTACTACACCATAATGAAAAATGTAAGTGTCCGAGACCCATTCAGAAAGTATATGGTTTTGTGACAGGTGGGGTCATTGTCCTAACATATTGCAGCTCATCTCAAAAGAACAATGGTTATCTCAGTAATATGATGACTCTCAATTCACATCAGAGATAACATTGGTCTTTCTATAATAACAGGCTCAGTTTGGAGCAAATTAATTCATACACACCTACAAGCAAGATTGAAATGCTTCATGTAGGTGTCTTTATATCTGGCAGATATGGCAGACTGTTATTAAATATCTTTGTATTTGATTAGACTAGAATTAAAAGTGTAAGCCATTTTGTGTGCTGGTGATACCATTTAATGTATGTAACTACTCATAAATCTATAGTCTGAGGGAGTTTTACAAAGGAGGAGCGAGGAGAATGTGATTCTTCATTCCTTTACATGCCTGAATAGGATTTGAAATTTAGATCTGCAGTTCGATACCAACATGCCTTCAGTTTATTGGACTTCAACAATGAAAGTAACTTATCAGGATTAATCATTGGTTAATCATGATTTTAAGTTGCACAGCTGAGCATACATCCCACATTTTCTTTTCCCCCTGCTGTTTCTCATTTGTTCTTGTGCCCAGTAGATAGAATTGAAAAAAAGGAAGTGATACCCTATGAGCAATCTTGGAGAATGTAAGGTCAGAACAGATTGGTCTGCCTTCACTTCTGCACCTTGATTGTTGCAGGTTGTTTGAGTCAGTGAGAAAGCTAAGAGTTGGGGAAGCAAGAGAACAATGTCTGGACTCCAATCTGAGACCTGATATAGGGAGACAACATAGTGGGTTATTGAAATTATCAAGAAGCCATTTGCTCAAGACCACAGTTCCACAATAGCATGCAATTAACGTACTAATGCGGGATCACATTCATTTGTGTAGGCTGCTCTGGTACGTTTCAAATACAAAGCAGATATTCAGATTAAAAGTCAATCAGTAAAAATGTAGCTGAGTAATACCAAAATAATCTCGCAAAACTTGCATGGCCTAAATGGATGAGAATGCTCGTACCAAATTAGAAAATGGCAAATTGCGGATTAGTCCCTGCAACAACATGTTTGAAAATTACTGAAATTTTATTTTATTTAGAAGTACAGCACAGAACAGGCCCTATGGCCCAACAAAACATGCTGCCCAGCAACACACCCATTAAACTCTAGCCTAATCACAGGATAATTTACAATGATCAATTAACCTACGAACCGGCACGTCTTTGGACAGTGGGAGGAAACCAGAGCACCCGAAGAAAACACATGCACACGTGGGAAGAACGTACAAACTCCTTACAGTTAGCGCCGGAACTGAGCTTGAAATTCCAACCACCTAGCTGTAATAGCGTTGCGCTGTTAAATTACCTTGACTCCGTCTATTTTGAATTCATATATTGAATATACCTTCAATATCATAACCAGTCAATAATTTTTCTATACATGCTTAAAATACACTTGGTGATACGCAATATTTCTGCAAGTTAGAGTGGCTGCTGATTTTGCACTGATATTTGTCTAGCTGTTCTTCAGTTATCATCTGCTCTTGTTTTCAAATGACATTGGCAGAGGACCAACAAATATCATTTAAAACTATAGTATTGCTAGGCAATATCTGAAATTAAAGCTGAAGTATGGTGCCATATATGTGAGGTTTATAGGTCTTAGAAATGTGACAAGGTCATACTGTCATTCATTATGAAGTTAAGGAGGTGCTAAAACATGATTATTCTGAAAATTATTGGTAGGGATCAATGTCTTTATTTCTTTCATCAAGTTAATCAGGGAGCCTTGTTCAAGCTTAAATATTGATATATTAGATTAATGTATGCTGTCAGTTTTCTGTGTCCAGAATGTATCTTAAAGCCATTAATATACATGGCACAATGTTCAATTACTGCATGTTGTTTTCAATCCTCAGAGTCATCTCTTAAAGTAAATCCTTGGATCCATCCAATTTCATTTTGCCCTTCAGCAACAGAAACTATGTGTGCAGAGACAACATTCAGATCAACCTCAGAAACAGTTCTTTTAACCCCTGTATTTTCTTCAAATTGTCAGATTTCAGAACATGTAGTTCAAATGGAACAGCAGCTTTCTCAAGCAACATACTGAGAAGACTCAAATTATTACCTCTGACCTTAGCTATATATTTAATTCCATAGTCACTAAATCTATAACCCTTCCTGGTATTTGCTTGAATGCCACCCAAACTGCCAACAGAGGCTTCATACTTAAACACGAGATAGGTTTCAGATGTCGTATGTGCCTCCATAATGTCACTCCGGAAGCAGCTCGTTTACTTCTGGAATTGTCATCATTATTGAGACCCAGGATCCACCTGCTGGGGACACATAGAAACTGTGCATAAGCAGAAGTTAACCAATGGACAAACCACCCATCTGCCCGCTCTATCTGTGGAAGACTCTGGCTTCATTAGTCTCCTCAGAACCCACCAAGACTGGAAGCAAGTCATATCAAGTTTCATTCATCGAACAGCTGTTCTGTTTGATATACCGGTACATAAAAACCTTGATATTAAAACTCTCACCCTCATTTAGAAGTCCCTTCATAGTCTCACCTTTTCCTAATACTGTATGCTCTTCAAGTTTGATAACTGTGAAAGCTGCTTGTAGTTCTCCACTTTGGCTTTCTGAATGTAGTTAAATTTACTCCAGCAACTAACTTCTGGAATTCTCACATGAACCTTGATTTCTCCATCTTTCTTTCCTCTACTGAGTGCTCCCTGTAATCTTTTTGTCTGTGCTTTTGCTCATTTGCCTTACTATTTCCCAAATACAGCCCAGCATCAAATTTTCTGGAACATCTACAAGTGATTAATAATATAATAATCCCTTTCAAATATTCTGGCATGTTACTGACATTATACTGATGTTGCATTATCTGGAGCTCTAAGTCTCATTATCTATCCCTTGGAAAGTGAAGGCTTCACTGAACTTGGTGAAACATTGCTACCTGATGCAGAATTAGAACTTGAGTGCTTTAGGAAGCAGTGATGAAGGGCGACGACTTACAGGAAACCTGATGATTGATGATGGGAAAAGCAAGCAGGAATGAATACATTTTGTAGCTTATTTGAATCAAGGTCGTGTGCTGAATATTTTTCGGTTACTGAAAAATAAATGTTAAAAGTGCTTACCTCCATAGTCAGGCCACTGAGTTATTGGAAAAGTTGAAGTATGCACTCCCTATTCTTCAAGGAAAGCACCTGGATAGTGATCACAACATCTATTATATACAGCCAGAATAAAATTGGCAAATCCTAAGCACCATTTTAGATTAAATAAGGCAAACAAAACCAATAAAAACCATAACATTAAAACTAATGTCTGAAAGAACAAATTTAAATGGGAGGAAACTTACCTGGAATAAACCAGGGAGAGGGTGTTCAAGTAGATAATATAAGTCCCTAGCATACAAATCACAAGTTATTGAAAAATGACTTGGATGTAACAAATAGGATTCCACACAAGTACTTACTTGTTTTATAATGTGGTCAGTATTGCCAAACTTAGGCAATGGTGTTGCCATAAATTAATATATGTAAAAAGGCACTCATCTTTATAACTCTAGTGCTGGTCAAAACTACCTTAAGAATTTTTCCCACCATAGCTGTAACTGCAAATCAACATGAAACAACCTCCTTGTGAAATAAAATACTATTAAAAGAGGATATATCATACTGAGGAAGCAATAAATAGGAAGACTGCATTACAAATCTTCAAGTGAATTCACTGAGAATTGACTTGCACAAGAACCACTTCAGCTAGGAGTATGGCCTTACATTGGGACAGCAAGATTACTGAATTCATGCTTGTGTGAAATGTAAATATTATATTCAAATTATATTCTATCTTCTTGGTTATATTTAGTTAGCAAATGATGGATAACGTTTTCCTTGTATTTGTTGCTGTTGACTCATGGCAACCCGATGGATAGTGTAGTTGTCTATAAGGTTTTCATAGCAAGATATGGCAGTAGATTGCCAGCCCTTTCTTCTGCACAGATATTGATAAAGCCCAGGTTGGGACCTGGCTGGATTTGAACTCAGAACCACCTGCCTCAAAGTCCTGTGCTGATGTCACTACACCACCAGCAAAATCATAAACCTGAAAACTAGTTTCCAATTTTGGGAGTCATGATGCACAGAAGAAATAAACTGTAAAGTCACCGATGTTTAATAGGCATGTTGGCTTGTCAAGATGAGGCATTTACTTTGAATGAACAGACATAATTATATTTAAAGACTATTAGAATTTAATCAAATGGATTTCTTCTGGTCAAGATGGTGCTTCTGTAAAATGCTCCTTCAGTCAACATCTTCTGGATAGATCATGAAAACATATATTTCACTTCATTTATGTATTTTACATTTGTTTTTTGACTTGAATGTGATTCTGGAACTGTTGGAATCTGTGATTTTCAGTTTGGAGATTGGGTGTTCCAGCACTCTGCAGTCTCCCAGAGGGTTCCGGGAGGCCGAGGCAGCGTGTGCAAACTTCATGTTGAGAAGGCTGTGGGATGGGGCATGAGCCGATGTTCGACCCCATTTCACTGATTAAAGCGACAAGAGAGATTGAAACATTAGGGTGAATGCAGAAGGTGAGTGCCAGCTGCCTGCCTTTTGATTGCTGCTGGGATCACTCTACTACCAAGAATGAGACTACCTTTATTTCATTGGGGGATCTCTCTGCTCTGCTGCCAGAGAGGCAAGATTGCCTTTTGATGTCCGGGATTTGCTCTGCTACTGGAGAGGAAAAGGCCTGCTGCTGTGACCAGAGAATGTTACCCAGGTTTTCTGCATTTTGTAAATTGACTTCATTTTCTCCAATATGACAGTTTATGTTGAGTTTTTCTCCAAATCTCTCTAGTTTTTTCCATGTGTGGTGGAGTAGGATTTGGGGGTTGATGTGCCTGCTCCAATTTTGCATGGGAAGGAGTGATCTGGGGGCTTATGATAGCGCTGCCTTTATTTTCTATCTTGGTTCATGGCTATCTGGAGAAGAAGAGATTCAGAGTTGCATACTTTGACAATAAATTAACCTTTGAAATCCAAATTTGAAGAATTTGATCAATATGGGAAATAACATTTCTATGGTTTTCCTGCTCAATTTCCAGTTCAGACCTCTTAAAATAAGCAACACAGATTGTAGGCATAGAATGGGCTGTACAGATGAAATAAAACTCAAAGGCCAATGACTAATGTGGAGCAGAATTTAATTTTTAAAGCCTTGTAATAACACTGTCTACAGAAGCATTAAAAAGAAACATGGTTTAAAAAATTTGGCATTTTTCAAAAACAGTAACATCCAAAGGGCTTAAGTATTTATTTTCTCACTGCTGAAAGAGTGTTCTTGCTATATTATGTGGTTCTGCAAGTTTATGTCAAACAATTTAAATGAAATGTCTTGTATTGTGTAATTTCCAAAACAGGACTATAACTGCTAATGCACAATGCACGTAAGGAAAAAAACATGTCATCTGGACCTATTGCACAATTGACAATAAATTGTGCCTTTTGATCATATTGAAACCCCACACAGTGAAAAGGTGAAAAGTCACAGTTATAATTCACTTACATCCAAAAGGTCTAAAGAAACTGTTGATAAACCATGCAACATCTTTCTGGTTTTGACGGTGTGACTGTAAGCTTTTCAGTCATACACACAGTACTAATATTTACAATTCCAGATGTCAAATACAATTGTGGCAAAACACTACCACACCTGTACAATTCAGAAAATTAGTAAAGGTACATGAATTTGTATGTTCATGGTGTTGTTTCTGCTCACACTTTCATCGTGGAACTCATCTCTTCCTAAATGTTAAAAGATCACTTACTACCTAATTCCTGACCAAAGTACCAAATTTACCCAACAACAGAGGAATCAACATCACATATATGAATGCAGTACTGATTGCCCAGTTCCCTTATTTGCAAGAGTGAAAACACCTGCAGTTCTATAATATACATTTGCCAGTTTAAAACAGATTTAAATCTCAAACAAGAATAACCCTTCCCCCTAACTATGATATCATCCAACTATCCCCAAATTTTAGTCATTTTTCTTTCAGTTTTAACTCTCCTTATACTGGCAAATCATTTCTAAGATCAGTAGCAACAGGGAAGTCACCCAAGAAGGCTGTTTTTAAGAGGGAAAAAAAAGCTATACACTGGGAATCAAAGAAATTAATTGTGCTTTGATCCATGTGCTTCATTTTAACCAGAATGTGATAATCTGTAAGCTAATATAAAAATGGAAGCAGAACCAGTTATTAGGACTTCAAACATATTTGTGAATTTACACATTTACATAATAGCTCAGGAAATAATCTGCACATTTCACTATTCCTTTTGGAAAAAAAAGGAAATTAAAGTAATCAAAAAGCAAAAAAAAAACTACAGATGGAAATCAAGGTAATATTTCAGATTCATGGCCATTCATCAGATCATATTGACGAAAAGGGCATCAAGCTGAAACATCAATACTCACTTTCCAAAGGTGCTGCCTGACCTGCTGAATATGTCCAGCATGTTCTGTTTATAATTACAAATAAAACAGTTTTTGCTTTAAATTCAATTAAAAATTAACATTTGTTATTTAATATTTCCAGAGTGACATATACACAAGTACATTATAATTATGACAGAGTGGTTTTCAATAATTGTCCTTTAAATAAAGTAATAAAAACAAATAAAAAAGAAATTTGCAATTTTCACATTAATAGCTAAAAAATCTGAAATAAAATTACTTAAAATCTAATCAAATTTATCTGTGGCATCCAAAACTATCATAATTTTTCTACCTTTTCTTTGTATTGACTTACTAAATGCCTTCAGATGATTTTTTTTTTGAGGAAGGACACCACAGAATGAAGAAAGACATAAAAGTAAGCAAATACTGCATTTTATAAACTGACCAAAAACAATCAAGGGAATAAACAGCATAAAGCTGACCCAGAGTCCCGACTGTAAAAAGACTTATAGACTTGTAAATACTAGTTCAAGTTTCAAGCCTGATTCCCAAGAATTTATCTGTAAGGTGTTGCCCAACCTAACAGGCAGGAATTGCCTGATAAAGATTGTGAGCATCCTGGCTATCAGAGTAATGATGCATCTGGCTTTATCTTGTGGGATGCAGCTCATATCAGTGGACTGGAAGCAGCAATGTCTCCTGAAAACAGGATCAGTAAGAAATGTAGGTCATTTCAATCTTAGAATATTTGAAATTTTGTTAGGGGGTCAAGGCTAATTTGTACATCAATTCCATTTATCCATACCTATTTATGTCCTTACTCACAGTAATAGAGGTACATTATTCAGTCCTTGGCTTGTCTGCTACTCTGATATATTGTTCTAAATCTGGACTTCAATTTCATTTACCTATCTTTTCTAAATTTTCCTTGTGAATAATTGAAAACAATCAGCAAACTGAGAGTGACATCAGCTTTTGTGATTTGCATTAACAGTCCAGTTAATGGGAAAACATTTCCTGTGAATTAACACCATAAAATCAGTCTCTCAAACCAGTAAGGGTGATCATAAATTAGGTTAAAAAAGGCTAATTTCAGAGATTTCACTTCATGTTAGCCATCAACAGGAAAATCTGTTTCTCAGGTCTCATATATATTATATATATTTTTATAAAATATATATGTATATATATATTTTAGATGCACAAAACATTTTAAGAACTCTAGAGCCCATAAGTTATTCGCAGTTCAAGAGGGAAATAAAAGATATGTTCAGAACTTTTCACAACCACCCTGTTTAAAGCAAAATACAAATATTGCAATATTTCCTCAACTTTACATAAATAGAATAGGTCAAAAGGCACATAAATGAAAATGATATACCTGAGAAACATATTTTAATCTTGAATGGCTTCAGTACATTTTGAAATCATTATTGGCAATAGAATTGTTTTATTTAATATATATCATTAGTGCTCATCATAAAGCAGATCTTTTAAAAAATTATAAAGATGTTTTTCCCCACATTCTACATTAAAAGGAAATATTTTGCTTATCAAAATGATAATTAGTAGAAATCAAAAATATTTAAAATGATTTCACCTCATGGATACAGCTGAAACTTACAAAAAAATTGGTGAATTTAAAACAAAGATTAAGAGAAGTGTATATTTATACAATAATCACAATAAAAATATTGTGAATTAGATGCTGGCTGTGCTTAAGAATGAGTAAAATTTAACTAGTCTGCTTTATGCACACTAAGCCCAAATGTTGTAACTAATTTTCTAAACATAAACTCACAGTAGTTCAAGTTAAGGACACATACATTATAATTATTAAATAGAAATACACTTTATAATGCCTTTTAAATCCTTTTCTATTAAGAACTATGTATAACCTAGTATCAAAGATTTAACAAGGCTTCATTAAGAGCACACCGAGGAAGACCTCAGTCTTGCCCAACTTAGTATATTACAATAATAGCTTAAGAAAAGCTTCAAGTAAATAGAAACTACTTTCACAGTAGTTGAAACTCTAGTTGTCTTAGCCAATAGTGCTTCTGTGCTATTGACCTGTAAGACTGCAGGGAGTTTTAATCACTTCTCAATGCTTTTGCTAACCACTTATCGTCTGTAGTGATTAGGTGCATCTGCAAACATGTACTTAAGTCTGTAGGCTTCTGCTAGGAGCAAACCAACTTCTTCATTACCCCAGTGGATTGTCGGTAGATTCTGCAACAACATTAGTAGACCCTTCAAATGAAGAACACAGATTTCAGCTTGGTATAGAAAAATCAAGACAGACACAAAGATTGCCTCTTGTTAAAACTAGTGATTCTAAACACAGAAATGGCTTAAAAAATGCATAACCAATAGCCTATTAAACTTTACAAAATAACTCATTTATGAAACACAGTTTGAAATCATTGCTAAGATGATAAGTATACTGGACTATGATATTATCAAGCAATGCAAAAAATTTGACTTTCAATCTGGGTGTCTTACAAAAAATCAGAAGTAATTGCATATTATTTTCAATAAATAACAAAACTTGCAATAGAAGGATTGCAGAAGGAGAATGCAAAGCTATCACTCAGAAGGCACTGTGTAATAATGGTGATTAGAAAGGAGATCGTGTGATTTACTTTTGCATTTGCATTTGCCTACTATCGTAAATACTACAAAGTACTTAGAAATATGCTCATTACCATTTAACATCACCCCATTTTTGGATTACAGGTATTTTTAAAAAATCCAGATGAAGAAGAGCTTGAGAGCTTGGAAAAGGGTCAGTAACATCATGAAGGATCCTATCCACCCTGCTCATGGATTGTTTGTCCCACTTCCATCAAGGAGTTGTCTACGTAGCATCCACACCAGGATCACCAGACTCAAAATTAGTTACCGTCCCCAAGCAGTAAGGCTGATCAACATCTCTACACACTAACTCAACCCTCCACACTCCCAACCACCACTACTTTATAATTTCCTGTCAGAGTGCCCATTTGCACAGACATTCTTTTACCTCACATCACTTTATGGGCATACAATCAATCTATGTATACAAGTTATCTCACATATTTATATTTATTGTGTTCTTTATCTTAGTGTGCTCTTTTGTTCTGCATCAGATCAGAAGTAATAATTATTTTGTTCTAATTTACACTTGTGTACTGGAAATGACATTCAACAATCTTGAATATTAACTGGTATATGTCTGGGCAGCGATAGAAAAGCATTAAGGAGATAATATGAGACCTACTAAAGAAATTAAATAGAATGAACTGCAAAACTGTTAATAGAATGTGTAATTACATTGAAAGCTACATCCATAAACATTAAAACAAATCTTAACTCTGTCAACTTAGATATTAAAATAATACGATCATAACCCTAATTTTCTTAACAAATAACACTTAAACTACTCTGTATTTCCTAAAGAAACAATTTTACCTATTTTTAAATAAGGAATCACTTGCTCATTATGGAAAACTATGGCAAATTAGTATGAACAACTCACCGTACACAATCATGGTGAATTAGTGCCATCTAATTAGGATCAACAGCATTATTCCATTTACTAATTACTTAAGAGGCATATTTCAATATTGTAAATTAGAATTGGGATCTACTGAGGTGTTAAATACACCTAAGTTTATCAGGAATATATTATCTATTCAATTAACAGCCTGCTGCTGAATTATGGGCTAAAAACCTCATATTATTAGAACTGTTTTCTTGTCAGATCTCAAGGACTTGTGTGATATGAGATTGGCTAATCTCAAATCAAATTCTACAGGTTTTTAAAATCACAATTGCCCAGATTTTCTATGCAATGGTGTATAACATACAATATAGAGCTGACTGTACAATTTTGCAATTCCAAAATTGCGAACTGGTAAACTTCAGAGATCTAAATTGATCAGTAAGATCTGTTGCTCACTCATTGCAGTAGCCAGACCTCAGCATTTGTGTTTAGGTTAATGTGGAATGTTCTCCATGCACTTTAGGATAGAATAATATGAGTGTTCACCTGAAAATATAAGAAATAAAATAATATTCTCACGGTTCATCTTCCAAATCTATCTTCACTCTCTCATCAAGTAGTTATATTTCCTATGTTACCTGTTATTCAGCATGATTGGATTAGTTAAACATGTGCACTATTTAAATTTTATTCATATTCATCAGGTCTCAAGATATTTAGAATATCAGAACCATTTGGTCCACCAAGTCACACAGCTTACCCCTGGTTCTGAACTCTTGGTCTTCAGCCTTGCAAAGTGCAGCTCTTCAAGTGCTCAACTATGTTTTTCTTTAATATGATGAGGGGTAATATGTCTCCATTTCAGGTAATGTGTTTCAGAACCCATTTAAACAATCTCCCTATATCTGTGTGGGTTTTCCCCAGTGCTCAAACGTTATCCTGTTTTCTCAAACTTGCAGGTTGGCAGGTTATTTGAACACTTTACATTGCCCTTTGAAGTTGAACAGTAGTAGAATCAGAGAGCAAATTGATGTCAATACGGCTGCTTGACGGTTGACATGGACTCTTTTAGCCAAAGGACCCGTATCTATAACTCTATAACTAATTTAACACATTTCACTAATCTTTTCCAACCTACCTTGTTCCAGGAAAACAATCACTTGCTCCTCACGATGGAAGATTTTACAGCAATCATAGTCCTGTACCAACCAACTTAAATCATGCCCATTTAATTCTTTTATGCTGAATTTTACACATTATTATACTGCTCTTTCGATTCATCATACTTCAATTTGTTCAGAGTTTTTAAATTTCCCCTCTAAATTCAAAATACCATTTGCATTAGAATGCTTATTTTGTGTCATGACATCCAATGTTATATCTTAAATATAATTAGAAATGGTGTGGTTCCTAATATTTATCCCTGGAGTAACTTACTCAACAGTTCCCACAATCCCAATTTAATTCTTGCAATTAGAATACAAGGCTTCTCAACATTTTGCCAATTTCTAATTTATTCCACAGTCTTTCCCTGAATCACAAACCAATTAAGTTTAAACCATAATCTCTGACAGAAAGAAAGACTTGTACAGTAGTACTTTTCTTTCACCTCATCCCCGAGTGCCATAGCTAATGACATACTTGTGTAGTGCCACACTAGACCGGCAAAGAGAAGCCAATGTGTGCACAACAAACAATATAAACATTATAATAACATGATCACCTCTTTTGGTTATGCTAGTTTATAGATACGTTGACCCGAACACCAGGTATAGCCTTCACAAACTTTTGGGTTCTTGGTTTAACTAAGATGGAAAGATAACCCACAGTTCAATAAGACTGACAATGGCAGCCACAGCAGACTCCCTTACATTGGGAGCTTCAGAAATTGTTGTGCTTAAGTCTGTCAATTGTAACTTTAACCTATGGCCTTCTGACAATAGAAGTGCTAATAACTCTGCCACTACACACAATATGCCATGACAATTCATACCACAAATAAAAAATACATGCACATTTATGTTAAGAGCTGTTTTGGATTGTACTCTTCGTAGATTTTATTTCTGTAAACAAGATTATTAATCATGCTGAATGATTATCCTGAATCAACTTCATCTGCTACTTAGAAGCAATTCTAATAAAGATGGTGAACAAGATGGTCTTTTAGGGATTAATTTATACATATTGTCTCAGAGGGGCCCAAATTTATGATATTTCTTTGGACACATACAACCTGGACTGAAGAGGAAAATTGGCCAGGATTCTAATCTTCTTAAGCCCATCACCCCTACTGGTGCATATGCTGTTGAGAGCAGCTCACCAGAGTCCTCTACCCTGGGTCAGTCTTTCAAGTTGCTCCCATGTGAAGCCCACCTTTGAAGATCCTTCCTCTCTCAGGGATGAGGTCTTGAAAGTTCTGCTGGGGGTTGTGTAGCTCTAGGTTTTTATGGGATGGGGCTGCCAGTCTCATGTCTAACCCTCATTTTGTCACATTCGGGCTTCAGACCATCCATGGTGGAGTTCAGGATTCCATAACCTATCAAAATCCATTACGTCCATTTAGAAATGTATGTGTGTTTATGGCAAATTAGAACTGGCTGTCATGGACAATTGTGCTAAAATTAACTGCAGGATCATATCTGAAGATATAATTTTTACTTTGACCACTATATAAATTTTTGAATGTAGCACCCATCATCCTTAACATCCTCCTCTACTCCAGAAGAAGTCAGTGTGGCAGTTTTTGAAATTATCAATCCAATTTAACCATTTAGAAATAAAAAACAAATAACCAATGAGACACTGAGCATAATAAAATTACAACAAAAGATGAGCTGAGGAGAACAGTTATATTTTTAGGGCTCAGAACTACAACAAGACACTTTGGTTGATATGTAAAATTATTTGGCCCTAAACCCTTGGTTCACATAATCAAGTGTTACAACCAAGGATTTTGATCAATTTAACCGGGAATTTTATTTGTGAATCACATGTTCCTTTTTCCCCCCCACAGTACAGCACCCCCCCACCAAAAAAAAGGGAAAATTGTAAAGCATTAAAAACTAAAAATTCAAAAATTGTAATGTCAGCAGTTCAAAAGCATTCATCCCCTTTTGCTAACCAGCTCTCAGAGGTATTACACCCAGTAGTCTTTTTTGGATAAGTTTCTATTAACTTTGCATAACATGATGAAGCAAAATTTGCCCAATCCTTCTTGCAAAATTTGCCAAGCTGTGCCAGGTTGGCTGGGAGTGGCAGAAATGATCTTGCCAGAGATGATCGATTAGACTAAGTCAGACCTCTGAAGGACCACTCAAGGACATCAATTGTTTTCATTTGAAGCCACTCCATGGTTACTCGGGCTTTGGTTTGTTGTTCTGCTGAAATACAAACTTCCTCCCAAGTTTAAGTTTTCTATTTTGAGGCGAGCAGGATCTCTCTGTATGTAGCAGCATTCATCTTCCCATTAATCCTGACCAGATTTCCAGTCCCTTCAGCTGAAAAGCATCCCCATAGGATGATGCTACCTCTCCCATACTTTACAGGGGGTTAAGTGTTACCTGACTGATGCATAATATTAGATTTATGCCGCACATACTGCTTAGTTGAGGTCTAAAAGTTCCACTTTAGTCTCATCCACCCAAAATTCCTTCTTCCACATCTTTACAGTATCTTCTAAGTGACACTTTACGAATGCTTTGCGTGCAAGGATATGCTTTTTCTTTCAGCTAGGACTTCTCCTTTGCTACTCTTCCATAAATATTCTTTCTGTGCAAGGTCTTAAGAGACTGTGGAGCCGTAAACTTCAACTCCAGTTGCGGCCACTGTCTCCTGCAGCTCACTCAGAGTGTCTGTTGGCGTCACAATAGCCTCTTACAAGTGTGATTCTTCTCTGGTGACTAAGTTTAGAGGGGTGGCCGTATGGCTAGGCAGTTTGGCTATAATTAACCTTATTAATTATTCTATAGTTTTTTCCACTTTTTCCCACAGTGGACTGTGCTGATCTCTAAGTTATGTTTAGTGCCTTTGAGATGGTTTGTATTCTTCCCTAGATTCGTGTTTTATTATCAATTCCCTGTCTTGAATGCTCGTTTGTCTTCATTTTCGTTTGTCGGTTGAAAATCTATCATACTGTGGACCTTACAGAGGGAGGGGGTATTTATTTTTATGAATTCATTGAAAACAGGTGATCCTCCAGTTTTCCATATCAACAAATTGGGTGAAATGGTAAGATAGCACAATATATTGCACCTGAGGAAAGCTAGCATAGTAATTACAAAGGGGATGAATACCTTTTTCAGTCTCAATTTTGGTTTTAAATATTTAGTAATTGTTAATGGGTTCTGGATTTTTTTTTTCTTTTGATTTGACATAATGCACAATGTTTTATAGATTAGCTTAAAAATCCTACTTCAGCATATTTTAATTTAGGAAATTCAATAAAATATGAAAATAGTTGTGGGGGCTGAATACTTTTTCAAGGCACTGGATGCTGGATTCTGTAAGAAACAAAATAAATAAAGCAAGATAATATTCTATCATGGCAATATTAAATCTAAGAAGTGAACAAAATGGCAAAGGAAACTGCAGATTTAAGATTATCAAAGGTGATCTTCATATGTCATTTTGTTTTACTGTTTATTACAATCACTAACAATTTAGATTCTTGATTGGTCAAGACATGAAGGAATACAGGAAAAAGGCTGGAGATTGGGGCTAAGGGGAAAATTGGATCTTATGGTCTAATTCAATCTTTAAAACACTGGCATAAATTAATTCTGAAACTGAAATTCATGGAAAGATTACGTTTCAAAACATCAGTTGCCAATAACATTCTTAGTAGTAGTGTGATTTATCCAAGAGACCTTTTTATGTGCAATACTAGTTTATTTAAAAGCTAAGCAAAATATTGTTACCATTTAAATCCATATATTTTGCTACTTACGGGTCAGCACACATTTCTTCAAGTGGTCTCACTGTATAGTTATAAAAGGATAACCTTATTAATGTACCCAAATCTCTTGCTATGTATACCAACATTTCCTGCTGTTCTTCCTTTCTTTCTCCTAACTTCCTTTCTACGGTCCTACTGAAGTGGACAACTTCACATTCATCCCTGTTTCACTCAATCTGTCAAATTTTTTCCACTTAATCTGAGTCAGCTGAAGCTTCTTTGCATCCACTTCATGAATGACAACATCACACAGTTCGCTATTATCAGAAAACTTGTATTTTGCTATATTATTGATATATAACTGAGGCCCATGCACTGATATATTTGATACCACACTAGTTACTGTTTGCTCCTGGAAAAAGACCATAAGATATAGGAGCCATTTAGCCCATTGAGTCTGCTCCACCATTTCATCATGGCTGATCCATTTCCCTCTCAACTCCATTCTTCTGCTTCCTCTCCAAAAACACCCATTCAGTTCTCCTCTGTTTCCCAACCAATTGTCAATTCATGCCAATACATAATCCCCAATATTTCACATTTTAGTCAGTTACTTCGCATGTGGGATTTTTATCAAAGCCATTTTGAAAGTCTAAGAACACCATATCCACTGCTTCATCTTTGATTTATTCCACAGGGTGAATTGTCCAAAGTTTTAATACATTTATCAAACACAATTTCCCTTCAAAAATCTGTTGATAGTTTCCAAGCATCATGTTACTGCTTATAATAGCTGCTTGATTTTCCTATCTATTGATACTTGGCTAACTATTCTGCAACTCCTGTTTTCTCTCTCCCATTGTTGTTTAAGTAGTGGAGTTACATTCAACACCTTGCAATATTTCTTTCTTGATTATGAGGGCAGACAGATAAATTGAGCACAGAGCTGCCACTGGCACTGATATGCTTTCAATGGTGGGCATGATGGTTTAGTAATCAAGTTGTTGGACTATTTCAAAGCCCTATCAATTGGAAGATGGATTCAATGATATCTGCAGAAGTTAAATAATCTGGAATCACAATAACAGCAACCTTAAAACTACTGGATTGCCATAAAACCTATCTGACTTTCTTGTATTCCTTACAGAAATAAATCTTACAGGCTTGTACACACTGGCTTAACTGTGACTCCAAAACAACAAACATGTAACTGACTATTGCCTCTGCTCTGAAGTAGTTCAACAGTTACAAAGGTCTGTTGAACTTAAACAGAATTGCTTGAAAAAATTGCACTCCATAAAGACCTTGGCACTGATACGAGATAAAGCAAAATTCATTCCTGGTCAAACTGAGGTTGTAATATTCTCCTCACAGCCTAATTTTGGAGAGGCATGCCTTAGATGAGCCAAACATTAGTCTGACTTTGTGATACTCCACAATGCAACTTTGTAACATATGTTGCCTTGCCAGTAGAATAGATCCACAAGGGATTGAAGGATAGCTTTAAAACTATCAAAATATAGGTGTCTCAAGTCCGTAGTGCAGCATCCAAATCTAGGAAGTCTCAATATATTTGGATGAACATAGGCAAGGGACCTGCTACTGACTCTCACTTGTCCAATTCTGTCAGTTAATGGATCAAAACACCACTTTGTTACCTCTGGGTAACAAGGGGCACAGTACGCATCTTGTGTGGCAATGAGGCACTTCTAAGTCCAATTTGGTAATTCCTTCTTTGACCAAGCTGGCAGTCTAGAATGGGCACCGGAATGGGCTTGCAACAAGTGTTGAGAGAACATGGATAGACCTTACCTTTACAGTATTGATAGGAACAGTATAAATTTTGAAAAGTCAACTCTTCAAGATGCAAGTAGACACCATCATTGTCTAACACAATGGATTCTTAACAGAAATGACAGCTCAGAACTGTGTATAGATGAGACAGTCTGGGACATCAGGAGCAGAAATGTATTCCCCACAACATCTAATCTCGAGTTAGGATATTGATCACTCTTTCATTTCCATTAGTCAAGGGATCAATTCTGATCCTACAGGGACTGTAAAAGGTGTGACAGCAACAGGTCTAGTTAAAATCTGCAGTATAGAACTGTATACCATGTAGCAAAGTGTCATAAGGGAAGGACGTACTGGCTTTGGAGGCAGTGCAGAGGAGGTTCACCAGGTTGATTCCAGGGATGAAGGGGTTAACCTATGAGGAGCGATTGAGTTGCCTGGGAGTTCAGAAGAATGAGGGGGGATCTTATAGAAACATACACCATTTTGAAAGAGATAGATAAGATAGAAGTAGGAAAGTTGTTTCCATTGATAGGTGAGAATAGAACTAGGGGACATTACCTCAAGATTCAGGGGATAAGATTTAGGACAGAGATGAGGAGTAACTGTTTTTCCCAGAGAGTGGTGAATCTCTGGAATTCTCTGACCAGGGAAGTAGTTGAGGCTTCCTCTCTAAATATACTTAAACAGTTAGATAGGTTTTCACATAGTAAGGGAAATTAAGGGTTATAGGGAAAAAGCAGGTAGATGGAGCTGAGTTTACGGACAGATCAGCCATGATTTTATTGAATGGTGGGGCAGGTTCAATGGGCTGGATGGCCTACTCCTGCTCCTATTTCTTATGTTCTTATAACATAGACATAGCTAAGCAATCATATAATCAACAGATTAAAGTTCAGTAGCCCTAAAATATCATTCGTCAAAGCCATTGTACAATTAAACAGCAAATGCAATGAAAAGGTGTACAAATTCATACAGAGAACAACTTCAGCATTGAGATCTATATATTAAATTCTGTTTCTATACATGCAAAACATTCCCAGATGCATCCATTACCAAGCCACCAAAACTTTGAACTTGGTACATTTATAATACAAATGATACAACCTACGGCCTCAAAGTTCAAAATAAACGATGCACAACCAGGACTTAAGAGAAAAAAAAGATGAAGCTGAAGAATTTGTAGTCATTTTCAGCCTGAACTGCTGAGTGGATTCAAAGTCCTTACCAAAGAAGCCAGTCTTTAGCTAACTATTTACTCCACTCAATATAGCCAAGTGCTTGCCACAATAAAAGCTACAAAACCTGACAATATCCTAGCTGTGGTGGCGGTAACTATTCCTGAACCTGGTGGTGTGAGAATTAAGGCTTCAGTACCCTCTGTCCGATCATAGTGTTGAGAAAAGGACATAGCCTGGATGGTGATGATGGCTGCTCCTTTCTTGTTGCAGCACCCAATAGCAGAACAGAAAATTTATCAAACATTTTCCAGGTTACCAGCAACAAGAACAGGTATGGGAGACCAATAGCTTTTATTTTAAGTGCATGCATTTAAAACTAAGAAATAATCTTGTTTGATTCCTGCTAACTGCTGCTTTAATTCTTCTATGCGAAAAGTGATAAGCATTCCACCTTACCACCACAAGGATGGATTTCAGAGGTGACAAGTACGTCCCAAGCTTGCATGAATTTGAACATTGGGCCTGTTTGGTTTTATGAGAGTTAACTGCCAATACCTAGTTAAGTACAAAAATCTCCTGGAGTGAGGTGCAGTTCTCCCAATCTCTGTTGGCAGTAACCTTGAAAATGTTTACTTGATAAATTTCCTGTTGCAATAGTGCTCCCTGCCATCACTGGCTGTAGAGAGTCAATTAGCCCTCAGAGCTATCTAGAATTAAACCATGAGATAGAGGAATAAAATGTAAGCTGAGTTCACAGGTTACAGAGACAGTTAGGAAAAACAGATAAGCAGAGATAGTGTACATGAAATAAAAATAAATATTAGGAATGGAATGAAGATAATCTGTTTACTTGTGTGAATAAAACAGAAAATCCTGGAGATACTCAGCAGGTCAGGCAACCTCTGTGGAGGGAAGTAATATATCAGATCGTTGCCCTATCACATCAGATCATCTGAACACATCAGAAAGACATACAGATAAACAAGTTTGAAATTGTAAAGGAAGGATAGGAAGAATAAAAAGGAAAAATTATCAAATCGTAAGGTCCAGATTAAATGACAAAAGGAACAGTGGTGTCAGAGAAGAGTGTTGTTTGTAAGACAAGGGACAGAAGAGGTCTAGGGGAGTAAATGGTATTTACAGATTCAGTATCTGCAATGACTGAATGTGCTCAGTTGAGATATCTGAGTGCTGTTACATGAGCTTTCATTCAAATTCTGTAGAAAATTAAAGGCCGGGGACAGAGAGGTGAAGTTTGAAGTGAAGAGGAAAAATAAAACAACAGACAACTGTGGTTGTACTTCAGTCTTATTAGAGATGTTCTACAAAGCAGTTGCTCTCTCTGGTGAAGAGAAGACTGCAAAAGAACGAGATAGGAAGCAGGAGGTAGGCAACTAAGAAAATGGCTATGGACTAGTCATCCAAAGTGATGGTGCCAGGTGTCACGAGTTCAGATTTGCCATCTTCAAGCAGAATCTAAAACTAAAACAAGGATGTGGTTGGAACATGACAAAATGGCATTGATTATGAAGTCATGAAGGTAAGTAGTCAAACTTTTACTTTCAGTAGGATATCAAGGTGCCCTTGTTATTTCTACCAGTTATATACAAGGTATTTGTGAATTACTATATTGCTATTCTTGAGGATGGGAATTGTTGTCAAAATAACTCAGTCATCAGAGCAATACAAACAAGTAACTGAGAAAAATAAGTTCCCATCACTGGCTTTTATTCTGCTAAATCCCATTCTCTCCACCCATCCTCAGCTTGTGAATGGCTTTCTGGTTTTTTGAACCTTGTGAACGATCCAAAACTATGAGGAAAAGTCCTTTGCAGCAGGGATCCAAGCTTCTGTAAAGAGTGTGTAAAATTTGTTGCATCTAATTTCCATTCATCAACTCTCTGGGAGCAATTCCAACCAGGATTTGGAGCCTTGTGAAAAAAAGGAAAGCATTTGGATGAGGAGATGTGGTGTGGGGGTGTGTGGTGTTGGAAAGCAGGACTAATTATCAACTGATACGCAACACAGGAAGGCTGTGGAGCCACAGGAACCTCTACAAAAATGTATTATTTGCCAAAAGACACTACTCGATGGGAGAATCCTGAGTGGAGTAAGCTTGAAAAGAAACAAATTAGTCTTAAAACAAGCATCGAACTATACATTGGGTCATGGCTCAACTTGAAATCAGGCCAGTTGACTTTTTGGTGTTCTTGAAGTGCAAAATACCTAACCCTAAAACAGTAATCCCCAAAACATTAAAAAATACTAAATAAAATTGATTTACTGTATTCAAACAGCACGACAAAAGAACTGTTCAGCTAAATGTAACTGTTTACCAACCAACCATAGCAAAAATCTAATTTGTGGTATTGGTAAGTTGCTTAAATATAACCTTCTGGGATTTAGTGTTCTATCTGGATAGTGGCTTTCAACAGAAAATTCAACAGTGCATGACTATTCAATTGACTGGTATGGGTTTACCTTTAAATTATTTGACAAAATGTTAAACTCTTTGTGATACAATGGCATTACTTGTTTGTAAACCCCCCATGACAATGCTCTCACAAAACAGATTCAGAATTTTCTATCAAATTTAATCAATTGACACAAATTTCATTGCTCGTACTGTAAACAGAATGAAAAAAAACAACATTCTATATTTCCAGCAACACTGAGGATTTTGAAGTAGATAATCAATTAGATGGAAGTAGGAAACAACACCATCGTCAGGAATTGAGTCCCAAGGACAGAGATGCAGTATCTTTAGATACTGTCTGATACCCTCATGTGCCTCAATCCACTAATTCCCTCCTCCTAACAAATCCACCTACAGGCTTATACAATACTTCATTCAATTCACCTCAATCATTTGCATATCAACCATCACTCAGGACCGTTCCCCTGTAATCTGAGGCCTGCATTCTCAAGTATTTACGAATATTTCAAAACTTGCATACTCCACAAACTGCCAGTTATTTATCACAGAGGAGTTGAAGGGGAAGAGGAATGAATTTCAAATAAGTCACCTTGCAACAGAGTTACTTTCTTAGTTCCCTTCCTTTAGTTGGGAGAAGGCATTTCATGATCAAAACAAATCACAACTGATAAAGGAACATGCAAAATCCCAATCAATGACTTTAATAGAGAGTTAATACAGAGATTATGGCTGATGATGATGTAGAGACCAATGAAGGTGATTGCGTAATCTTATTGATCCCTCCTTCCAACACGCATTTTCACCCTTTTCCTACATTCTATCCTGAATTATAAACTGCAGGTTCACTTCATCTTTGTGCCTTTCATCTTTTAACTGGCTAAATCTCCTGGCATGGCTGAATGGGATCACAATGGTAAAAAGCACCCTGTAACTTGAGTCCATGTCTGTAGCCATCAGCTCAGAGACTGGAATCATGTACCCGAAAGAGCAGTTCAAAAGGTGAGTATTAAAAAAGTAGATGTGAAAGCGAATTTGAGTAAGTAGAAGGAGCACAGAATACAGTGTGCTATTAATTCCGAGGAAACAAATGGCAGGATATTGAACTTAAAAGGAAGCAAGAGACAAAGTGCCAGTGATTAAAAGTAGTTTGTGAAACAGTCCTGGTAAGAGAAAATAAATAGCATGGGAGACAGTATGTCAAAGTAGTGTGGGAAGTGGAACATTCATGAGTTTAAATAAGCTTTTGGTTTAATTAAACAGTCAGAGAATTAAAAATAAACAACATTCAGGGTAAATAAAGCAGTAGGCAATTTAATAATAATTGTATTTATGGTAAATTCGGTAACAGTTGATTGAGCTCATCTCTTTAGTTGACATGTCAAAGCACACAGGTTACCAGAATGTATATCATGTGCTTTCTGGATGTTTCACATGTCCTGGACAATCATCGGTGCAGGGAATATCATCAAATTGAGAAGTGTAACTTTGCGATTTGGACCTTGAACAACAGCTGGAGTCACTGTGGTCCGTCAGTGAAGTCGAATATTCATGAATAATTTGTTTCAGGAAGTGCAGGTCTGAGAGAGGATGAATGGCTGCTAGATAGAAGAAAAAAACAGGTGGTCCAGGAAAACAAATACTTACTCCAAGGAGAGAATACCCCTGGAAAGTGCCGCCAAAACTTGGAGACTATGGTACCAAGTGAACCGCAAACAGACAAGGTGGGAGAAAAAAGATCAATGCATCTGCAGTTAAGGGATTCTAAAGTGACAAGTGTTTCTGTGGTTGCAGATATGATTCCTGATTTTATATTTTCTCCCAGGATTATGAACATTGCTGAGTAGCTACAAATAATTCTGCTGAGGAAGGTGAACAGCTATGGTTATGCCCCATACTGACACCAATGACACATCTTGATCATAAAAAGGGCGAAGTTCTATAGGTACATTTTGAAGAGTTATGTAATCTCCAGATTACTCATGTGCCATGGGCAACTGAGAAGGGAAATATCATGACAGTAAAAATAAATATGTGGCTAGAGAGTTGTTATACTGTAGAAGATAAAGTTTTAATTTCCAGGGACTCTGGGGCTAGTTCTACAGGAGGTGGAATCAGAACAGACAGATACCTTTTGTAATCTAGAAATCTTTAACTATTAATACCTTATCCCTTTTGTTGCCACTCTATATACTTAAGTTTCCATTGATACTTACAAGCTAAATATTAGCTTTTCTGATCCATCTCCTTTTAGCTCTGAGCATTGAATGGTGGAGAAGCTTCACCTAGAAAGTATAGTTGGAACCTGGACCACTGCACCAAGTATAAGGGTAAGGTTAAATGAGGGCAGTGTATATGTGGGCTTCTAAAAGTGCCACATAACAAGCGTAAAATTTAACACCACGAAGAACAATGAGGCTGCAGTAGCATGAATAGAAAACAAGCTAAATTATGGCAAACAAAGTATATTTTTGGACAGAATGAAAGAGTATAATGTAGGTTCCTACGAACTGGTGTATGGGCCATTGCTTTTCCTTGATAGATATTAATGACTTGGACATGGCATAGGGGGAATTTACTTCCAAATATGCAGATAAAGAAAACTTGCAGGTGTTGAGAACCATAAAGGCAGTGAGAAAAGACCTTGAAGGTACAGACAGGTTAGTTGAACGGGTGGATAGTTTGGAGATTAAGTTTCTTGCTGGAAATTAAGAAGTGTTACATTTTGAAAACAAAAATGAGAGTAGACAAAATAAATCATATAAAATAGGTGTACAAGTGCATAATATGTAGAAAGTAGCATGGTTGATTATGAATGGACCTAAAAGCCTTCACGAGATTCAGTGTACCTTAATGGTGATAAGCTCTTTTAGCTAGATCAATGGAGATCAATTTAGCAGTGATTAAAATACCATGAAGACCAATCTTATTATTCACCCTCTCTCCAAACTATTCATAAAAACAGATTTCACTATTTTATTTATGCATATCTATGAAAAAAAGGTTCAGGATAGGTTCCCTTTTGTCTGGTTAGGCTTCTGTGAAGGGTTGTTGAAATAATCTCTATATTACAAATGCTGTATAATACAAGACTTTATTTTTTTATTGATTTAATAACTTTATACATCATATTGAAATGATTATACATCAATAATTTTAGCAATCAACTGTGAATAATAAAAAGGTATTATTACTTTTTTATTTTCTTAATTATAAAAACAATGTCTCTAACCTTTGAAATGAAAATATCTATTGACATGTTTATTTGATAAAATTTGCAGTACACGTTTAATTTTAAAGAGGTGCCACAGATTCACAGCTCTTTAATTGCATGGAAATTTCAATAAATATTTGCAGTTTTGTTTAAAGTCACCTTTAATTAAGTTAGAACTAACTGTAAATATGTATTTTTATTTATTATAAAACTTTGCTGAAGTGTTTCTATTTGTAAATCTACTGTATGATTCATGTATGGAGATTAATTGCCATAATTTTGCTTATAGTAACTCATTTTGATAGACATGAGGTAATAAAAGACACTTGTGTTGGTGAATATTATCAACATATAGAGGCTGTTTTTTTTTTATATTCCAGTATTTGACAAAAAAATACAAATAATGCCCAAATTTGTAATGGATGTTGGATGACTGTGATCATAGGTCTGAAGAGATAGTGGCTGCACACAACTATAAGCTTAACAAGAACAGCGATATCATGATGGATCGCTGCTATTTATTAGAAATTTTGAAATCAATATTTATAGCAGAAACTTATTATTATTTAGAAAATTGAGACCAAAAGTATTCTAGCATTATTAGCTAATTTCATATTAAAAGCATAAGAATATTATGAGTGAAGAGGTGTTTTGAATGGACTTTAGGATGAACACAGAAATGCATTGGTGTGGCTTATGTGAATGCAACCAATATTCTAGACAACAATTTTTTCCTTAAAGGTAGGGAGCAATAAAACAAAAGCTTAAAAAAAGGAACACATTCTTCTGAAGGTGCTAAGCAGTGTGCAATTAGAAGCAGTTAAAAATTGTTTGCATAGCATCTTTCAACATAATCAGGGCATTTCAAAGCATTGTACCATTCTACAGTACTTCTGAAATATGGTCAGTTTTGTAACAGATAGAAAACAAAAGCAAACTTATGCCCAGCATGATCTCACAATGGTAATGAGAAATTGTTAACCTGATTTTAAGATTTTGCTTAAAATATTAGGAATATTGCCTTGCTCTTCTTGAAACAGCACTGTGAGATAAAAAAATCTTTCCAATCAAAAGTGCAGAGCCCCATCTCATATAAAGGTGTAATGCTGCATCAATTCTGCATTGAAAAGTAGACTGGAGTCTTCTGAAATACCTGACTTTGGACCTGCATTCACAAATGTCTAATTCTAAGCTGAGAATGATACTACACAGCCAAGTCTGCCACTTAAATTACTCCCATGTCCATTGGTCCGTGCAGACTTATATTGGTTTTAGGTGAACTTTGATTACAGCATCCTAAATAGTCTAAGCAGACTGTTGACAGTTAATAAATAGGCCATTGAAGAGGTAATTTAACAATATTACACATATTGCGGTTCTTGAACAAAATTTAATTACTTACTTGAAAGTCATCTTCTTCCAAAATTTCTTTCCTCCACTTGATGAGGAAGGCAGCACAGACATACAAGTGGAAATGAGAAAATCCCTCTGGCTCTGACTGCAAGAGAATAATATCAACTGAAGTTACTTCAGAGACCAGAATGCCCACTGGTATAAATCATTAAATTTTCAATCTATTGCAAGAGCCAAGTGAACACAATAATAAAACACTATCTCAATTTATCAGATGAGCATGTGGCAGACATCTGATATTACTCAATATGGTTGATAAATGCTTCTTCTTAAGTAAATTTGGGATAGCTTAAAACAATTAAGCTAAAAATTAAGACCTGCTGGTTAGTTTCTTATAGTTAAAGACTGATCAATATAGTTTAAGACAATTCCTATTGATTTCTGACAGGTATAAGATTACTTGTTGAAATATCTTTTCCATATTTCACTTTGTTAATACAGCCTTGATTTGAAATAAGCCTGCCAAATATTTCTAGTTGCTAAATGGTTATTCACACAATAATCTAATTTTACATTATCAAGAAGGTTCAAATTTTCAACAAATTAGTTTATTTTCTGGTGGTACAAAGATATTGCAATTAGTTGTAACACTGTAGAGCAGGGACAGAAAAATATAGTAAGCACTGCTGCTTCTCACAACTGTTTATTGATTCAGGTCTGAATAGTGCACTCAGTCATTAGATATGGGAAAACCATGATAAAGTTGCCTTCATTTAATAGGTGCACTACAACCTACTACAAGACTCATATGAATATTCCTCAATTAGGTGAAGCAATCTAAATACAAAATACAAATACAAAATACCTAAATACAAAATCTGTGGTATCATACTTTCCTTAGAAATATAAGGAAGAAGAGAAAATTACTAAAGAAAGAGCGATAATTAGCCTATAAATGTTGCAACCTGCATTAATTGTGAAAGAAGAGGTAGTAAACACACTGGTTACTTAAAACTTAAAATGGAAGGTTTTTGAACGATTGGCTATTTTTAAAATAACTGAATTCCCAAAACAAGTGCACATAGATGGGTTTTAGGTTGCTAAGAAACATAAGAAATTCTAGCGATTCTGGTCAAATACTTCCCATCTTCCTTATACACATGGATGGAGTCAGAGGTCACCAGAGAATGCAGGGATAAGCCCAGTCATCTTAATGTCAATGAAATCTAGACACCACACAGCATTATTTCAAGGCAGGCAAAGTCAAAAAACATAGCTGCATTATAAATGAAACAGAAAGTGTTCAGAGTTCTCAGCAGGCTACATAATATCTGAGTAAGAAAAAGATAGCAAATTTGCCCTCTCTGCACATTCTGCTGAGTATTTCTAATATAATTTGCTCCAGTTCAAATTTCGAACACCTGCATGATTCTGCATCACAAATTACTTTAAAATCAAAAATACAAAATATTCTCACATACTTGACTTGGTCTTTTTACCCATGATAATATCAACCATTCATGTGATTTGCTTTTACATGTATAAGAATTTTATCAAAATATTGTTTAGAGATTACAAAGGGACTACTTAGTGAATCTAAAATTTACAAACATCCCCTCAGTATGTAAAAATGCAAGACACAATTTACTCACATATAACCATGAAGAAAAGCAAGCTTATATAAGCACCTCAGGACAGTTATGATCCTAGTGTTTCACTGCTTTAATCCATAAAAGGATTTCTCAGACTATACCTCCCCTATAATTAAAATCACAATTTATTACACAAAAAATTTATGTCTTTAACCTATTAATTCCTGAAGACAGTCTATTCCATCCTTTTGTAATTTTACATAAGCAACATCAACACTGTCTTTCTGGAGGATGTCTGAGTGCTGAACATTGTGAGCACATTTTATTTTCCCAGTGCTTTTCCACTTTATTATTCCAGTGCTCTTGATCCAACAATTATTTCTCATAATAAACTTAAGTTTTCTATTTCCATTCATTCCTCTTTCAACAACTTGGCCTTTTCTTCAAGCTATTAACTTTATGCTGAGTTTGGAAGGGTGACTGATACTGCCTCCTTGATAGGTAGATAATAAAAGGCATGATTGCTCAGCTAGACCCTGTCCTTATCTGATAACTATTTTCACTCATGGATGTGCTGATAGCTTCCTTGAAGAAATGG
Source organism: Hypanus sabinus (assembly GCF_030144855.1). Taxonomy (NCBI): domain Eukaryota; kingdom Metazoa; phylum Chordata; class Chondrichthyes; order Myliobatiformes; family Dasyatidae; genus Hypanus; species Hypanus sabinus. The sequence continues at coordinate 31,984,717 of NC_082730.1, read as the reverse complement.
TAATATACCCACTAAACCCTGGAGATGAAGCACAGGGACAGTGCTGGGAACCTCATGACAACATACAGAAGCCCCATATATGAAGTGAAAGGAAGCTTATCATATGATAATCTACTCATCTGCTAGCATTTCCCGCCACTTCTGTAGAAGAGTCTCTGGTCTCCACTCTGGACTTAATAACTAGCTCAGAGCTCTCAAAACCATTCAGAACAGAACTCATCCTCGATCTCAAGGTACTGCCTAACGAGAAGACATTCAAATTATATTTCACTATGCTTCACAGATAGGCGAATTGCCACTTTGTTACATTTGAAACCAGAAAATGTCTTTTAAGTTGGGGATCTTCCTGACCTGAAGGATCAGTCATGTATTGTTTTAACCACCTGGGTGGGGTGCTTGTTAAATTGTTCTGATTTTGCTGGGCTTCTTGCAATTTGCTTTAACCTTTAGTTTCATAGAATAATAGGTAGTGTAGCACTCTGACAAGATTACTTTTAAGTAAATGCAATAAATTAACAGTTCTATATGTGTGGGGTTGTGGGTGTGGTGGGGTATGAGAGAGAGAGAGAGAGAGCGCGAGAGAGTGAAAGGGCAGGAGGAGGATGAGGGGGAAGAGTTACAGGGAGAGAGATACAGTGCGTATAAGAAGTATTCACCCCTCCCCAGAAGTTTTCATGTTTTATCATTGAACAACATTGAATCACAGTGGATTTAATTTGGCTTTTATGACCCTGATAAATGCAAAAAGACTCTTTTATGTCATCTTTTATGTCAAAGTAAAAACATATCTCTACAGTGATTGAAATTAATTAAAATATAAAACACAAAATAATTGATTGCATAAGTATTCACCCCCTTCAAGTCAGTATTTACTAGATGCACCTTCAGCTTTGCACATCTGGACACTGCAATTTTTCCCCATTCTTCTTTACAAAAATGCTTAAGCTCTGTCAGTTGCATAGGGATCGTGAGTTGACAGACCTTTTCAAGTCCAGCCAGAAATTCTCAATTGAATTTAAGTCTGGACTTTGACTTGGCCACTGCAGGACATTAACTTTGTTGTTTTAAAGCCATTCCTGTGTACCTTTGGCTTTCTACTTGGGTTTATTGTCTTGCTGGAAAACAAATCTTGTCCTAAGTTGCAGTTCTCTTGCAGATTCCATCAGGTTTCCTCCAGGATTCCCCTGCAAATTTACCCTCTCCCTCACAAGCCTTCCAGGGCCTGCTGCAGTGAAGAATCCCCACTCCATGATGCTGCTACCAACATGTTTCAGCCAAACATAATATTTAATCTAATGGCTAAAAAGCTCAATTTTGATTTCATCAGACCATAGTACCTTCTGCCAGCTGAATTCAGAGTCTCTTACATGCCATATTGGAGAGGGGTGGCAGAGGGGGAGAGAGGAGTGGAGGGAGGGAGGGGGAGAGAGAGGGAGGGGAGGGGCAGAGACACACACACAGACGGATTCAGAGAGAGACATGATTCTGAGAGAGACGGATTCAGAGCGATAGGGAGCTTGTGAGAGTGAGAGACAACATTTAAGAGATAGCCTGTAGGTGAGAGAGTAAGAGAGTGAGAGTGTGTGTGAAGTGCACAAAAGGATAAAGGAGACAGTGTAAAGGAGAGGATGTATGTAAGAGGGAGAGAATGACTTGCTTATAATGAAATTCACAACTTTGCAATATTATTGTTGAATTCACTCTCCCCTGAGCTTCTAATACTGAAACACTGTTGCCAAGTGAAGTAAAAGCAGAAATATATTTCAATTCAATTCTTTCATAGGAAATTAAATCTTTCTGAGGCTTATTAATATAAATTAGCAAATTCCTTGTATTTCAAAGATGTATTTAATGAATGCTGAGCCTTAGTGATGTTCACCCAGAATATCTGTCACTGTGGGAAAGTCTTACAAGATTCCAGAAAGAGATAATGTACAGAATTTTTGAAAAAAAAATAGCAAAGATGTTGATGGTCTGAAGCTGGGACAACATAGCAGGTCAGGTAGAATCTGTGAAGAAAGGAAGAGAGTTTATATTTCACGGTGAAATGAGATGAAAGTGCAACTGATTGTAAACAATAAGAGATAAAGAAAGGTGACAAAGACATTAAATAGCAATTGATGATGGAATATTAAAAGGAATGTTTGAGTAACAAATCATGAGTCAATAAAGAAGCAGGTCAGAAAAGCAGAATTATTACCACAGCTGACATTTTAAAAAAAGAGCTGGAATGGAAGCTCTAATTTTAAGAATTTAAATTTATTAAGAACCAAATGATAGGTCAGGTGGAGTGTCCTGAACATTATTGAAGCCAAGTAGAAAGCAGTGTGATTGACAATTACAACCTCAGTGGAGAGTTTCCACAAAATTATTATCAATTTTACATTTGGAAATGTCAATACAGAGATAACTGTAATTAAATATACTGAATTTGCGGTTGCTGTAATCTAAAGGAAAAAGTTTGTTGGTAAAATTTGTATGGCCAGAGAGCTAACAGAAATTTGATTTATAAAATAAAACAAAGTTCTGGGAATACTCCCTCTAGCTAAGTGGAAATTTAACTCAAAATTCAAATCTTTGAAGTGTTTTGAAAACAAGAATGAGTAAAGGCCATTTTCCCAGAATTAAAAATAATAATTTAACATTAACTCTATGCAAAATGAAATGAGGAATTTCTTTATACAAAGTTGCTTGGGCACGGAATAGTTATTTTGTAAGAAAGTGAAGAGACATGCATCACTGAATCTTTTCCGGGGAGAGTGGATAAATAATTAAAAAGGCAGAGATCCAGTTGGAGTGGGCATTTTGTTTTGGATTTCTCTCAGCAAGTGCTAGCATATTAATGATGGGCTGTAAGAACAACGTTCTACAGTGGTGCAAGAAAGTTTGTGAACCCTTCAGAGTTTTCTCTATTTCTGCTTAAATATGATCAGGTCTTCACACGTCCGAAATCTAGATCAAGAGAACCCAATTAAACAAGTAACACAAAAACATTATACTTTTTCCATTTATTAGACAAAAATATCCAATATTACATGTATTTTTTGGAAAAGTATGTGAACCTTTGCTTTCAGTAACTGGTATTACCCCCTTATACAGCAATAACTTCAACCAAATGTTTCCAGTAACTGTTGATCAGTCCTGCACATCAGCTTGGAGGAACTTTAGCTCATTCCTCCTTATAAAACTGCTTCAACTTTGGGATATTGGTGGGCTTCCTTGCATGAACTGCTTGCTTCAGGTCCTTCCACAACATTTCTATATGGTTAAGGTCAGGACTTCGACTCGACCATTCAGAACGCCTTCTGCTTTAACCAGTCTTTGGCGGACTGACTTGTGTTTAGGATCGTTGTCTAGCTGCATGACCCACTTGCTCTTGAGCTTCAGTTCATGGACACATACCGTGAAATTTTCCTGTAGAATTTGTTGGTACAATTCAGAATTCACAGTTGCGTCAATGATGTCAAGCCGTCCTGGTCCCAGGACAGCAAAGCAGGCCCAAACCATGACACTGCCATCACCATGTTTCACAGATGGAATGAAGTTCTTATGCTGAAATGCAGTGTTCGCTTTTCACCAAAGATAACGCTTCACATTTAAGCCAAAAAGTTCTATTTTGGACTCATCCATCCACAGAGCATTCTTCCAATAGCCTTCAGGCTTACCCATGTGGTCTTCAATAAACTTTAGATGGGCAGCATTGTTCTTCTTGGAAAGTAGTGGCTTTCTCCATGCAACCTTGCCATGTATACCATTGTTCAGTGTTTGCCTAATGGTAGACTCATGAATACTGACATTAGCCAATGCAAGACAGGTCTGTAGCTCCTTAGATGTTACCCTGGGGTTCTTTGTGACCTCCTGGAATATTACATGCCTTGTTCTTGGAGTGATTTTTTCTTTTTGGTTGACCATTCTTTGGGAGAGTAACAACTCCATTGTACACCATCTGCCTGACTGAACTGGTGGAGCCCAAACTCTTTCAAAATAGTTTTGTATCCTTTTCCAACTTGGTGAGCATCAACAATGTTTTTTCTTAGGTCCTCAGAAATCTCCTTTGATTGAGGCATGGCACACTTCAAAAATCTGCATGGTGAAGACCCAGGTTTATGTTCTTTAAATAGGACAGGGCCTTCCACACTCACATCTGATTGTCATCCCATTGATTGAAACACCTGACTCTAATTTCTCCTTTAGATGAACTGATAATCCTAGAGCTTCACATACATTTTCCAACAAATACATGTAATATTGGATCATTTTTCTCAATAAATAAATGAACAAGTATAATGTTCTTGTGTTATCTATTCAATTGGGTTCTCTTTATCTGGTTTTAGGACTTCCATGAAGTTTTGATCACATTTTAGGACATACTGTATGCTGAAAGAAGTTCTTTTACAGGCAAGTTGTTTTGGTAAAATGCTTATGATGTAAAGTGTAGCCTTTGAACCAACTGGTTTCAAAATAGTTTAAAAGCCACAATACACAGTTGCAATCTCAAACCATAGCATAAGCCAAATCTAAGAACAGAGATTTAGTAGGAAGCTGAGTGATGACTTTTTCCAACCATAAGGTGGTCCATATATAGAATGAACTGCCAGAGGAAGTGGTTGAGACAGTGGTTTACAACATTTAAAAGGCACTCGGATAGGGAAGGTTAGAGGGGCATATGCAGCAAATGCAGTGAATGCAGTGAAGATGGATACCTTGACTGGCATGAACTGGTGCAGTTAAAGATCCTGTTTCCAAGATTTATTTATCTATATCCATCATTCTCCCATTACCATCTAAGGAAGTAACAAGTGACTCAGAAAGAATAGATTAGCATTTTTGTCACACGTACATCAAAACATCAGAAAATACAGTGAAAAGCATCGTTTGCCTTAACAACACAATTCAAGAATGTGTTGTGTGTAGCTTTCAGCTCTAACATAGCATGCTAACATCTTCATAACTCTAACCAGGAAATCCTTGGAATGTGGGAGGAAGCTGGAACACTGGAGGAAGCCCACATGGTCACAGGAAGAATGTACAAGTTCCTTACATACAGCAGTGGAATTGAACCTGGTTCGCTCGTGCCATGATTGACTTATACTACTCTAACCTGCAGTGAGGTATAAACAGTGAAGCTACAAAATAGAATGATAAGCATTTTAAATACTTAACACAACAGCATGCACAGATACAAGCCAGCACTGAGATTGCTTGCTGATGATTAAAGGTGTTCAATTTTATTTGCAACCACAGGCATCAAGATCTGGACAATACTTTGGCCTGTGGTGATAAGTGACAGTGACAACCTCTGATGAGAATTTAACCAATTCCCTTTAATATTTAATCACAGTACTGCTGCTAAATCCTCCAATATCAAAATTCCCAGCTAAAGGGAGAGGGTCTCCTTTGATCAAGTACAGGAAAATATCCCCTTTGTGACAATAAAAATAGATAGGGAAGTAGGTCTTCTTTGACAATTGATTTACTTTCAGTCTTCGCATAGCCTTTTATATTATACAGAGAAAAAGTCAGGAGTGTGATGCAGTTTTCTATCCCTGCCTCATTGCACATCAATCGCTCTGCTATGAAGAGAGTGCACATCAATGGCTCTACAGTGGAAACAATGAAAAGCACAAAGTTCCTCAGTGTACACATAACTGACAATCTAACCTGGATCCACAATACCTCCTCATTAGTCAAGAAGGCGCAGCAAGTAGTGTTTGCACGTTCTAAGGAGAATGAGGTTTATAAGGCTCCCCAACTCGACGTGCTACAGGAACACCATCCAAAGTGTCCTGTCAGGTTGCATCATTGTCTGTAATGGAAGCTGAAAAACTGCAAGACCCTACAAAGGAAAGTAAAAACTGCTGAGGTTTTTACTGTCTGGGTCTCTCTCTCCCTTATTTGTGACATTTACTGTGAGCATTGTATATGAAGGGCAGAAAGCATTATTGAGGATGCCTAACTCCCACAATCTCTTTGATCCAGTATTGCCAGGAAGGAGGTACAACAGCATCAAAACTAGGACTGCCAGACTAGCCTGAAACTTCTTGCCCAGGCTGTGAAACTAATAAGTACTATGTCACTAGGACAGCAAGCTGTTTTTACCTGCACTGTACATTTCACATGCATTTTGAATTAGATTTCATTAACGTTTGTAGTAGTATTTAATGTGCTGTGTGCAATATATGCTTTGTAGGTGCACCATGGTCCAGAGGAATGTTGTTTCTTTTAGTTCTATATGTGTACAGTCAGAGTACAATAAACCTGAATGCAGTTCCAAAAATATCCAAGACAACATACAAAGCAGTATTATTGATTGTATGCATTCAGCACAGTGAACATCTCCTTTCTTCACAAATCACAATTGCGCATTAGAGTGTATGGGAAAGATATTCTGATAATTCTATGACATTTTTGCCCTGGGTGATATGCAGCAAATCAATTAATTCCACAAATGTGTTACTCAGGTCCGCTCTGAATAGAATTCTTTAAAAATAGAAACAAGAGGAACTCTCACAGATTGACTGAGGTTTAATAAATAGCATCATCAATACTAATATTGTATCTTTTCTGTTGGGGTATTGATAAGCACTTAAAAAAAAAGTCAAACAAAAGTGATTTTTAAAAAATAGCAGCTTTATATGTTCATCAGAACAAATTGACTTCTACTAAGAAATTAAAAGTTTTGAAATGTTGCGCAGTGCTAAAAATATACTAAAGGAAGATTACATGGAGTATGATGTCATCACATATGTTGAATCAAGACAGACTGATAAAGGTGATTAGCAACCAGAAAATGTAGCCCATAACATAATAGAACTCTAAATTTATATTTAAGCTATTTGAGTAGAAACTGCTTTTGAAAATTAATTAAATTCAAAATGGACAAACACGAGGAAATTGAAGAATTCGTGAACAAATCAAATAAACAAGAAAGATAATCTGAAAGCCAATAAAATAAAGTTAATGAAACTACCATGCCTGTTCATTAATGTTCTGAAAATGAAATGACACTTTTCTACATTTGCAATTCAACAAAGTAGAACTCATGGACATTCCATTTATTTTGCAGATGCAGGAACAAACCATTCCAACCCTTTCAATCTGTTTCACAATTCAATTCGTTTTTCATTTACTTATGTTAGGATGTTGTTTATTGACAACAGCTCAGCTTTTAACAATCATTCCTACAGTTCTGGTCAAAAAGCTCCAAACCCTGACCCTCTTTACCTCCCTCTGCAACTGGATCCCTGACAGCAGCTATATTTCATTAGGAACTTGGAGATTTGGTTATTCACCAAAGACACTCAAATTACTACAGATGTAGCATGCATAGCATTCTAGCTGGCTGCATCACCGTCTGGTATGGGAGGGGGCGGGTGCTACTACACAGGATCGAAATAAGCTGCAGGAAGTTGCAAACTTAGTCAGCTCTTTCATACGCACTAGCCTCTGTAGTATCCAGGACATCTTCAAAGAGCAATGCCTCAAAAAGGCAGCATCCATCATTAAGGATTTCCATCACCTTGGACATGCCCTGTTCTCATGGCTACCATCAGAAAGGAGGTACAGAAGCCTGAAGGCACATACTCAGTTCAGGAACAGCTTCCTCCCTTCTGCCATCCAATTTCTGAATGGATATTGAACACATAAACTCTACTGCACTACTTTTTAAATTTGTATTATTTTTTGCCTTACTGATTTATTTAATATAAACACACTTCCTGAAATTCATTTTCTTTATATGTATTGCATTGTACTGTTGCCACAAAGATAACAAATCTCATGATGTGTCACTGATATTAAGCCTGATTCTGAACTCCAACCACTTATGTTGGTTTCAAAACCTTCAAGCACTTTGTCTTACAACATTTGACTAAACCCAGCCTTAACGTGTTGGAGTAAGGCCTTATCACATTCCTAATTACTTAACAGAAATATCTGCTTCAGTTCAGCAGTTAAAAAGAATTGGATCCATTTTATTTTTAATCATTCCTACTTCTTGGCTCCTTTACGTTTTTTCCCCGATGGATCTTATTTACACCCTTTATGAATTTCACTCTCACTCACTTGCAACAAGTAATTAGGCTTTCTAGCAGGCCAAATCTGTTCCAATCATTAACCACCTATTTATACCAATCTTTCAATAACTTTTTTTATTGTTTTCACATTGTTATAAAATCCACTCACATTCCACCACTCATTTAAGTCAAGTCAACTTTTATTGTCATTTCGACCATAACTGCTGGTACAGTGCATAGTAAAAATGAGACAACCATGGTTTACATGACACAGTACAAAAAACTAGACTGAACTACATAATAAAAAAAAACCAACACAGAGAAAGCTATACTAGACTACAGACCTACACTGGACTGCATAAAGTGCACAAAAATAGTGCAGGCATTACAATAAATAATGAACAGGACAATAGGGCAAGGTGTCAGTCCAGGCTTCGGGTATTGAGGAGTCTGATAGCTTGGGGGAAGAAACTGTTACATAGTCTGGAGCTTTTCCCAGACAGCAGGATGGAGAAGAGATTCTATGAGGGGTGCATGGGGTCCTTCATAATGCTGTTTCCTTTGCGGATGCAGCATGTACTGTAAATGTCCATGATGGCGGGAAGAGAGACCCCGGTGATCTTCTCAGCTGACCTCACTATCCGCTGCAGGGTCTTGCGGTCCGAGATGGTGCAATTTCCGAACCAGGCAGTGACGCGGCTGCTCAGGATGCCCTCAATACAACCCCTGTAGAATGTGATGAGGATGGGGTTTGGGAGATGGACTTTCCTCAGCCTTCACAAAAAATAGAGATGTTGCTGGGCTTTCTTTGCTATGGAGCTGGCGTTGAGGGACCAGGTGAGATTCTCCGTCAGGTGAACACCAAGAAATTAGATGCTCTTTACGATCTCTACCGAGGAGCCGTCGATGTTCAGCGGGGAGTGGTCGCTCCGTGCCCTCCTGACACAGTAGAGAACATTTGCAGTGACCAATTAACCTAAACCCACGTATCTATGGATGTAAAGGAAAGCAGTACACCGAGAAGAAAGCCATGCGGTCACAGGAACAGCATACAAACTCCACACAGAGAGTACCTGAGGTCAGGATTGAAGCCTGTTCCTCTGGCTTTTTGAGGCAGCAGCTCCACTCACTGTGCTACTGTGTTCTTGCACCCCTCTCAAAACTGACAGGAGCAACAGCTCGGGACAGCTTCTTCCACCAGGCCATCAGATGCTTAACTCACACTGATTTGAGTGTATTTCTATATTACCTTGACTGCTCTATTTATTATAAATTATTATAAATGACTATGATTGCACCCTTAGACAGAGATGTAACATAAAGATTTTTTACTCCTCATGTATGTGAAGTATGTAGGAAATAAAGCCAATTCAAATTTTGCTCTTAGATTAATATAGATTGTTCTCACTTGTTCTACAAAAATGGAAAAAAGATTTCATCTGTCATCTAGTCATCCACTCCAACAACTGTTAACATCTCCTTTCAGACTATTGTGTCCTCTTCAGAGATCACCATCAGATTTTGTGTTAATGGCCAAGTTGGAAATTGCACACTGTGCCCTCAAGTCTAACTTGTCCTCATAGCATCCCCTTGGAAATTCTATGGTAAACTTTCCTCTAGTTTGGCGAAACAACCCTTTGCTGTTACCCTCTATTTCCTGACACTTCACCATTCCATGCTTGTGCAAGCTTTTATATGGTCCTGAAAAACGTCGTCTCATTTTTACTGTGTACTGTACCAGCAGTTACGGTTGAAATGACAATAAAAAGTGACTTGACTTGACTTCAGTTTTCAACCTTGATGTTAATCTTAACATGCAGAACCTTATGCAAATTATTTTAGAAGATTTATATGCACCTCATCAACCCCACATCTTTCATCTACCTTATCTGCTATTTCTTCCAATTCTTTATGAAGGTAATTTAAGCTAATTTGCATTCAACAAATCTAAGCCGGCTTTCTTTTATGGATCCAATTGACTATTTATTCTGTCCCTGATTATGGTTCCAGAATCTTCTCTCCATTGAGATTTGGTATGCTGTCCATTGTTACAAGCTGGATTACTTTTTGAACAGTTTTCTGATCCTGTTATACCACCTAGAATCTATAGACAATTGAAAGATTATGGTGAGGGGCTCCGTAATATCCTCCATCACTTCCTCCAACAACTAGGTGACACATACTCTGCAAGAGAAAATTTAAAGATGCTGGAAATCCAAGCAACACGCGCAAAATACTGGAGGAATTCAGCAGGTCAGGTAGCATCCATGGAAAAAAGTACAGTCGACGTTTCAGGTCCTGCCAAAATGTCTCAGCCCGAAACATCAACTATTCTTTTTCCATAGATGCTGCCTAGCCTGCTGAGTGCCTCCAGCTTTTGTGTTGCTTGATATATCCTCTGTAAATTATTAACCATTTAGAATCTTAATTACAGCATTTGTTGAGGCACCTTCATTGACGACTGATACAACTCTCCATGTAGTACTTCAACCATGTCCTCTGCCTTTGTGAATATAGTTACTTTTGGTCTCCAGCCATTTACATGCTTCCCCTTTCAACAAGCAAACATAACGTTTGTGCATTCTGTTATTTATTCCTCATGTACTTGAGCTGACTCTGTCATTTCTTTCTCTATTTCTTTTCTGTAATCACCTTGACTCCAGGTAATCACCTTTACCTGGAATCTGTCCTATGCTCTTCCTTTGCTTTCTATTTTCCTATTTTTTTTAATCATCTGCAGAACTATGGCTTTAATTGTTCCAGCTTTGTCCCTCCCAGCAATTCAGGTCAACAGAAGCTGAAATAATTACATTCCAAAAGCCTTCCAATGTTTAATTATAGTTTTGTCTGCACATTTCTGATTCCAGTTTACATGGGTCAAATCTGTTCTCATCTCATTGAAATTGGACCCTTCTGAAAATGACAACCATAACTCTCTTCATTAATATTGTGCTATTTACAACCTACCTTTTTCGACATTATTTTGAAATCTACTTTAACTTTAGATTTTTTACTTGTCATTTGCCCATTGTGGTGACAAGAACAGTATATAATAACAATTAGCAATGTGCCAGGTTAAAGAATAGAAAGGAGCCCTGTTCACTTCCACAAAAAACTCAATGGAACTGAGTATCAGGAAGGGAATTCAACTGGTAGTTAATTATCCTGTATGCGCATAGGACTAGCAGCCAATAATGAATTACTTTGCCAGACATTTGATCAATGAAACACACAGGTTATCAACAGTGCCACTTTGTGAGATCAGACCTTGTCAATAGTGCAAGGCTAAACATCCATGCATTTAGAAGGATGTGTTTAGTATTTTGAGCAGTGGAAAACAAAATCAATCCAATATTTCCTGTCCTACAGAGAAGGTAGATTTATTTCTTCCTGAGCACGCTTCACTACATGTTGCAAATCCTGTTTAACCGTATTACCTTAACAAATATGCATTAATAACAATACTGAATGATAGATTTGGTAAATGTTGAAAGAAAATCTACTACATTAGAACATCTTGAACAGATCCAAGGATACAACAAGCAGCTCAAACCCAAAGGAACATTTTACCCACACCTACATGGAGTATTTAAGTAAAAATTAGAACAAATCTAATATAAACTCTCTCTATATTTGAATTTTTTTTTATCATATATACAAGTTCAGAGCTGTATAAGTTTGACAAAAACACTGCAGGATAACAGAGAAGCCTGCAGAGGCTGAATCATTCCTCCCACTAAAAATCTCTGCATCTGCAGTCTCTCAGGTGCTCTTTTATACTTCTGTGATGCGTGTAGTAGAATGCAAAATACCCTTACTGTAAGGCATGAAATCAGTCACGACTAGAAAGGCTAGGATTATGTTTGATTGGATTGCTTCTATTTTAGTAGCTGGTCTAAAAACTCAAATAGCAGAACTAAACCTGAATACATTAAAGTTCCAAGGAGTTGCAAAATGAAACACACACCACCAAGCCAAAATTTATAAACCAAAAACTACCACTATGATAAATACTTTTGAGACAGACTCTTTGATTCTGATGTACAACCTAATTTATTTCAATTTTTTTTATTTTGATAACTTTTAGTGCCTAATAAGGAAGTGAATGTGGAAAAATCTGCTCTAAAAATTCCGTTGCATATACTTGATTCCTATATAGAGGATTCAGAGGTCAAAATGCACAAACATGCAGACTTTTAAGTCATATACTGCATGTATGTGTGTAATATACTGCCTGTGTGTGTGTGTGTGTGTGTGTGTGTGTGTCTGTGCGTGCGCACATGCGTGTATATCACACACACACAGTACTGGCAGACTTTTTTAATATGGTTCAGATTTTATATGGTCTAGATTTTTTATATGGTTTCAGATGGTATGGACCTGCTCAAAAAACAAGGAATGACCTGAGTTTTGGGCAAAATAAACACCAGGCAAATTGAAAAGATTTGAGTGTTGGGGCTGGAGGCAAGGGATGGGCAGATTCAGCTCACTGCTCCATGAGATTTACTCACCTCTCCATGGAACTGAGGTGTGGCCTACAACTACCAGTCAGATACAGGGATTGCCAATTCACTTTTGTGAACTTCTGTCCTGAATGTTACTTACTTACTTTTATTGTTTGCACGATTTGTCTTTTTTTATTTTCTTGGCACATTAGGTGCTCATTGATCTCCCTTTGTTTAAATGGGTTCTAGTGGGTTCCTTTGTTCTGTGGCTGCTTCTAAGGAGGCTCATACAAGGATTTATAAGGTATTGATACTTTGATAACAAACGTGCTTGAAACTTTTGAACAGAGCCCTGATCTCAACATCATTGATGCTTCCTGGGATTACCTGGAAAGACAGAAGCAAGCAAGACAGCAAAGTCTTCCGAAGAAATCTGGCAAGATTCCAAAATGCTGGCAACCTACCAGCCGATTTTCTTATAAAACTGCACAACAGTATATCTAAAAGAACTGATGCAGCTTTTTTTTAAAAAATGCAAAAGGTGGCTGTACTGAATATTGATCTGATTTGTTTTCACAGTTTAGTGTTCTTTATAGTAAATGTTCTGATATTTAGAAATTCATTATGTGTGTGTGTGTGTGTGTGTGTGTGTGTGTGTGTATAACATATATATACATATACACACACACACACACACACACACACACACACACACACACACACACACATACATATATATACGGGTTAAAGAAGAGCAGAAATGGAAAACACTTTGGAGTGCTATTGCTATTAACTAATAGTGTTTATTAGTAACTACGCAACACAGTAATATAAATAGAGATATATTAAACAAGTTAGCAATGATTATAGCTATATATATAATTGTGGAAATAGGAAAACCAAGCTCTTTCAAGTCTAGGGGTAAATGGATACAGTCTTATGCTGATGAGTGAAGTTCAGTTCAGTTTGTGGTATTGAGTCAAGTAGTCATGGAGGGAGAGGGAGAGGGAGGAGAGGGAGAGGGAGGAGAGGGAGCGGGAGATGTGTAGATCTTCGGGTGAGCTGGTGCCATTGATCATCCCGTTGTCCTCCAAAATCCTTTTAAAGTTACCGACTGTGACCATAACAAAGGCGACCATTCTTCTGTGATGGAATTATCAACCCAGGCCAGGGTTGGACATACAAATAACTCCCCACCGGTCACACCTTTTCTGCACTGCGAGAGCCACTGAACGATTCTCCTGATCAACCTTCCAAAACCCACCTTTTCTGTGGGCATAATAAAGCTCATCCAGTGTCCAAAAATTGTGTGTGTGTGTCCAGCAGCTGCCTTGGCATTTATCTCAGCATGCTGAACACCAGCTGTCCATTAAACTGCTCCGCCCTTCTCTCTTTGTAAGAATTTACAAGCAGGCAGTGTCCTTGTAGAAATGCAAACAAACTGCCGAGAAACCATAACATCAATCTTCCGAGCATTCTTTGCCTCTCTCTCTCTCTCAATAACAAGGTCTCTGCATTGTACACCTCGCTCTCTCTCTTTCTTATTAAGAGCACAGTTCAAAGGGTCAATTCAGGACCCCGTCACAATACATACACACACATACATATATACATATACACATACATATGTTTATATGTGTGTGTGTGTGTGTGTGTGTGTGTGTGTGTGTGTGTGTTATACATGTGTTTGTGTGTGTGTATAATTTATTTATTTATTTTCATCCATTAGAATTAGAATCAGGGGCATATCCACCACCACATTATTATTCCCACCAGAATCTCAAACAGGTCAACATGTAGCTTCCCTTTGGATGTTAAGACTCTCCATCTTTTGCATCCTGCAACTTACTTACGTTGCTGAAAGAAATACTTTAATCACAGAAAAAAGGGGTTTGTGCAATTGATTTTCTGCATATTCTAATTTATTTTTCTGTGGAACAGTGAAAAAACTTTTATTTGAATAAGACATCTAAAATCATAATTGTACTTGCTCAGTTCCCTCTAGAACAGAGATTCCCAACCTTTATAATGCTATGAACCAATATCATTAAGCAAATGGTCCATGGACTCCAGGTTGGAAACCCCTGTTCTGGAGGAAACATAGCAAGTACAATTATATGTCTTAACCCTTGCCTTAAAATTAACAAAAAACTATTTTAGGTGGTTCAAGAAATTGGTTTCAAATCTGTAGCTAATAAGGCTTTGTTTAATTACCAAAACCTTGTTCTACTTCAGTAATTGAAGTCCTGTCAAAAAATGAACACTGTCTTTTTTTTTGGTCAGAGATTTAAATTGCTAATATTTTTCCTTTCTCTGCAAAAAGTTCAATGACCTGCTGAGGATTTTCAGCATTTACTGGTGTGTCTGCAGATTTTCAGCATTACAGTACTGGGCCTTATTGATCTTTATTAGTTTCATATGTTTCTCTATTGTAGTGTCATATTACAGGAAATTTCAGAAACAATGAAGTAAATGGGATCTGCACCAAATGCAGTTAGTGAAAAAAAAGCGCTTTCTGTTGGATAACAAACACAAAATGCTTGAGGAGCTCAGCAAGTCAGGTAGCATCAATGAAAAGGAATATAGATTTGATGTTTTCAGCCAAGACCCTTCATCGGGACTGTTGCCAGTCCTGCAGAATCTCTTGTGTTTATTTTGTTGGTTCTGTATTTTGTTCTCCAATTCATTTAGATTGAATTGTAGGCTTGCAATACATGATGAATTTCTTACAAGTAATATAACTGTGAGCAAAAAAATACAAGGACTGACAAGTGAGGCTTTCTCCAACAATTGCCCAACTCAATTGCAGTCAAAATGGATGTGGAAAACTGCTTCATTAATCTTTGTGGGCTAGAAATACTTCAGTGATATTCATACACTGTACACGACACCCAAAGCTTTGTGTACTGTAGAATGGGCCTTGCTCATGCAATGGTGCACAGAGAGTGCTTTCATTTATAATCTCCTAAAACCATTGAAACCAGACATTGTGAAATGTTGGACAGCAGATGAGTGTTTCAACTACATTCAGGATTTTCTCCCTTCCCCTTGTTCAATTTCATAATGGATCTAACCCAAATAACTTTGTTGGAATTACATCAGATATAATTCAATGATTGCCAACCTACATGTTGCTCATGCATTGGCCTAATGGTTTGAGATGAATAAGAACTGCAGATCCTATGCAAAGGCTTAAGGGCAAAAAATGGACACTGATGGAAAAGCATTAGCCCTGACAAAACAACTTTAAATCTACTGCCACTGAGTAAGTAACACAAGTATAAAATAAATGATTGAACGAGGTGAACATTTAAGCATTGAGGCTCCATCATAACAAACCAAGTCAGAAGATTAATTGACATATTAAAACAACAACTTAGAGATATGGTCATGACCAGATTGACAACAATATGGAAAGGAAGTGTAAGAACTGCTACCACAATCAAAACACACAAAGTTGCTGCGTGCATCATGTAAGACATGAAAAGTGGATTTAAAGTTGGAAAACATTTGCAAGCATCTCAAAATGAAGATATAGTGTCTCAAACAATATTTAAATTAATTTGTACTACAAAGAATATGCTGAAATTAAAAACAAAAGCCTCTTAACTGCATTAAAGAGGAAACCACGCTGACTTGGCAACCTCAAGAGTGGTAGCAATCTCTCAAAGCAATTAATTCAGGGAGTAAAGTGAAAGTGAGAAATCAAGACTAAACAAAAGTATTTAGAAAACACTGTGTCAGGAGCCATGCTATAAATTTCATTGAAGGCCCCATATAACAGAATTAGCCATGAATATTAGAAATTGTTATAGCAGCAATATTCTTTGAACTCTGAATATCATTTCACTTTGCTACAAACTACAAAATATAGGCCATAAATTTTGAAATTAGAGTGAGAACAGTTAGTCATGAAATTGGAGAGTACTTTTTAAATATGCTGAGCTGAAAAAATTATAAACCTATTTCATTCTCAAGCCTGTGACAGTTGGATCAATTGTAATTCTCAAAAGTGAATGACATTTTTATGATGCCAACGGAACTGGATATTTATTTATACTATGCTAAAGATAACAGGTAAATAAAGTTGAAGTATGGACCACATAACCTACTGAATGGTGGAAAAGTCTGAAATACTCAATTCTGGAGCTAACATTACATTAAAAAGCCCTAATGTCAGAAATTTCTATTTAAATATATAAATGTACCAGCAATATAAAAAGGAATTTAATGAGGAGGCAAAAAGGCTGATGGAATCTGCTGCAGAAAACAAACAGCTGGAAGAACTCAGCTGGGCAAGTTGCATCGATGGAGACAAAGGGAGAGCTGGTATTTTGGGTCAAAACCATGCAGCAGAAGAAGAATAGACCTGACATTTGTGCTTTGCTGTTCATCCCAGAAATATGGTGTTGTAAGGTGGTTTAATCACAAAACAGTCAAGTTGAAAAATGCACGCACAATACCTGGATTTACAAGTATTGCGAAACTGAGTAACTTCCAAATTTGCTGTGCATATCTTACTCATTTGCATGAAATTTAGGGACCTTGATCCTTTAAAAAGTATAAATCAATCCTATTCTGGTCAGATTGTATTAAGATACCATCCATATCCAGTAAGATGATGCCATTAAGTGGCAACTGTTTGCATGCAGCTCTGATTAGATTCATCAAATATTCCCATTTAGGGCTACTACAGCTGAAATCCACATACAGCAGCAGGTACTTCAGTTACCAGCGTCATTTTACGATGTTTCAAAAAGTCTCTTGATATTCAAAATCTATGAGCTTTGTACAACAAACTTGGGTCACGAGTACCTTTAACAAAATGAAAGCAAGGTGCTGCACTGGTCCACATTAAAGATTGAAACACAGACACCTTAACTTCCACTCCCAACTATGCTGCTTGCGGATATACAGACTCTGGAAAATAAAACTGAACACCGCAGAACAATATTACTGTATGAGAGGGAAAACAGGGACTGCAGTGTACTTTACATGGAAACATGGCTATGCCCTGCCATTTTGGATGCAGTGCTGCAACTCGATTGCTTCTCATTCTCCACTTAAACAGGACAGCTCAGTCTTTTAAAGGCAGAGATAGTGGAGAATACTTTACGAGTAACTCATTGTGGTGCAAAAACTTGGCAGTTCAGTCTCAGTCCTGCTTACTCTACCTAGAACACCCAGTGATCAAATGTCATCCATTTTATCCACCAAGGGAGTTCTTTGACCTCATTCTGGTAGCGGTGTACATTCCATCTGAGGCCAATATCAGGGAGGCACAGGAGGTGATCAGCAGGAAATTTCAACCAAGTCATCTTGGAATCTCTGAACAACTACCAGCAACATATCACCTGTGGAATCAGAGGAGCCATCATATTTAGACCACTGTTATAATACCATCAAGAATACCTACTTTGCCACCCCATGCCCACACTTTTGGAAGTCTGATCACCTGTCTGTACTTCCACTCTCAGCTTATAAGCAGAGACTAATGACAGCAGCACCAGTGATTAGGGCCAAGAAGGTCAAGAGAGGTGGATGAGCACTTACAGGATTGATTTGAGTCAGTGGCCTGGACAGTGTTCAGGGATTCATCTTCAAATCTGAATGAATAAGCCAAAGTTGTCAGTGACTTTATCAAGGACTGTGTGGATGGATGAGTGTGTGCCTTTGAGGGCAGACCAGACATACTCAAACCAAAAGCCACTGTCTGCTGAGGGTTAGGTCTGTGGCATTCAAGACCTGTAATCTAGAACTATACAAGAAGTCTAAGTATAACCTATGGAAGGCTATTTCAAGAGCAAAAAAACTCCAATTGAGGTTTTAGATGTTTTCAGATGCATGTCAGTTTTGGCAGTGTTTACAGGTCATTTCTTCCAGGAAGGCGAAGCATAACATCACGGCTGTGGTGCTTCCTGATGAGCTCAATGCCTTTTATGCATGCATTCAAAAAGGAGAATGAAACCGCACCTGTGTAAATCCCTGCAGCACATAGTGACCCTGTGATCTCTGTCACCGGAAGCCAACCAGAGTAGGCCCCTTTATTCCCATTCTTTGCGTCCTGCCAATCAGCCAAACTTCTCTCCATAATAATATCTTTCCTGAAATACAATGGGTTCCTATCAAGTAGCCTCATGTGCGGCACCTTGTCAATGGCCTTCTGAAAATCCAAGTAGGCAACATCCACTGATTCTCCTTTGTCTATTCTAGCTGTTAGTTCCTCAAAGAATTCCAATAGATTTGTCTGGCAAAATTTCTCCTAAAGGACACCATGTTGATTTTGACCTATTTCATCATGTGCCTCTAAGTACCCTGAAACCTCCTCCTTACTAATCAATTCCATCATCTTTCCAAACACTGAGGTTAGGCTAACTGGCCTATAATTTCCATTTTTCTGCCTCCCTCCTCTCTAATTTTATTAGGAGTTTGAGGAGAATTGGTATTTCACCAAAGACATTTTCTACAGATGTATAATGGAGTGCATTCTAACTGGTTGCATCACCATCGATAGAGGGACAGCTATAGAGAATCGGAAAAAGCTGCAGAGAGTTGTAAACTCAACCAGCTCTATCATGGGCACTAGCCTCCCCAGCACTGAGAACACCTTCAAAAGGTAATACCTCAAAAAGTTGGCATCCACCATTAAACATCCCCAACACCAAAGAATATGTCCGCTTCCCATTGCTACCATCAAGGAGGAGTTACAGGAGGCTGAAGACACACACACACACGTTGTTTCAGGAACAGCTTTTTCCCTTCCACCATCCGATTTCTAAATGGACAATGAATCCACGAAAATTATCTCACTATTTTTTTTCTTTCTGCACTAAATTAAATGAGAGAAAAGATTAAATATGGAAGTAAGCTAGCTAATAATACAAAAGTGGATGCAAAAATGTATTTAGATACATAAATGAAACTAAAAGAGAAGCAAGAGTGGACAGTGGACTGCTAGAAAATGATACTGTAGAGGTAGGAATGGGGACCAAAAAAATGGCAGGAGAACTGAATACGTATTTTTGCATCACTGTGGAAAGACACCAGCTGCATACCAGAAATTTGAGAGCAATAATATGCCACACACAAGGCAGCTAAACAAGATAAAAGCCTATGGCACAACAGGAAAGATACGAGCATGTTAAGCTATGATTTACAGGAAAATAAAAAAAATCTGGACTATGACCTTATGATACCTGTAATTTTCATGCAGATCATCTACTCTTGGTTTGCAAGAAATGCAAAACTAGTTTTAGAGAAATAGTTTGCTTATGTAAATCAACTTTTGTAATTTTCCAAAACTCCTGTGAAAGAGTGAATGGCAATAGATCACTTGCTTAAACCAAAAACATACCGAACATTCCCCAAAAAAAGTCAACAACTTTGAATACAAAGATGACAATCCCTGTAACACAAACTCCTTGCACAACATTAGAGCAATAACAGATCTATATTGAAAATCAACTAATTTTAAAACAAGAAATGTTAAAAATCATTTTAAATAAGCAGTCTTTTTAAACAGATTGATTAACGTGACCAAAATTCTGGCCCTTTTAACAGAAATGAAGATAGCAAAGGAAAAATGATTTCATGATTGAATGAAAGAAGGTGGTAAGCAGGCAGACCTATTTTCTTTTTTTCCTTCTTGTACTATAAAACAAACTTTGTAAATGAATAAATCACAGCTTATCACAGTAATATCACTCCATAATATCTTGGATTACAGAATGCAATATATTCTTCAGAGAAGATTTAACATGGATGGGACCAAGAATATGGTTTTGACTAGTGGAGAGGAAAAACACAACAGCAAAAAGTTACTCTGTCTAAAAATTATTAATATTGGCTTTAAACATCAAATGTTAATATAAAATCAGTAAAGCAACAAACCTCTCAGAATTGAGTTAAGCCTTTACTTTTTATAATAATGATTTTATCAGAATCAGATTTATTATCACCAGTATGTGACGTGAAATTTGATGAGTTGAGAATTATAAGCAAGATACGCAAGGTTATCAAAACACAAAATTACTTGTGTCTCACATGACACAGTGCTGTCATAGGTTACTTAAATAGATTTATAGAATTAAACCATGGGGGATATAGTTAACTGATATTAATATATATTTAAAGCCATCTTTGACTCCACTGCAGTATTCGTTTAAATGCCTTTGGTAGGAATAAAAATAAAATGTTGTCTGGATTTGAGCTCAATTGTCTGCATTGTCAAATAAAGCTATGGTTTTATTATTACAATGTATTCTGGTTAATTAGCACAGGCACTTTCTTGGGACGACTCTTAATGAACAAAAACTCATTGAGAAAATAGCTGGGATATCCTTCATTTATTTGGGACACCATGCTGCTTAATTGGACAGGAGACTTGTCAAGCAGTTGTGTGTAATTATGTGGCCATTAGACAAATACACCATGCTTAGAGTGAACAGTTTTTAGTGTCAGTTGTGTGCTAAAAGGCAGTGAACTTTGTCACTGATAGTTGGTGAGAAATAAGCAGCAAGACTATTTAGAATTGTTTTGCTTACTGTGGTTTGGAGATGCCAAGTGAAAATGAAAGGATTTCACCATTTCAAGTTAGGAACTATGAAGATATTGACAATCATCTTGAATGTTATATAAAAATGAAGATTTGGAGTATGTGCAGTCGGTGAAAGCATTGCATGAATGCAGTCCATATTTGCACTAGCTGTCTGCACTAATTTGTTCACTTCCAGTCAAGCAAAAGAACACAATAGCATGTTCATTGAAACGGATGATAACAGTGAAAGCTGTGCAGGGAAGTTTCTAAAAAAGAAAAACCATTGCACTGGGACGGTTCCACTCTCTTTACCTTGGAAGTCAGGGTCCAGTGGTATGAGTAGTCATCACAAATTAGGATCTTCCTCTATTGTAGTGGAAAATTGTGAGTTCTCCTGTGTCTTACCATGTCCTTTGCTCGCCACGAGGCATTCAAAACCGTCTCATGAGACTGTTGAATCTCATCCATTCAGTCCACCAGAGCTGACTTTGTATGCTAGGACAGTCATGTCCTTAAATCACTGGGGTAACAGGTCAACCCATACACAGCAGTGTACTTTGGATGACTGCCTCCATCGATAACTATTAAGAACTAGTACACTGTTTTATACTGTGGTACCATTGGGAGTGTTCTAACTTATTCTTTATTTCATTTAAATACGTAATTTGTTCCTCAGTTTGCCTTTTTTTTGTACCGTTTTAATTATTTCCATGGAACATTGGCTCATTAAGGCAGCTGATGAATTGGGCCAAAACTTACATGTCCTGATGTGTGCCACTTAACATGAATCTTTATAGTACAAGTTAGCTCCTTAATCCAGGTAGAAATTCCAATGATAATATCAGAAAAATGTGCAACTCTTTTTCCACCATTAATATTCCACTGGGGCTTTGGCTGCCCATTCCTGCATTTTCCTAGGCGAAATATAGGTTTATCACACTAATCCTTCCACACCCAATTGTTGTGGTATGGTCCATATGGTGCCCAGCGTGGAGGTCCTGGCACTAGAAGAACTGGGAACCCTTAAATAGGCTTTACCAACTGTGAAAGTGTGAGTGATTTTAATAAATTTGATATGTCTCTTACACTCAGAATATTTACCGGTTATTAAGAGTGAAGTAACCATTTTATTAAATTAGTGTTACTAACACATTTGTTATTAAATATTAGTTATTTTGCTTTGAATGAATAAAGCAACTTAACTTTCCATTGTTTCTGATCTAAAGCCCAACAGTCTTCTGAAATCAACAGGGTCTTAAGATACAGGTCAGGCAGGGAAGTAATTCCTTAGTGTAATGCTAGGGAATACAAACAAGCCAGACCAAACCTGCTCTAGAAGAGTAAACTGACAGATCGTCAAGTTATGGAATTTCATCTTTCAAAGCCAAATATAATATGTTTGAACCACTCCAATGTTTTCTTAAGTAACACACAGAAAGTCCCGGAGGAACTCAGCAGACCAGGAAGCATCTATGGAAAAGAGTAAGCAGGCGAAATTTTGGGCTGAGACCCTTCATCAGGAAGTATGCTCCCCATCCTCTGAACAGCCTCCTCTTCCAAGATGCCCACCATACTCCAACTGCCCTTTGTTAGAACAAACTAATTTTTTTCTATTCACCTCATTCTCATCATTTACAATCATCTTCAACTTCCAGTATAAAAACTAAGATGGAAAAATTGAAAGTAATGACAGAACATGTTTTACCCAGTGAAAAACTGAACTAAGAAGTGCCACGATCCAATTCATATTTCACTTAAAGTTTATATTGTTTATATATATATACACACACACACACACATACACAAATGTATAGCACACAATAAAGTATAAGAGAAATGTTAAATGCTTAACTTGCACTCCAAAAATTAAGAACTCTTTTGAGGCAAATCCAAATTACAAGTTCCTTGTTCACAATAAGTGCATTCCATTCAATTAACAGCTAAATACCAGTTAGCTGCCACACACAAGCCAACTAAGACATTATGAGACAACTCCACAGAGCTACTGCCTATGGCATCTGTTCTTTCCACCAGGATCTGAAGTGACACCTGAAAATCAGGGTGCTCACTCCCATATCTGTTCTATCTGCTACAAATAATAAGATTAGGCATGTATCATTTGGTCACATATTTTCCCAATAAAATATATATCATACCTTCCAGCATTGAATTTCATATCTCATGCTCATCATCTTGCTGAATAATTCCTGAAGACAGTTCCCAATCTCCTCAATAATTCCTACACATACAAGTTTCATGCCATGTGAAATTTGCAAAATTTGCCCCGTACTTGTCTTTATTCCTGTATATCAAAAACTTCAGTGATCTAAGCATTGAATCATGAAGGAAATTAATTTCCGAGGTTATCAATTTGGGAATAATTAAACTAAATGAATAGAAAGGCATGAACGTCATAACCAGCCACGATTGAGCCTATTCTCAAGAACAAAATTTCATGGTAAATGTTACAGACTTGTCTGTTAAAATACAATGAAACTTTGTTAATTAGTATTCAAACATGTAAGTGGTTTGAATACAAGAATAAAAGTACATTTACCTTTAAATAAAAAAAAGACAATATAGATAAATTTGAATCTCACTATTTCCGCCGATATCCACTCTATGTTTTTTCCTTCCTTATTTGATCCAGCATGAGAGTTGAACAATGTTGTGTCTATCATGTAACTTGTGAATGCCTAAGTATTACTATGGTCAACTATTCAATACATGAGCAGTCCCAACCACATAACTAATATTTACTCCAGTATGTTTATGGTCTGTAACTTTGTGGAATCATCTGAGATGTGGCCTCTGGTAGCATTGGGTCACTTATTTTGTTAGGTTAGGTTGCTGGGTTAAGCCCAAGTCAATCTTCAATTCATCACTGCACAATCAATCATTAATGAAGAGTCTCTCAGTATTTAAAAAAAGAACACACATATTGGAATAACAAGCTGGTGCAAAAAGATAAACATTTGCAATGCCATGGTGGAAATACATATTGTAATAGACTACAACGAACACTGATCCAATACAAAATCAGCTCAACTAAAATTCATTTCTCTTTATGTTTTTCTCAAATATTACCTTACCTTTGTTTCAAATACCTAAACACACATACAGCTTTCTACAAACTGATTTCACAGCAAGTAAGAGACGCCTGGATTCTCTGCTGCCTGTATCATATTGCTCGACATTCACTTGCTATAATTTTTTAATTCCAGTGAATATCCCACCCCCAAAATATTATTACAATGAAATGAACAGAAATGGCTTGAAAAATGCTTTAAAATGTATCGAAGAATTTGACTGAAGTTGGATTTAAGTCATGTCATTTGTAATCTAAGGAGCTGCTGAGTTGATACAACTGATAAATAACTGAACTATAACATTAACCAAAATTTAAGTGGTCATAATTTCTTTATTAGCCATGGTATTTAACTTTTCAGGTTTTTTTAATCTTTAGCTTTTGCTCTTGTAAAAGTGTTAAGTAATAATGAGATTGGCACTGTTGGGAATGGGATGTTACATCAAGATACAGCGCTCCCACCCAGGATATAATGTAGGGTTAAATTTTGCCACAATAGAGGGACGATAGTGGGATGATATTAGAAAAAATGATTAAGAGAATACTGTAAAAAGAAAACTACTGCTCATGTGGTTCAGGAGAGGAGCCGTCAGACCTATCCAGTTTTGTCTACATACTACTTGTCTCACAAAAGGTAATTGATTTTTTGACATCAACAGCTGTTAGTGCAACTTGGATAGATAAGAGGAAAGCAGCGTTTTCAAACTTTGGTCTGGGGTTTACACACAAGTGTCACATCTTGAGATTTTGCATTAACAGAGGTGCCATCTTTCAAATGAGATACACAAATGAGGTCTAGCGTCCCAATTCAAATTAAAATGCCATAATAGCTTTAAAGAAAATATAACTATTACCCAACAGTATCAGTGAGTTGGGTTCAATCCTGACCTATGGTTTTGAGTTTGTCGAGTGATCGAGTGATCACGTGGGCTCCCTCTGGGTGTTTTACATTTGTCCCAAATGCAATGCTTGCCATTGTAAATTACCCCATTGTGCAGCTGAGTGGAGGGTGTGCAAAGGAGTTGGTTGGACTGTAAGGAAAATAGATTACAGTGAGAAACAGTGAGGTATGCAGACGTTTTCTGACCCACATAGGCACAATGGGTTGAATGGTATTTCCATATCATAAGAAAATATAGAATGAGGAACAGAAGAATAGTTATTGGCCTACACAGTTGTCAACATGTAGCCGTCAAATCTGCACCAAAAAAAAATCTGCTATTCATTACTGTTACGGAGATAAAAAAAACTGATTTAGTCAAAAGATTGAATTCTCTCTCATTTTCCTTGGAATATACTGAGGCTAAAAAAGTATGTTTACTTGTTTGTAATTTTCACATCATTCTACTTTCCAGTGAGCTGAATTGTTAAACCTGTTAAGTACTTAAGTGGAAATAAAAAATTCATAAATTTCCACTCAGAGATAGATGTTGGAAATAGCTTTTGGACATGGTTTCAGCAACAGATTTGATGAAAGAACCTTCTCAACTGCTGTTCTGACCACCACATTAAAGTTGGAAGAAGGTGCCTAACTGAACTGTTTCATTGATGGTTCCCTTTAGGGCACTTTGAATCAGTCCTGTTTTAACTTACATCAAGTAATGAGGAACCACTGCTATCTGAAGCTAATGGAACTAGCAAATTTCAAAAGAGTTGATATGAAACACTTGGCTAGCTGAATTTAGATATACTCATATGGTTATTAAGAGATTATAAGAACTCTTACAGATTCTAGAGTAAGGCAGCTAGACACATTGATTTATTGCTCAGTTAACTATATTTACCATTTTTAAAAGTACATTCCAGCAACCCAGTATAAGATATCAAGTTCATAATACAATATTGTTGCAAATATTGATAGGCTTGCTTACTTTTAATGAGCTTATGTACTTACTGATGTGTTTGTGAGAAATGAACACTTCTCTAATAGAGATAGAAAGTGCTTACGTCCTGCTTAAGCACAACATTGCTAGCAGGAGATGGAGTCTTGCTTGCTTAAAAGAGTATTAATAAAAAGCAGAAAATGTTGGAAACAATTAGCAGATGAACTACCATTCATGGAAACTAACTATTTATAGCATTTTTGTTTATACTTCAGATTTTTCTTTACTATTGAGTTCACTGCTTCTGTTAGTTCAGCCACACCTGTTGTGCTAGGCTCAGTGGCACACTTTAGGAAGGAGCTACAGTCTTCAATAAGGATGTGTAAGTGATATCATGGAATGATTCCAGGGATGAAGAATTTTGATTATGTAGGTAGACCAGAAAAGTATTTTGTTCTCTTCCCAAAGATGCTACTTAACTTCTTGAATGTTTCCAGCATTTCTGTTTGTGCTTCATACTTATAGTTATTGCAAATTTTCTGATTTTAATATGAACATAAAAAAATAGAAACAAAGGTAGGCTTTTCATACACATGGGCCTATTCTACCAATCACCAAGGTCAAGACTGATCTTTCACCTCAGCATCATTTTTCTGCCTTATCTCATACTTTTTGATTATTCTAATACACAAAAAATCTATTTCATTCAGTTTTGAATAAAATCACTGACTTAGCTTTTTGGATGAGAGTTGAACTTTGGTCCTAAATGGCTTATTTCCTTTAACTTTTGAGTCTATTATCTCTTGTTCTGGGCTCCCCAGTGAGGACAAACATCCTTCTCTTATCAACCCTGCTGAATCTGGGAGAAAATGTTGTATACTTCTAAGAGGCCAACTCTCATTCTTCTAAACTTTAAAGAACAGAAGCCAAGGTAGTTCAATTTTTAATCAAATGACAAACCTGCCACCTCAAGAATTAGCCTGGAGAATCTTTCCTACACTTCTTCTATAACAAGTACATTTGATTATTTGTTCTGTTGACAAAAATTGCTCATAATACTCAGGTGCGGACTCAATACAGCCCTCTCTAATTTTAGTAAGACATAGTTATTCTTTTGCTCATGGTGTCCAGCAATGTGGGCCACCATAGCATATGCTCTCCTTTCTGCTTTCTCTACCTGCATATTACATTTAGAAACTAGTAATACAAAGGCTCTCAGGTGCCTTGGACTGCCAGCAGTCTCCACAATCTCAGTAAAAATACTCAACATCTTTTATAACAATTTATAACAATAACTCAATTTTTCCACGATATACTTCATCTGTCATGTCACTTCGCTCCAAATCAGTTTGAAGTTTCTTTGCAGAAACTCACTGCTTACATTCTCATATGTTGCCATCAAACTCAAAAATATTACATTTGGTCACCTATTGAGAATGGATTGTGAACAGATGGGACACAAGCAGATTCTTCTGGTAACCATGAGTCACAATCTGTCAGACAAAGCTTATCAGTTTATTTCGACTGTTTTCTATCTAACTGCCAATTCACATGGTCCCCTGTTGTTTGTTTTTACTTGTATTCAAATCAATTTTACTATTTTATCATGATCTGTGGTACCAAAATGCCTTTTGACGAGTATACGACAATACTTCATGCCTTATTGACTTTTATCAATAGAATCAGAATCAGGTTTATTATTACTGGCATGTGTTGTGAAATTTATTAATAGTGCTGTACTAATTCTTTTCTTTTTAAATGATCTTCCCAAATGTTGAAAACTCTAGAATATTGAGTTCCCAGCTATAGATGTCTTAAGAGTTATGGACTCCAAGCTACTCATAATTACTTTTCCCTCTAATTCAGGTCCTTGAATCTTGGCAACTTTCTAATAAATTTTCTTGGCACTCTTTTAAACTTAATGATGTATTTCCTATAATAAGTTAGCCAAAACTGAACATAATACTGAGTTACTCATAACATCCCAACTGTTATACTAAGTGCCCTGAATGATGAAGGCCAGTGTGCCAAAACACTTTCTCCATCTGTTTAACCATGAAGGCACTTTCTGGTGTCGTGTACTTGTATTCCAAGGTACTTTTGTTCCACAACAATCCCCACTGCCCTATTGTTTACTGTGAAAGTCCTATCCTGTTTAGACTACCCAAAATGCAACACCTCACAATTAGATGGATTGAATGCCAAATGTCATTCCTTGGCCTAGCTAGCTGATGGAGATCTCCTTCTAATTTCTGAAAATCTTCTTTACTGCCACTTGTCTTATTTCTTACAGAAAAGTTTCTGTAATAGCAGGTACAATTTAATGGAAGTTTGTGCCTGTAGTTCATCTATAGCATCTTGAACGTAAAGTGTATTTAGGTATCGTGTAATTGAGGTGTACACCATAAAAAAGTGCTTTGGCCAATCATGTTTGTCCCATCATGCCTATTTATACTGATCCTACTTACCTGCATTAACTCCACATCCTTTGATGCCCTGCTTTTTCAGGTACCTGCCTCTGAAATGTTGCTACCATCCCTATCTCCACCTCTGGCATACCAAAAACTGTGTGAAAAATTTACCACGCTCCACTAAAATCAATGCCCTCCAGCTTTGGATCCTCCTCCTTTTGGAAACAGACTCTACCTATCTACCCCATGCCTCTCATAATTTTACATTCCTATATTGTGTTACCATTCAGACTCCTTTGTTCTATCACCATAACCATGTTCTTCATACACTGACCCAATTTGCTGCCCGTCCCTGTTCTGACTGTCAAAAAATAAGTATTTTGCCTACTACATATCAAACTTTGACTTTAAGCTTTATCATCCTTCAAAATCCCTTGCCAAGTTAATTTAAACCCACTCAGAAGTCAATATCCTTGGAAGGATATTGAATCAACATTGGATTGAGGTGAATCAACATTGGATTGTTGGGCCTAGAATGTCTTGCATTATCTCTTCAACCGTGCATTAATTTGCCCTGTCCTTGCATCTCCATGCTTGTTAATGAGTAGCATTGAGAACAATTCTGGGATTTCTATCTTTGAGGTATTGTTTTAAAACTCATTTTCATTTCCTATCCTCTTCTAATCTAACATTCACAGCACCAGCAAGGACCACAACTTGCAGTTCTTCACATTCATTCTTGAAGAACCTTTGAGGCCACTCACTCTTGACACCCTTGATTCTCGAACCACGTCATCCTAGATTGACACTTAAAGCTGCAGAGAAGTACCCATTCCCACCCCTCCCTCCCTACCGATACCTCATTTCACTAAACCAGTTCTGGAGAGACATCATGATATCAATGGCTCTCTGCTGAGGAACCATCACTGCCACTCGCACTCAGAAGGGAAAATCTGCTTGTGGCAGACACTGATCAGACCAATAACGTTTAAAAATAAACTAAACAAGAGAAAAGTTAGTTTTCAGTTATTCCTGACGAAGGGTCTCGGCCCGAAATGTCGACAGTGCTCCTCCTTAGATGATTCCTGGCCTGCTGTGTTCCACTAGCATTGTGTGTGTGTTGTTCAAGAGAAAAGTACATAATCACATACACACGCAGGACAGACACTGAATAACTGGGGATATTGGAGTTAAAGAAGTGACTAAAAAGCAAATTACTTTTGATTTGGCAAATCTTATACTTATTTTTAATTTTGCCTCTCTCCCTGTTCTCAGTTTATACCTGAACCACAAACAATTATGCAGGATATCTGTAGCATGTTTTTAAGTATACAAAAGAATTGTTACATCAGTGAATTTTTTACTGAAAACTCCCTGTCTGTGGGAGGGAAATGGAAAAGAAAACCTGCACATAATAGCCATCAGTAGGAGTAACAGAATTACTGTTCTGGGAAATTTTAATTACCCATTCATTCCAAAGGACGAGATGAAAATAAAGAAAAAGAATGGGAAAAACAAAAATGGATTCTGCATATATTGCTCAGAAGCCTTTTATGACAAATAAATTGCTGAATTATGTTAATATTACTGAAAAAAATAAGGAGGTCAAGTTGTGACAGTCTGAGATGCAAATAGAAAGAGAATGAATGCAAAAAACAAGAACACTAAATTGAATAGTTTTCATAAAGAATTAGAAGTGGAAAGAATAACTGGAATACAGAAATGTTCCTGTAGAAGTATTTCCATAAAAGTATTGTGGTTAGGAAGTTGTGCAAATGGTTTTATCTATACTGTGTTGAGAGTTGATTCTTATTTTGGTAAATTCACAGTTAAGGCAGAGGAGGAATGTAACAGGTGACAGCTCAAACATTAAGTAAACAGAATAATTGATTTAAGAAAGGCGTCACCTATATTTTGTTGGACTGAGAATTATTACTCCTGGATTATAAAATAAAGTTCAGAGTCAGAAATACTGTACAGATCAAGCTGTTGGGTTATTGAGTGTACAGCAACCATCAAGTACACACTTTACTCTAATCCTACGTTAATTCTATTTCCTATTCTCCCCATAATCTCTTCAACTCCCCCACATTCTACCATCACCCACCCATTCTACCATGCATTTACACATTAGAGGGAATTTACAATGGCCAATCAACTTTGAGATATGAGATATGGGTAGAAACCAGATGAGCATTAGTTTGATTAGAGTCTAGGATTAACAATAAAGTCTCAAAACAGCTGCCTGGACTGAATAATATTTGGGCTATTTTGCTGCAGCAGGGAATCTATTGTGAAGAAACCTGACAATGTAATAGGTTTTACATGGCAGTCTGCTGCAAGTGCAAGAGACAGGAGGGAGTCTGCAAGGCAACAGTAGACCATAGACAATAGACAGTAGGTGCAGGAGTAGGCCATTTGGCCCTACTAGCCAGCACCACCAACAACACTAGTAGTTCCCTATAAGCAAATGACAAAGTGAGTACAATGTAGGGATATGTGAGGTTATCCACTTGGGTTAGAAGAAATGCAAATTAACAATTAAATAGAGATGACTAAAACCTGCTATATAAAGGATTTCATGATTCTTCATAGATATAATGCAGAACGGTAAATGAAACTTTGGCCTTTTATTGCAAAATAGGTGGAGATAATTTGCCCTCATCTGTCATTCATTAAAATTATGGCTGATCTTACACCATAAACAATTATGCTGTACCTACCCCATATTCTTTTATTACATATTTTTAAAAAAACTATGAATGTCCATCTTAAATATGACTGAGCCTTCACTAACATCTTAGATAGAGAATTGCAAAGACTCATTGGTCTCCAAGTGAAATGAGAACTTATTTCAATTTTAAAATGTCAGCCATTATTTTAGTTCAAAACACCCCAGATGTGTAAAACACCATTCCTATACCTATCCTGGCAAACCTCAGAATTCAGTGTTACAAGAAATCTCCTCTCATTGCTCTGTACAAACACGGTGTACTTAATCTTTCCTCACAGAACAATTCTTCTTTCGATTGTGATGTTAATTTAAACTAAATACTTCTTTTTCCTGGGGGGGGGGGGGAGTGTGCTTGTACATGTGCGCGTGTCTATGTGTATTTGGTTTTATGGGGGAGGGGTGTTCATGAAGCCGACAATCTTAGTTCCATGAAAAGGGATGTCTATTCAAAGTTCTAACAGTTCAAATTTCAAGGTTGAAAGAGGAGGGATCTCTTCTCATAGGAAGGCTCAAGAACTTGGTATATTCTCCAAAGAGATGTGGAGGCCGAATCACTGAATACATTCAAGACTCTGATTTACAAATTCTAGCTCTATAGGAAGGACAAGGGCTGTGGGCAACAGGCAGGAAAAGCAACTGAATCCAACATCAGATCAGTCATGGTCACATGATGGAGCAGTCTAGACTGAACATATGATCCTTCTAGACTTCTTGCATGCCATCTTGGACAATGACTCCCATCCACTCCATAATGTACTGGTTAGGAACAGGAGTACATTCAGCCAGAGACTCATTCTACCAAGATGCAACACTGAGCGTCATAGGAAGTCATTCCTACCTGTGGCCATCAAACTTTACAACTCCTCCCTCGGAGTGTCAGACACCCTGAGCCAATAGACTGGTCCTGGACTAATTTCCACTTGGCATTATTTACTTATTATTATTTAATTATTTATGCTTTTATATTGCTATATTTCTACACTATTCAGTTGGTGCAACTGTAACAAAACCCAATTTCCCTCGGGATTAATAAAGTATGTGTGCCTGTCTGTTTTCCATACGTGCAGCTGTTTGTGACAAGAAATTCTGGTCTTTCCCTGATGTAACAAAATGCCAAAATAGTATATTTATTCAATTCATTCGTACAACTCTGAAAACTGGGGGGCGAAAAGCACTGCTCAAATGTATTTCAATTAATTACAGAAACAGAACACTTATTTGCAACTGTACATATAACAGAAAAGAGAGATTTAAAATTTTTAAAGTGGGTAGATGGTTAAGATGTTTAAAAGACCTTTAGAAAGGTGAACAGATCAAAAAGAATTGAGAAGGGATTTGGGTCACTTATGCACAAATGTGACTGACTAGCTCAGACTGACATGGTCAGCATTGGCGAGTTGAGCCAAAGGACTGTTGCTGTATTGTAGTACTATGCCTTCAAAATCAAGCAAATGATTAGATCAAGCAGGACTAAGAAAAGAAATGCGACCTTAATTAGAGAAAAAGTGGATTTAAACTCTAGTGAATCATTTTTAAATATAGACACACAACAGATGATTTATAAGGAAAGTGTAGTCACTGCTATCCACTGTATACCTACTATAACTACAATGAAGATTAATTAAATATATTTAAATACATACAATGCTCTTTGACAGCAAACTGGATGAAGAAAATAGAAAAAAAATCACTCAATTCATTGCATTCAATAAGCTATAGGAATATCAGATTTTCTCTAATTTCAGCTGGAAAAACAAATGGAAAAGGAAATGCTTACCTATTAAGTTTATTTAGAGATACAACATAGAATGGGCCTTTCCAGCTCTTTGAGCTGCACTGCCCCAGCAACCCCGATTTAATCCTCACCTAATCACAGGACAGTTTACAATAACCAATTAACCTTCAAGGTATGCCATTGGACTGGGAAGAATCAGAGGACCCGGGGGACACCTATGCTTTTCATGGGAAGACCGTACAGAGGACACCAGGATTGAACTCAGAACTGCGATGCCCTGACTGTAATAGCGTTATGATAACTGCTATGCTTAAGTTGGCTAATGCTTAGATCAGATTGGTTACAATAGTCCAGAGCCTAAAGAGTAAAATTTAAATAGCAAAAGAGTGAAAAGAAATGTTCTTTGTGATTCTTGACTATTGAAAAATGAGAGTTGACATAATGGAGGTGTTTAAGAGATTGAGTTGACATTGAAAGTGCTATGCTTTGGATCATGGCTTCAATGAAAATTTTAAAGCAGATTTTTACTAGGATAGGTTATCAAAGAATACAGATCACGTATGGACAAATGGCATTAGTACATTGAATGGTAGAAAGAGCATTATCTCTAAAGAGTCTCGTGCTGTTCCTATCATCCAGTTAAATACCAGTAACAAAGAAGAGAAATACATGCATGATCATGGTTTGCAGTCAAAGCTGTATTTTAGTACCCTCTCTTTATGCAGCAGGAGAAACTTCTATGATCATTGTTTCAATAATCTCCACTGCCAATTATGAACTTACGGTCAGACTATTCTAATCCAAATATGACCATGCAATATATCTGGTGAATGCTCTTATCTATTTATGCCAAAATTTGGATTCAGAAACTTCCAATATTAAAGATGCATGCATTACAAATAGCTGTCAATTTCCTGTTGTGCCTGAAATAACCATGCATCATAGTCGTCCCTTTCAGGATCCAAATCAAATTGGCAATCATTTGGCTGTCAGTAAAAATGCAGTCGGAATGATCCAATGCTATTTTTAAGTAGCTATCCTGCAATTTATGTGAGACAAAGGCAGTTAACACTGCCCATTAGACACTCTGTTCCTTCATTTCTCTAACTTGCAGCCAGGAGAGTACTAGTCTTTAACAGTGAAGCTGAAACCATGGATCATGACTTACCACTGAAAAACAATTGATTTACAACTCTATAAACTGCAGAGCCAATGAATGAATTAACTCTTTAATAACGTTAAATATGCTACAGAGAATACATGTAAAGATGCCAGAAGTTTAAAATAAAGCACCACTGATGCAAAGTGTTTTGATCTGTGTGACACAGTCAACTGTCCATGTCATGGTAATCTGATGTAGTGGTGTAAGAGGTTAGAGAAACAGCATTAGAAAAGACTTAGTGCAAACTGTTGTGCAGAAGTCCTGGAGCCTTAAAAAGAGGATAATTTCACAGAGCAGTGACAGTATTTATCCCCCAAGGGTGCTGGAGTTTTAGAGGGTGGTGGATATATGGAATACATTTCCAGCAGAAGTGGTAGAGGCGGTACAATTGAAATGTTTAAAAAACATTTGGACAGACTTATGGATTGGAAGGGTTTAAAGGGATATGAACTCAACACAGGTAAATGGAACTAGCTTAGATTGGCATTTCAGTCACCATGGACAACTTTGGCTGAAGTCTTGTTTCTGTGCAATATAACTTTATGACTTTGACAATGTACAAAGCTCTGAGAATAAGCAAGGAATTTGGGAAGGGAACATAATCTAAATAACTTGGCTGAATCACTGACTACCTTAATTAAGTTATCTTAGGAGGCAATAATTTGATGTATTCTACATGGAGTTTTATCACCACTGTACATAAACACTCAAAGTCCCTCACCAGCAGCACTGTGAGAGTATCTTCACTGAAGACTACAGCCATTCAAAAGGGCTATTCAGCACCATAATCTGAAGGGAAACTAGAGGCAGGCAATAAATGCTTGTCTACCAAGTAAAATAATGACTGGGAGGAAGCAATAAATGATACTGGAAATGTGGACTTATCAATCAGGTTGTCCCATCAGATATAACATATGTAATACATAATAAATGCAGTGGATAAATATACATCAAGCCACAATGGGAAATCACTGGTGAATAGAGTTAGCAGCTTTATATTCCTGGCTGTTAAAATATTGGTTTACCTTCTCTGAGCCCAATACGTGGATACAATCAAAAGGAAAACATATGTGTCTTTACTTTCTTAGGAGTAAGAAGGTTCAGTTGATCATCCAACCCTACCACTTGTACAGATACCTTGTTGAAAATATCTTGACAGTTGCATCATGACCTGGTACTGCAATTCGAATGCTGCAGAGAGTAGTGAATTCTGCCCAATACATCATGGTCATATCCCTCCCCACCATTGGAATTTTCTACAGGTGGCACATGAAAGTGAAGCCCAACCAGTTCCTATCCACAAACATGTTCACTTGCTTGGCAGGATTCATTCTCACATTGAACAGACTCTTGTCCATATAGAAGGTCTCTACTGAAATTATCAAATGTCCACATCCCTTTATAGATACTGCATGACCTATGAGTTCCTCCAGCAATTTGTGGGTTTCTATTTCAACTCTACCACTTCTTCTAACTCAGAGATTTAAGTGACAGAAGCATGGGCTCTCTCAGTGAGATGTATGGAATGTCACTTATTTTAGCCCTCCCCAGGTTCCATCCCTGAATTCTTTCTCTGGTGTTTAGGTTTGGCTTTCCAATGGTCAAACTCTGACTCTTACGTTCCATTTCTGGATTGCCCATATCCACTGCAGGGAATAAATTAGTGGCTAATATCTATATCTTCAGGTATCTCCACCATTTTTCCTCCCATCCTGACTCCTGTAAGGACTCTTTTGGAATTTTCTGGTTTCTCCCCCTTTGTAATATTTGCTGTAAAGAGACTTTCCACATAGATGCTTCACTTTTGTCTCTCAAAAGGGGCTTCTTCTCTACCAAAGATGGCAGGGCCCTTGAATGCACCTCTGTGCCTCAGCTTTCAACATGCCGATCTTTTGCATTCAACAGATCGATCTTTGCATTTTCTACCACCTTCAGTCACATCTTCTTGTCCTCTTTGGGATACAAAAGGGAATGTTCACCCTGTGACTCCCCGGTTTAAACCATCTGACTCCCTTTTTATGCCATGTCCTCAGCAAACCCATAAAATGAAATAACTCTCCTTTCACTTTGACCCTTCACACCACTGAAGGACTCAAGTAGTTTCTCCAGATGAAAAATAGATTCCCTTTCACTTCTTCCAGTCTACTGCACAACATTCAGAATTTCAAAAATGGTCTCCTCTGCAATGGAGAACCATTGAAGGGGGACTACTTTATAGAACACTACTATTTAATCCAGACAGTGATTCTGAATCTCTGCTGCCTGCCACTTTAACGCACCATCCAGCATTAAAAGTGGCCTTCCGTAATATTCCAACAGAGCTGAGTCTTCCACACCACATCGATTTCCACATTACACCCTTCAGATCTTAATTCTGAATTTCATAATTTCAGGTAACTCATTTTTCCCAAACATATCAGAACCAGCCAGTCAGCCATAAAGTTAACTTTCTGTAATACTAATTCTGTCTTTCAGACAGTCTGATACATTGGGCAACCATACAACCTCTCCACCACCACCCTCTTCCATCTGGCAGAACTGATCCTCAACCTCAACAATTTCTCCTTCAGCTCCTCCCACCTTCTCTAATCTCAAGAGGTAACCCTATCCCTGGTACTGGGTAATTTACTTCCCAGCTTTTTACTTTATCCCTCCCCATTCAGCTTTCACCTATCACCTTGTGCTTCTCTCTCCCCCCCCCCCCATTTTAAATCTACTTCTCAGCATTTTTTCTCCTGTCCCGCTGAAGGGCTTCAGCCCAAAACATTGACTATACTTTTTTCCCCCGTATATGCTGCCTGGCCTGCTGAGTTCCTCCAGCATTTTGTGCGTGTTGCCGGGATTTCCAGCATCTGCAGATTTTCTCTTGTTTATGTTCCCAGGATGAGGCCTTCCTTTCTAGGACATCAGATATATCCCCTTTCTTCAAAGAATAGGTTTTTCCTTCCTCTGCCATTGATTCTGCCCTCATGCACATCTCCTCCATTTCCTGGACATCCACGTTCACGATATCTTCATGCCACCTTAACTGGAATATTTTTTTTGACTTCACCTACCACCCATGAGTCTCTGCATCCAACACATCATTCCCCACAACCTCCGCCATCTTTAAGTACCACCAACCCCATCTTTACCTCCTCCCCACTCTTCACAAGGACCACCTGTTCATTCATCCTTACCCACTAATCTCCCTCCTTGTACATGTCGCTGCAAGTGACAGAATTGCTACACCTGCCCATTGACCTCCATTCAGGGCCCCAAGCAAGCCTTCCCAGTGAAGCAACACTTCACCTGCAAATCTGTTGCGATTGTCTATTTTATCTGGTGCTCCTGGTGACCTTCTCTACATTGGTGAGACCTGGCATATCTTGGAGGACTGCTTCATTGACCACACCACTTCATTCACTAAAAACATTCCCTACTCTGGCTCTTACATCTCACTTCCCCTGGTGCCCTTCCTTCTTTCCTTTCTCCCATGGTCCACTCTCTTCTCCTCTCTGATTATTTCTTCTCCAACCCTCTACCCTTCCCACCCATCAGGCTTCACCTATTGCTTATAGTGTTGCCCTGCATCCCCACACCCTCCTTTTTATCCTGGTGTCTCTCCTCTTCCTTTCAAGTCCCAATGTAGGGTCTTGGCCCAAAAGGTCAACTATTTATTCATTTCCATAGACGCTGTCTGACTTGCTGTTCCTCCAGCATTTTGTGTGCACTGCTCTGGATTTCCAGCATGTGCAGAATCTCTTGTGTTCACCTCACACATAATAATGATTTCATCAGTTTAATACATCTCTATTTATTTTCTCTCCTTTCCAAATTCTGATAAAGACTTTGGAATTCACACATTAACTATGTTTCTCTTTCCATATTTGCTGCCTGACCAGCATGTTTCTTTTAATCCAAAATATCAAACTCTTTAAATGTAATGATGCCTTAAAAGGATGCAATCATCAGTACAAATTGCACAACTAATACAAGGTAATTGGCAATCTGATTCTCCCAAGTTGGCTATTTGCACACAGTCTAAATATGTTGCAACAAACGCAGAATTGCTTCCTGACACATGGTGATTTTTCTAGTTTACATGTCCGCATCCACTACCAAATCCACAATCCTTGGGGTATCAAGGGCATAGTACCAACCTACAATAACTGCTTGTGCGTAGCCTAGACACGAATGATGTTTACTTATCAGTATGCATTTTCATCAAACTATGGTAATAAATTCATCCCATTATAACAGTATAATTAGTCAATAGGTTGTCATTCTGTCTAGAACTATTTTTCACTATTTACTGCTAATTAAGATCAGATTTATTGCCAAAGACACATTTTATAAGAACTTACAGTATTTTAACAGCTACATAAACCAAAATGGATAGAGTTAGAAAAGAAGACTTTAAGGAGATGAAGAAGTGAAATAACTTTGGGAAGGCACTGCAAACAAAAAACAAAGCTACCATCAGTGGTGCAGAGCAAAATGATAAGCTGTAGGCCAATATTGACCTTCAGAGGGGAAAATTCAGTGCTGGAGGGGCATGGGGAGTGGAGAGTAGTGAGGACATGAAGGGAAATGATGATAGTAAAATTAAACACGAAGGTCTGGGAAAACAGGACGCGATGACCATCCACTGACAGAAGGGCAGTCCACCTGGAAAAAACCATTCATCACCACAGTGACTTTATAAATGTCATGAATAAAATAAAAAAGGCACAGCAAACTCTTGCATTTTATCATGCACGGACTTTATATGAAAGAATACAGAAAAATGTGATCCCCCTTGACTTCTGATACTTTAGACTTTGCCAAAAAAAGTCATTAAAAGATTACACAACTTTTAATTACAGAAATGTTCTTATACTTCCTGTGTAGCTATCATTAGATATTCATACTTATCAGGTTTCAAAGGACAAGTTACTGATCACCATTATTCAAGCTTCCAGCTCCAGATAATTGCAGCTTATGTAACATTTCTCATTGACTTAAAAATGAAGATCTAGTGAAAGGTTCAAAACTTCCAATCACAAATTATAGTGGTCCTGCAACTGGTTTACACAATTAAAATTAAATCAAATCAGTATTTTCAACATTGTCAAATAAGTAAAATACAATTGAGTCTTTTGTAAGTAGTTCAAATGGTATTTTCTTTCTATGCAATCCAACTGCCCAGCAGAAATGTGAATTAATTAATCTCATGTGCATATATTGCAGGTGCTCATTCAAACAGTGTCTAACCAATGGGAACAAGACTGCTTTTGCTGAAGTAAAATCCCAACTTCTAACAATATTACTTTTAAGTAGCACTAATATTGTGCTAAATATCATTAGCTCAGAACATATCTTGCTCTAACATGAATATCCACCAGACACTGTTGACCATCAGCGGAACTGCCTCACGTAACCTTTAATCTCATAGACAGATATATCCCTTACTGCACTTCTCAAGCAAGAGTATTAATTCTGATTCAATTGAAAATATGGTAGGGCATGTTGACGTTAGCATTAATTATACCTAAATACGAGGTGACAAGTCAACAGAACATAAAAACAGGACTGCACACATGCTAAATAGCAGAATAAATATTCAATAAGAAGAACCAAGCGTTCTTACACTCAAAGGATAAAATTAAAGGCCCACAGTGCTGACATATCTAGTTACCAATTTAACAGCTAACAGGTAGAGGAGGCCACAGAAATTTCTCATCCTTGGTGACAGCAGAGCTCAGAATACCTGAGAGTGCTGAAACATTCACAACCATGCTGTCCTCCTTCTGAAACCCCAACCATTAAAGAAAACAGTCTTCAGTAGATTACATTAAGTGACTAGTAGAACTGGTTAAGCAAATGTACACCTGGCTGCAGTGCTGATGTCATGGTCTCAAGAAAAGTTGTTCCAATAAATCCAAATTAATTAAACAGCATCCAAAGAGGCCTCTTGCACCATAAACCAGGACAAATTCAATCTGGTTAACTATATCATCCAATACATTCAATTATCAGCAAAATGATGGAAGATGTTGTCAGAAATGCTATCAAGAGTTACTTACAAATGACACAGTGCTCAGTTGACATTCTGCCAGGATCACTTGCTTTAATTTCATAACAGCCTTGTTCAAAACATGGATCAGAGTTGAATTCTGGAGTTTTAGTGAAATTTATTGCTTATGTTACGAAGGTGAAGCAACTCTGAGGGGCCTAAGGGTACAAAGTCGCCCCCTCCTTTTTGAGAATCGCAAGATCACTATTACTTCGGGTCTGAGACCCAGGAAATGAGAGAGATACACATCATGAGAGAGAGAGAGACGCAGAATACACAAGGTTTGGAATGTCTCCTGACATAAGCGGAACTACTAAGTAGTAAGACTACTGCTATTGTCTCTTGGAGAGGGAATTGGGTATTGAGTACTGTGCTATTCATTGAAACCCCTCAGGGGACAACCAGAGTGGTCTGGTTGAGGGATT
Organism: Hypanus sabinus; assembly: GCF_030144855.1. Lineage (NCBI taxonomy): Eukaryota > Metazoa > Chordata > Chondrichthyes > Myliobatiformes > Dasyatidae > Hypanus > Hypanus sabinus. The sequence continues at coordinate 31,944,306 of NC_082730.1, read as the reverse complement.
TCATCATCCCAAACTGATTGACATCTGAGACCCCGTGAGTGAGGATAAAAGAGGGGTCTGGGGAACACCCCTTTAGACGCACCAGGAGAAACGCTAGAAATCCAGTGACAACGTTTTATAGCGAAGCCGGTGAGAGCTCGTGTGCGTCCTCCCTTGCCTGGGTGACAGGCTCATCACGGAAGAACGGTTTAGCTAAAGGAGAGGTCACACTTGAATGGCCACGACAACGAGACTCCTGACGGATTGAAATCATAAAGGAAAGTCGGCAAGTTTTTCTCTTTCTCTCTCCAACAATTGTAACACAGCGACAACCAAAAAGACGGCAGCTTGTGTGAACTGCAGGGAACTTTATATTTCCTTCGGACAATACATTATCCCCTAGACAACAATAGAGCTTATCTCTTATTGATTATCATTATACCTGCACTTTTAGGTTTAGTATTGACGATGTATATTATCTGTATATTTGTATTGATATTATTTTTGTGTATTTTTACTAATAAATACTGTTAAAAATAGTATCATCAGACTTCAACGGACATCTCTATCTTTGCTGGTAAGTCACCCAGTTACGGGGTTCGTAACACTTACAATATCAAGAGATCATTTGACAGAATGCAGAATATCTGATAAAGCTGAAATCGACAGACATCAAAGGCAGAAACTCTAGTAGCTGGTGTCACACTTAGTACAGAAGAAAATGGTTGTTGATATTGGAGATCAATTGCCTGTCCCAAAACATCTCTGTCAGTGCTCCTGAAGGAATTACTCCTAGCCCAATCAGCTTTATCTGATTCATTGATGACAAGATATGGTAAGGAGGAGGAAGTTCGCACAATGTTCAATTCAACTTGGAACTTTTCTGAAAATGAGATAGTCTATGACTACATGCAGTAAGATTTCAGGCATAGGTTGTTGGGTGTCAAGTAACATTCATGTTAAACAAGTGTCAGGCCTTGTGTTCAATCAAGTAACACCACTGATCTGAAGGTAGGAGAATCCCATTTTGTGAGAGTGAGGGTTTGGTCACTATAGATCAAGAATAAATCATTCAGCCACACAAAAAGCTGTACTGAAGAATCTCCAAAGTGAATCTTCTACGAAAATCCTAAAAACATTCTGCCAATTACAACTGAGGAAGTATGATGAAATAAACTCTACTTGCTGAGAAGAATTCGGTTGGTAACAGTACAGTTGGTGATGGAGGCAACAGGAACAATGTACTTAGAAAGAGCAGATGAGTTATTAACTGCTAAGATCTCATAAGCTGCGGATTCAGGATGCAATTGCAAATCTTGCAGAAATCACTTTTCCAATCTTGTCAAATCAAAATAAATTGAAAAAGGCCCAGTTCTTGTAAATGAAGGTCAAAAAATTGATGAAATGAAAGGAAGAGAGTTAATATTTCAGGTCAATGGTTTGTCAGAACCATCCTCATAAAAGGTCATAGACTTGAAATATTAAGACTGTTGCTCTATACAGAAGCTTCCTGATTCAGTGTATGTTTCTAGTACTTTGTATTTTTATTCTGAAGATCGTGTGCTTAGATAGTAGATGAAAAAGTGCATCATAGATTTAGAGTTCGTTCTAAGGTACTATTACTTGCCATATAATATGGTAATTATTATTGAACAATCTCCAGCAAAATATATTAACTTTACCAATTATACAGACTCATGGATTGAAAGATGTACAAAAGTTATTTTTTCTGTCCACCACTTTATTCTTTTTACTTTTAATATAATCCTTTTCTTTTTATTTTGTTTTCAGTCTCTGATCTGACATTGAATTTACAATTCTCATTATACTTTCCAGTTGACACTGTGACTCATTTCATCAATTTGATTAGTATTACTTCCCCAGAGATCTCAGATGCCCTGAACATCTCCAGCACATAGTTACTTCAATTGCAGTCTCATGGAAATTAAACAGCAAGGACAAGTGAACTCAATGATAGGTGCCATTCATTATCTGGCTTTAGTAAATTCCATCTACATATCCCTCATTCAGAACTTGAGTTGAAATTATTTGCTCGTTAATAGGAAAATAATTCCAACCCTGGTGTTGTAACTAAGAAACTAAAAATACATGAATGTTATTTGAACTTGAAGTGCTTCAACACTGAATTTCAATTAAGTGGTAGAAAATGTTAATTAAGCAATAAATTCCATTATGAGGTAGTGTTAGAAGCAATAAAAGCTGACGATGCAGGATATCGGTAGTGGGAGGCTTTTATGCTAAGTTCACTATTTTATAATGGAATTTATTACACTTACAACATTAATTTACTAAAAGGGAGCAGGAAGCATGCTTTGAAGAACAATTGAAGGAAAGGAGGAAGAAAAGTTGTTGTGATGATTACTGTATGTAATGGATTTTGGAAACACTGTATTTTCAAGGCTTAAAGAATGATTAACTTTTACCCCAAGAGAACAATTAAGACATTGCAGCCACTTAAGCAATCACAGCATGAAACATATTTGAACAGAAAACCCATTGAAATGGCATTTTGTGGATTTAGGCAATGAAAGAAAGGATTTTTTGAGTGGGTCAGGATGATCATTTGTGCTATTATGGAGGCAAAAATGTAGTTGCAAATGAAACGTGATCTAAAAAGGAAATGAAGCAGAAGCTATTGCTATCTGAAGAAGAATTGCTGTCTTTCTCCAATTCCCAGCACAGATTGAGTAACGAGTAAAAATATGAAAGATATTTTAAAAGTAGTCTAACTTTTGAACTCAGATTGCTGCTGTCAAGTGGTTGGCTGCAAAATTACCATTCATGCTTTTATGCTAAATTTAGCAACTACAACAGATTATTTAGATGCAGCATTCTCAATATAACCCGAAAGCAACTTACAAAGCTGCTGACCACTTTACCATAGAACACTACAGCACAGTACAAGCCCTTCAGCCCTGCATGTTGTGCTGAACCATATAATCCCTAAAAAAAAGTACTACACCCACACTACCCCATAGCAAGATTCCCTCAATTGTATTTGCCAAGTGTCCATTGGGGATCCTGTCCTTTATGATCAATGTTTCTAAGATACAGGAGAAAGGGAAGAGAAAGATATTGGTTGAAATATTGACATTAGTCAGAATAGAGCTAAATGGACCACTACACAAAACTTACTTTGCAATTGAGGTTAATTGTTTGCCAGAATGGAGAGACAAAGTTCACTGGGGTTTTTGTACAGAGGAGCATTACACATTATTACTTTGTGAGACACATATACACATACTGTTTGTGAAGGAAAATAATATCAATGGTATAAGACCGGATTGCATAAATGAATACAATTCATGAATTGCACTTGAATACAAAATAACACTTGATAAATTTCCTCCAACCCAGTGAACTATATGAACATATTTGCATGCATACAATTACAAAAAGTTTGGGTTGATTTAGGGTAACTTAAAAGTAGACAACCTCTTTTTTAATGCTTTTAATGTTAAATCACTTAATAAAATTTCCCAAAACTCATTGAGGGAAAAGTGCAAAGAAGTTGGAATTTGTTCTTGCAAAAGCTTAAGAACTATATATTATATTTCCATTCAATACATAAACTCATCAAGATGACAACTTTTCTTTCAAAGAAGTTACAATATTAAAGATCATATTTATTTTGTCATAGACTCACTGCAATCTTAACCCTTGCTTCAGAGGGGAGGCTGAGATTACAGTGAGTCTATTACAAAAAAAATTATAAGTTACATTTACAGAACATCTTGTTGTTGATCCTTGGTTATCTTTTCAGTTCAGAAAAGAATTAAGGATAGACAATGAATGCTGTCTCATCATCAATGACTTTCACATCCTCTGGGTACCTTCTATGTGTTTCATGAAGGCTAAAACACAGGTACAGCAAATAACTAAGAGAGCCAAAATAAAGATATTGTTTATAGCTAAGGGAATTGATTGCAAAAATAGAGAAGTTTTTTCTTTAGTTAGATAGAGAATTTGCGAGACCATGTCCGAAATACTGTGAGCAGTATTAGTCTCCCTACTTAAATAAGGATGTTAATTCAATGGGAACAGTTCAGAGGTTTCTTAAACTATTATTTTGTAATAATTGGTTTGGTTAATAGGGAATGGTTGGCAAGGCTTCTGTCACCTGGCATTTAGAAGAGTAACAGAGGATTTGATTGAAACATTGAACACCATATCCTATTGCAATTATTGCTTTAATTAAATAATTCCAAATACACTGGGATAAAGGTGTAGGTGATATTGTGTTCTTGTGATCATAGATCAAAATTATTTGCAAATAGAATTTTGGCATTTAAAGCTATCAAATTAATCAATGATCGCTTGGTCAGTTCTAATGATGAATGTTGAATTCATTACTGTGCTTAAGAAATTATTAATTCCTTTAAGAATGCTCAGCAGTACTAAATCAGCTTTGCACTTAATTTCTGAAGCAATGGGCCCAAGAGATTGTCTCAGAAAAGGCCGGTCTTTCAAATTTTGCAAGAACATGATACTTCATTATGAAAAGCAATTAAAGCATGTTTTTATATATAAAACAAAAACTAGACAAGACAATTACACTTGCCAGTTTATTAAGAAAGGAAAATCTTTCCTGAGCACTGTGACATCTAGCTACACCATAAATAATTCTGCGGATTCCAGTTAATTGGGACAGCACTTAATTTGGAACAACTGTTAGAGAACAAAGACTATAACAGAATAGCCAGGATTCTGTTTATTTATTTGGGACAGAATGCCTCTTAATCGGGGCAGGAGATAGTTGCCCAATGGTTTCTACCTCATGTCAGTCACGTGCACTTGTGTGTCCATGCTTAGAGCAAACAGTTTTTAAAAGGCATCAGCAATGTATGTTTGTGTTCAAAAAGCAGTGATTTTTGTTACTGATAGTCACCAAACTGTTTTGCTCACTGCAGTTTCAAACCTTCAGGTTTGTAGATTCCCAAAACAGCCAGGACTGAAAACGAAATGATTTCACTACTTCAACAAGTTAAGCACTATGAAGAATTTTGAGGTATCAACAATCACCTTTAATATTACAATGAAAATAAAGATTTGGAAGATGGAAACATCAAAAGCATTATATGACAGCAGTCCACTATCTGCACTAAGTGTCTGCGCTGACTTTGTTCATTTACAGCCAATCAAAGGAACACAACAGCATACATAGGATGAATTCCACTGTTGGTAACCATTAGGAACTAATATACAGTTTTATAGTACTGCAATGTTATTGGTAGTGTTCTATTTGTTCTATATTTCACTTAATATGTAATTTGATATCAGTTAAATGGTAGTTTGTCTTTCGTTATACCTATTTAACTTTCCATTAAAGTTTGGCAAATTGGGGCAGCCATTTGGTTTAGGCCAAAGTGTACTGGCCCCGATTTGTCTCAAATAACTGGAATCCACTGTACTAACAAGGTTCAATATAACAATCTTTGATTACAAATCTTTGTAACAAATAAAACTTAAAAATATGAAACCAGAACTTAAAAAATAAGAAATTGTTATTCTGGGCTATGGTAATTTTGAATTTGGGGACCTTCTGCAAAGGGCCCATATAAGACATTTTAAAATGGCTGATTTTGTTGTGGTTAATAGCAAACATGTGAATAACATCTGACACTTTCAAAGAACAAAAAACTGCCAGTGTTGGAAATCTGAAATATAAAAAAATGTATTGGAAGTAGTATTGGAAGCAGATTATGTACCTATTTATGGAGGGAGGAACAGTTATTATTTGAAGTTGATGATCTTTCATCAGACTACAAGAAGTGTGAAATTGAACATATCAAGTTGTAGTAAAAGGGGAAAGAATCAAGAGAACTCAGGTATATCTGTGATATGGTGCACACCAAGTGCGAAAAAAATGTGGAATGATTCAACTGAAAGATCATCGACCTGAAATATTAACTCTTTCTCTCACTCAGACGCTGCCTGACCTGTGGAGTACCTCTAGTAATTCTTCTTTATATTCCTTATCATAATCAAATTGATTCTAATAAAAATCAACACAATTCACAAAGAAAACTTTAGAAAAATCAAGAATGAATTTCAGCAGAATCTGAATTTTTCTTGGTTCCTGATACTTGTCACTGAACAGTGCAATGTTAACCAATCTAAGCCCATAATGTCTTGCGTTATCAGAGTACAAAGATTTGAAATATAGTTGATTCAAGTACTATCTTCTATAAATCCTGTTAACAATTAATGATTTTTGAAAGTTTCCACCCCTATGAACAACATACAATGCATAAATTGCACCTATTAATATGCAGCTCTGACTGATAAGTCTGAAAGGTAATTTCATGGTGGTATCAAACAACAAAAACCTTGGGTGTCGTTTATTCCCCTAAACCTTAACCTGGACTGTGAAATATTTATTATCAGTTTCATGTTTTTGAGATGAAGGGAAATAAAACACTTTTCTGTTCCAGTATAACGTAATACTAATATAATTTATTAGATTTTTTGAAACATTAACCATAGATCAAAAAAGCCCCGTCTATAAATGTTATGGAAATCCTTTGCGCTCCACTTTTCAGATCCTATATATGTAAAATCTTTGAGCCCCCTTGAAGTTCTCACTTGCTAGTTTCGTAGAAGGTTATTTAATTTTGTCATTTCTTCAGAAAAATGATGGCAGGTTGAGGAGGAATGACAACATTAAGTTCATTAATAAAATCACGAAATGGCAAACAGGTGGCTCCAATTGACGAATGCATGCATATGAGAGAAAAATCAGCAATGGAAGGCAAACCTGGGAAGAAATTTGTTGCAGATAGAAGTGACAAATTGGATGTAGTAACGTCAGGTAGGGGAATAAGCCTGGGAATAAGCTTTTGTAACTTTTAAACTAGAATTACAATCTGATGACCTATTGTATGCATGTGTAAATAAAAAGATGAAATTTAGGAACATTTGGGAAAGATAATTAAAATGATGGCAGATAACATTGGCTCGCAGAGTGGTGAGATACTGCAGCCTTTCGTTTAATAAAGTTTACATGATGACTAATACAAAATTCAGTCTAGCTATTTGGCAAAATGTTGGGGTTGCTTTATCTTAAGTGAGATAGCAACCAAAAATAGAATAAAAAGATCAATGGCAAATATCCAGAAATGAGAATGAAAAACCTGATGCACTGATCAAAAACTGTAATGTACTAAATTACAGCTTTAAATTAAATAAATGTCAGACCTATTATTTATCACATACTGTACACTTCATGTGTCCCTTTCCATATTATTGATTTGGCAAAACCACAAAAATGTTTCATTTTAAGCTTTGTCTAGTCTTCATCCCAGATACATGGGTAGGCTCTAAATCTCAGAAAGTAGTCAGCAGTGTCTGCTGTTTAAAATTAGTATAGTGTTAAAGCATTACCCTCACAGAGGCTCCTCCAGTGAACTCTCTAAGCTGTGGGTGAGTTTATACCTGGGTATACAGTATAGGCGTTGGGTTGTTTAAAAATTCCTTATGGCAAAAATCATCTGTAAAATTAAATTATGAAGGTATCAGTCACGTACTTGTAATGAAATATTTAGGGCTACTGAGGATTTGGCATCAGTGCCGATTTACTACACTGTTGGGAATTCAGTGAATATGCCAATCTATAAAAACACAAAAAGCTGGCAGAACTCAGCAGGCCAGACAGCATCTATGGGAGGAGGTAGTGACGATGTTTTGGGCCGAAACCCACAAAAGGCTGGCAGAACTCAGCAGGCTGGACAGCATCTATGGGAGGAGATAGTGTTGACATTCGTCGTCACTAGCTCCTCCCATAGATGCTGTCTGGCCTGCTGAGTTCTGCCAGCCTTTTGTGTTTTTATTTATTTCCAGCATCTGCAGATTCACTTGAATATGCCAATCTAAGTTTTGTTGAAATATGCAGTGATCAAATACAATAACATTACCTCTAACATCTGAAACTATTGATATGGTACTGCAAAGACACCTGAGACTGCAGATGCTGTAATCTGGAGCAAAAAAAGTCTGCTGGAGGAACTCAGTAGATGGAACAAAATATGTAAAGGAAAAGGAACTACCAATGTTTTGATTTGTTGCCCTGTATTGGGACTAAAATGCAGAATCTTGATGCAGTATCTTGACCTGAAACATTGATTTTCCTCATCTCTCCATACCCACCCATTTAGCTTGACCTGCTAAATTCCTCCAGCAGTTTGTTTTTCAATCTGCTATTGTGGAACTTGGAATTCAATTTCTTATTTTTGTAACAAACAGAACTTTTTCCTATTCTGAAAGTCTTTGTCTATTCCACTGCCTAACAAGTAAGTTATTTTACATCCCTTTTGTTTTCAATACAACATAATTTTTAATTTGTAGTTCCCAATTTCTTCTTGTGACTCATGGAGTTTTATTTCCCTCTTACTGAAATATTTTCTTCATGCAATCTATGAGCCTTTAAAATTCACTCTGGCACTGTCTATTGGAGATGTTTGTTTTTCATTTCAGCTGTACCTGTGCCCTTCAATCTCGGTGTACCAATAATAGCAGAAAAACAAAATATGATTCATTAATACATTTTTCAATCAAAGCATTTTCACTCATAAAGTAGTCATACAGTAGCTGGAAGGAGAAAACAAATTGTGCTGTACATGGGGAAAATATATTTTTAATTTAGTCCCCAAATAAAGGTTTTGCACATTTAATTTTAATATGGTAGTTTCCAGTGAGCAGTCATAGTTACTAAAGCCCAAGATTACTTCTAAGTAATAGCATTTCAACAGATATTCATAAATTAGTGGGTCTGTAACTATCTGACTGGATTCATTCTATTAGCAGAATATTCCCTCAAACTGGTTGTCATAGTAATTTCAGAGCCACAGACTCAGTAACTTACAAAAATGTCACCACTTAAACTGGACTAGTCTAGTTAAAATCAGCACATTTCAGTCCTGCCAGTTACATCATAATGTTAAAGAAATTAATAAATACATGAAATTTCAGTTGGTTGATAACAAATTAGTCTTTCAATTTGCAAGTGGTGTGTGCAAAACACGTTTTCAAATTAATTTACATAAAATGTATTATTAACTATTTTTAATCCAAATTTTCCATTCCTTAGTAATGTACTACTAATGACAAAGTAATAATAGATAAGCCGCGGTAATGTTTCTTTTTAAAATTGAATGCCCCCCCCCCCCGCCCCACTAAAGAACAAATGTGGCATAGCCACTAATTTATGAAAAAGCAACTTTAGTTTGTAAATGAAAGATGATACTGTTGAAAATCTAAATGAATGAGGCAAATAGACTGAATCTTCCTCTCCCTACAAACCTATATATCATGGACAACCATACTTAGCCCTAAATGTTCTCCAGTTCAAAAGTAGTTCTAATTAAAAACATGCTACATCCTCAGACACTCACTCATTCTGAACCCAGTGGAGTGATTTGACTCTAAGCTGCATCTCAAAGTATGGTTAGCCAAGAATACCCCTTGAAACAAATCAGTTAAAATATAAGACATATATGTGTTATAATAGTTAAGTTGTGTAAATAAATCTGTGATGTGCTGTGAAAGACAAGGTGGTAAGAAGAAGAAAGTAACTAATTAAAAGCAGAGGTTATTAACTTGAGATTATTCTCAACAGGGAACCGGGAGAACGAAAACAAAATATGGTCATGAGATGTAGGGCAATCAGCTGTGGCTATGGAAAGTCAGTTTCATTCTGCAGGAACTTTACAAACAAAAGGAGAATATCCCTGCTGAGAAAAATAGAGACGGTATGTACACATGGACCATTAAGCATCAAAGAAACAGTATCACTAGCGCTAACAGCTTGAAGTTCAGTAGAAACAAGCATTACAGCAAAAGGAGTTACCAAACTCGAATTCAAGCAGGCAAGGGTGTAAAATCAAAATGTGTCTCCTCAGAGAGATTAGGGGTAAACTAATGGCTGGTCAACTGCTTCGTGAAGCTTTGCAGCATTAAGGTTGGGAAATTAGAAGAGGGTGGGAAGAATTAGTGAAAGACTAAGACAGAATTCTTGCAACATGGAGCAAATGTTCCAAAGGACTACAGGGCAAGAGTACTTTGAAATAATTAAAATATAGGAAGCCACATTGAACAGAGTGCAATAATTATCACCACTGCAAGTCAATGTTGTATTATTTGGAATTACTTTCTATTCAAAACTCAATAAATTTTTAAAAAATCAAAGCCATTACAAGGACCACCAACATGACTTCTTTAAGTTAGTTCATTGTAGCCAAACTTTCATCCACATTTATCAGAACAAATTTCACTGATGCTATTTTAAATGGTTGTTCAATTCTCCCTATACAAAATAGAATCATGCACATCTCATACTGCATTAAAAACCTATTCATCTGGAACTCAGATTATATTTACTCCCTTTGTTCCAGTAGATACATTACAAAATAATCTTTGGATGCAAGTTACTCTCCTGTTTTTGTTCAAATCCAATCTCGGTTTCAAACACAATTTTCAGATTCTCACCATTAAGAATCACCCTCCCATCTGAAATTATTACCACATTAGAACTTGCTTTCTCCACTTGTTAATTTTCCATATGTCCTACCAAAACAAAACATTTCCAACTGTACCTCCAATTAATTCCCTTAAACTCATTTCCAAATTCCTGCAAAAGTTATTTCTCTATTTCTAATGTGACACATATTTAGCTCCATTGCAAGCGCCAATCATTCTCATTGGCAATTGATCAATTCAAAATTTAATTAAAATACAATTAATGCTAAATTGCATGCTACTTCATTAAGTATAACTATAGAATTCAAAGCCCTAAACAATTTCAGAACTGAGTCAAAAACAAGAAAAAAAAGCAGAAGTCAGTATAAGAACTAAATATTTTTATAACATTGTGTTCAGCAGCCGTGGATGATATTAAGGTATAAAATATGGTGTTGCTTTTGATGGTAATTCCAATTAAGAATTTTAATGAGGCAGTACAGTATGATACCTTACAAAAAACCTCCATATGCTTATAATGCTCCACATAGGAAAAAGTATATCACAAATGACTTCCAAAATGTAAGATCATAAGACCGTAAGACATTGGAGTGCAATTAGGCCATTTGGCCCATCAAGTCCACTCCACCATTTCATTATTTTACTGTATTATCCCTCTCAGCCCCATTTATCCTGCTTTCTCCCATAACCTTCAGAGCCTCGACTAATCAAGCACTTATCAACCTCCATTTAAAGATATTCAATGACTTGGCCTCCTCAATCATCCATGGCAAAGTATTCCACAGATTTACACCCACAAGATAAAGAAAACCATCCTCATCTCTGATCTCCCTCGATTTGGAGGCTGTGCCCTCTGGTCCTGGACATGCCCACCACAGGAAACATTCTTTCCACATCCACTCTATTGAGGATTTTCAACATTCAAGAAGTTTCAATGAGAACCACTCCTCATTTTTCTGAGCTCCAATGAGTACAGGCCAAGCACTCCTCATATGTAAGTTAACCCTTTCATTCTTGGAATCATTCTTGTGAACCTTCTCTGGACCCTCTTCAAATTCAGCACATCTTTTCTTAGATAAGGGGCCAAATCTGTGCACAACACTCCAACTTTGATCTCACTAATGTCTTATATAGCCTCACCATAACATACTTGCTTTTATATTCTGGTTCTCTCGAACGTAATGCTAACATTACATTTGCCTTCCTTACCTCTGAATGAACCAGTGAATTGATTAAGGAATCCTGCACAAGAACTCTCAAGTCCCTTTGCACCTTCAATTTTGAATTTTCTCCACATTTAGAAAATAGTTCACACCTTTATTTTTGCTATCAAAGTGCATGACCATACGTTTCCTGACACCATATTCTATCTGTCACTTCTTTATCCAAACTCTTAATCTGTCTAGATTCTTCTACAGATTCCCTGCTTCCTCAACACCAACATCCCCCTCCATCCATTTTCACAACATCTGCATACTTGGCCACAAAGCCCTCAATTCTATCATACACAAACTAGAGAAAATGCAGATGCTGGAAATCTGAGCAAAACACACAAAATACTGGAGGAACTCAGCAGGCCAGTCAGCATCTCTGGAAAAAAGTACAGTCAACGTTTTGGGATGGAACCCTTCGGCAGGGCTGGAGAAAAGAAGCTGGGGAGTAGATTTGAAAGGTGGGGGGAGGGTCAGAGAGATCTGAAAGGTGGGGAGGAGAGAGAAAAATTTGAAAGGTGGGGGAGGAGAGAAAGAGATTTGAAAGGTGGGGGAGGGGAGAGAGAGAGAGAGAAATGGTATATCCATTGACTCTGCAGAGCACACTAGTTGCTGGCAGCCAACCAGAAAATACCTCCTTAATTCCCAATCTTTCCTGCTGCCAGTCAGCCAATCTTCTATCCATGCTAGTATCTTTCCTGTAACACCATGGACTCTTATCCTGTTAAGCAGTCTCATGTGCGGCACCTTGTCAAAGGCCTTCTAGAAATCCAAGTAAGCAACATCCACTGACGGTACTTTGTCTATTCTACCTGTTATTTCCTCAAAGAAATTCAGCAGATTTGTCAGACAAGAATTTCCTCTGAAGAAAACCATGCCAACTTTGGCCTATTTTATCATGTGCCTCCAAAGTTATCCAAAACCTTATCCCAAATAATGGAATCCAATATCTTCCCAACCGCAGGTCAGGCTAACTGCTATAATTTTCTTTTCTTTCTTCCTTCCTTCAAAAAGAGTGGAGTGATATTTGCAGTTTTCCAGTCCTCCAGAACCATTCCAGAATCTAGTGATTTGAGAACGATCGTTACTAATGCCTCCACAATCCTTTTAGCTCCCCCTTTCAGAAACTTGGGAGTGTAGTTCTCAACTCATCAATCTGGTTCCCACCTTCCGCCAAAATATTTTAAACCTTCCTGAACAGCTCTAGCAAACCTGCCTGCAACGATATTTGTCCACTTCAGGTTCAGGAATAACCCGTACTTACTGTATAGGTCATACATTCCCCAGAAGAGATCCCAATGATCCAGAAATCTGAAGCCATTCCCTTGCACCAACTTCTCAGCCATGCATTCATCTACCAAATCTTAACTATTCTTACCTCCATTGGCACATGGCAAAGGCAGCAATCTAAAGATTACTACCCTCGAGTCCCTGCTTTTCAGCATTTACCTAACCCTATATTCCCCCTTCAGGACTTTATCCCTTTTCCTATCTACAATATGTTGTTGGTACCAATATGTACCACAACTTCTGGATGCTCACCATCTCCCTTTAGAATGTGGAGAACCCAATTGGAGACACCTCTGACCCTAGCACTGGGAGGCAAAGTACCATCCAGATGTCTCTTTCATGTCCATAGAAACTTCTGTCTGCTCTTCTAACTATGTAACCTTTTATCACTGCAGCACTTTTCTTCTTCCCCACTTCCCTTCTGAGTCACAGAGCCAGACTTGGCCACTGCAGCTTCTTCGTGGTAGGTCCAGCCCTCATATCCAAAGCAATATACTTATTATCAAGGAGAAAAGCCACAAGGCAACTCTGCACTGGCTGTCTATTCCCTTTCTTGTTCCTGACAGCCACCTGTCTCTTGCAACTTAGGGTTGACCATCTCCCTTGTAGCTCCTATTTTATCAGTTTAAAGCCAGATTATGTTAAATTTTGTTCTAAATTCCAAATAAAACATCTAACATTAGGCTGTTTCAATAGCTGCGGAGCAAGAACTGCCATACATGGATTACAAAATGTGGAAATCTGGAATATGTAGACAAATAGAAGAGGTTACTTCATATTCTCTATCAAATCAGGCCTGACTAACCAAGACCTTGATTAATTTCAATGACCATTATTGATCTATCGATTTGGAGAAAGATTATAGTACATTACTTTATTCTTTATTTTCTTTTAAAAACTTATCAAATTTTCCACTTAAAAAATCTCATTATTTTTATTCTTTACTTCGGTCTTTGATGCTTTCAAACTTCCCAATGTTGGAGGCTTTTTAAAAAACATCTAAAGATGCTTTCAGCTATTATACCTGTCTCTATCTTCAGCTTTCCTTGCTGTATGCTTATACTGGGAGTAGCACCTTGGGACTTCCTCACCCAAGGATACCTCTCTGTTGGTCTCGAGAGTCGGATAGGCTCCCAGAATCCAACCCAAGTAACTGCAGCCTTGATAAATCTTAGTTGTAAAGGGGACAAGGGGTGCTTTCAAGCATGATATAGCCCATTTGCTGGAGATGCTTTTAAGCTAATTTTTAACGAGTATTTATTTTAATTGCCATTAGCTTTATTGGAAATATGCCAGAAAGTATTGAAAGGTTTTCAGTGCAAACGAGCTTGCAAAATTAAGATGTAACATTAAGATTATTAAAGGCGGATTTCAGGCATTCGTAAAAAGATTTTTGAGAAGCTGATATTTAGCCTGAATTGGAAATGTATTTCTTCAGGTGTACATGAAGTTAGGAAACTATTTAAAAATACCAGAATCAATTGAACTTCTAAAGAAATTAATTGACTGTTTGTATTTTGTAAACTGCTGGAGCGGCCATTGGAAAGCAGCCAGTAAAGCAGTGGAGCTTTGAGGCTTTGACACGAAGAGGCGGAGTACGAGCTTGCCCCCAGTTAGGTTTTACAATTCCTCCTGAGACGGTGATGTGCCGGAAGCAGGTCGTTGGGTGACAGTCGGGGGGGGAAGCGAAGGTGAGTAGACAGGAAGTGCAGAGCACCCTTGTAGCCATTTCCCTGAATAATAAGTATACCATCCTTGATACTGTTGGAAGGGACGACCGACCAGGGTGAGCCACGGTGGCAGGGCCTCCAGCACTGAGTCTGACCCTGTGGTGCAGAAGGGTGGGATGGAGAACAGGAGAGCTCTCGTCATTATGGACTCTGTAGTCAAGGGATCATATAGGAGATTTTGTGGACATGAGAAGGACACCTGCCAGGGTCCGGGATGTCTCTGACTGGGTGCACAACATCCTGCTATGAGAGGGAAAGCAACCAGAAGTCATGATACATGTTGGTACCAACGACATAGGCAGGAAGATGGATAAGGTCCTGAAGTGTGAGTTTCGGGAACTGGGCAGAAGGCTGAAAAACAGGACCTCAAGGGTGGTGTCCTCAGGATTGCTGCCAGTGATAGTGATGGTAAGAATTGGAGGAGATGGCAGTTGAATGCGTGGCTGAGGAGTTGGTTCAGGGGGCATGGTTTCAGATTTTTGGATCATTGGGATCTCGTCTGGGGAAGGTGAGACCTGAACAGATTGGATGGGTTGTACCTGAACTCGAGGGGGAGCAATATCCTTGCAGGTAGGTTTGCTAGCATGGTTCGGGAGGGTTTAAGCTAACTTGCAAGGGCGAAGGGACTCAGAATGATAGAGCAGTGGGAGAACTGCATGGAGCAAAGCCAGATCTAACATATAGCGAGGCTTCGAGGAAGGAGAAGCAGAATAAAGGGTGTAAAGGTAGTAAGATAGAAGGGCTAAAGTGTGTGTACTTCAATGCAAGAAGCATCAGGAACAAAGGTGATGAACTGAGAGCTTGGATACATACATGGAATTATGGTGTAGTGGCCTTTACAGAGACTTGGCTGGCACCAGGGCAGGAATGGATTCTCAATATTCCTGGATTTCAGTGCTTTGAAAGGGTTAGAGAGGGGGAAAGGGGGAGAGGGGCGGCATTATTCGTCAGGGATACAATTACAGCTACAGAAAGGGTGGGTAGCAGGATCCTCTTTTGAGTCAGTATGAGTGGAAGAGAGCAGTTACTCTATTTGGAGTATTCTATAGGCCCCCTGGTAACAGCAGAGATACTGAGGAGCAGATTGGGAGGCAGATTTTGAAAAGGTGCAAAAATAACAGGGTTGTTATCACAGGTGACTTTAACATCCCTAATATTGATTGGCACCTGATTAGGTCCAATTGTTTAGATGAGGCAGAGTTTGTTAAGTGTATCCAGAACGGATTCTTGTCACAATATGTTGACAGGCCATACTAGATCTAGTATTAGGTAAGGAACTGGGTCAGGTCATGGATCTCTCAGTGGGTGAGCATCTGGGGGACAGTGACCACTGCTCCCTGGCCTTTAGCATTATCATGAAAAAGGATAGAATCAGAGAGGACAGGAAAATTTTTAATTGGGGAAGGGCAAATTAAGAGGCTATAAGGCTAGAACTTGCAGGTGTGAATTGGGATGATGTTTTTGCAGGGAAATGTACTATGGACATGTGGTCGATGTTTAGGGATCTCTTGCAGGATGTTAGGGATAAATTTGTCCTGTTGCGGAAGTTAAAGAATGGTAGGGTGAAGGAACCATGGGTGACAAGTGAGGTGGAAAATCTAATCAGGTGGAAGAAGGCAGCATACATGAGGTTTAGGAAGCAAGGATCAGATGGGTCTATTGAGGAATATAGGGTAGCAAGAAAGGAGCTTAAGAAGGGGCTGAGAAGAGCAAGAAGGGGGCATGAGAAGGCCTTGGTGAGTAGGGTAATGGAAAACCCCCAGGCATTCTTCAATTATGTGAAGAACAAAAGGATGATAGGAGTGAAGGTAGCACCGATTAGAGATAAAGGTGGGAAGATGTGCCTGGAGACTGTGGAAGTGAGCGAGGTCCTCAATGAATACTTCTCTTTGGTATTCACCAATGAGAGGGAACTTGATGACGGAGAGGACAATATGAGTGAGGTTGATGTTCTGGAGCATGTTGATATCAAGGGAGAGGAGGTGTCGGAGTTGTTAAAATACATTAGGACGGATATGTCCCTGGGGCCGGATGGAAAATTCCCCAGGCTGCTCCACAAGGCGAGGGAAGAGATTGCTGAGCCTTTGGCTAGGATCTTTATATGCTCATTGTCCACAAGAATGGTACCGGAGGATTGGAGGAAGGCGAATGTTGTCCCCTTGTTCAAAAAAGGTAGCAGGGATAGTCTGGGTAATTATAGATCAGTGAGCCTTATGTCTGTGGTGGGAAAGCTGTTGGAAAAGGTTCTTAGAGATAGGATCTATGGGCTGATCAGGGACAGTCAGCATGGCTTTGTGAAGGGCAGATCATGTCTAACAAGCCTGATAGAGTTCTTTGAGGAGGTGACCAGGCATATAGATGAGGGTAGTGCAGTGGATGTGATCTACATAGATTTTAGTAAGGCATTTGACAGGCTCCACACTGAAGGCTTATTCAGAAAGTCAGAAGGCATGGGATCCAGGGAAGTTTGGCCTGGTGGATTCAGAATTGGCTTGCCTGCAGAAAGCAGAGGGTCATGGTGGAGGGAGTACATTCGGATTGGAGGGTTGTGACTGGTGGTGTCCCACAAGGATCGGTTCTGGGACCTCTACGTTTTGTGATTTTTTTATTAACGACCTGGATGTGGGGGTAGAAGGGTGGGTTGGCAAGTTTGCAGTTGACACAAAGGTTGGAGGAGTTGTGGATCGTGTAGACGATTGTCGAAGATTGTAGAGAGACATTGATAGGATGCAGAAGTGGGCTGAGAAGTGGCAGATGGAGTTCAACCCGGAGAAGTGTGAGGTGGTACATTTTGGAGGGACAAACTCCAAGGCAGAGTACAGAGTAAATAGCAGTATACTTGGTAGTGTAGAGGAGCAGAGTGGCCTAGGGGTACACGTCCACAAATCCCTGAAAGTTGCCTCCCAGGTAGATAGAGTAGTTAAGAAAGCTTATGGGGTGCTAGCTTTCACAAGTTGAGGGATAGAGTTTAAGAGTCGCGAGGTAATGATGCAGCTCTATAAAACTCTGGTTAGGCCACACTTTGGAGTACTGTGTCCAGTTCTGGTCACCTCACTATAGGAAGGATGTGGAAGCATTGGAAAGGGTACAGAGGAGATTTACCAGGATGCTGCCTGGTTTAGAGAATATGCATTATGATCAGAGATTAAGGGAGCTGGGGCTTTACTCTTTGGAGAGGAGGAGGATGAGAGGAGACATGATAGAGGTACACAAGATATTAAGAGGAAAAGATAGAGTGGACAGCCAGCACCTCTTCCCCAGGGCACCACTGCTCAATACAAGAGGCCATGGCTTTAAGTTAAGGGGTGGGAATTTCAAGGGCCATATTAGAGGAAGGTTTTTTTGACTCAGAGAACGGTGCATGGAATGCACTGCCTGAGTCAGTGGTGGAGGCAGATACACTAGTGAAATTTAAGACACTACTAGACAGGTTATATGGAGGAATTTAAGGTGGGGGGGTTATATGGGAGGCAGGGCTTAAGGGTCGGCATGACATTGTGGGCCAAAGGGCCTGTACTCTGTACTTATTCTAAGTTCTATTTCCTCCTGTGTTCCGTGCATGCCAAAACTTCATCCACTGGAAGCATTTTCTGCTAATTTATTCTACACTAACTACATAAGGTTGTAAACACCTCTATCGAATCTCATAATTTGCTTGGCTTAAGAGAGAATTACCTTAATTTTGAGTTCCTCCATTTAAGTGAAGTCTCTGAGACCTAGTTCTGTTTTAGTAAAGCTTTTCCACACAAACCTTTGGTCATTACTACAACGCTTTGCTAAAATGTGTTTGAAGTTCCATACCATGTTTCATACAAAACTTCCTTGGGTACTTTGTGGCTCTTTTAATAAAAAAAAACTTCTAATTTGCTAAGCTTTGAACAAAAAAGGCAATTTTTGCCTCATCTTATTCTAACAAAATGTTTTACTTCAAACTCCACTGCTTTAAATGTCAATTCCATATCTGTGTCCATTTCTCAAACTGTCCTTCTTATCCTGTAGCCTTCAGATGTTTCATGCTGCTGCCCTGACGTCTCCCGGAGGCACGACAAGTCCCTGAGACATGGCAGTGCCTTAAGCAATGCAATGAAGCAGCCTTGTCCCTCAAACTCTCCAGCAGCTTTAATAGAAAACAAAGAATCACCTTCACTTTGTGGACTGTCCATGTTAAAGACTTCAGATGTTTCTGGAAGATTTCTGAGAAATGCTAGGTTAGTATTTAAAATGAAACTAATTAAGTTTTTATTAAGAGAAATAAACAGTCGATGTTTTGGGCAAAGACCATTCATCATGATTACATTACGTCCAGATGAAGGGTCTCGACCCAAAATATCAGCTATTTATTTCTCACCACAATGCTGCCTGACCTTCTGAGTTCATTCCAGCATCTGCAGAGTCTCAATGTGTTTATGATTTAAAAAGATGTTATCTTCTATCTTGTTCCCCTGCAGCCTTTTACCTACGGAAAGCAATAGGCTACTAAATCCTGTCCTGTGTGCAACTTCAAGTTCATCCCTCAGCACAAAAAAACTGGCATCAATCCACAGACTCAATGGGAGAGTTCAAATGCATCATGCACTGAAAAAGTCTAATGGAGAGGTAAATTCAGGAGTTCAGCATCTGACCTCAGATGTATCTGAACAAACAGAAAAACAAGAACAGTATCACAGGCACCTGCCAGCAAAATATAGGTAATTGTGTGAACATGATATAAAGATGCTAGCATTGCATTCTCTAATTTACTACAAAGACACCAAGGGACTATCCAGCATTTATAAATTAGAGAAGCCCCAAGAGCAGCTGGTCATTATCATGAATAGAGAAGAAATTCTGCCGATGCTGGGAAATCCAAAGACACATACACAAAATGTTAGAGGAACTCAGCAGGTCAGGCAGCATCTGTGGAAATGAATAAACAGTTGACATTTTGGGCCTTCTTCAGGGCTGGAAAGGAGGAGAGCTAGAAGGTGATAGGTGAAGCCAGGTGGGTATGAATGCTAAAGGGCTGGAGAGCTATGAATCAGATAGGAGAGGAGACTGGACCATGGGAGAAAGGAAAGGAGGAGGGGACCCAGGGGAGAAAGTGAATGGGAAGGTGCAGCGCTTTGGCAGGGTTAGTGGGGAGGAATGAATGGATAAGGAAATCACAGAGGGAGCAATCCCTGTTGAAAGCGGGGGGGGGGGGGGGGGCATGTATATTTGGTGGTAGGATCCCTTTGGAGATGGCCGAAGCTGCTGAAAATAATGTGTTAGATGAGGAGGCTTATGGGGTGGTGGGTAGGAAAAGAAGACCTCTAGCATTGTTAAGGCATTGTAGGGTGAGCACGGAGCTTGAATAGTTAGGTTTTAAAAACTGAGTATAAAGTTTGTTTGTTTTCAAAATACAATTAGTGCACAGTTTTATTCCACAAAAGTGGTTATTTATAATCCATATCTTTTGGAAACTTATCAGAGTCACATTCATTGCATATACTTAGCATTGAAGCTTTGCTATTTGATTCCTGCTAAATTGGACCTGACTGTGATATCTGGTCAGGTTGGGCTGTGATGTGTACTACCCCTGCTCAATACTTAATTTGGTTCAGCATAACTTGTTTAGCATGAGTGCATGTATCCTCTTCTGGTTAAAAGCAATAAATGGGCCATGCAACAAGTCCCTTTCTTTTTGTCTGCAAATGCTTTAAGTTCAGGTGCTTTATGGGGAAAAGAAATAAGTGCTGAGCACAGTTTAGATCTGGTTGCTCTAGTCAAGTTAGGTATCTGTTTAGATTTAATTGTATGAAAAAGCAAACTTCTAAAATCTAAATGTAATATCACTTGTAGCTAAGTGAATTTTTTAAAAAGTACAGCATTGTTAACCTCTGTTTCATATTGTCATGTAGTATACTAAGCTGGGAAATAATTATGGTAGCCAACTTACATCTATTAACATTCAAATCACAAGCATAAAATACTCACGATGAAACAGATCATAAATAAATGAATCAGACATATCAGATCTGGGACAACATTCAAACACTCTCACTTTACACATGAACATATATAAATGTCACTCAATGGAACATGTTAAAATCATTGCTGTTACAATTGCTTTTATTCCCCTCTGGCAATAGTTTAACCCAGTGTAAGCTGCCTTAAATCTGGCCTTGCATTAAAAGACACTTATGCATATATTAAAGGTGTTAACACTGGACTATCCTGGAAGTACAGTGATGCAACATTTACCTGATAGGTGTCCCAAAGACGGATGGTGCATCGGAGTGGCAGTTCCCGCATCAGCAAGTTATTCATCCAACGGAATGCGAACTGTAGGTATTCTACCTCATATTTCCTGAAGTGAAAGTGGACTTGCTCTGTGGAGAAAAAAATTGCACTCAGTTTTATATAAAATAAATGTCCTATTGTTGCATGAAACACACTTATAGATATTTTTCTTCATAGCTTTTCCTTTAAACCAAGCATGCTAATTCCAGTGCTAACTGAGCAATAAATCTCAAGTTCATGTCCATCTAGCTTGATTCAAATGAAATCCAGATTAAGATGGTGCTGCAGAAGCCGGGCATCAAGTTACTGGCAGTTCCCAAAGCAAGAACTAAATACTTTATTAATAACACTTTTTCTGTAAAAAAGGTAAAAGACCACCACAAATACTGAAGAGGTGAGCAAAGTCAAAGCTGAATTGAGGGTCAAAGAGTGTGGGTGCAAGTAGAGGAGAGGTCGAGGCATGTTTGAGATAGAGTTGGAGTATGCTGAGCGGAGCAAAGTCAGGGTAGAGGAGAGATAGATTTGGAGCTCACTCAGTTAAACTGAGAGCGAGGTTTGATCGATCTATGCACTGTGCCTATTTGGAAAGGGTGGATACTGGCCAAAACATGGCGACAGGCTCCAGGCCCAAAGCTTATTGATGCAACGGGGCTTGGGTTTTAAAGCAAGGAATAATCTGATGTTTGAATGATTTAAACGGGACCATATAACCATATAACAATTACAATTACAGCACAGAAACAGGCCATCTCGGCCCTTTTAGTCCATGCCGAACGCTTACTCTCATCTAGTCCCACTGACCCGCACTCAGCCCAGAACCCTCCATTCCTTTCCTGTCCATGTACCCATCCAATTTTATCTTAAATGACAATACCGAACCTGCCTCTACCACTTCTACTGGAAGCTCGTTCCACACAGCTACAACTCTGAGTAAAGAAGTTCCCCCTCGTGTTACCCCTAAACTTTTGCCCCCTAACTCTCAACTCATGTCCTCTTGTTTGAATCTCCCCTACTCTCAATGGAAAAAGCCTAACCACGTCTACTCTATCTATCCCCCTCATAATTTTAAATACCTAATATTTTAAAATTTAAATTTTAAATATCAAGACCCCCTCAACCTTCTATGCTCCAAAGAATAAAGGCCCAACCTTTCCCTGTAACTTAGGTACTGAAACCCAGGTAACATTCTAGTAAATCTTCTCTGTACTCTCTCTATTTTGTTGAGATCTTTCCTATAATTTGGTGACCAGAACTGTACACAATACTCCAAATTCAGCCTTACCAATGCCTTGTACAATGTTAACATTACATCCCAACTCCTATAGTCAATGCTCTGATTTATAAAGCCTTCATAGGCGAAGGTCGGGCCAGTTCTGCTCACTGCTCTGCATCATTTACTCTGTTCTTTGCTCCAAGGCCATGGGCCCGCTCCAGGGTTTGTGTGTAGTTCTAATGCCTTTGGCATACTTCATTATTTGCATGATTTCTCTCTCAGTACATTGGGTGTTCGTCTTTTTTTTAAATGGGTTCTTTTGGGTTTCCTGTTTTGTTGCTTGCCTGTAAGGGGACATTTCTCAGGTTTGTATCATGTATACGTACTTTGATGATAAATGTAGTTGGAATTTTGAAATAGTAGTCGGATCATGACATATTGTAGACTTCCATAACCATGAAATGAAAACTTTGTTTTGAATTTCTATCTAGTGATATTTGCTAGATATATTGTGAATGCATGATCAGCTCAATTCAGTAAATACTTTGTAAAATGCTCACTATCAAAGTTTAGGAACAGTTAGGCAACATATAAGTACACTGCTGAAGATGGCAATGTTCACAATTTGTACCTGGCAAAATATAGTGGCAAAAATCTCTTCTGAAAACAAAAACTGCATTTGACCGAGCCTCCTGAGAAGAGAATCTCCCCCAATTTACACTGAAATGTACAGTACTGTGAAAAAGTCTCAGGCATCCTAACTATATACGGGACTAAGACTTTTCTACAGTACTGTATCTGTCAATGTAGAGTGCAGAGTGAGTTTGTAAATCTGATGGAAGCATGGGATGATTGGAATGGCAAGGGTGGAGCACTGAAGGAGGGGTATGGGACAGGTGACAGAGAAGAAGTTCCAGGGATGGGGATGCTTTGAGTACAAAGCCCTGAGACACTAGGCAAAGTCATTCAATTCCAAATCATTGGTTTACTGATCATTATAGAACGTCTTTCTGGTTCTTCCTGATCCTTCCCCTTTTTCCAAGCATGATTCCCCTCCCCCTGCTCCCTTCCCACTCTCAGTCAACAATTAGAGACCTATACCAGAATCAGGTTTATCATCACTCACGTGTCATTAATTTTTTATTTGCAGCAGTACATAAAATCACTACAATACTTTGCAAAAGTGTCTGGTGAAAAGTTTCTGATGCCATAACTTTGTTCACTCTACACACCTGAGAATCATATTCTAGAATTTCCTCCCAGAATCAATCTAGCATCTCCTACTTCCATTTTAAGAAGATCTTATTTAGTTTGACATTTAACTTAATATTACACCTGTATGAATTTCTTCAAGATAATGTGTTAATTTGAGAACATTAAAACATGAAACAATGAGCATGTGAAGTCTAGTTATATTCTGTGATAAGAAATACAAAGGAACTGAGAGAGAGAGAGAGACAAGATTTCTTAAAAAATATTACACTCATTCTTATATAAGACAAATATCCTATTGTGGTTAACAGTTACATTCGTTTAAGAAACAGAAATAGACCTAGTTAGAGAGTTACACTGCAAATATATGCTTAGAGATTTAGAATATACAAACTTTGTAATCACTGGATGACCACTTTATTATATTATGCAGCTTTATCATAATCATGAACATAAGTTACACTGTATGAATTCATACACTATTATGACACAAACATATCCAAAATAAACAAGGCTATATTCATAAAAACAAGTTAGAACTGTCACATGGACTAAGAAAGCAATATGAAGTTGTATCATAAAATAGTGCATCCAAATTCATGCTCAAAAGGAGGGTGGAGTAAAGTCAAGATGGCGATAAACAGCGACACCTTTGCTTGCATTTCAGGAAACAGCTTTATTTTCATCTTTGATATCTCTTTTTTCCCTTTTCACGGTTTTTTTGAAGACCTGACCTAGAGTTACACTCTGACTTTGGTTATTTGCAGGAATGGGAACCATCCCTCAGGGCCTCACGACTGGCTACTTTTTGATATCCTAAGGATTCAGCAGGAAGACGAGCGCACCTTCAGGGTTCTGGATTTTCGATGGGGTTATTCCAGGCTGGTGCCCCTGACTGAGGCATAGAAGGAGAACATCAGAAACTGCAGTTTGGCTGCTGGCTGTGTGTGCAGAAACCTGTGTCTTCTGGGCGCAGAGCTTTGAAAAAGCGACACAACATACATTTAACATCATAAATCAGTGAGTTGCTTGTTATGTCTCCCCTCTTGCTGTGAAACAGTGACACTACTTTTTCCTTTATTAGTGAGAGAGAGAGAGCCTGTGGTATGTCGAATTACTGGGTGAACGAGTAATCTCTGGGGTACTGCAAGTCTGTGTCTTTATTAATGCTTTGTTGCATGCTTGAGTGCTCGGTGGAGGGTGCCGACACTTTTTTTCTGGTGGGAGAGGGGGGTCATTGCCTCAGTGCTGCTTATGCGTGGGAAAGGGGAGCTGGGGAGGACAGCTTTGGGGTTCTAACGTTTAACTGTCATTCATTCTTTGGGGCACTCTTCTGTTTTTGTGGATGTGAAAAGAATTTCAGGATGCATATTGTATACATTTCTCCGACGTTAAATGTACCTATTGAACCTATTTAAATACCTATTGAACCTATTTAAATACTGTTAGAGAAGCATTCACTTTATGAAAACCTTTGACAGAAAGTGAACACGATACCATGCTGGTATAGGGGTTTGTGTGTACACATGCCCAATTACCACTGCAGAATGCAGAGTAGTGAGATTATAATGCAAACTAGTGTACGATGCTGATTTGAAGCCTTTGCTTCTATTTTGTAACTGCACTTTCCTCAAGGGAGTTGAGGAGGAAGCACAAAAGGAAGAGGATGCTACAACAAAGGCCTCCCTTTGACATGATCAGAATACTTATCAGCAATATGAGTAACACCTAACCCTTCACTGTTCAATATGCTCTGCACCTGTCCACTAATGTCATAACACTCTTGTCCAAACAACATTTAAGTTTTTCCCATCAGTTTACCCCAGAAGTAAGCAAAAAAAATCACTAAATGCATGATCAAGTCCATTTGATTAATTCAGTTATTAAGGAATACAAAATGAAACTCATTAATTTTGTGCCTTCCTTTTGTGCCCAATATTCATAAGTATTTATCTTTCTCCAGTGGCTGGAGATGGAGAATGCAAGATTGTTAGCCCTCCAAATGAGAAAAATATAGATGGTCTTGGTGGGGGGGGGGGGGGGGGGGAGGGTGTTAGATATTGAGCAGCCATATACCTTCAAGTTTCACACTGCATCATTTCAAACTTGAGAACTCCAATATGATCATTGTGTTCTATGTTTGAATGAAACGTGGCTTACTCCCAGCATGCCAGATACAGCAATGACACTTGAAAGCTTCTTGATTTACAGAATGAACTAAACTGCTGATTTAAAAAAGGCAAAAGATGGAGGTGTGCGTTTCATGATAAACTCTTGTTGGTACTCCGATGTGGCGTTTTCACAGAACTCATGTTTCTTGAACATAAATACCTAATGGTCAAATGCTGTCCCTTCTATTTACCAAGGGAGTTTTCCTCTAATCCAGGCTGCAGTTTACATACCACCAGCAGCTGACTCTAACCAAGCGCTTGAGTTATTGCCTGATGCCATTTCCAAACATGAAACAGTCCACCCCGATGTATTTCATTTTATAGTTGGGGACTTAAACTGGGCTGTTTCAAGAAAACCCTGTCCAATTACTACTATTGCATAACCTGTAGAACCAGAGGTCCCAACACACTCAACTACTGTTATATTAAGACAAGGAATGCCTGCTGTTCCATGGTCAGACTTGCATACAGGAGGAGGCTGAAGAGCAAAGCTCCAGAGATTAGAGCAGCAAAGAGGTGGTTGTGAGCGGCAGAGAAGCAGCTATGGGATTGCTTCATGATGATGGACCGGGAAATGTTCAAGGACTCATCTGTGATTCTGAATGAATACATCATAGTTGTCACGGACTTTATTAAAACTGTTGTAGAGGAGTGTGTCTGCACAAAATCATTCAGTCTTCCCCAATGAGAAGCCCTGGACGAACAATGAGATCTACAATCTGCTGAGGTTCAGATCAAAGGCATTCAAGCCTGGTGACCAAGAAAGTTACAAGAGGTCCAAGTATGATCTGCAGAAAGCCATCTCACGGGTGAAGTGGCAATTCCGGACTATACCTGAAACATCAAAGGGTGCTTAATCTTTGTGGCAAGACTTGAATGCCATCAATTCTTACCACTGATCTGCTGATGCTCTGGAACTCCTATCAACAGTGAATCAGAATCACAAAAGCAGCAATTTAAGCTTTCAAGACAGCAGTGCGGTTACTGATAAGACCCATTTTTGGTTATAATGAAATCTCTGACATTAACCTCCACACCAAACATCATTAAGAGCTCCACAGAAATGCTAATGCAAATAAGTCGATGATTCATTTCAGAAAGAACGGGTTCCATGTTCTGCAATAAGCCCACTGTCAAACTTACGTTTGAATCCTTTCTGTTCTTTGTTGCTATGTGCAGACTTTTTGGCTTTTTGACTGGGGTTCCAATGATTATTGTGCCCATCAAGCTTTATTGTATAGTTCTGCTCAAAGTTCTCATCGGAATCTTCTTAATGGACACTCAGAGTGAACTGCCACCAGTCGATCAATTTCTCCACATCTTGGTATCTGGGTATTTGTGACTAGTGTGTTATACTTGACAACCCTTACTTTAAAACTGCCCCAGTCAGCCTCATAGATGTTGAGAACACAAAATCAAGTGCCATAAATCATCATCATCTTACATAGGACACATAAGAAACAGGCCATTTGACCAAATGAGCACACGTGGCTATTTTTGCTCCATTACAGCTACTTTCTGTTTTTCCACATCCAAAGATGTTAACATTACTACTACTTTCTCAGTGGCATGCTGGTCCAGTCTCTCCTTAAATGCACCTATTCTAATCACTTCAGCCACTCCTTGTGGTATATACAGATCTACACAGTGAGCACTTTCAGAAAAGAAGTTACTTCTGAATTCCCTACTGGATGTCTCCGTGCCCATTTTAACTCTATGTATTCTTTCCTGTTATGTAACCACTGTATTTCTATACCTTATCTGAATTACCTCCACTGCTTCAACATCATTTTCACAATTTTGGTACAGACTTTATGCAGCTTTCTTTAGTGTAACTTAACTGAGATCCAACACAAAGTTAGCATAGCTTCCCAAGTTATTAATTCTACAGGTAACTGAATTTTAAATGTGTACTGATGTAAAGAGAAAGCAAGCCTTCCTAAACATTGTTCCCCCAAGAAGTGTCATAATATTTAAAGTCTAAGTAATTAAAAGGGTAAAGCATTTCAACAATTTGCTAGTTAGTGGGTGAGAACAAAGTTCACATTCAATAGCTCTGAAGACAACTGCAAATTGAATCAGGCATCTCTTCAAGGTTCACATAAAATTGAATCTACTCTGCACTTACAGCAGTAAATTGCAATTTTGTAAAACGTATGAGGCTTTTTTATAGTGCTGAAGCAGCAATCACAACAGGAAGATTGCAGACACAGTGAAAACAATTCCATTGTTAACAGCAGACTGCTTCAGCATTCAAAATAAAATATGCATTTCTGCTTTTATGATAGTCCTGTGCATAAACTGTACGACAGAAATATGTGATAAATGCAAGTAATTCAACTTCATCGCTTAGCTTTCTAGAAATAATAATTTTGTCACCATCCCAAGGGTTAACAAACAGCATGGAATATATTTTCTCAATAATTCAATCTGCCAGAATTTTTAAATTTATAAATGATATTCCCATTATTTTAATACAGTTAATATTGGCTAATATTGTTTTATTATTGTCACGTGTACCAAGCTCATCTTGCATATAGTTTATACAGATCAAATCATTACATAGTGAATTAAGCTAAAATAAGGTAAAACTACAAAAAGATAGAATAAAGTGTAAATGCTACAGGAAAATGTAGTGCGGGTAACCGATACTGTGCAAGATCATAACGAGGTAAATTGTGAGGCCAAGAGTCCATCTTATCGTTAAAGATCTCCATTCAAGTGTTTAATAACAGTGGAAAATAAACTGTGCTTGTGTTTGGTGGTACATGTTTTGAGGCTGTTATATCTTCTGCATGATGAAAGGGGGAGAAGAAAAAATATCCAAGATGTGCGGGGTCTTTGATTACGTTGGGTTCTTTACAGAGCAGTGACTGATTCACAGGAGGCAAAGAGTGGGTGGGAATGAAGGGAGCCCTTTCTGGTTGGCTGCCCGTGACTAGTGGTATTCCACAGGGGTCTCTGTTGGGACCGATTCTTTTTACATTATGTGTCAATGACTTGGATGATGGAATTGATGGCTTTGCTGCAAAGTTTGCAGATGATGTGTAAATAGGAGGAGGCATGGTTTTAAGGAAGTAGAGAGGCTACGGAAGGACAGATTAGAAGAATGGGCAAAGAAGTGGCTGATTGGATACAGTGCCAGGAAGTGTATGGTGATGCACTTTAGTTGAAGAAATGAGTAAGTTAACTATTTTCTAAATGGAGAGAAAATACAACAATCTGATATGCAAAGGGTTTTGCACATTCCTTATGCAGAATTTCCTAAAGGTTAATTTGCAGGTTGAGTCTGTGGTGAGGAAGGCAAATGTGATGTTAGCTTTCATTTCAAGAGGACTAGAATATAAAAGCAAGGATATAATGTTGAGAATTTACAAACAATGGTGAGGCCTCACTTGTGGAGTATTGTGAGCAGTTTTGGGTCCCTTATCTTAGAAAGGACATGATGAAACTGGAGGGTTCAAAGGAGGTTCGTGAAACTGATTCCAGGATTGAATAGCTTGTCATATGAAAAGCATTTGAAAGATCTGGGCCTGTATTCACAAGAATTCAGAAGAATGAAGGGTGACCTCATTGAAACCTATTGAATGGTAAGGCCCTGAAAGAGTGGATGTGGACAGGATGGTTCCTATGGTGGGAGAGTCTACAATTAGAGGACACAGCCTCAGAATGGAGGGGTGTCCTTTAAAAACAGAAATAATGAGAAATTCTTCAGCTAGGCACTGGTAAATCTGTGGAGTTCTTTGCCACAGGCAGCTGTGGAGGACAAGTTTTTATGGATATTAAAGCAGAGATCGATAGATTCTTGATTGGTCAAGGCATGAAGGGATTCAGGGAGAAGACATGAAACTGTGTCTGAGAGGAAAACTGGATCAGCCATGACAAAATAGCAGAGTAGACTTGGCCAAATGGCCTCATTCTGCTCCTATATCTTATGGCTTTTATTGAGACGGCAAGAAGTACAGACAGAGTTCATAGAGAGGAGATTAGTTCCTGTGATGTCCTGAGCTGTGTCCACAACTCTCAGCTGTTACTTGTGGGTACATACAGAGCAGTTGTCATAACAAGCCACTATGCATCCACAGAATGGTTTTCTGGTGCATCAATAAAAAATGATAAGGGTCGATAGGAACATGACGAATTTTTTCAGCTTCCTGAAGCATGGGCGTGGATAAGCTTCCTTGGCTGTGACATCAATATGGCTAGGCAAGGACAAGCTATTGGTAATGTTTACACCTTAGTATTTGAAACTCTCACCTCAGCACAGTTGATGTAAATAGGAACATGTGCACCACCCCCTCCCCCTACCTTCGTAATGTATTGACCAGCACTTCTGTGTTGTTGACATTGAGGGAAAGGTTATTGCCATTGACAGTATTTCACTAAATTCTGTTTCCTTGAACCCCAACTCATCATTATTTGAGATACAGTCCACTACAGTGGTATCATTGCAAACTCGTAGATGGAGGTAAAGCAGAATCTGCCGATGAGGTCACATTTAAACAGGGAGTCGAGCAGAGGGATGTGCAGCTGTTGGAGATGTTGCCCAACTTGGCTTTGTAACTCGTTATAGTATGTTAGCCCTGACACAGCTGATGACTGGGCAGAGTCTCTATTTCAGACTGGTACTGTCTCTTAGCATCTCTGATAGGTTGCCAGTAAATCAATTTTTTCTTCCAGCAAAATCTATATTTTCTCCACCTGTTTTAAAATACTCCTTCTCTATCTTTGTACAATTGTTAATTTGAAGGTAATTCTAGGCATACAATGAAAAAGGAGTTTTACAGCAGTTGCTTCTCCTTCATTTTTCATTTAAAAATATATGGCCAAAGCAGTTACAAAAAAAAACACACATTTTATCGACTTAATAAATAACTTTTCCATAATGACCAAATCTGAGTTGCATTATTTTTCATTTCTAAAACTTGCTTTATATCTGAACATAAAACTTAAGTTTATTTCAATTTGGTTACTGCTATAATCAAATAGGGAAATCCTCCCCCCCCCCAAAAAAAAGCCTTAAAATTGTGACACTACCTATGGAAATCAATATTGACAATCAGAAAGCTGGTAGTGACTTTCTGACATCAGGGGAGAACGTAGTTTAAATAAACTCTTGCTGACAATACAGCAATTTGAAAATCTTTTGTTGAACAACAGAATAAACACCATTTCAACACCAATAATATTGAACAAGTGGTGCAATATGATTGGTTCAGTGTCACTGGGAAACCTGCTTATTGGCAAGTTCAAAGCCAGGTTCTTTAAGGTGCTAGTAAGAAAATAATGAATTTGAAGGAGAGAATTTTGAGTGAAAAATTAGACACAAGGCATATCCTTTTACCGAGGGATAGCACATATTCTTGTTTATAGTGAAAGACCAAGGATGTAACTAGCTAAGCAAGTTTTATTAAGATCTTGATAAAATGATTTTTTTTTTAAACAGTGCAATGAGAATCAGAGCTTTTTTTCCCCAAATTTTTTATTCAATTCCACGACAAATGGATATCAGCAAGATACAGAAGCTTGAAGGCACACACTCAGCGATTCAGGAACAACTTCATGCCCTCTGCCATCCGATTCCTGAATGGACTTTGAAGCTTTGGACACAACATAACTTTTTTTAAATATATAGTATTTCTGTTTTTGCACATTTTGAATCATCTATTCAATATATGTTATTGATTTACTTGTTTATTTATTATGTTTTATTTTGTTTATTATTATTATTTTTCTCTTTCTGCTAGATTATGTATTGCATTGAACTGCTGCTGCTAAGTTAACAAATTTCATGTCACATGCCAGTGATAATAAACTTGATTCTGACTGATACTGCAAATAGCTTCACATCTTGCTATCCTGGTTGGTATTCAGAGTATCTCATCAGTTCTGTGTAGCTAGTGGTAAAGATGGCAATACAGGATTTAGAAACTGATAGTATTTTTTTCTGACATCAATAAAACAACATTGTTCATGATAACTACATGAAAGATATATGTATCTTCAGGTTAAAAATAAAGTTTAATTATTGTAAGGCCAGGACACTGTCACTGATAATAGCTAAGTGCAACTTAAAAAAAATCGTGGCTACTCGGTTTGCTTCTTTTCCCAATCTTCCACTGCTTAAACCAGCAGGCAGATACATTTTCTTCAAATATTTCACAGTAATTTTTAGATCTGCAAACTACAATGAGTTAACAGCCTAAATCATGTCGAACTCAGCCTGCCTTCTATTTCTTTCCCCAGCCTTATAATCAATGGATGTGTGGATAGAACCTCGCCATAGCAAGGCATTGTGAAACCTTAACAGTAATGAGAATCATACAGTTCTTCCTGCGCCCTCAAACTCAGAACACCCAAGCAGAATTTGACAGAAGGCAAAACTGTAAAGTGTTTTACAAAATATTAAATGTCTTTGATATACAAAAATATACATTTAAAACAATTAAAATTGATGTAAGTTATTAAAAACTACAATAAAAGGTAAAGTTCATTAAAGCACAAACAACTTAAAAACTACTAATAAACTAAATGATAGGACAATAATTAAAATCAAAATGACTTGCCTTCCCCAATCCATTGGCTGAGTATTCTCATTAAAATAAATAGAGATTGATTCCTATTCCTGATTTGACATGGCATAGCACCTAACTGGTGTTTCCTTTGAGTAATGCTGGAGAACCCTCCCAAAAAAAGACTTGGCTTGGGTGATGAACTGAACATGCAGGCTCAAGCAAATCCGTGGTTTATAATTATGTAAATGCTTTATATGACTCAGTCTGTTAATTTTATACAATTATAAACCAATTAAAATTTTCTCCTCACTGGGTTTAGCTAATCTATATCCCTTTGTCGGTTTCTTTTCTTCCTCACTATGATTTCCTACATTACATCATCTTTGTAATGTAGTAAAATTCTGTTTCTTCATCTGAGTCGTTAATGAAGATTGAAAGTAGTTGAGCTTCAGTATCAATCTCTATAACCTCACTTACTGAAGCCTGCCATCTGGAAAATGACCCACTTATAACACATCCGGTGAACTACTCCACCAATGTCTTTTTTTTATATCTCTACCCAAACTAATTTTACAGCTTGATCTCTGAGCCAAAATCACTGTGCTGAGTTAATCCTTTTAATAGATCAATCCTACCTCTTTTACTTTCTGCCTATTCTTTAAAATACCAAATACACTAGAACTTTTAGTTCCCATTACTGGTCACTTTACAACCATGTCTCTTGATACCATCAATTACTGGAGATGAATGTCTGTTTGGGTTTCATGACAACACCTAAAAATGCTTTTGTGAACAATTGCCTAGAAATAGGCTCAAAGAGCACTTGTATTTTTAAATGCAAAACATACAAAAGTTTATTTGATTGAACTAGTGATTTTTTTTCCTAGGAGTTGGGTATGATTTCACAAGATAGAACAAAGGAATTATGTTGGTGCACTTGACATTTTTGTAGCCTCTAATGTGCTCCTAATGGCATCATTTTTCAATGAACTTCCATTTCTTCCTTTCATTAAATAAACTGAATTGCAAATTGATTTAAAAGGGACATTTCAATAGGAAATGTTGCTGGTGAGCTTCAGTACCTGGAAGCCTGCTCGGATAAAATCTACAGATAATGCCAAGTAGGTGCTGTCTTGTGTAATCAGCTCCAGACGTAATGATTCAGCTGGCACCAACAATGCCACCGGCATCACCTATTAGAATCTTTTGAAATAGGATATGATAAGGTCCACAGCAATGCCAACACTCCATCAATATTACTTATCAAGGCTCATGATGGGCAATATTTGTCCTAAATAAACATTGTATGTTCAGAATGAATATTGAACGAAAATAGAAAGTGTGAACCTGAATCGACTTCAAAAACCTAAAAGTCTCTGTGTCTTTCCCATATCAATTTCTTAGATGTTTGTGTTGACTCTGAACACAATTGCCCTAGTGGATGCAATCCAGAGGTTCTTTGGTCTTTGCACTCACATTGTTGTACTTGATAACCCCACAAGAAGCTTGTTTTCTAAATAGGTAGCTTCAGACTGCAGCCCCAGATCTTTTGATAGAGCATTAGGTGTTACGGTCTGGTCCGGAGCCCGCATTCCGGGTCTTGATCTGGTCTGCGGACTCTGGATCTTGTAGCCATCTCTTCTTTCACCCTTAAGCCCAAATAGGATTCTGTAATTTCAGTCATACTAATTTTGATTCCTCATTTCTACTTCTTAAAAAAAAATAATCAATTGCATTTTCTGAGCATTCTCTGACCAATTTCTCAAAACATCATTGTAACTGGAGATAACAGTGTTAGAAGTTGTTATGCTCCTTAAACAATACCAAAGGTGCAACTATGACATTACCTAGTATTTTTATGATTCAAACCTTCTTTTGAAATTTATGAATCACAGGTACAGGCTAAAATATCAAGGATCAACTTTATTCACCAAAATCATTTACATGTATTAGGAATTAGCTGTGGTGTGTCCGAGTAACACAAAACAACATTCAATAATTATAAAGAAAATTACATAAAAATTAATTTAAAATTTTAAGTGCAGATACAGAATAAAATATGCATAAAAATATAAATGACCAATGGTGATGTTTTGCACATCTACTAGATATTCTAGTAGATATACTACTTCTTTGTCTGAAATGTGATCCCTGCAATCTGCAGCCTCAAATTTCTCTTTTAAGGATATTCTTCTGAACTGACTAAACAATCTGCCATTTTTGCCATCTCCTGGGGGATTTGACAAATAAGATTTTCAAGAGTGCAGATACTACAGCAAGGGCGACCATTGCTGGGGGTGGATGCTGCAGTGAAGCCTGATGGCGAAAGACAAACCTGTGATAAGCTCCACTACTCCACACCAATTAAAGCACTGACCAAGATTAAAATCGTCAAGGACGAGTGTGGAAAGCTAACAGGTGCTCAGTGCTGTCTGCTTGCAGTAGTTGCTCTGCAACCATCGGGGTTTAGCTGCCTCAGCAATGAGCTGGCTCTGCAGATGTGGATTCACATTTGGGGATTCTGCAGTTCATATTCTGTGTATTTTTGTTTACTTTTTTTAAAACTATTTGTGGGACTTGATCAAGATGTCAAGGCTGAGGATGAAGGATGAACCGGAGTTCAGCTCACTACTCTATGAGATTTATTTGCATCAGCACTGAAGTAGCTTCAGGGCAACAGCTTGCAGCTATCGGACTCCCAGACCAGCTTCACACGCCTCAGTATGAACCGGCTCTGTGGCCGTGGACTCGCTTTTGGGAGTGTTATTTTATTTCTTTTATTGTTTGCATGATTGTTACTTTTGCACATTGGGTGTTTAACCATCTTTGTTGTGTGTGTTTTTAAATGGATTTTATTGTGTTTCTTTGTTTTATGGCTGCCTGCAAGAAGACAAATCTCAAGGTGGTATGCAGTATACATAGTTTGATAAGAAATGTACTTCGAACTTTTCAATGTAAACATCACTAAAAAGGTGGTTTAAAGTTTTTCCTGTGCAGGTCAGAGACTGGGGTAATTCTAACTAGAATGGTTGACCAGATTAAAATCATAAAAACTTAAAAAATCTTAAGATGCCGTGAAGTTTTTTTTTGCTTTAATAACCTTATAGCGTTTTCTAGAAGGGTGCATTTGAAAAAGTCTGGTTGTTGGGTGGGTAGTGTGCACCGTGATTTTACCTGCCTGCTTATTTGATGTGCATACTTACAAGTCCTGCAGTGATGGTAGACTGCAGACAATGACCTTTCCTGCTGACCTGACAGTTTGCTGTAGTTTTTGTATATTGGGAGAGGGTGCTCACAGAGCAAAGATAACAGAGTGCAGGATTCAATGACAGAAGGAAGGAAATGGAGAATTGATTGTGCACCAACAAAAGCACAGAATTTGGAAGTCAGCTAGCTAAATGTAAAGTGTTTCAAAGTACAGCAGTATGCAAGCATTGAAGAGCTAATATATTTAATTTCTGGTGGACAGCTGTCACGGTCGAAACAACATCCTTAAAGTATTTCGCATCTTGGTAGAAAGCTTTTCAAGTAGAGGAAATATGGCCTATAAAAATCTCTAGAACATAATATTCTTAGGATTTCATTGATGTTCTGCATTAGCAAGAAAACTTAATGCTAGTTTTCCAGCTTCCCAGCTACATCCTTCCTTTCTTAGGATCTAAACTGCTTAACCTGTCAATAGCCCAGTTTCTCTCAATATACAGTATACACTACGATGCAGATGAACGTGTAAAATTAATTCAGCGTTCACTAATAGAAGCTCAGTTAATTTTAAATATTTGGCACTGTCATAACTATTCAGCATGAGATTATGATTAATTTATTCATACTGTTCAGCAATACTATAATTACTTTGAAAGAACATTATAAGACTTCAAAGGAACTGCACAAATCTCCACTAACTATCATGTTTAAGCCAAAAGTGAAGATCATAAATTTTCTGTTGCATGGAATTAAATTATGTTAATCTATCGGGAATAATTTTATGGACACATTTGTAAATGAGTATTCAAAAGCAATACAGCTATGAATGGCAAAAAAAAACAAAACAGTTAATTTGTTATTAAAGGAACACCATGTTTCAGGTAATACTTTGTTTCGATGTTATGAAAAACATCCATGATATAGTTGAACATTTAAAATTAAACTATAGTGTTAACTGGCAATTTAGCCTGTTATAAACTTTAAATTTTTATGAAGTGTGAGTTACTCTTCCATTCAACATCCATAAGCTTATCGCCTTTGTTAAGCATGTAAAATTTATCATCTCCCAAGATCATTAAACATTAATTATTGGGAACAGTTATCCTCAGGGATAACAGGATATGGATGTTTTCCTTCATAGAATTCTATTTTTCAAATTTTTCAAAATAAATTTATTATCAATGTACAATCTATGTCACTATTTTATCAAAGTGCATCTTTAAGTTCAGATAAAAGTTTAAATCAATCATTAAGAGAATGGTTTTATCCAAAAGTCTCTTTTTAAACTAAAATGCGTTATCAATTTTAAAAAGAAATTAACTACAAAAGCTGTCAACGTAACAAAAAGAGGTAAATGACATGAATTTGTCTGTAAATACTCACTACTGTATGTATCCTTCTGCATGTGTTTTTACAATGGATAGATTTAACTTCATATTTGAGTGAACCAAAATGTTTCAAAACATTTTATGGATTTTTTTAATAATCAAAGCTCACATCCCTGAAATATTCACCCAGTTCTCCATCTTCTTTGATGCTATTTGACCAAATGGATATTTCCAATATTTACCAAATGAACTGTTAAATTCAGCCAATGCCAATTATGCTTTACATGAATATTTTGCAACAAAATACTGAAAGCTCCCTCCGAGATTTCATGAAGTGCAGGTGGGGGAGAAAATCTGGCTGAGTGTTGTTATAACAACAAATTTCATTCAATGTCGGCAACACCAAAGATTTTAGACTTCAGGAGAGGGAAACTGGAGGACTGTGAGCTGGTTCTCATCAGAGGATCAGACGTGGAGAGTGTCAGCAACTTTAAATTCCTGGGTATTAGTAATTCAGAGGACCTTTCTTGACCCAGCACTTTAAGTGCAATTGCATAGAGAACAATGCTGTCCCTCTACTTCCTTAGAAGCTTGTGGAGATTCGGTATAACATCTAAAACATTGACAAATTTCTACAGATGTGCAGTGGAGAGTATTTTGGCAGCCTGGTATGGAAACGTCAATGCCTTTGAATGGAAAATCCTACAACAAATAGATGATTTGGCTCAGTACATCATAGGTAAAGCCCTCCCAATCATTGAAAACATCTACATGAAACACTGTCTTAGGAAAGTAGCATCCATCATCAGACATCACCACCACCTGGGTCATGCTCTCTTTTCGTAGCTGTCATCAGGTTGAAGGTACAGAAGCCTCAGGACTCGAACAACTGGTTTCAAGAACTGTTACTACTCTTGAACCATCAGGATCTTGAATAAAAGGGCATAACTTCTCTCAACTTCATTGGCCCATCATTGCAATGTTCGCACAACCAATGATCTCACTTCAAAGACATTTTTAGTTCATGTTATCGTTATTTATGTTTCTCACCCTCTGCATGCCACCTTGGCTGAACAGAGGAGCACTTCTAATAATAAGCTAGGACAATTGTGCTGCTCCAAAGAGTGCGATACGAGAACATTCTTACCCTTGGCCATCAGGCTCCATATTGAGCCAACCTATAGCCGGAGGAAGATGAGCCCCCCCACCCCTCCGCTAGACTGTTTGAGGTAACTTTTTTTTTTCTTCTCTTCTAATATTTGTGTATCTGTGCACTTGTAAAGCTACTGTGACACTGTAATTTCCTTTAGGATCAATAAAGTTTCTATCTTTTGCTACTTATTTATATTTGTATTTGCATAGTTTGGAGTCTTCTGTACTTTGGTTGATCTTTCACTGATCCTGTTATAGTTACTAATCTATGAATTTGCTGAGTATGTCCACAAAAAATGAATCTCAGGGTTGTATATGATGACATATATGCACTTTGATCATGTTACTTTGAACTTTAAGCTTTGCTCCTCTATTTGCTTCTTAAATTATAATCAACCACTTCCTCTGGCAGCTCATACCATAAACTCACCACCTTCTGTGTAGGGAAAAAAGTTACATCTCAGGTTCCTTTAAATCTTAACCCTCTCACTTTAAACTTACCCTGAGTAAAATAACTGTTACCATCCACCCTGTCTGTACCTCTTAATTTTAAACATTTCCATAAAGTTACCCCTTATTCTCATGCAATCCAAGAAATAAAAGCCTCGCCTGGCCAGCCTCTCCCTATAACTCAAGCCCTCTATTCCTGCAAATCTTCTCTGCACTCTTTCCAATTTAACCATGTCAACTTATGGGTCGACCAAAACTGTACATAGTACTCCAAGTGCAGCTTCACCAAAGACTAACACAACTGCATCATAATATCCCAGCTTCTTTACTCAAATGTTTTGACTGCTGAAGAACAGTGCATGAAACGCCTTTTTCACCACCCTATTTTACATGTGACACCATTTTCAAGGAACATGCCTTCTTCTCATTACTACTATCTGGAATTAAATACAGGAGCCTTAAGACCTACACTCAACTAGTTAGGAACAGATTTTTCCCCTTTGCCATCAAATTTCTTAACTGCCCATGAGTATACTTTGTTATACTTTTATCCAACCCCCCCCCACTATTTTGTTGTTGTTGTTACAGTATTATATTATTTAGAGATACAGCATACATTTATGGCCTAATTTGTAATTTAAAGTAATTTTCCATCTTTGCACTGCAATGCTGCAATAAAACATATTTCATGGCAAATAAGTTACTGAGTGTATTTTGGGGGGCAGAATTTGCTGGTTAACTTCTTCAGTTATGTTGAGAATAAGAACTGAGGAGCTCAAACTGAGAAGACACAGATTGGATTTGCTTGTACAAGTTTCTAGCTATGTCTGATTCCCATTACAACAATTTAAATTCTTGTATGCAAAGATGGAAATGCTTTAGTTAGTCTTCCTTCCACCTCCTCTCTTCTCTTGTGACTGTCATAGTATCTCTCACACTTAAGGTCACATACTTGAATTTTGAATCACCTATTTAATAAAAAACTGCAACAAAGAGCAATGGAATAGATGGGATTCAATCCAAAGTTCACAAAGGAATTGTGTTTGTCACGGTTTTCATTCACTTCCACAATACTCAGCTGAAATTAGAAACCAGAACTTGGAGAAAATGGAACCTTACAAATCTTGTACTAATTTAAAATACTATTGCCATAGCAGCTTACTAGCGTTACACAGCTTCTATATACAAGTAAATGATCCACTATAAAATCAAGTCAAACATAAACACAGTACAACAGTTTGGCTGATGATGTCAATAAATCATGCATTTAAAAGTTTCAAATTTTTGCATACTATTTCATTGAATAGTTCAGGTTGCAAAGAAGTTTAAAACAATTGACAACTTCCTGTGAAACTAAAGCATAGAATATAGATTCATGTGCAAACTCACCCTAAACTAATAGCATGTCAAGCGAGTATCAAACTTATTTTCTGGTTAATCAATTTTCTACCATTGATCAGATTTCACTGATAGAAGAGACACTTCATGATGAAATAAACTGGATTTGATTTTTTATTATTAAAATCAGCAGTAAATAGGATGATATTCCAAATAACAGCACAAAAAAAAAGCTAAATTTTACTAGTATACCTACTCATCCTAGCATGAATAAAATGTATTTCCATAAACAAGTTTACACCCTACATTAACAATGACACTTTGACAAATCAAGAAGAATAGCTAGTATTCTGGTGAGGAATCCAAGCTGTCAATAATATCTTCCAGACTCACCATCAATTCTGCTGATGAGTTCTTCAAGTGCTTTTACTTTCTTCTGAATCCCTGGTTGTGCAAAAGTGTAATTGTCCTTCAAGAAAACAAAAAGTAATTTGCTTAGTAATAATAGATGATCAAATCATTACCAAAAAGGATCTATTTTTAATTGTCAAAATGAAAAAAGGTGTTATAACCTGCACCTGAAACTTAGCCCTCCATACCCCTCCTATGTATTTACCCAAATTTCTCTTATGTTGAAATCGATCCCTCATCCAACACTTGCGCTGTCTGCTCATTTCATACTCTCATCGCTATCTAAATAAAGTTTCTCCTCATGTTCCCCTTAAATGTTTCACCTTAATCCATGACCTCTCATGCCAGTCTCACCTAACCTCAGTGGAAAAAGCTTGCTTGCATTTATCCTGTCTATACCCCTCAACTTTATATACCTTTATTAAATATCGCCTCAGTCTTCTACATTCCAAGGATTAAGTGCTAACCTATTCAACCTTTCCTATAACTCAAGTACTGACAACATCCTTGTAAATTTCCCATGCATCCTTTCAATCTTATTTACATCGTTCCTGTAAGTAAGTAATCAAAACTACAAATACTGTAATGCAATACTCCAAATTAGGCATCACCAATGTTTTATACAATTTCAACATAACATCCAACTCCTGTAATCAATACACTGGCCTATGAAGGCCAATGCACCAAAAGCTTTCTTTACAATCTTATTGTCATGTGACACCACTTTCAAGGAATTAGGGATCAGTATTCCCAGATCACTCAGTTCTAATATTCTTCTCAGTGCCTTATGACTGACCGCATAAGAGCTACCCTGGCAGGACCTTCCAAAGTGCAACACCTTATACCTGTCTGCATTAAATTCCACCTGCCATTTTTCAGCTCGTTTCAGCAGCTGGCCCATATCCCGCTACAAGCTTTGATAGACTTCCTCAATGTCCACCACACCCTAAATCTTGATGTTATCTGCAAATTTGCTGATCCAGTTAACCACATTATCATCCAGTTCATTGATGTAAATGACAAGCAACAATGGACCTAACACCGATCCCTGCAACACACCACTAGTGACAGCCTCTAAGCAGAAAGGTAGCCATCTACAACCATTCTCTGGCATCTTCCATGAAGCCAATGTCCAATCTAATTTACTAACTTATCTTGCATGATAAGTGACTGAACCTTCTTAACCAACCTCCCATGTGGGATCTTGTCAAAGGCCTTGCTAGTCTATGTAGAAAACATCTACTACCTTGCCACACACAAAGCAATGTTGACTATACCTAATTAGACCCTGTTTATCCAAATATATGCACTTCACTCAGAAGATGACGTGCAATCTTGGAATGGATCTCCAGAAAAGTAATTGAGGCTTAATGTATCGGACAAGTCATAAAATTATGTAGTGAATTGTGTTCTGTGTTTTAATTCTAGTACTGTAGATAGCTAAAAACACCCATTGTGGGTCTCTCTGCCCCCCCCCAACTCAACTTTCAAGATATTGTGATTTAGATTCTTCTTAACCCTTGTTATATGATCCCTTAACAATACCTTCCAATAACTTTCTCACTACTGATATCAGGCTCACTGGCCTATAATTTTCTGGCCTATTCTTAAAGCCTTTCCTAAACAGCACATCCTCCAATTCTCCAGCACCTCACCTGAGACTGAGGATGTTTTAAATATCTCTGCTAAGGCCCCTGCTATTTCTGTACTAGCCTCCCAAAGATACCAAGGGAACACATTGTCACACCCTTGGGATTTATCCACTCTCGTTTGTCTCAAGACAGCAAAGACCTCCTCTTCTGTAATCTGTATAGGATTCATGACCTTGTTGTTGCGTTGCCTCACATCTATCGACTCTGTGTCTGTCTCCCGAGTAAATACCGATGTAAAAAATCCACAAGATCTCCCCCATCTCTTTCAGCTCCACACAGAGATCTTCAGAGGACCAATTTTATCCCTTGATATATCTGTAGAATATCTTTTGCTCATATATATCTGTAAAAGCCCTTATGCTCTAATCTAGGAAACATCCTAGTGTGAGACTAGGATGTCATACTTCACAAAAAGGCTATCAAAAATCTAGAACTTCCTCCACTCAAAAGTAAGTTCAATTGCAAATATACAGAGATAGGCCAATGTTCATTGGCCAAAGAGTCCAGCAATGGAGATGGGATTATGAAAAAGATCACAGATGATGTACAGTAACTGCATAACAGTAAAAGATTGAGGAACTTACTGTGATTGAATGATTCCAAACATAATTTTATTTTCACTGTTTCAATCTAAACCTATGAGCAAAATATCATCACTTCATGCAATCATGTGTCTACAGTTAATAAACATTCTTCTTTAAAAGCTTTAATTCTTGATTCAGTCTGATGCTCCATAAGATCCTTATTACATTTTTTTTGAGAGTTGGAGAACAAATCACTATTTATAGGCTTTAGCTACTTAGTAGATGCATTGAATAATGAATCAAAAGCAGACAAAGCAATATGAGGCAGACCTCTTGTGCAAATGGATCAAATTATCAAAAAATCTGAGCCAAATCATGAAAGAAAATGTATTATAGGTGTCAGTATACTCTTGAATAACATCGATCACTTATTTCATATAAAATACTTGAATGGCATTGGCAAAAACAAGGGTTAAGAAGAATCTAAATCACAGTATCTTGAAAGTTGAGCTTTGGGGGGGGGGGGGGGGGGCAGAGAGACCCACAATGGGTGTTTTTAGCTATCTAATCAGTACTAGAATTAAAACACAGAACACAATTCACTACATTATTTTATGACTTGTCCGATACATTAAGCCTCAATTACTTTTCTCGAGATCCATTCCAAAATTGTACATCATCTGAGTGAAGTAGTTATATTGATCCATTCATTCATTTTCCCTTTTCTAAGCTGCATTCCCTGAAACTTCACTGTTCTTCTCAGAACCTTGTTGTTTTTGTACATAAAACAGTACAGTATAGCACAGGAACAAGCCTCTTATGTCTGCACCAACCATGGTGCCAATCTAAACTAATCCCACCTATCT
Organism: Hypanus sabinus; assembly: GCF_030144855.1. Lineage (NCBI taxonomy): Eukaryota > Metazoa > Chordata > Chondrichthyes > Myliobatiformes > Dasyatidae > Hypanus > Hypanus sabinus. The sequence continues at coordinate 31,901,305 of NC_082730.1, read as the reverse complement.
TCTCATGGTTCACATCTCCCCATTTCCCACCTGTATATGTATTTGCCTTCTCTGGCAGTGTACACGATACATCAACCGTTTTGTATGTAAAAAATAGTCTTACAAATATCAATCTTTCCTTCTCTCACTTTAAAACTAAGCCCTTCAAGATTTGACATCCCCACCGTGGGAAAAAGACTTGCTATCCTATCTATGCCTCCCTTCGGCCTTCAATGCTCCAGGGAAAACAAAGTTTGTCCAACTTCTACTTACAGCTTATATGTTCTAATCCAGGAAACATCCCAAAAAAACTCGGCAATATTTTCTCCAAATCCTCCAATCTATCCTATGGTCTGGTGACTAAAATTGCACACAATATTCCAAATGTGATCTCAACAATGTATTATACAGCCATACAACTTTTCAAGTTGCCAATTTCAGGGAGCAAAACACTTGCACCCCCAAGTTCCCCCTGTAGGTCAATATCCCTGAAGGTTTTGCATTACTTCATCTTGCACTTGACTTTCTGAAATGTAGCACTTGGCATTTGTCAGGATTGAGCTCCATCTGATATTTCTGTGCCCATAATTTCAATCTGTATCATTAGTAAACACTGACAAATTTTCCATATTATCCACAAAATCCAACACGTAATGTATTCAAATATACTCAAATAACTACTATATATTCAGAACAATAGAAATGCTAGCACTGATCCTTGGTCACAGGACTCTAGTCAGGAAAACCCAATGACCAAGCTAACTTTGGATCCAATTTACCAACTCCATGCAACTTAAAATTCTAGACCAGCCTTTAAGAAGGGACTTTGTCAAATGCTTAACTAAGGTTGACAGAGAAAACATAGACTGCCATACCCCCATCAATCAACTTCATTACTGCCCAAAAATTACAATCAAATTTTAAAGACTGGACCTCACCCACACGAAGTCAAACACCTGTTGAGATACAATGGTTTCAAAGTCAGAAACTGAAATGTATTACACATTGAAGATGCAGCTGATTGATATGTGGGTGGGGAAGAAAAATGTAACATCTCTTATTGCAAAGAACTGAATAAGTCAAATGACCTTCTATGGCCCAATCAATATACTGAAAGCTTATGAAGGCGGCACCTAGATATCGAATAATTTTGAAGACACTTCGATGTAGAATTATTTTTACCCAATTATGCCTGATGAGATAGGAATGCAAGATGTCCAGTTGACAAAAATCTTTAACTTATAGCTAAAACTCAAATGAAAAATTTGAGCAAACTAATCTGACCCAATGCAACAGCAAAATGAAGGATTTCCAAGGATCAGTCATGGAATGGGTGGTAGGATGGTAGCTGAATAAAGTTTGAAACCAACTGGTTTATCACTTTGGATAACAATCTTACCTGTATTCCATCCAATAGCTTGCTCATACACCAGAAACTATCAGCCTCAATATTCCTTTGCACGTCTTCAGACAGATTTGTTACATCAAAATTTTCTACATCCTCTTCTGCAATGATAAGAATGAAAAAAAAATTTCTACAGTTAACCCATGTTTTAAAAAAATCCTAATTTGTACATAAGGAAACTAAGGGGTTTAAAAAATATAACATTCTTTGAAGCAGGTTATTTTACAGTACAGTGGAAAAATTAATAAATTACACAAATGAAATAGCTGCTGGTGTCATATTCCCCAAGACCATTCAGAATAAATCTATCATGATAAGTGGAAATATCCTTATAAAGGTCATCAGCCTTCAAGATAATGAGCAGAAAAAAAGTGCAGATATTTAAGCAACAAACTATCAACTGGAGGAAATCAGCAAGTCCAACAGTATTTGTTTTGGGGTGGGGGAAGTAGGGGGAGATCAACCTGCTTAGTTTTTCCAAGCAAGTTGATGGTTGCAATCTTCAAGTTAACTTGGCAATGAACAGGCAAAAAGAAACACTGTCAAATCTATAAATCTGAAATAACACAGAAAATGTGAGTAATATTTAGAACACTAGTAGGCAAATGACAAAAAAGTTATTAAATAAATAATGCAAAGTTTGTTTCCCCTTCCATATAGATGCTTTCTGACTTGCTGAGCGTTTCTGACATTTGTTTTCACTTCAGACTTCTACAAAAGTTTCTTCAGTCTTTTTCATCTGGAGATGAAACTAACTACTCATATCAGTGGTGTAGTGGTTAGCATTATGCTTTAAAGTGCCAGCTGTAAGATGAGGTTTCAATTCCCATCATTGCCCATAAGGAGACTACTCACTCTCCCCGTGATTGCGAGCGTTTTCTCTTGGTAACACACAAAATGATGCAGGAACTCAGAAGGCCAGGCAGCATCTATGGAAGAAAAGTACAGTCGATGTTTTGGGCCAAAACCCTTTGGCAGGACTGAAGAAAAGCACTGAGAGTAGACTTGAAGGGTGGGGGAGGGGAGAAAGAAACAGCAGGTGATAAGTGAAACTTGGATAAGGCCACATTTAGGTTGGAGGAACAACATTTCACATTCCATTTGAGTAGCCTCCAACCTTATGACATGAACATTCATTTCTCAAGCTTCCAGTAATGCCTACCCCCCCTTCACCATTTCTCATCCTCTTATCCCTCTCTCATGTTATCTCCTTGCCCGCCCATCACCTCCCTCTGGTGCTCCTCCCCCCTCACCTCTTTTTCTTTTTCCCAGGGCCTTCTGTCTCCTTCTCCAATCAACTTCCTAGCTCTTTGCTTCATCCCTCCTCCTCCAAGTTTCACCTATTTCCTGGCATTTCTCTCTCCCTTCCCTCCACCTTTCAAATCTATTCCTCAGCTTTTTCTTCCCCCAGTTCTGCCAAAGGGTTTCAGCCTGAAACAGCAACTGTACTTTTTTTCCATCAACGCTGCCTGGCCTGCTGAGTTCCTCTAGTATTTTGTGTGTGTTGCTCGGATTTCCAGCAACTGCGGATTTTCTCGTTTCTTCTTGGTGCTTGTTTTCTCCCACATTTCAAAGGTGTATGGTTTAGAGTTAATAAGTTGTAGCAGGCTATGTTGGGGGAAGAAGCATTGGCAACACTTACTGTCTTCCTCCAGCACATCTCAGACTTTGTTAGATGCTGAAGCAAATGTTGCATTTCACTGTATTCTGATGCTTTGATGTACAAGAGACAAATAAAGCTAATCTTTTACCTATTCAGAGTAGCCTTTTGTCACCCCAAAGGTTTTAAGCATTCAACTCTGTTAAATATTGTAAGCACTTTTATTTGAACAATGAAAATTTTCTCCTTTGTTACATATAATTTCAAAAACATTGCACTCTGACTAGAATCAGCTATTCTTTTGTAGCTTATTTTGGCATTTCATCCAAAAAAAAGTAACACAAAGCACAATATCATTACACAGAGGAATGCACAAATCTACCAGGTAAAGCTAATTTAGCTCACAGGAGCCACACTTTCTACCACATACAATCAAGTAGAGATCTATCACCTAATGGCCCCTGTGGAAAAATAGTACCTTTGGTAATCTAAAATACTGATTTTTGATTTTACTAACTAAAGATTCACATACTCCATCATTGTCTCTTCTGAACTTGAATTCCAAGAAAACCCTTTCAATTGGCATTCTTCTATTTTTAGTTACTACAGCTGAACTCCAAATTGATATTCCTAAAACATTTGAGAGATTAATCAACTCCCTATGCACCCGAGATAAGTATATGATTATTGTACAGACTGAGATATCTTCTAACAAGATGTATGCACGATGATTGATAACAGGATGCCAGAGTCCCCATTGTTTAGGCAGTCCAGCATAATTCATTTTAATGAGACAATGCTACGTAAAACAAACAGATACAGGTTGAAACTAGCTAACATGGATATGCAGTATTTAGTTAATATCAACTAATAATGAATACACTGTGCAGAGTCTGCAGATGGAATATATAACAATTTTAAAATTGTGCAAGATGACTTGTACAAGATCATCATATGAAGTACAGTCTTACCAATGAGAATCAACAACTTGTCCATGAAAGTGGAATTCTTTCATTAAGCAGTATCAGTTCTTAGTGCTGCCATTTACTCTAATTTCTCCTTGCACCCGCTCCTCCCTCCCACTGAGGCAAAATCAAGTTTATTGAACACATCTCTATAAGGTCATCATCACCACTACCTTGTTGGTCATTCATTAATCCATTAATCAATTCCATTACAATTACTGTTACTTTGTTTTGTTCTATGCTGGACAAGTATTCAGCACTTGACACTAGTTGTATTTCAGCACCCCTCGCCTTACTTGACCTTACATTGCAAATATTGGTACTTATTTTACTCCCCACAATAAAAAAAGATTTCAGCTTTCTCCCACACTAACCTGTCAACCCCATAAAAAAACAGTCATCGCCATGTAACATTCATAAATTCCAGTCTACAATCGGGAGCAAGCGTGAATGCCCGTGAAGTTACACGCCATGCAAATGCAGCTGTAAAACTGAGCTTCCTTATGACATTCCTCTTGCTGCTCTTTTACTGCAGGTTACAGATCTTGAGCTGGATGAAATAAAGGTGTTGCAAGAGTAATATAATATTGTGATGATATTGGCAAGTAGGAAATATATTCCTTTAAACTTTATAGTAACTACATCAAAATAAGTTATGGATCATGAGGAAGTTAAGAATATGAAGAGGATTAGGTACAATCCTCCAAATTTCCAAAGAAGAGCAGCCATCACAATAATGGGTTGTACTATATCCTGCATGGGGAAAGATGCACAGGCACCCCACCATCAGCTCAACCTTACTTTTTGCAGCCTCTGTACAGCAAGAAATAAATTATGATGCACCTGTTTTTGTAAACGATTTCTGTAAAGTAATTTATATTCTTGCAGCATAATACCTTTGGTTCAACTGCTAGCACTGACTTCTCTGGCAATCAATTTCAATTCCTCCTGAACATTTAAGGGCCTCCTGGTTAGCGTTGGGCGGATGTAATCATCAACATGAAACTCTCCCAGATGCCTATAATGCAATTAAATTCAACTGTTCATCAGAACCACTGCAGCTGTTTTCAGGAATTATCAAATTTATCCTCCTTGAAATAGGATAATTAAATATTCTTCAGTAGCATTAGTCTCTACAATCACCAGTCTAAAAGCACAGATTATTTTAGATCAGCAAAATTGGTATATGGAAATCAATACAGTATTATTATGTTGCTTTTGACTATCAGGTCAAACCTTAGCCCAGCATCCCAACTTTGCTATGATGAGCCAATATTTTTATTTTCGAGGATTTTTCCTGCTTCTTTTGAAGCTTCTTGGAGCTTAATTTGTCTATGAAATCATCTCACTGATCTTAAAAATACTATTAACTGACATTGTAAAAGGCGACATTCCAAGTACAAGCACGTTCCTTTGAAAATCAACATCAATCCCCCCCCAAAGATTCATGATTAATCCCATACTTCCTGTCCCAACTTCCCCCTCCCCACAAATTGCACTGTTTTGTTTTCACTAATGTGATTAGGAAATTATCATTAACCTACAACATAATCCTATTTTTGCACATTACAGCATAGTACATGCTCTTTGACCCCCAATCTTGTGCCAATCTTTTAACTTTACTCAAGGATCGATTTGTGGGCTTCCTACATAGCCCATACCCTCCATCTTTCTTTCATCCATGTGCCTCTCTAAGCTCCTAATTTATCAGCCACAGTCACCACCTCCAGCAAACACTTTGTTGTTGTTGAATCATGCCGACACTACGGATAGTCTAGTAGATATGGAAGTAGATTGTCAAGCCTTTCTTCCATGCAGATACTGCTGCTGCCCAGGTTGGGACCCAGCTGGATTCAAAGTCATCACTATTGGTAAATGCAGAGAAGGCACCTGACAGCAACTCATATGAAGCACAGGAAATCCACATCACAGAGCCCACAGAATCTGTCATGCCCAGGAATCCATGTTATTTTACTAATACACAAGATTCATTTATGATTTCACTGTATGAAAATCTGTTTCAGGTTCTGTCTAACTTTCAAGATGTGAAATATTATGACATAATAACTATGCATTACATATTCATAACAAGAAGAAACAATTATACTGTGACCCTTTAAAGACTACTGTTACAAACATTGTCTGAATGCTATATATAATTCAACTCCGTTTTCAAGTTAATGGGAAGAACCAGTGCGTTCTCAAGCATAAATCAACATTTTAGAAACAAAATAACCAGAACAAATTCATTGGCAAGATTTTGTGTAATTACAGCAGAATCATTTTTTTTGCATTAATCACTCAACAAAGTCCTAGCAACTGTAAAATATACAGCTAACCAATTACAACCAATAATTCAGTACTACTCCAGACACTGCTGCTTGCAGCCATCTCACAGAATCATTAATTATCCTAATGTGAATTTAAGCAATGTTAAGTCCCAACGTTATAGATTTTGAGAAGGTTTTGCTTTGTTATCAGACATACACTTCAAAAAAGCATGTCATGTTTACTGAGTAAAATGTGATTCTAAAATATGTGTTAATGACTGAAATAGTTCAAAATGTTAATTTTTTTTAAATTTGTAAATGTTTACATGATATTTGAGGTTTTTAATCATTTCTGTAACTCTATTCATGCTCTGCTATCTGGGCACAGTGAGGATGATTGCATTTTATGCCTATCCCTAAATATGCTTAAGAAATTGGAGGAGAACCACTTACTGACTTGCTGCAGTCCTTCTAACAAAGGTACTTGCCCAATGCTGCTCAGTAGGGAAATTTCAGGATATATTGATCCAGAGACCAAGAAGGGCTGGTAGTTGCTTCAAAGTCAAGATTATTTGTGACTTGGAAGGAAACTTACAGCTAATGATTTTCCCATGTGCCTGTTGCCATAATCCGTCTCTTGAGTCAAGCCAAGTCACTTTTATTGTCATTTCGACCATAACTGCTGGTACAGTGCATAGTAAAAATGAGACAATGTTTTTCAGGACCATGGTTTACATGACACAGTATAAAAACTAGACTGAACTACATTAAAAAAAAACAACACAGAGAAAGCTACACTAGACTACAGACCTACACAGGACTAAATAAAGTGCACAAAAACAATGCAGGCATTACAATAAATAATAAACAGGACAATAGGGCAAGGTGTCAGTCCAGGATTCGGGTATTGAGGAGTCTGATAGCTTGGGGGAAGAAACTGTTACACAGTCTATGAGATAACTATAGGTATGGTAAGAGTCGTGTATTTTTTGATGGTACACACAAATAGGGGAATGACTGTTTAGGGTGGCAGATATGGCACCCATTATACTTTACACTGTCCTGAATAGTGTCAACCTTAATTAGTTGCTGAGAGAGGCACATGAAGGGAACGTGTGCCTTGTGGCAGCCAAAGAAAGATGTCAAGAATCCCATCAGGCTCTAGGAGGACACTCTGGTGGTTTGAAGGAAAGACACTGGGTGCCAAGAACAAAGAAACAAAGTGAAGGGCAGGAAGGTCATGGATTTGACACCTGGCCAACGTGAGAACATAGCTGAGATAGCTTTACATTCGACTCTGACCTATCTCAAACCATCTGGAGAACAGGACAAGCAAATGAGAACAAAAATGTTTACATAACTGACAGCTTGTGAAAGGGACAGTCTGATAAACTACAAAACCACAGGCACTCTGATAATTAAGTAACTGATGGTTGAGGTCATTATTGAATTGCACCAACTAGATTTTGATACGATTAAGTAGCACATACTTCTAAGAATAAAACTGGACTTCTGCCATACAGTTGACAATAAACTAAGCAATGGATGTAAGGTATGTGAAGAAATATATACAAAGCTGTCTGATGAGATAAATAGCAGTAATGACTACCGACACCAAGCAATGAAGAAGTCAACCCCGAGTCTGGGGCTCTGAGAATAACAGCCTCAGTTCAAATCTAAGCCAAGTTCATCAAAAGTGGGTAATATTTGAATATGTGATGGGTTTTGGAAGTTGCAAAAGGATTAAGTAATTGTTTGAAACTATGTAGTGTATCTTTTGAGCTATTTGAACTAATTACTATTAATAAGTAGGCAATGTCATTGTTCAATGCGTTTTTTTTGTGTGCTGCATTTAACTACAACAACTCTGTTGGAAGTGCTCATTCCTGATGTTGGCCAGTTTTTGTTGCACCCTTTCATTTGCAGAATTTATGACAGGTAAACTGAACACTATGCAATCATCAGCCAACAACCAACCTTCTGATCCACTGAAGTTCACTGAAGATAATGATGACTGGACCTTGAATATGGCACTGAGAAACTGCTACAGTACTTAGTCTGAGTTGGGATAATTCAACTCCAGCAACAGCAATCCTCTTCATTTCTGCAGGGTTTGACTCCAGCCTTTAGAGTCTTTTTGATCCAATGAAAATTGACTTCAGTTTTACCAAAATGTGTCAAGTGCTGTTTTGATGTTTCGAAAAGCTGTTCTCACCTCCGTTTTAGAATTTAAGGTTGGAGGATTCTTGAAGTCCTTTTGATGGTTGAATTTGGATTTTCTGCAACCAATCACATCTCAGAACTTTCTCTAGTTTTACCATGAGTGACATAAAACTGCACTAACTTTTGACTTCATACACTGTCTACATTGTTCTTGCTCTAGTTTAAGTTTCTACTTTAAAGCAACATCAGCAATATAGCAATCTAAAACAATAAATCAGAGGAAAAATAGGCACTGTTATCACTAATTGTTCTACACTTCAAGCACACAATCTAAAGCAAATCATGTTTGAAACAACTTGGTTTATATCAAAACCAAAGTAATAATAATGACAAAAATAATGAAAAAGATTAAGATGATACAATTTATAAGTATATGGAAGATTGGTATTATTTTTGAATTGCTCTCCCTGCTCAATATTATGATAACATAAAGAGAATAGTCACATTTAATCAGAAAACAATATTCTCTTTTGGTTTTGTATTTATTACCTTACTGACTTTCAAATTTATCAGAACTTTGACGGAAAATTGAATCTGGTTTATTATTCACCCAACTTTAACTCATGAAGTTTCAGAAGAATGATGTGTGGAATGGTTCTTTGAGATTTTTTTTTCAAGACATCACAACAATCTGGCTAAAGCTAGAATATAGACAAGGTAGCAGCATAAGGATATATACAAATTTTGTGGGTACTCAGCACATCAGGTTCCAATTAATGATTCTTCCAAGATGCTACCCAACTTGTTATCTCCAGCATTTTTTAACTCTTGATTTCCAGCATCTACTGTTTTTTATGCAATTCAATATCAATGCAGTATTGCTGGCTAGGATTTCTGACATATATGACACTACTGTGTAACAAATGTTGGTGCTTTAAGGCTATAAGGATTATTTATAGCATAATATAGGGCATAACTCAGCAACATTTATTCTAAAAACTTAATAATAAAATGTGGGAAAGTCATCAGGTGATTTAGAAATTTTTGTGCATGGCACCTGACCTGGTACATATGACAGGGAAAAACTTAACATACTTACAAACAGCAACTGCCTCACTTCCTGTTCTGTTTAATTGATGATGCTTTTCCTGCAAACTTTGGTCTCTTTACCTCTGCTACTAACTGGCTTACCCAAATCCACTTCTGCCTCTTTTGTTTTTCACCTTCTTTGGTCTTTGTAGTGCACCATGAGTAGGTTTCACTGGGTCCAAACTTCCATTAAGGGCTCAATACAAATATGAAATAAAAATCTGATTTCCAGAGGCATGTGGGGAATGACTGCCCCTGACATCAAGTATGCATTTGAAAAATGTGACAACAAGGAGCCCCAGTTAACAGGATTCAAAGGAAAGACTCAGCTCTGGCTGGATGTTGAAGGCCAATTATCTCAGTTTTGGGATATTGCTGCAGGAACTCCTCAGGGCAATATCTTACTTCATCAAAGATCTGCATGATAAGGTCAGAAGTGGGAACAGTTCCTTTCTATGCACAAGGTATCTGATAATAAAGCAGACTACATGTGTATACAGAACACCAATATAACATTCAGGATGAGATGTAAAATATCCTCTCGCCAATATAAGTGCAAGAAAATTACCAACTCCTGCAGTTGCCACTCAACAGCTTTATCAATGTAATGCTCCCCTCTACAACCTCCAGCATTTGGGGGATGGCGACGAGGGGTGGAGGGTGGAAAGAAGTCACCAGCCACCATTGTGCAGAAACAGAACACCGATGCGATTATGATCATGTGATTGTGGCAAGCAGTCATGGCCTGTCTGTCAGGTGCTAACTAATTCACCTCTTGACTACCTGAAGTCTTACTACCTCCTACAAGGTAGATTCAGACACATAAAGAAACAGTTTGGTAAGATGCAATTTGAATAGTTCAACACCATTTGGATAAAAGAATCTGCATCCCATTTTGATCCCTAAAAATTCATCTCCTCCACTTCTAAAGCACCAAGTTAGCAGTGTGCATCATCTACCAAATGCATAGCAGCAACTTGTCAGGGCTTCTTCGACAGAATATCACAAATCTGAAAAATCTGTCACAAAATTAAGAGGGGGAGTGCTGGGAATGAAACACAGGAATGCCACCGTTGTAGATCCCAAACACCATCTGTAAATGAATCAACTTTAATTTATTGCTGCAAGGTATAAATCCATGAAAGCTTTAACCGAGCAGCACAAAGGGAGTGCCCTCATTATATGCAGTGGTTCAATCCAGTAACCGAGAGGTGCCCTTGTCAGCAATGTTCATGCCAAATGAATGAAAAATGGCAAACAAAGATCTGTATATGGAAAGCACTTTGGACACTTCCCAAAGGCTTCTTTGGCTGGAATTGCAAACAAGCAACAAAGACAAACTGCTACTTAAGTAATGGGAAAGCAGCACAGGTCTGCATTATTAAAACAGAGTACCCAGCATAAGTGGTCTTGGCAATTTATCACATTTTTGTTAATATTATATTATCAACGAATGCTCCCTATCGAAAAGACACCTATTAATGTGAAGAAAAATGGGTATAAATAATGGGAAATATTTGCACTCACACAGCTGCTCCAATATGCAAAAACTGAAAACAACTACGTTTAATCTTTCATGTCCTTAGAGATTCCAAAGCCAAAGAATTACTTCTGAAATGCAGACATTACGGTATTGTAGAGAACTGCAACCAATTTACACAAAACAAGTTTCTAAAATGTGTAATGACATAATGAAAATGAATTGAAAATAGAATTCCTCATTTTCTTTATATTCCCTCAGAATGTCTGCACTTTACACTAATTAATTATTTCTGAAATCACTTAATAAAGAGAGAGCAGAATGCATTTGTGCAAGGCTCACAAGCAGTAATGCAATTATGAACATAACCAAAGGGGAAAATATTCTGGCCATGAAGTAAATATTTAATTGTAGGCTGGGTAGATGACCTCAACAGACTCGTAGGTAGGATGTTGCTTCTCCTACCTGGAAGGACTGCTTGGAGCCCTGAATGGTGGAATGTAGGAAGGGCAAGGGACAGGTGTACCAGTTGTCCCATTTGCAGGGATAAGTGGCAAGTATCAGCAGGGGGAACAGCAGGGAGGAAATGAGTGGACAACGGAGTCACATAGAGAGCAATCCCTACGTAAAGTACCGTAGATTCCGGACTACAGAGCGCATCTGATTAAAAGCCGCACGCTCTAATTTTAGAAAGAAAATCAATTTTGCACTTGTACAAGCCGCACTGGATTTTAAGCCGCAGGTGTCCCACGTTGTAATATGTGATATTTACACAGAAAGATATTACACGTGAGGATTTTTTAACTTTTAATTAAATCTGTATGGTAACATAAACAAATATATATTGCAAATGCTTTTTTTCGAACAGTGCCTGTAACACAGCTACTTTTAAATATACATATGTATCGGTAACACACAAATTACATTGCGTATACTTTTTTACTGAACAGTGCACGAACAACATTCCAATATCTCCTAACGACTGGTAAAAAAAATATATATACTGCAGCCTACCAGGAAAAGTTATTGATCGCCTTCTTCGTCTTCCTCCTGCGCACTAAAACCATCAAAGTCCTTCAGTGTCCGAATTAAATAAATCCTCAGGATCTCGTCACTCACTTCAGTCTCTTCGTTGTCACTCTCACTTGAGCGCACGCGGTCCTCTTCATCACGCAGCAGTCCAGCCTTTCGAAACCCGCTGGTGATGGTGGAAGTTGTGACACCGCTCCACGCATTTAGGATCCACTGGCAGACTTGAGTTAAAGATGCTCTTCGCATGCGTCCTGTTTTGGTAAAGGATTTCCCGCCGCTCGTCATCCAAGCCTCCCACTCAACGCGCAGCGCCACTTTAAATGCCCGGTTCACGCTGATGTCCAGTGGCTGCAAATACTTCGTGGTGCCCCCAGGAATCACAGCTGGAATTGAGTTTGTACTCTTGATGGCAGCTTTCACTGAACTTTCATTTTCAGCCGCTTAAAAAATCACCATCAGTGGAAGCTTTAGTCCGGATGCTGTGCAGCTCAGAACACAAGTAAAATGCGTTCTCTCATGGCCACTTGTTTTCAGTGTGATGGACGAGTCACCTTTTTTATTAACAGTCCAAGTGAGAGGCAGGTCAAACGTCAAAGGTACTTCATCCATATTTATGATATCATCTGGCCCGATGGAATTCTCCGCTATCTTTGTTTGAGTGAATGTGCGGAAGTTAGCAAGCTTTTCCTCGTGGTCAGGAGGGAGCTGCTGACACAGAGTCGTGCGTACCCTGACGGACAGGCCTTTTCGTCTCATAAATCTAAAACACCACGATGGCCCACCTCTAAAATCTTCGATTTTCATTTTGGTGGCGATTGCTTTGGCCTTCAGTCTGATCTGCACGGTGGAAACACCGCGGCCGCCTGCTCTCTGTGTGTTAACCCAGTCTTCAAGAAAGTTTTCAAGTTCGGGCCATCTGCTATGATTACCTCTGAAAGCTTTTGTCGTCTTTTTGCATTGACTCAGTTCTTCACGCTGGCGTCTCCACCGTCTCAACATCGATTTATTTATGCCAAGATTATGTGCAGCAGCTCGATTTCCTTCTTCAACCGCCAGATTGATCGCCTTTAACTTAAAAGCTGCATCATATGCTTTTCTTCGAGTGTTTTCCATGTTGATGAGGGTGAGTACAAATGACTGATTTACAATAATTTAATTGTGAAAGTGCGCTTGATTTATCGTACAATTCCATTGGACCTCTGTGAACTACTCATCAATTTTTTTGGTCTACTGTTACGAGGCAAAATGTTTTTGGCGGCATGAAAAAAAATCATGCATTAGCCGCACCGTAGTATAGGCCGCAGTGTTGCCGCAGTGTTCAAAGCGTGGGAAAAAAGTAGCGGCTTATAGTCTGTAATTTACGGTAAGAGTGAAGAGATGAGCTTAGTGGTAGGATCCCACTGGAGATGGCAGTACTTCTGAGAATGATATATTGGATAGAAAAGATCTCCCAGTGGCTACCCTATTCCCCCATGTCTGTTCATGGCCTTCATTGGCAAAATGAGGTTAACCTCAGGTTGGAGGAGCTATATATCATATTCTGTCTGAGTGGTCTCCAACTTGATAACATGAACTTGGATTTCTTCAACTTCCGGTAATTTCTCCCCCTTCCTTCCTCCTCCCCTTTTCCGTTGCCCAATCTGGTTACCATCCCATTACTCCCCTCCTTGTTCCCCTTCCTCCTTTCCTTTCTTCCACTGTCCCCTATTAGATTCCTCCTTCTTTAGTCCATTACCTTTTCCATCTATCCCATCCCAGCTTCTTCCTTCTTTCCACCGCCCCTACCCTCCCTTCCCCTTCACCTGGTCTCAGCTATCATCTGCCAAATTGTACCCCCTTCCCTTCCCCTACCTTTCTATTCTGCCTTCTGCCTCTTTCCTTTCCAGTCCTGAGGAACAGTCTCATCCTGAACCATCAACTGTTTGTTCCCCTCCATAGGTACTGTTTAACCTGCTGAGTTTGTCCAATATTTTGTGCATGTTCTTCAACATTTCCAGCATCTGTTGAACCTCTTATGTTTAATTCCCTATTCTTTTCTGTTTACAGAATGAAACTACTAGTCAAAAGTGCAATTATTTCTAGTACATAAAGTACAGTACAAAAATTCAGATCTCAATAATACTGAAACCTTTATAAGCTCTGTTTCAAGCAGAAAATATATCATTAATGTTAAAAGAAAAACACCAGCAAATCTTTTCTGATAACCTATAACTAGAAACAACCATAAAAGGAAACAGAATTTGTGGTGATCTGTTGTATAGAATTCAAAGGTCATTAATGCTATTCATATATATTACTAACATGGCTTGATCTCTACAAGATATTATCCATTATAAATTATGTTTTCTATAATTACTGTGAGGCAGAGTATATTGATCACAAAACCTGCATTCTGCCATCATTCCAGGCACCAGCCAAAATTTATGCAAACACTTTTTTTTTGGAAGGGTGGCTGGGAAACAATTTTCAGAATAAATCATGGTTATTTTCAAATATGATCAAATGAACTCTTCCCCCATCTCTAGGGAAGGAGAAATTTAATCGCATGGATGACAGACTGGGAGTTACACACAATAATTACCAAAGTCTGAATTAAGTATATTGCTATCCACATCTTCAAGATTTCATAAAGTGCATTACAGTCAACAAAGTACTTGAAAGATTGAGTTACTTTCATAACAAAGGTAGCTGTAAGCCAATCTTTTGGTCAGTGCACCAAAACAGCACAGAATCATATTAGTGCAATAAGAGGGTTAATAACAGATATTTTTACTTGGGATGGAGTTGCCTGCTTAGTCCTCATAATGAGCATATATTTTTGTAAGTATACATAAGGGTTTTGATTCACGATGTCTGCAAGGCCTTGAAGCATGCAAATGTAAGGTATTAAGTAATGTGACAACTTGTTTTTTTTAAGGAGATGAGCGAAGCCATTTCAGTTGGAAAACAAAACATTGACTGTTAAGTTGACTTGTCAAATGTCATTTCCAGTACACAAGTATAAAGAACAAAATAATTATTACTCTGGATCCAATGTAACACAAAAAAGCCATAATATAATGAAGAAAGCAATTTTAGAATAAAAAATAAATACATAAGATAGCTTATATACACAGATTGATTGTATATCCATAAAATTACATTAGGTACAGAAGTGGCTATACATAAGATGACTCTGACAAGAAATGATAAGGCAGAAATTGGCCTTACTGCTTGGGGAAAGTAACTGTATGGTGTATGCTATGCAGCATCCGCCCTGATGGGAGTGAGACAAAGTTAATGAGCAGGGTGGGTGGAAACCTTCATGATCTCGCTGGCCTTTTTCCAGCACTTTCCTGTATACAAGTTTTTGATGGCAGGTAGGCTGGTGCCGCTGATGCATTGGGCAATTTTGACTACACATTGTAGATACTTCCTCTCTGTTGCAGTGCTGTTGTCCATGCAGCAATGCAACTTGTTAGGATGATCTCTCCTGCGTATCTACTGTAAGGAGTACTGATATACAAGGGCATCTTCGGGTGCATTCATGGCTCCCTAAAAGGGACTACACATAGAAAGGAAGGTAGCGAAGGCTCATTATGTACTTCCATTCATTAACTGAGGCGCTGAGGATAACATTGAGAAGTTGTGTTGCACCAGTACAAAACTTTGGCGAGGCCACATTTGAGCACTGCATTCAGTTCCAGTCACTAAATTACAGAAATCGTGTGGATGAGATTCACCAGGATGTTGCCTGGATTAGAGAGTTTTGGCTACAGTGAGAGGATGAATAAACATGGATTACTTTCTCCGGAGCATCAGAGGCTGGGAGATGTAGTTCTGATTGAAGTAAATACATTATAGGAGATAGAGTTCAGAGTCTTTCCATCAGTGTGTAAATATCATATACTAGTGGGCACAGATTTAAGATGAAGGGGGAACGTTTGGAGGGGAATTATGGCCTTTTTTGTTTGAAATTGAGAGTTCTAAGTGCCTGTATGTTCTGTCAGGAGAGTGGTTAAACAGGTATGACATTTAAGAAGGATTTAAGCAGGTATACGACAAATCGGGGAATGGAAGGATTTTAGGCCGTGTGCAGGCAGATAGGATTAGTTAACATTACCGTGATCAGCACAGAAATCTTGAGATGAATGATCTGTACCTGCACTGTAATGTTCTAGGTTCTATAAGTTACAGATTAAGGAATTTTTGTAAATAAAATGCAAAATATTGGGCTGGGAAATCTGCCCACTAAGCCTGTGCCAGATTAAAGCTGGCATAAACACAAAGACTGCAGTGAAATCAATGGAAGAATGAACTCCTAGGTGAACTGTAAGTGGATCTCTTCCTTTGATTTAAAATAGCCCAGATGTATTTAATTGCCCTGAAACGTATGTTTTTAAGTATTTTAAATAACTCAGTAATTTTATTTTTAAATAATTGCCATTTTAAAAGTTTTTGGGTATTTCTACCTGCATGTGATTATTCAAAACATTCATAAATCTTTAACTTCAGTGATAGTTTGTGCGCCTTCAAGAAAAGCCCATCTGGTGAGTACAGCTTGACACTTTAGCTGGGGGAAGCTCATCATTGCACAAAAACTACACTGAGCTGATGTGCTGGGAGCCATCTTCTCGCTAAAGAGCTTTTCTAAAATGCCTGATAGTAGCAGCATTGTCCAAGAGCAGGCCGCCAACAAGTTAAGGGTCACTGGTACATTTGTCATATAATTAAATGAGGGGTATTGAAAAAGTACCTTACCTTATATAACTTACTGAATTACTACATTAATAAAGAACACCAATCCAAATATTCCATTTGAATAATGACTACCTATCAAAACACTTCTGCTGTGTGACAAGCTTTGGGAATGCTGATATTGTAAGAAGCACAATATAATGTCACACCTCTATTCTTCTCTTTGAATTATACAGAAGTTTCCTCACAGTAGATCTATAATTAGTAATTTTAAAACACTTTATCCTACTTTGGACTTACTGTGATCGCATAGTTCAATTTAAAATATATAACTTCGTCATTCTTTTACTTCTATGAGCATTGAGACAATATTCTGTCCCTGAAAGGCAAAGTGATTTTTGAAGCTGGTTCACATAAATTACAACACAATGATAACAGCAAATATTTTTACATAATTCTTTTGAAGAAAATAAAAATGTTGTAAGTTTTTAAAAACAAAGTGAAAGGTGTTAAAAAATCTAAATATTCTGGAGATATTCAGCTATAAAGCACTGGGCCAGAGATTTCTGACTTACTGCATATTCATAAAAATAACTCACTAGATCTTAATTAAACCTGTGCTAAAGTACGCTAATGTGCAATTTTGTTTTGTTCATAGGACAGAAGACCGTAAGATATTGGAGCAGAATTAGGCTTTTTGGCCCATCGAGTCTGCTCCACCATTTCATCATAGCTGATATAATTTCCCACTCAGCCCCAGTCTCCTGCCTTCTCCTTGTATCCCTTCATGCCCTGACCAATCAAGAATCTATCAACCTCTGCCTTAAATGTACATTAAGACTTGGCCTCCACAGTTGCCTGTGGCAAAGAATTCCAAAGATTTACCATTCTCTGGCGACAGAAATCGCTCCTCAACTCTGTTCTAAAAGGGCACTCCTCTATTCTGAGGCTGTCCCCTCTGGTCTTAGATTCTCCTACCATAGGAAACATCTTCTCCACATCCACTCGATCACAGCCTTTCACCATTCAATAGGTTTCAATGAGGTCACCCCTCATAAAAGTGCATTTGCCGCATCACAAAAAAGTCTGCAAATATCACATTACCAGGTTTTTAAAAAAGATTCCACTAAAAGAAAAAACAATAATATAATTGTAACTAACAGGAAAAAGTGGCACAACACTTCATTAAATATCAAGCCAGTTTTCCCGAGGGGCAGCTACAAACCCTTGCTGCACAGAGGTTGCTGAATAATATTTTTTTTAAATCAGATAAATCTTTTACTTCTGATTATTGGATTAGAAAACAGAAACTGAAGCACAAACAGAATTAAAACAAAAAGATTTGGAAAAGAACCAAGAGATGTAGGCATCTTGTCTAGACTGTTGGGCGGCTGCTTTTTATAAATGCTATGGCAAAATTAGACCCATGCAAGCAGAGACTATATCAAGGTTCCAGAATACATTGGGTCAGAAAGTTCTGCCTAGTTCTGATTTCAGTGTTTCAAAAAACGGTAAAAAGTTAAGAGGCTCTATGACGGGAAAAAATTACCAAACTATAATATGTTCCCTTTTAAGAAAGGATGGATGAACTGTCCATGGGCATTGGAGAAGAGGTTTCACTGAGATAAGCTGTTACCAATCTATGAGTACATAAGCATGGGTTATTTATTCAAAGATAAACTAAGAAAAAAAAGTCCCTGTAATTAAATAGATACCAGACTGATATTCTTTCCACTAAAATACCCTAAACAGAGTAGAAATAAACCCATTACTAATGTGGGAACCACAAGTCTTTCACAGATGGACCAGATGGTGATTGACAGAATATACAGGTTGGTTGCTTGTGTCGCAGTGCACTCCCTCCATTACTTGCACAGGGCTTCAGATTGCTGCAATCTTTAAGCTTTAAAAACATCTCTGAATCTTTTAATTTGCATCTGTTAATTACCTCAAATGACAGAACATGGAATGAGATACAAATTCCCCACTGGCTTCAACGTATCAGCACAGTCTTTGGAGGACTAAGGGAAAGAAGTATTTGAAATTCAAGAACTTGGATCTGCCACATAAGTTGTGATTTATAGGGCAGCGGTGTTCACTTCTCTCTGTGGATCTGAGACCCAAAACACAAGGGGCTGGGAATGTATCACCTATGGCAAACCAATGTCAAGGGATTTTCCCAAGCCACCATCCCCAGCACTGCAGCCCAAGTTACCCCCAGTCAATGTTAAAGAACGTTGTAGAACAGAGACCGAGGAGTATAGAGCTCCCTGAAAGTGGAGACACAGATAGGCAGGGTGGTGAATGTATTTCACACAAAATGCTGGTGTAGCACAGCAGGCCAGGCAGCATCTATAGAAGAAGTTAATGCCATTAATGTCCCTCCTCCTCTTCTTACCCCATCCCTGATATATTCAGTTTCTTCCCCCCTCCTTTTTTTTCTCTCTTTCTGCCCATCACTCTGCCTGTTCTCCATCTCCCTCTGGTGCTCCCCTCCCACTTTCTTTCTCCCTAGGCCTCCCGTCCCATGATCCTTTCCCTTCTCCAGCTCTGTATCACTTTTGCCAATCACCTTTCCGGCTCTCAGCTTTACCCCACCCCCTCTAGTCTTCTCCTATCATTTCGCATTTCCCCCTCCCCCCACTACTTTCAAATCTCTTACTATCTTTCCTTGCAGTTAGTCCTGATGAAGGGTCTCAACCAGAAACATTGACTGTACTTCTTCCTATAGATGCTGCGAGGCCTGCTGTGTTTCACCAGCATTTTATGTGTGTTGTTTGAATTTCTGGCATCTGCAGATTTCCTCATGTCTGCTGGTGAATGTATTTGGCATGTTTACCTTCATCAGTCATGGCACTGAGTACAAAGGTTGGGGCTGTCATGTTACAACTGTACCGCTTATTCATGAGACAACACCTGAAGTATTGTGCACAGCTCTGATCATCCACGCATAGGCAGGATGTCGTTAAGCTAGAAAGGGTACAGAAAGATTCATGAAGATGATATTGGAACTGAATGTTTGAGTTTTAAGGAAAGGCTTAATACGCTGCAACTTTTACCCCTCTGGAGTGTAAAAGATTAAGGGGTGACCTTATAGAGCTAAAGATAAGTCAGTGTTTTCCAATGGTCGGAGTGTTTATAACTACATTTGGGGAATAGGTTCGAGAGAGGAAAGATGTAACAGGAACCTGAGAGGCAGCTTTTCTATACAGAGGATAATGGCTATATGAAATGAACTGGCTTAAATGGGTACAATCAGAACATTTAAAAGACTTTGGGATAGGCACATAGATTGGAAAGGTTTAAAGGGGTATGGGTCAAATGCAGGCAATGGGACTAGCTCAGATAGACCACTTGGGTAGCATGGCTAAGTTGAGCTAAAGATTCTACTTCCATGGTGAATAACTCTGAGTATGCCATGAAAAACAGACTAGTTGTGAGAAAGATCTTCCTTGATGCATTTGCTGACAAAACATCAAGAATTATTCCACAGAAGAACTCATAATATTCTGCATGATTCATGAAAATTTTTCATAGATAAAATTGGAATCTACAGATCACAGTTCGAATCAGATAAAATTAGTAAGAGATTCAATTTCCAACTGCAAGCTAAATTTTACAGCTGAAATTTACAGACATGGCATACTTTTGACCTCAATGAAACAGCTACACAGCAGTTAGATGACAGATTTATATCCGGTAAGGTTGCAAGTGAACTGGCGCATATTCTTCCAATGTGTGTAACATAACATGAAATATATAGCTAATCCATTTATACATAATTCCTTGCAACACAGACTGAAGCCATTCAGTCTATCAAGTCCATGCTGGAGCACAGAAGAATCCCATTCAATCTTTCTCATGTGCCTGCTATCTCCTACGCCCCACCTATTATAATGGTGGGGCATAGGAGCATAACCAGCATAATTGGGATGTAAAAGGAAATCAAAGCATTCAGGGAAACATGCACGCTTACAGGAAGAACATACGAATTCCACGCAGACGTCATGATCGAATCTGGATCAGATGGCTCAATACTGATCCCAAACTACACAAAGACATCTGTCTAACTACAGTCAACCATCTGCTAGGATGTCCATTTTGTAAGTTTTACACACAACTTTGTGTGATAGATGTTGCAATAAGGAAAATGCACATGTTTCTGAGAAAGATTCAGCTCAGAGTAGAAGTTTTAAAAGGAAAATCATGTTTTTTTATCAAAATTAAATTGTCCTTTTTTTTTAATCTAAAATTGCAATGAATATTGTTTACTACATTTGTCAGCCATATAATTTATATAGGATGCCAAAGGGAGTAGACTTTGATTGGTAATCAAGTCCAACTACAACTGTATTTTAATGTTTCCTTATAATCTTTTTGTAAATTGAGACTTCCATTAATTATCTTCAAAGTTTGCAACTTGACATAAAAGGCAAAACAAGCTTATAACAATGACTCCACTGCATCTTTTGATAGATTGCACTCAAAGAATAAAGAGATAAAATATCCTAAATGTATTACCAGATTCATTCAAATGGCAGTGATGGATCTGTGCTGTTTATATACTCCTTTTATGTACCCAGTTAAACAAATTTAACCTTGATCATTACTTGGATGGGAAAACACCTGAAATGCCTGCTATGTGGGAAACCAAATAAGCCGACTAGATGTAATAAGGATCTTAGTCATGTTGCATATACTAAACAATATTTTAATTCAAATTTGCAGGTAAAGGTATAAACTTTCTGATGCCTAATGCATACACAAACAGGTCATTATTATCTCCTACCCTTTACAGCTAGATATATCATTTTCATGAAAGACCTGATTGTAGCAGTAGCTGAATGTATTTTTCTATATAGAAGCTTAATTTCTGCAACTTAAGGAGTCAAGTGTATTAACACATTAAATGTAACATGACAAATGTAAACACTTTGCCTTTTCAGGTGCACTTGTCTATGGAAGTCAGCTCACTCTCCTTCAGGGCCAAGGTAAGTTAAATAGTTAAACTATTTCCTTCCCTCAAGTTTCCCACTGGCAGCTGATCATAATGATGATATTTAACTTACCTTGGCCCTCTGCTAATTCAAACTTTAAATAGCTCCATCTATACTTGTGCACTCCTTTTATCTTTCAAATATGCTGTCATCCATAAATCTTCCTTGACTTGTACCTACCACATGTCTATGACCAAGCCTTTGATATGTTATCTTCAAACATGTATGCAGCCTTGCTGCAATTTGACATTTCAATCATTCTACTTGTAATTCCTGGCCTCCCACTGCATTAAAACTAATCAATATAATAAATTACAACTTGCTTCTCTGTGACCAAGGGGATTTATCAGCACCATCCTGACTTGAAAATATACTCCTGGTTCTTTATCAGGATCTAAAACTTGTAACACTCTGTGAAAAGCACTGGGGAAATAACTTCAAGATAGAAGCAAATCAACAAGGCAACTCACCACCACCTTCATAAGGGCAATCAGGCATGGGCAATATATGCAGGAATGTTTGTAACGTCCAGAAAGAAAATGCTGGAATTTCATGAATTACTCAAAAAAATAGCAAATAATATTCTTCAGTTGCCAGTGGGAAATTTGAGGGATGTAAATATGGAAATAGTTTAGCATAATCCAACTGCATCTGTATTGTCAATCAGACAATATATTTATTTGCTATTACAATTTTTATGTCTTGCACTCTACTACCATTACAAAACAACAAACGTCACGGCATGCTTCAATGAAAAAAAGCCTTATTCAAATTCTTCATCAGTTTTAATAACACTGGCATATGTTGTGAAATTTGTTGTTTTTGCAGCAACAGTACATTGCAATACATAATAATAGAAATAACAATAAATTACAAAATGAAACACAGTGGATTCTCGTTAATTGGCACACATTGGGACCAGTACATTTTGACACATTTAGGTAGCTGCCCCAATTAGCCAAACTTTCATGGAAATAGTTAAAAAGCTATATATAAAAGAGCAAACATGAGGAAATCTGCAGATGCTGGAGATTCAAACAACAACCCACACAAAATGCTGGTAGAACACAGCAGGCTAGGCAGCATTTATAGGGAGAAGCGCTGTCGACGTTTCGGGCCGAGACCCTTTGTCAGGA
This sequence comes from Hypanus sabinus, assembly GCF_030144855.1. Classification (NCBI taxonomy): domain Eukaryota; kingdom Metazoa; phylum Chordata; class Chondrichthyes; order Myliobatiformes; family Dasyatidae; genus Hypanus; species Hypanus sabinus. The sequence continues at coordinate 31,878,512 of NC_082730.1, read as the reverse complement.
CTCATATAAAAGAAGAAGCTGCTTAACTGAAGAACAAATAATGCATTTAAATGAAATACAGAATAAATTAGAACAATACCAAAACTACTACTGTACTATAAAACCATGCACAAGTTCTTAATAGTTATTGACAGAAAACCTATTCAGTGTTCACTGACATGTTCTTTTGATTGATGAACAAATGAACAAAATCAGCAGACACCTTCTGCAGACAGTGGACTGCCTTTGAATAGTGTTTTCGGCAACTGCATCTACCAAATCTGCATTTATTGTAATATTCAAAATGACTGTCAATACCTTCAAGTTTCTTGTAGCTCTTAACTTGTTGAGGTCATTAAATGAAATCATTTAATTTTTCCACTCACGCCCATTTCTGGCGTCTCCAAGCCTGAATACTTTGAAATCATAGTGAGCAAAACAGTTTTGAATTGTCTAACTGCTTATTCCTCGCCAACTATCACTGACAAAAATCAGGTTTTTTGAACACAAACATATAAGTAATATTATTTAAAAACTGTTTATTCTAAGCACAGTGTAATGTCTAATAGCCACACAACATGCTCACAACTCACACAAGTTAGGAAATGACTGGCAACAGTTTCCTTCCCAAAATAAGGATCATTGTGTCCCCAATAAATGAAGGGAATCCTGGCTGTTTTCTTGATTAGTTTTTGTTCTTTAAGAGTTGTTCCAAAGAAGCGGCTGTGCCAATTAACCAGAACCCACTGCACAAAAAAAAAACTTAAATATTCATGCAAAAGGAAAGCAAAAAGAAGAAAAAATTGAGGTGGTGTACATGGGCTCACTGCCCATTCAGAAACTGGATGGCAGATAGGAAAAAGCTGCTCCTGAAACATTGAATGCCTCTATTCAGGCTCCTGTACCTCCTGCTTGATGGCCGCAATGAGAAGAGGGCGTATTCTGGGTGTTTGGGGGTGGGCGGTGGGTCTTACTGATGGATGCCGCCTGTTAGAGGCATTGCCTTTTGAAGGTGTTCCATGCTGGGAGACTAGCGCTCATGATGGAGCTGGCTGAATTTACAACTTCCTGTATTCAATCCTATGCCATGACTCCAGACAGTGATGCATCAGTTAGAATGCACTCCACAGTATGTCTGCAGAAATTTGTGAAGGCCTCTGGTGGCATATTAACTCTCCACAAACACCTAATGAAATGTACCCACTGACATACCTTCTTTGTAATTACATCAATATGTAGGGTCAGAAATGTTGACACACAGGAATTTGAAACTACTCATTCTTTCTACTACTGATCCCTTGATGGGGAATTGTGTGTTCCCTCAATTTCCCCTTTCTGGAGTCGACAATCATCGTCTTACTATGGTTGAGTGCAAGGTTGTTGCAATACCACACAACAGCTGATCTATCCCGCTCTAATTCGTCGTCTCATCATTATCTGAAATTCTGCCAAAAAAATATTTGTGTCATCTGCACATTTATAAATGGAGTTTAAGCTGGGCCTGGTCACACAGTTGTGGGTGTAGAGACAGCAGAGCAGTGGGCTAAGCATGCATTCTTGAGTTTCGCCAGTGTCAGCAAGGAAGAGTTGTTGCTTCTGATCCTCACTGATTGTAGTCACCCAGTGAGGAAGTCGAGGATCCAGTTGCAGAGAGAGGAACAGAGGCCCAAGTTTGGACCTTGTTGATTATAACTGAGGGAATGACTGTGTTGAACACTGAGCTGAAATCAATAAACAGCAGTCTGACATAGGTATTACTAATATCCATGTGATCCAAGGTCGAGTGAAGAGCCTGTGAGATTGCACCCACTGTAGACCTATTGTGGTGATAGGCAAATTGCAGCAGGTCCAGGTTCTTGCTTAGACTGGAGTTTATTCTGGCCATGATCAACATCTCAAAGCACTTTGTCACAGTAGACGTGAGTGCATCTGGGTGATAGTCACTGAGGCAGCTCACCTTATTCTTCTTGGGCACAGATATGATTATTGTCCTTTTGAAGCAACTGGGAACCTCCAGCTGCAGCAGTGGGAGATTGATATTCTTGAACACTCCCCACCAGTTGGTTGGCACAGATTTCACTGTCCTACCAGGCACACCATCAGGGCCTGACATCTTATGAGGGCTCATCCATTTGTAAAATGTCCTAATGTTGGCTTTCGAGACAGAGGTCACAGGGATTCACACAGGTGTAGTGTTATTCTCCCTTTCAAAGTGTGCATAAAACGTGTGGAGCTTATCCGGAGTGAAGCATCACCGCTGTTCATGTTACGTTTCACCTTGTTGACCTGTAAACCCTGCCAGGACAGACGTAGATCCAATTCCCTCTCTAACTTCAACCGGAATTTATTTTTCCACTTTTTAAATAACCTTCCAAATGTCATAACTGACTTCTTGTACTGCTTCGGAACATCGGTCTTGAATGCCATACACCTTGCCTTCAGCAAACTACAAATCTCCCGCTCATGCACAGTTGTTGGCTTGCATATGTCCAAGGTGTTCTTGAAGGCACACACTCATCCACACATGTCCTGATGAAGTCAGTGACAACCATAGCATAATCATTCAAATTCGAAGATGAATTCCTGAATATTGTCCAATCCACTGACTCAATGTAGTCCAGTAAGCGCTCCTCCACTCCGTTGACCATACCTTGTTGGTCTTTACCACTAGTACTGCAGTCTTTAGTCTCTACCTATATGCCAGAGTAGAAGTATAACCAGGTGATCTGACTTTCCAAAGTGTTGGTGTAGGATGGCAAAGTAAGCGTTCTTGATGGTGATATAACAGTGCTTAAGTACGTTGGCTCCTCTGGCTCCAAGGTAATACTAGATGTCAGTGGTAGTTGTTCAGAGATTTCAAGTTATTCTGATTGAAATACTCTGGAATAATAAGGAAGGCCTCAGCGTGCACTACTTTGATGCTGCTGATCATGGTGCTCAGTTCCTCCAGTGCCTGCTTGACATTGGCCACTACTAGAGTGATGGTGGAAAACTACGTCAGCAAATAAAATGGAAGTCACTTGACAGCTAGATGTTCTAAGTCAGGTTAGAAGGATTGAGGCAGAACTGTCACGTCTTTGCACCATGATGAGCTAATCATAAAGCATACTCTGCCTCCTCCACCTTTAAAAAAACTCAATTGTCCTATCCCTCCAGAGAATGGTGAAGCCATTGGAGTGCACTGTTGCATCCAAAATGACAGAGGTGAGCCACGTTTCTGTGAAGCAAAGTATATAGCATAGGCTGATGTTCCTCTTCTACTGTAATCTTCCTCTGAGTCTTCAATTTTATTTTCCAGGGACTACATGGTCACCAGCAGGATATTCCAGAGGTGGGGGGGGGGGGGGGGGTCCTAAGGCCTCTTCATTTCAATCACACCTACAGACTGGCACATCTTCCACACTTCCTTTTTCTTAATGTGGAACTATACTTGTGACCCTAATCTGCAGTCCTCTTGAGTATCGGAATATTTTTTTTAAACTACTTAAAACAATATTGCTTACTCAAGTACCTATGGCTGTAAATGGATTTCAGCTGCAGTAGTCTTAAACAGGAATATTTGATGACTCCCATTGGAGCTGCACACAGTCACCACTTAACGGTGCCACAATTCTATGTATTTTGATGAACGACATTTTCCCATATTAGAGAAAATAACAGTAAGTCATCATCAAAACCGATTCTCTTTCCAACAAATGTATGTCAGCACAAAGAACTGCTTCCAGCTCTGCTATCAATAGGCATCGTTGAAATGAAAAAGATGTACTACTTCAATGGTTAATTTCAAACTTGGTGATGAGTGCTTTCAAATTCTACAGAATCTTATTACGGAATACTACATAAAAGAAATTAGTCACTCAGGCCAGTAAACCTACAGAGGAGTAATTCTTTATAAAGATGTTCCCAAGTGACTATAATCTGCCTTATTTTAAGCAGCATACACATTGTTCTTTGGAAACACTAAAGTTTCTGTGCTCATCCACCTTTCACAACAGAAACTGGAAACTGATTTCATGCATTTCAAAAGTAGAAAAAAAGAAATTTCAAGAAAATAGACTTGGGTTCAGATTTTCAGTATCTTCAGTGTTCTTGTACATTAGTTTACTGATTTTAGTGAACAATCAATATAGAAAACAATCTGTGCACAAGATATAATCTTGCAAATTACCATATACAAATACTCATTATTCTACTACGATTAGGCAATCAATTCAACACCTTCCAATCGTAGGCTTACACAAAAAGAAAAGTAACACATTCAACCGTATAGTCTCAGTGAATTGATTCCTTAACAGATTAAACACTAAAATCCATAAATCGCTGACTTTGCCAATTGGGGTTTGACGCAAATACTTTTTCTACTTGCTTTTCTGCAAGTACTTTGAAGAGTAATTTAACATTCTATTTTATATCTCAATGTGGCGACCTACCTTCTGCGCAGGCGAAACGGCTCACAAATAGCCAGCGTGTGGGGGGAGACTTTGGTAATGCACCTGTGATGTCATTTCCGCCTGGGCAGGGCGGGTGCTAGGGATTAAATGCCAGCGCCACGAAGTTTCAATAAACTAGTCTCGAAACAACTTACCGACTGCGTGTCGTTATTTCAGTGCTGTGTGTAGCACATTGCTACATTGATGACCCCAACGGTCCAAACGGGATTTGGACCAAAGATGACCAACTCTTTATCTGTTCACACAGTTTCGCTAAAACTGCCGACTTTCTGGACGCTGCGACCACGCATGTGGTTTAGCCAAGTAGAAGCTCAGTTCTCGATTTGGCAGATATCTTCTGATTCCACACGTTACTATCACGTGGTGAGCGCCCTTGACCAGGAGACGGCCACCCTGGTTGCGGATTTCATACAGTCGCCCCCGGAAGAAGGCAAATATGAAGCATTCAAAGCGCTGCTCATTGGAACCTTTGGCCAATCATGGCATGAGCAGGGTGCCCGCCTGCTTCATCTGGACGGTTTGGGAGACAGACTGCCATCAGCATTGATGAACAAGATGCTGGCCATGGCTGGCGGACACAAGCCCTGCCTCATGTTCGAGCAAGCGTTTCTAGAGCAACTGCCTGAGGCCATACATCTGCTGCTGGCCGACACAGATTTCAGCGACCCCCTGAAGGTGGTGGACCAGCCAGACGTGCTGTGGAAAGCCAAGAGGGAGAGCCTGGCGTCCGTTGGTCAGATTACCAGGTCACACTCCCAACAGCGGACCAGACCAGGCCCGGCAGGGGGGCGCACACAACACAGAGGCAGGAGTGAGGAGGCCAGTGAACAGTGGTGTTTCTACCACCAGCAGTGGGGCACAAAAGCCCGCCATTGTCACCCGCCCTGCAAGGGCCAGCTGCCGCTAATGACTATGGCAGCTGGCCACCAGGACAGCCTCTTGTACGTCTGGGACAAACAGTCGGGACGCCACTTCTTGGTCGACACCGGAGCGGAAATCAGCGTCTTGCCCCCGATAGGGTACAACATCCGCAAGAAGAAGCCAGGACCCACCCTGAGGGCCGCAAACGGCAGCACGATATGGACGTACGGCACCCGTACAGTGCAGCTGTAGTTCGGCGCCAGCCGGTTCACGTGGGACTTCACACTGGCCGCAGTGGCCCAACCACTCCTGGGGGCTGACTTCTTGCGAGCTCACAGCCTGCTGGTCGACTTGCAAGGGAAAAAACTGGTACATGCCGAGACTTTCCAGACATTCTCCCTGGGTGAAGCCAAGTTGCCAGCCCCACACTTGGACTCTATCACGCTGTCAGACAACAAATTCACCAGAATCCTGGCAGACTTTCCATCGATTCTGGCACCACAGTTCATGGCAGCCATGCCCAGACACGGAGTTCAGAACCACATCCTGACCAAGGGACCACCCCTCCACGCCCGCGCACGAAGGCTCCCCCCAGAAAAGCTCCACCTGGCGAAGGAAGAGTTCAAGAGGATGGAGGAATTGGGGATCATAGGAAGCTCCGACAGCCCATGGGCCTCCCCCCTGCACATGGTGCCCAAAGCAGCTGGGGGTTGGAGACCATGCGGCGACTACCGCAGACTGAACGAGGCTACAACTCCAGACTGCTACCCTGTGTCGCACATACAGGACTTTGCAGCAAACCTGCACGGGGCAAGAATCTTTTCCAATGTAGACCTCGTCCAGGGATACCATCAAATCCCAGTGCACCCTGAAGACATCCCCAAAACAGCACTCATCATCCCGTTCGGCCTGTTTGAGTTCCTCCAAATGCCATTCGACCTGAAGAATGCCACACAGACATTCCAGCGAGTAATGGATGCGATGGGACTCGACCTGGACTTTGCATTCATCTATTTGGACAACATCTTTATAGCCAGCAGTAGTCGCCAGGAGCATCTGTCCCACCTCCGCCAACTCTACTCCCACCTGAGTGATTTCGGCCTCATGATCAACCTGGCCAAATGCCAGTTCGGTCTTGATACCATCGACTTCCTGGGCCACAGGATTACCAAAGACGGGGCAACAAGGTAGACGCAATCTACCACTTTGCCCTGCCCAACACGGTCAAAGGCCTACAGGAGTTCGTTGGTACGGTGAACTTCTACCACTGTTTCCTTCCCTTCAGCAGCCCGTATCATGCCCCCTTTGTACACCCTGATGTCTGGTAAAGGCAAGGACATTACTTGGGACGAGGAGGCCGCGGCTGCTTTCGTTAAAGCCAAGGAAGCCTTGGCAGATGCCGCGATGCTGGTGCACCCCAGAATGGACGTTCCAACCACCCTCACAGTGGACACATCCGACACAGCAGTCGGTGGGGTGCTGGAGCAGCTCATCGAGGGGCGCTGGCAACCCTTGGCGTTCTTCAGCAAGCACCTACGACCACCCGAACTCAAGTACAGTGCTTTCAATTGGGAGCTGTTGGCACTGTATCTGGCAATCCGGCATTTCAAGTACTTCTTAGAAGGCAGGTCGTTCACCGCGTTCATGGACCACAAACTGTTGACCTTCGCATTCACGAAGATGTCCGATCCCTGGTCGGCTCGCCAGCTGCGACATCTGTCCTATATCTCCAAGTACATGATAGACATCCAGCATGTCTCGGGAAAGGACAACGTCCTGGCAGACGCACTCTCCAGACCAGCTGTCCAGGCCCTATCTCTGGGGGTGGTCTATGCAGCACAGGCGGAGGTGCAGCAGGCAGACGACAAGATGCCCAGCTACAGGACCGCAGTCTCGGGTTTGCAGCTGCAGGACTTTCTCATAGGCCCAGGTGAGAGGACCCTCCTGTGCGACGTGGTCAACCTTGCTCCATCGTCCTGGCAGCCTGCAGGTGGCGAGTTTTTGACTCCATACATGGTTTGGCGCACCCATCTATCAGGACAACCGTCCGGCTGGTCTCCAGTAAGTTTGCGTGGCACGGACTTCGCAAGCAGGTCAGTGAATGGGCCAGAACGTGCGCGCAGTGCCAAACAGCCAAAGTGCAGCAGCACACTAAAGCCCCACCGCAGCAGTTCGAACCCACCCGCCAGAGGTTCGACCACATTCATGTGGATATTGTGGGCCCCCTACCAGTGTCCTGAGGAACGTGGTACCTCCTAACTATGGTAGACCGGTTCACGAGATGGACAGAGGCGGTCCCGCTCACCGACACATCTGCTGATCCCTGCACCCAAGCACTGATTGCAACCTAGGTAGCACGCTTCGGGGTACCGGCCCACATTACCTCCGACAGAGGCGCCCAGTTCACCTCCAGCCTGTGGTCGGCTGTAGCCAGCCTGTTGGGAACACAGCTATACCACACAACTGCCTACCACCCATAATCGAACGGACTAGTGGAACAGTTCCACCGTCACTTGAAGTCAGCTCTCATGGCTCGCCTGAGAGGACCTAACTGGGTGGACAAGCTTCCCTGGGTCCTGCTTGGAATTCGCACAGCTCCCAAAGAAGATCTGCACACCTCATCGGCCGAGTTGGTGTACGGCGCACCACTGGCCGTCCCAGGAGAGTTCATACCAGCCCCAAGGGGGCAAGAGGCAGAACCCGCAGCAGTCCTGGACAGACTACGCGAGAGGCTCAGCAACTTGGCCCCCGTACCGACTTCACAGCACGGACGGACCCCGACCCATGTACCCAAAGACCTGCAGAACTGTAAGTTTGTGTTTGTATGAAGGGGTGGACACTGGGCACCACTGCAGCGGCCATACGAGGGGCCATTCAAGGTGATCAACAACAACAATGGGTCCACGTACGTTCTGGACATTGGGGGGAAGAGGAGGTTTTCACAGTGGACCGACTCAAACCAGCCCATGCGGACTTGGTGCAGCCGGTCGAGGTTCAGGCACTGCGGCGCAGAGGCAGACCTCCCAAACAGAGGCTGATCCGGACTGTGGACATTGGGGGGTGTGTTGCCAGTTCTTGGGGGGGGGGGGGGGGTTTGTGGCGACTCACTTTCTACGCAGGCGAACCAACTCACAAATAGCCAGCGCGCCGGTGGAGACTTTGGTAATGCACCTCTGATGTCATTTCCGCCCGGAGATGGTGGGCGCTAGGGATTAAATGCCAGCACCGCGAAGTTTGAATAAACTAGTCTCGAAACGACTTACGTTATTACGACTATAAACCTTATACGTTATAAACGACTGCGTGTTGTTATTTCAGCACTGTGTGTAGCACATCGCTACATCAAGTTCTTTTTATACAGTGCTTTCTTGACTTGCACATTTTTCTTCTGTTATACTCTTAATTTTGTATACAATCCTGATTGAGATGGCTTCTGTACATGCACTCAAAATATCAAAGTTTGAATCTGACAATCTTTTACCAACATTGCCAGAAATAAATCCCAAAGTCCATTTGAAAATATTGGTTTAGATTATTTTTCAGCAATAAAACTCAACCATGCCAATAAATACCCTTTATTTTAATTAAATTGAAATTTGATTTTACTTTAAGACTTTCTTTTACATACATTTATGTGGGCTTACCCAGTGACTGTCCGGCATTGTAATAACATTACTTTGAATTTCTTTTTACCAGTTCCAATTTGTTGCATTTTATGGGAACTAAAGGATTATGTGTCCCTTGACAGGAGTTATATTTTATTTCAGAGATAACCTAAAATATTCAATATTGGTGTATTTGTTTAAAAAAAATCCTGAAGTGAACCACCCATTCATAAAATTGGCAAGATGTTATTGAAATTGTGATTATAATTGCAGAAAAGTGTTTGAGGAGAAGCAAGGAAGAAATAAAGATAAGTATCCATGATTTACATGGCTATCTTCTAATCTCTGCTATGGTAACTGAAGAAGATCTTTGCGATTTACTGAATTTTAATTTCTATTTGAGCTTCTGCCTTATATGACTGTTCTTTTATAACTTTCTGAAGAATTAAAAAATCCTCCACTGCTGTAAAGCTGCAAGATACAATATACTCAAATAATATCGGAAGGGAACGATTATAGAATGGTCCAATCAGTTCCACTCTGCAAATTCTTTATAGCATCGCAAATAAGCTTCAATAATTGCCATTTTTGGGACTGGTGATGTCAGTCTAATCAATTTTCTAGAAAATTGAACGTTACTCTTTTAATATCTAAAGGCATATACACAAAATGAGTTTAAAAGGGAGCAGGAAATGATGGAACACAAGTTTCAGCTTGTATGTTCCTCCTGGAGTTTACATAAATAAAGCAAATATTACATTAAACACAGTAGTCACATTATTAGGTACAGCTATAATGTCTAATCAGCAATCATGTGGCAACAAATCAAAGCACAAAAGCATGCAGACATGGTGTAAAGGTTCAGTTGTAGTTCAGACCCAACAACTGAATGGGGGAAAAATGTGATTTAAGTGATTTTGGCAGGGGAATCATTGTTGCTGCCAGACAGAGTGGTTTGAGTATCTCAGAAACCACTGATCGCCTAGGTTTTTCCTCACCCAATAGTCACTAGAATTTACAGAGAATGATGTGAAAACAAAGAAAAAATGAGCCGCAGTTTTGTGAGCAAAAATGACATGTTAATGAGCAAAAGGTTAGAGGAAACCAGCCAGACAGGAAGGTGACAGTAACTTAAGTAACCATGTGTTATAACACTGATGGTTCCTTAAGGTTGTTATAGCTGGGGGTGGTCGTGGGGATAAGCTCCCACTACCTATTAAATGTTCCCAAGGGTGAGCATCTCAAGTAGCCTCTGACAATGAAGACCAGCTCCTGCCTTCATGTGTGGCTAAACTACTAATAACGGCAAAACTGTTTGTACTGGCAGAAGAGGTAAAGGTGGATTATTGATACCTTAAAACCAGTCGCTTCAGGCAGAAGGAGCTTGTCAGCCATGGTTGGCAGGCCAGAGAGGAAAAAGTAAAAACTCTGATATCAAACCTCTGCTGCTTTGCAGTTATACCCACTCAGGGGGAAGGCTTCAGCAGAAAACTCCAAGGAAAACTCTGGAGCTGGACTGCCTAAGGCAGTCCTTAATTGACTTCAATACTGGCTGGCAACTCCTGTGATGCCATTGGAGCAAACCTGTATCAGTCTTTGCATTCTTTGGATTATCAACTGCGTGGAAATGCTATGAGGGCATCAGTTTGCTCCCCATACCACACTGTCCTGGCTTACATACTGGCTTGCATATCATGTAGACAGCTGGGATGCAACACCAATGACTAACCCTGATCAATGGAGAGCCTCATAGAATGCACAGCATAGTCACAGAACACCCCGTCAGGCTCTGGGGATTTATACACCCTAATTTGCCTCAGGACGGTCAATACCTCCTCTGTAATTTATATAGGGTTCATGACCTTGCTGCTTCATTCCCTCAGGTCTATAGCTCCCGTGTCCATCTCACAAGTAAAGACATACAAAAAATCAAATTAAGATCTCCCCCGTCTCTTTCTGTTCCATGCATAGATTTAATATATCTGTAAAAACCCTTAAAGTTCTCCAGCACCATGTCTGCTTGAACAATCTCATGCCTTCTGTTAACGCTCCTGATTTCCTTCTTAAATGTTCTTTGGCATTTCTTATACTTCTAAAGTACCTCATTTTTTTCCACCTGATACACATCTCCTTTGTTTTTCTTACCCAGGGCCTCGATATCTCTCAAAAACCAATTTTCCTTAAACTTGCTATCTTTTATTCTGACAGGAACATGCAAACCCTGTACTTTCAAAATTCTACTTTTGAAGGCCTTTCACATTACAAGTACAACTTTGCCAGAAAACAACCTATGCAGATCCACATTTGTCAGATACTTTCTGATACCATCAAAATCGGCCTTTCTCCAATTTAGAATCTCAACCCGAGGACAAGAACTATCATTTTACATAATAACTGCACCTTGAAACTAATGCAAAATTTTCCCAAGCACAAATACCTGCCACCTGCACTGTCTCATTCCCTAACAGGATATCTAGTATCACACTCTCTAGAGTGCACTTCTATGTAGTGATTAAGGAAGCATTCCTGAACACATTTCAAACTCCTTCACATCAAGCCCTTTTACAGTATGGGAGTCCCAGTCAATACGTGTGAAGATACAATCACTTACTATCACTTGTTTCTAGCAATAGTCTGTGACCTCTCTGCAACTTGCTGTGACATTTTCCCTGACAAATAATGCTTTCTCTTCACATTTAATCCCTCCCACTTCATCACATCTAAAACTCCCGGAACTCTGAACTAAACACCAAGTTAAACCATAGTCAATGAAGGCAAGGATCGCAGTAAGATTAACCATTTACTGTTCACCCTTCCACATTAACGTATGGTGAAAACTGTTGATAAAACAATACAAAATATATACAGCAAACACGAGGAAATCTGCAGATTCTGGAAATTCAAACAACAACACACACAAAATGCTGGTAAAACACAGCAGGCCAGGCAGCATCTTTAGGGAGAAGCACTGTCGACGTTTCGGGCCAAGACCCTTCATCAGGACGAAATATATACAGTACTTGTTTCCTTCTTGGCATCACATTTACATCATAAATACTTGTAAAAATAAAACTACAACAAACTATTTTAAAATACAACATACAGTCAGAACCTACTTAAGCCATCAACAACTTTAAAAGCACTTCAACACAAACTATCCAGCAACACTTTCAATAGCACAAGAAAATAAACTTTATCAACCATTATTACTATTAACAGAATGAGCGTTAATATTTTTACTTCAACATATCGAATTACTAAAGCGAAAATGTAATAAAGCTTAAGAAATGCCTTAAGGGCAACACACTGAGCTACCAGTCCTGCCCTTCTTGCAACGAAGTCTAATTAATAGCTACACATACACACAAGATGCTGAAGGCTCTCAGCCCGAAACATCAACTGTACTTTTTTCCATAGATGCTGCCTGGACTGCTGAGTTCCTCCAGTATTTTGTGTGCATTGCTTGAATTTCCAGCATCTGCATATTTTCTCTTATTTCTCATTAATGGCTACAATGTCATAATTCCACATACTGTTCCATGCCCCAAGCCCATCTGTCTTACCTACAATACTCATTGCATTGAAATATACAAAGCTCAGAACATTCATCCCACATGCTCAGCCTTTTGATTCTGACCTTGTATACAGCTTAACACCCTTCTCCACAACCACTTCACTATCTGTTCTGGTGCTCTGGTCCTAGCCTCCTGCAACTCTAGTTTAAACCTGGCCCTGTGAAGCATAAGTAAATCTTCCCACTAGGATATTAGCCCCCTCTAGTTAGGGTGCAAATGCCACTTCTGTACAGCTTGCACCTTTACTGGAAGAGAGCCAAATGATCCAAAAATCTAAAGTCCTCCTTCCTGTAGCATCTCCTTAGCCACATCTAAAACTGTATGCTATTCCACTTTCTGTCCTCACGAGCACATGGCACAGAGAACAACCCTAAAATCACAACCCTGGAGGTCCTGTCCTTTAACTTACTATCTAACTCCCTGAACACACTTAGTAGGACTTTGTCACCCCTCCTATCCATGCCATTGGTACTGACATAGCCCACGACTTCCAGCTGCTTACCGTCCCACTTGACAATGCTGTGGACTCTATCCAAGATGACATTGACCCTGGCACCCAGGAAGCAGCTTACATCCAGCAATCCCATTTTCATCCATCGAACCTCCTCTCCGTTTCTCATACCAACAAATCCCCTATCACTCTTTTCCCTTGCCTCTTTTTCCCCTTTCCCTTCTGAGTTGCAAAGCCAGACTCAATGTGACAGAACTGACTTGTGTGGCCTTCTTCTGCCAGGTTATCCCCCACCCCCTCGCATCAGTATCCAAACCTGTTGTTGAGAGGAACAGAACAGGGGTACTCTGCACTGGCTGCCTATCTCCTTTCCCCCTCCTGGTCACCTAATTACCTATGCCCTGCACCTTGGGTGTAACTACCTTCTCCGTATGTCCAGTCTATCAACCCCTCAGCCGAATGAGTCATCATATTGAACCTCTCATGAAGAAACTCAACACAGTGGCACAGAAACCCCACTGCCAACTAGCATTTTGGCGCACACCAACGCATGCTCATTGCGGCGTAGGGCCTATGCAGAAGTGAATATCAGGGCTATGGCGTAGTCCATATGCACAAGTATAAATCAGCTTTAAGTTGCCACATTTTTATGTACAAAGGATACCTAATAACATGCACACTTTGTGCATACCAATGCTATGCAATCTGTAACCAAATAGTAGCAGGAGCTCCATTGCAACTCAAAAGGCTTAAGAACAAAAACTGGAACTTTAGTTATAAACTACTAAACTCTTACAAATTCCACAATTCTATTTACTTTCTTTACCTTCAGTTCGCTCAGTAAATACAGAAAACCTCAAATCAATGATGTTCACAGTACTTGAATTATCTTCAGGAAAAATATACTCCATTATGTTCCAATGAAATGATGCAGGAATATGCACAAAATTTCATTTTCTCTAATGATCACAAAAGCATGGCTAAGATTAGCAAAACAGAATCGATTGAATGACTCAAGCAATGCTCCTTTTTCTACACTGCACATTCTAGGTGAACAATTGATAGTTGTAAAACACCACTAATCGATAGGATCTGTAGTCAAAAGCGGATCCTCTCACCAGATTTTAGACCTACTCAAGTACCTTATTAATACTTTATTTTAATTAAGTAATTAACCTCACACAAATGTCTGACATTAGAATAAAAATGTGATGTACTCAATGTCTAAAACAGCTGAAATTTTGAGTAAGGTCTTGTTACTAATCCTGAAAAGGTCAAGATACTTGAGATCTCATCAAAAGTGCAAATAAATTTGCAAAAGCAATCTCAAGCATTTTAATGTTCACATATGGATCCTCCTCATAATATTTTTGGGGATCAAAATCCATTTGCACACACAAAATTAGAATTCCCTGATCACCTTGCCATCTAATGATAATTTAAAACCACCAACTCATTTTCAATTAAGCAAATGACCCAAACTATGAAGAAACTACTGTTTTAAGTCATGAAACCAACATAGTTTAAAGTTTGAAAAATAAATCACTGCAAGTCTAGCCTGTTTTCATTTTAAATGGTCTACAGTTATTTTTTTAAATTATCACTTGCAAAGGTAACTTTAAACTATCTTTTCATTATTTAATATCTTGCCAGTACCATATGATTAATGTAAGATTTTTTGACGGAGGGCAATATACATTACAGTTTGTACCAGCTTGCAGTAAACAAACAGATCAAATACAAAGGTCAATCTTGCAGCTTTTGGATCTATAAAATTTCAAAATCAGAACAGTGGATACATTCAGTAGGTCAAGCAACCATAACAGAAAAGGCCCTTCATCAGTACTGGAGAAGTGAGGTAAGTCCTGGGGACAGGTGGGAGTCAGGAGAGCCAGTAACCGTATCTTCCAAAAATGAGAAAATCTGCAGATGCTGGAAATCCAAGCAACACATAGAAAATGCTGAGGATCTCAGCAGGCCAGGCAGCATCTATGGAGAAAAGTACATCCCTCAAGGCCACCAAAATTCTAGGTCTGTATAAATTTGAAAGTCAAAGCCCAAGAGTCAAACAAGGTCCGTGAGAGTGTAGATGTTGAGGCTAAACCCATGATTGACCCTGGGGTCCACGAACCCTGGGGTCAATATCCAGAAATCAGTGGAAGTCTGGAGGTCGGTCCAGAGAGAGAGAGAGAGAGATGGAAGCCAGAAGACTGGAGTTACAAGGCTCAAAGAAGTCAGAAGACCCCAAGTCACCAGGGTAGGAGGTTCCTGCAAGTCTGAGAGTCGATGCACAAAACATCAAAACAATAATTGTTACGTCCTGGGGTGAAGCCCAAAGTTGGAAGACTGATGTCTGCGAGCCTGAGAATCCAGGGGCAAGGACTGGAGGCCCAGAAACAGCCTGCCCTTGGATCAGAGACCAGTGTGTGCGAAGGAGCCGTGGATAGAGGGAAGGGTGGGAAAGGAGCAGGCTTTGCAGTTGCAGTCTTGTTTTGTTGCTGTTGTTGCATGTGCTATTCTGCTGAACATTGTGGGTATGCTTCTATATGTGGCACCATAATGAGTAGTGGCGCAGGCTGCCACCTGCACATCAATGGCTGTGTTGTTTGTTAAAGCAAATGACGCATTTCACTGTATGTTTAGATGTACATGTGGTAAATAAATCTTAACCTGAAATCAGACTTTCAGTAAGATAGAGGTGTATTCTGATGCATTGGCCACTCGGAGGTCAACCAAAAGTGTTTTTTTCCCGTGTTTAATGTATTTTTTTACAATAGCAAGACAATGTTAGATTCCAAGAACTTTGGGTACTGCAGATCTACCTCAACAGTAAGCTGCTCATTGGCAGAGGTACTGGAATGGATACAGACCATGTCACTGCCTGCTACAGGAAGGCATCAGAGTTGGTGTGCGAAGGCGACTTGGGTAATTCTCTTGGATGTTTTTCTTGCAGTCACAAGATTCTGTTAGACAATAATGCAAGATGCCTCAAGCCTGTTTCCCTTGCTTGGTGGCATGACAGACACGGGGGCATCTGCACGACCTCGGTTGTAGCGAGGAATAAGCCTCAAGCCACGGGCTTGCCTGCTGCTGCAGTCCAGGAGAGAAGATGCCGGAAGCGGTGTAGCATGGCATCCATGCTCAGTTGGAAGCTGGCCTCATCCACTGATGTTGCTGTCCAGTATTGGTGGAATGACAGGCTGGATTGTGTGTGTCTGCACACTGCTAGGAACTGCAGCATCAATTTGTGGGACATGTTGCTAAGAAACTCAGGCTATGTATGTTTTCTTGTGTGACTATTTTTTTTTTTGCTTGGTATTTTAAATGTGCTGTCTATGTTCGCAGAGGAATGCTGTTTCATTTGGCTGTATTCATGCATGGTGAATGACAGATAATTAAACTTGAATTTGATCTGATTTGAAGTACAGTATTGTGCAAATGTCTTGGGCACAGATATAGCAAGGGTGCTTAAGACTTCTGCAAAATGCTGCAGTAGTTTTGAAGATTGTAAACAACAGTAGTACTCTTCACAGTACTTGCAAGTAAAAATAGGGTCTCTGAGCAGGCTGCAGGCTGACATTGGGATAGCTAGTCAGGTACACACCTTTTAATTTAATTTATTTCTAACTTGTTTACAGCTTCAGTTCACAAACTCAGTGATCACAAATCACCCACACACTTCTCAACCACTAAGCACCTATCCATCAAGTTTAATTATCATTTAAGCATACATGAATATAGCCAAACAAAACAGCATTCCTCTGGGGCCAAGGTGCAAACCACATTACCAACAACACACGTGTTGTGGCACATATGGTAACAAAGGCAGAAGCGTACAGTCAGACAAAAAAAAGACCGTCCCTGCGCAGCATGGCCTGTAGATTGGACATGTATGGGATGTTGTCCTGGTCCAACTTGTCCTTCCATCAAGTGAGCACAGCAGGGCAGCACCAAAGCAGACAGCACATGGGAGCACCAATGGGAGGGACCAGCACCCAATCCAAAACGGATTTCAGCACACCAAAAAGGCCACTTCAGATGCCTTCTTCCCCAGGCGGCTGCAACAGATGACCTTGTGGCATGAGGATCAACACATCTTCCCCACTGTTGGTCTTACCAATGAACCAGTGAACCAGACTTGGAGCATTCTATGTTAACCAATGTCCAATAGGGTCTTGCATTCACAACAAAAAAAAAACATGTTCAAGGCAATCACTCACAACATTATTAGGACCACACACCATCTTGGCACAATGGTAAGCAGCAATTCCATGCAAAACAAAACAACAATGGTCCAGCTCCACTGCTATCGAGCAACTCACTAATAGGGTAGACTTGCAGTACTTCATGGTCTTAATATCCACAGCATTGTCTTGTGATTGTAAAAAAAAGACATAAAAAGCTACCCTTCACAACACTTCAGCCACAACTCACACTAATTTACAACCCCAAACCACAACACATGATCTAAATCTGCAAGCATTAGTTCAGAATCACAAACCCAATCATTCCACAAGACATAGCCCATAACCTGGTAACATGATGACTTAATTCCAAGACACTATCCCAATGAATCTGCCCCCCCCCACCCTCACCAGTAATCATTTGATGTTTTGACAACTCTTTAATGACACATTATGCAAAAGGAAGGCAATATCAAAGCCTTTCAGTACTACTCAATACTTAAAACATAAATCATTAGTAAATGTAGCAAGAACATGCCCCTAATAGTTACTGCTGAATTTCTAAAACAATATATTCAAAGTACTACGGACCAAGGGGAAGTGTTTTGCCAGAATACAAATTTTCTTTCTGAAAAACTTCTTTTTCTCCTCTGGGATCTATTAGAACTATGTGGTGCCAGTTTAACAGCAAAACTGAATGGCTGCTTCAACAATATTGCATTCTCTGAGCTGCGTACCAACATATCTGGCAATCAATTTAGATTAAATTGAAGTCATAACCGTCCAACAACCAAATCACAACATTTCAAGAGTTTCACATTGATACGCAGAAAGAAAAAATAGGGAAGTGCCTCAGGACAGGCAGGAACAAACTCCCTTACTCAAGTTCATCTCAAGATAACCATTGATAGTGTTTAGGAAAAAAACACAATAAAATGAGAAAATCAAAATAAAAAAACACTAAAAATTGTAACATAGTAGTAATGACTTAGGGAATTCTTAACATTCAGAGAAATTGAAGCAGAACTGTGAATGAAATTATGTCATCCCTACTAAATTATATGCCAGGTTATCAGCATTTTATTCTGAAAAGGACATTTCCTCTGTTTCACCTCAAGCTTCTTTATGCTGGCCAATATACACTAAATGCATAAGAATTCACAGGCAAAAAGGAAGCAAGCTGCACCAGTGATTGAGACAGGTTTGAAACAAGCTGTCATAATGAATTAAGCTATATAAAGGGTTGGTGCAATGAACTATTACCCATGGGTGACAATGAAAGAAACACCACACAAGCTGCGATAAGCCACAAACTAAAATATTTCTCCATCACACAAAAAAACCTACATAGTTCATCATAACCACAGAACCTGTAAATATATCCACATCTCTTATCTACACATAAACATTGAAGTTTTACCCCACAAAGAAGTCAAATCTCCAAAAGCAGAATGATAAGATAGCTACACAGACAAGAAATTACTGGATGCTAGAAATCTGGACAACACACAACGCCAAAGAATTTAGCAGGTCAGGCAGAATCTATGGACAGTTGACATTTTATGTCAAGACCCTCAGTCAGGACCAGTCAAAACAGTTTGCCAACATCCTACTTTTGAGATAAAGAAGCAAAGAACATAAGAGATGCCACCACATGAGAGAGGTGTTCTTTTAAGTTCAGCATCTCACCATCTTGCCCTTTACAGGCTGAAGAATCGCACTGGTCTAAGCCACCACACAAGCAAAAGCGAGAAGGAATCTGCTGGGTTTGTTTGCAAAGGATGTTTCATTTTGACCACTCCGTAGTTTATTACTTGACCTAAAGTTAGAGACACTCAATAAGGCAGGTTAGTAAGGCAACTCTCTTATTCCTTCTACTCAAAGACCATCTGGAGCAGAAAACTAGTGTTGAGTCAAGATTTTGGGGACAACAGTGATTAAGATAACAGTATGTCACTACATCTGAACCCACAACTCAACCTCAGGGACTGGCATGAGGAGTGATCAGAAAAAATACATCCGTAAGGAAATTCTTCTCAGAGATATAACGGGCCACAACAAGCTGTGGTTTGCACCAAGCTTAGAAATCTGCTACAGGGCCTGACTGGGTAGGGGCAGCTTACAGAGGCCTGGAGACTGGGATGGTTTCACACAATGGCTAATATGGGCAAGTTATGTCTTGGCTTGTGCATTGCCATATCCATTTGTGACAGGAAATATGGAGGACTTCACTTATACTTTTTGCTGGATTCTACTTACAGCACTGCAAATTTTTCTTTCCTTTCAGATAACAATCCAGCTCTCCCATACATTTCAAAGTTGCATTAGCCGCCACTGACATGCCTGGCAGAACTTCATTACTGCTGTGCAAAAAGAAACTTTTTTCCTTATGTTACTATTGGTCCTTTTGCCAATTACATTCCTCTTCTGATCCCTGCCTCAACAATTGGAAGAGTTCCTCTCCATCTAATTCATGTAACCTTAAATGCTTGAAATGCTTTAAATCAATGGCAACCACCACAGTTTCAAGAAGAATGACCTTGAAGGACCTTCCCAAATTTACTCACGCAACCAAAATATTGAAATAAAATCAGATGAAATCATTATTTCAAGACTATACTATCTGAGCAACATTTCACATTGAAGCGGTAGGCAACAAATTGGGAGCCATGTTAGACATCTGCTGTGGGTGCTTGAAAAGATACGACAGTGAGAAACCTGAGCATTAAAATTAATTTGACCTCCTGACAGCACAGTCCTGCCAGAAGAGCACAGCCAAAGACCTTCGAGTGGTGATGATGAATTTCCAACACCTGAGCTTGCAAACACATTGTACATAAGGTCAGTTGAGTTAGAATGAGCTACTGCTATAGATTCTGAAAATCTGTTTATTGCTGATGAGTACTGTATGTTTTTAACCTCTTTGCCCCCAAGGTCCCCAAGCATCTTGAATAGCCAGCTATAGCCTAACCCTTCCTGAAATGTGTGGCACCAACAGAATGAGTACCTAATAGAAAAATGACAAGGACAACACTCACTGTTTGGGTACCTTATGCAAAAGCTGAAAGGTATCTGATGATCCTGCAATCAGGTCTACCAATCTCAGAAGATCTCATCTTCAAATGGAAGGAAAAGCAACAAACTAGTACAATGAGCTCTAGTTTGAATGAGATTGTTGATCAGAGCATCGAAAAGTGTCTTTCAATATATGCCTCTACAGGCAAAATCATGTGGTGGGCATGCAATGAGTAACATTATTAGGTGCTCACCTAATTGCACTCTAAAACATCAGGTCCAATTTCAGAATTAGTGCAATAAAACTTAAAAATAATAACTAGCATGACACTATAGAGTCTAGTTGTTTTTGCCAGAAGTGTATTCACTACATTCTGGCACCATTCTCTAAAGAAACGCTACATCCACTCCGTGGAATCCATGGGTTTTCTCTGGGTCCTTCAGATACCTCCCATAGCTTAAATACATACAGAGTAGGTCAACTGGTCATTGTAAATTGTCCTGTGATTAGGTTAAGGTTAATTGGAATTAAATAAATATGCAAATAAATATTAAATAATATGAGTACACAACATCTCTCCTTATTACATAAGCAATAGGATTTTTAAAAATTTATTCTCAATAAATATGAAAAACTAACCTATTTTAATGCAGCACACATCATATCTGCACTCACTTCTGCCAAACTATCCAGAATCAGCGAACTGTTTCCTGAGACTAAGGCAAGTCAGTCTAGCTTCTCGTTCTGTACCATCTCAGTCTGCTGCACAGTGGCACAGATGGATAGTTGCCTAGAAGCAGGTCATTTGCTCTGCCATTCAAATGATACACAACAATAAAAGCTCGCACTTGGAGAGGGATGCTGCTGTCACCATGTCGAAGATTCGTTGAAAAATACACTCTAGTTACAGATACAGTCATAAAGGAAATTATGTGAGATTTTAGACTGAGATATTTCTGTGTTCAAAACAGAAACATGATTGAAGTAACTCAAACTTGGCAAAGCAGTGCACAAATTTAGAGACGCCACTTTGGTAATGGAAAGGGAAGCTATGAAGGCCTGAGAAACCTTTAGAAAAATTGAAAGATATTCCCTTATTGAAGAGGAATTACATAGAACAATACAGCTTAGGATCAGGCCCTTCAGCCCAAAATATTGTGCCAAACCAAATAAATTAGTAATCAAATAGCCAACTAAACTAATCCTTTATGTCTACACGATGTCCATGGCCCTTCATTTTCCTTGCATTCATGTGTCTATCTAAACGCCTCTTAAAAGTTCCTAGTATATCTATCTGCCTCTCTTACAATCTCCAGGTAGTGCACTGCAGGCACCCACCACTCTGTGTAAAAAAAAACTTGCCTCTAACATCTCCTTTGAAAGTGTTCCTCTCACCTTAAATGCATACCCTCTGGTATTAGACATTTCAACCCTGGGAGAAAGGTACTGTCCATCTATTCCATCTATCACTTCTCAATCTTATAAACCTCTATCAGATCTCCTCTTAGCCTCCTCCACTCCAGAGGAAGCAACCCAAGTTTGTCCAACCTCTCATTATAGCACGTGCCCTCTAATCCAAGAAGCATCCTGTAAACCTGCTCTGCACCCTCTCTGAAGTCTTGACATCCTTCCTATCCTGAGGTGACCAGAAATGTATGCAATACTCCAGGTGCGGCCTAAATAGAATTTTATAAAGCTGCGGCATAAATTCCTGATTTGTGAACTCCATATCTCAACTAAGGGCAAGCCCGCCATATGCCTTATTAACCGCCATATCAACTTGTGTAGCTACTTTCAGGGAGCTATGAACATGGACCCAAAGATCCTTCTGTTCATCAGCAATGTTAAGGATCTTGCCTTTAACAGTATACTGTCTCTTTACATTTGACCTACCAAGATGTAACATTTCACACATGGCCAGATTAAACTCCATCTGACATTTCTCCACACATACCTGCAAATGATCTATATCCCATTGTATTCCTTGCCAGACATCTATGCTATCCACAACACAATCAATCATCATATTGTCTACAAAACTTAACCCACACACATGCATTTTCATTCAGGTTATTTATATACATCACAGACAGAAAAGGTCCCAGTACAGATCCCTGCAGAACATCACTAATCATAGACCTCTAGCTAAAACAGGGGTTCACAACCTGGGGTCCATGGACTCCTTGCTTAATGGTATTGGTTCGTGCATAAAAAAAGGTTGGGAACCCTTAGCTAAAGTAAGTCCCTTCACTACCAACCTCTGTCATCTATGGGCAAGCAGTTGCGAACCCAAAAAGCCAATGGGTCCCATGCATCCTAATCATCTGGGTGAGCATCCCTTGAGAGACCTTGCCAATGTTTTATGAAAATCCATGTAGGCAATAGCCACAGCTCCACCTTCATCAACCACCCTCATCACCTCATCAAAAAACTCAATCTAGTTAGTAAGGCACGACTTGCCCCGCACAAAACTCTGCTGGCTCTCCCAAGTTAGGCCATGGTTTTCCAAATGCTCGTAACTTCTATCCCTAGAAATTCTCTCCAGTAACTTCCCTACAGCTAACAAGAGACTCACTGGTCTATAATTTCCAGGATTATCCCTGGTTTCCTTCTTGAACAGTGGAACAACATTAGCTACTCACCAGTCCTCTGGGACCTCACCTGTGACCAGAGAGGGCATAAAGATATTAGTTAAGACCCCAGCAATATCTTCATTTTCCTCTCTTAATAATCTGGAGTATATTCCATCATGCCCTGAGGATTTATTCACCTTAATGCTCTTTCAGAGACCAAACAATACATTCTCCTTAACTTCAAAATACCCTAGTGTATTAATATTCTCAGCAATGATCTCCCTATCCCTATACATTCCTCTACTTGGTAAATATTGATGTGAAGTATAGGTGTCCCGTTTTTCGAACGTTCGCTTTACGTCAACTCGCTGTTACGAAAGACCTACATTAGTTACCTGTTTTCGCTAATAGAAGGTGTTTTCACTGTTACGAAAAAAGGCAGCGCGCACGCCGAGCAGCCAAGCTCCTCCTCTGGAACTGCATTCTAGCCGGCATTGCTTAAACACATGCCTGTGAGCATCTGTGCTTTATGTCAATTTATTTTGTGCATCCATTAAC
The DNA here is from genome assembly GCF_030144855.1 of Hypanus sabinus. Taxonomy (NCBI): domain Eukaryota; kingdom Metazoa; phylum Chordata; class Chondrichthyes; order Myliobatiformes; family Dasyatidae; genus Hypanus; species Hypanus sabinus. The sequence continues at coordinate 31,855,259 of NC_082730.1, read as the reverse complement.
AAGATGAGTTCTAAGGTATCAGAAAACCCTAAAAGAGCGCGTAAGGGTGTTACACAGTGTAAAACTAGACATAATTAAGCATTTCAATCGTGGTGAACAAAGTAAGGACATAGTTTGGCTAAGGGTTTGTGGAAGTTGACGAAGATGATGTTGAAGAGGTTCTGGTATCCCATGACCAAGAACTGAGAAATGAAGAGCTGATGAAGAGGAAAGGATAACAATTGAAACCGAATGCAGGAGCAAACAGCCCAAAAGTGAAGTCGTCCAGGAACTGAACGAGAAGCAATTGCGTGAGATTTTTGCGGCAATTGACAACGCTGCAATGATTGCAGAAAAGTATGACTTTAATTTTGAAAGGATATGTAGGTTTAGGGCATATTTGCAGGATGATTTGAGTGCTTACAAAGAACTATATGATAGGAAAATGCGCGAGGCTAAGCAGTCAAGCATACTGTCATTTTTCAAGCTTTCCACATCAGCCACAGCAGACGACGAACTTCGACAGGCAGACATAGAAGAAGGTGACCTGCCTGCCCGCCCTGATGGAAACAGATGATGATGAGATGACATCTCTATCTCCCACCACCCCAACCTCCGACGACTCAGTCTAACACACCATCATCAGTGTGCTTGCTCTTTTCCCGATTCTGGTAAGTGAAACTACACTGGGCGTACATTATTTCTACTTTATATAGGCTGTGTATTTTTGTGTGTTATTTGGTAGCTTCAGAGCTTAAAGGTTACTGGACAGAGTGTTTCTGCTGGGAGCGCTTTGCCCTGTATTTCTGCCGGGAGCGCTTGTGCCTTGTGCTTTTGCCGCGAGCGCTGCCAAGAGCGCTTGCGTGAGATTTTCACTGCGGTGGACAGTGCTACAGTGATTGTAGAAAAGTATTCCTACATTATATAGGCTGTGTATTTATCAGATCATTCCTGCTCTTACTATATGTTACTGTTATTTTAGGCTTTATGTGTTATTTGGCATGATTTGGTCGATTATTTTTTGGGTCTGCAAACACTCACTAATTTTTCCCATATAAGTAAATGGTAATTGCTTCTTCAATTTACGACATTCCAGCTTACGCACCGTTTCATAGAAATGCTCTACCTTCGAATAGTGGGGGAAACCTGTACTCACTAAGAACCTCACCCATATCCTTCACATCCAAGCGAATGTTCCCCCCTTTATTCTTGGGTGGTCCCACTGTCTCCCTGATTATCCTCTTGCTCCTGATGTATTTATAGAATGCCTTGTGATTCTATTTTTTAAAAAGTGCCAAGGATTTTTCACGACTGTACTTTTGTGGCAGGACTGTGCTGTCGGGAAGTCAAATTAGTTTTAATGCTCAAGTTTCTCACTGCAGTATATTTTCAAGCACTCACAGCAGGTACCTAACATGGCTCCCAATGTGTTGCTTACTGCCTCAATCTGAAATGTTGACCTGGTAGAATATTCTTGAAAAAATGATTTCATCTGATTTCATTTCAATATTTTAGTTGCATGAATAAATTTGGGAAGGTCATTCAAGGTAGGTCAGTCTTCAACAATGCAAACAATGTAAATGAGAAATATTGTTTTTATTTTTGGTGCTGCAAGTTATTTGCTTGTTCTTCTGCAAGAACATAAGCCATAAGAGTAGAATTAGGTCATTCAGCCCTTTGAGTCATGGCTAATTTATTACCCCTCTCAACCCCATTCTTCTGCCTTCTCACTGTCCATGGCAATAAATTCCACAGATTCGCCACCCTCTAAAGAAATTCATCTCTATTCTAAATGGACATCCCTCTATACTGAGGCTGTGTGCTCTATTCCTAAACTTACCTAGTATTCTGCTCACAATACTCCAATCACTGACCAATGCCTTTGAAGCCTCATCATTAATTTTATATTCTAGTGTTCCCGAAATGCATTGCATTTGCCTTCTTTACCACCAACATAATCTGCAAGCTAACCAGGGGAAAATCCTGCATAAGGATTTCATGTCTCTTTGTGCCTCTTATTTTTCAATTTTCTCCTCATTTAGAAAATACCTTTATTCCTTCCACCTCAATGCTGATAGCCACAAGACAAGAAAAGTACTGCATTTGATTACAGTACTAATCCTATAAAGTAATGAATAATCCTATAAAAATAATAATCCTATAAATCCTATAAAGTAATAAATAAACATTGGACAGAACTACATGTTATTCCAAGACATTTTTACTTGTTTCTTGTTTAGAAGTTAAGCATCATAAGATTTCATGAACCCCAAGTGTATTTGAATATTAAGATCCTTCAGGTACTTTTGAAGAAGAATAATACTGAACATTAATAATCCAGGAAGACCCAAGTCAAAGACTGGAATTGCAGCATAGTGAGTTAGATTTGTAGATCAGACTGTAGATTATCAAATGCTTAAGAACGTAACGTTGTGAATGACAGCTCTAATTTTTTTTGGGAATTATCTACAGAAAATCTTTGTTATTCTCAATCTAATGCTGCTATCATCACTTTAAACCTAAAAACCAGAAAGTCATTGGCAGGTGTACAACATCTGCAAAGATCATGAAGCAGCTGCTAGATTGGAAACCTTCCAGATAGTTCCAACAGCAACAAAGAAAAATCCATTCCCATCTCAGATATTATTGAATTTCTGCTATTGCATTGTCCCTTGGTGAATATTATACAGTACTTTTGTTTTGTTCTTTAGTGCTCATCAGTTGATAAGGCATTAAGCAATGATTATGCTATCTACATGCTAGCACACATTCACTTACAATCAAGACATTAGGCCAGAATTTTCTGTGGCTGCAAACATATGGTTCCAACACATCCACTGTTTTGCATTAGATGTTGCTGCAATGAAAAATAGAAATGCAGTGGCACCCTCTATAGGTCATTGGAGAAGTTTGTGAACAATGCAAGCAAAGGTCACAAAAAAAGTTAAATATGAAAGAATGCCATATGGGGAGGCCGGGGAACATCTTCATTCCAGCTTTTTAATAAATGATTTTGAAAAAAGAGTAAGGGATAAAAGTGTTTATCTATTTCTATACCAAGCTTTGTTGGTGTTTACTGTGCAAGTGTCAGAAACATCAGAACATTCTGACAAATAAATTTTACAATTAACTACAGCTGAATTTTCTGTGGTCATTTTGACAATAAAAATAAATGTCATGTTTTAATGAAGCCTGGATTTAATTTACCCATTTTAGTTTTCACATTAAAATAACAATCAGTTCCAATTTGCCTTTCTCTACTTGCCTCTAAAAAAATGGCCCCCAGTGAAACAAAGTAGAAATTAATTCAAATCTCCTTCCCTGTGTGATAAGAACACAGAATACAATTGATAAGTTTTGCCCTTTACATCAACAAATCTGAGTACCAAATATGCTTGAAAATAACACCTACAAGCCCGGTGACATAAGACAGATAAATGACCTTCTCAACTGGGGCTGAACAAGTATTCCACAGTTTGTTCAATAAAGCCTCAAGATTTTTCATCTTCCCTTGTAACAACTACACTAAACAAAACCTGCAACTTATTACAAGCCCAATGAGAATTCAAGATTTGTTGCTCCGTGCTGTCTATAGGAGCAACGAGAATAAACAATTCTCTTTCGTTCTCTTGTCATAGAAGTGGCTCTTCATGTTACTATTCATTTTGTTTCACTTCCAGAAAGCTCCTTTCTTTATATTACACTTCACATTTGAAGTTGGCTCCAGCAACTACAGAAACATCTGTTTACTGCGATGACAGCAATTGAGTTGTTTCTGACAAGAACCCATATGAGGTTTCCTACAGTAGCACCTTTCTTTCAGATCAAAATCAGTTTATTATTACTAACATTTGTTGTTTGTGGCAGCAGTAATGTGCAAGGCATAAATAAATTATGCAAAAAAGGAACAGTAAAATAGACTTCGTGGAACATTCAGAAATCTGATGGCAGAGGGGAAGTAACTTTTCCCAAAACATCGAGTGTGTCTTCAGGATCCTGTACTTCTTGCCTGATAGAGGCAATGGATATGTCCCAGATGGTCAGTGTCCTTAATAATGGATGCAGTTTCCTTGAGGCACCACTTTTCAAAGATGTCCTCAATGATGTGAAGGGATGGTGCTGTGCCCACGATGGAGTTAGCTGAGTCTATAATCTTCTGCAGCCACTTTCAGTCTTGTACATTGGAAATTATGCAGGCAATGATGCAACTAATCAGAATGTTCTTTCATTGTACATTTGTAGAAATTTGCTAGGATCTTAAAATCCGAATGAAGTATAGTCACTGATGTGCTTTCTTTGTGATTTCACCGATGTGTTGGTCCAGGATAGGTACTCTGAGATATTGACTCATGGGAACTTGAAGCTGCTCATCCTTTCCACCACTGTCCCCACAACAAGGACTGGTATGCGTTCTCCTGACTTCCCTTTTCCGATATCCTTGGTCTTGTTAACATCGAGTGCGAGATTGTTGTGACACCACTATCCAGCCGATCTATCTTGCTCCTGTACACCACCCCATCGCCATCTGAGATTTGGCCAACACAGAGGTTATACATATTTATACATGCTGCTTGAGCCACACAGCCATGAGTATTAATAAAGCAGAGCACAAGGTTAAACACACATCCTTGTTATGGTTTCTGAAGGCCAAATCATTGTCATTATTTTAGCGTGTTGAATATAAAGATTGTTACACTGAAAGAAGTTTTTAAATTCTTTATCTCTTACAATACAAAGTCAGAATTGTACAACAAAGAAACAGGCCGATCAACCCACCATACACATGCATATCTTTTCTAATCCTATATGCTTGCAGTAATTCCATATTGTTCTATCATGCTCAAGTATTTTTTGATATGATTTTTAAATTTCATTAATGTTCTTGCCTTCACAATCTTCTCTGGCAGCACATAGCAGATACCAACTACTATTTGTGTGATAGATTTTCTTCCTCAGACTCTCTTAAAGCCTCCTTTCACTCAAATTACTGAGGGAAATAGACACTAGCTAAATACCTTATCCAGAGCTTTTAATTTTATAAACCTCCATCAAATCACCTCTCTGCCTCTGCCCCTCCAGGGGAAACAGACCCAAGCTTTTCAATCTTTTCTTGTTACGGAAGCACTCCAATTTCCTCATGTAATGCATGGTAAGCAGAACTGTACATAACACAAATTATATACTAATACCTAATTAAAGTTTGTTCAACTATAATAGGACATTCCAACTCTTGTACTTGAAGTCTTGATTAATGGATGCAAGTACAGTGTCTATAAAAAGTATTCACCCCTGTGGAAGTTTTCAGGTTTTATTGTTCTACAACATTGAATCACAGTGGATTTAATTTGGCTTTTTTTTACAATGAGCAACAGGAAAAAAAGACTTTTGTGTCAAAGTGAAAACAGCTCTCCTCAAAGTGATCTAAATTAATTACAAATATAACACAAAATAATTGATTACATAAGTATCCACACACCCCCCCCCCCTTAATATGACACACCAAATCATCACTGGTGCAACCAATTGGTTTTAGAAGTCACATAATTAGTTAAATGGAGATCACTACTGAACAGACGTGGTGCTCAATTGGTTACAATAAAAATACACCTATATCTGGATGGTCCAACTGCTGTTGAGTCAGTATCCTGACAGAATCTACACTGGAGACAAAAGAACATTTCAAACAACTCTGCAAAAAGGTTATTGAAAAGCACAAGTCAGGAGACAGATAGAAGAAAATTTCCAAGCCACTGAATATCCCTCGGAGTACAGTTAAGTCAATCAGCAATGAATGGAAAGAATGTGGCACAACTGTAAATCTGCCTAGAGCAGGCCGTCCTCAAAACCTGGGTGACCATGCAAAAAGGGGACTAATGAGGTAAGCCATCAAGAGATAACAACTATGGAGGAGCTACAAGCTTCAGAGGTTTAGATGACAGGGACCATGCATAAGTTACGTCAAACAGTCTAACAGAAAGGAGTCATCACTTCCCTGGCTATATATTGACTCCTTATACAGTCTAATGGCTGAGATTATCACAAGGCAATTTACAATGACCAATTAACCCACCAACTGGTATGTCTTTGGACTGTTGGAGGAAACTGAAGCACCTGGAGGAAACCCACGCAGTCATGGGGAGAACATACAAGCTCCTTACATGCAGCGGTGGGAATTGAACCAAGGTCACAGGTACTGTAAATCATTGTGCTAACCACTATACTAACCTGCTGCTTTTAGCAGTAAGAGCAGAAATCCCTACAGGTTGATTTTTACAACCAAAAATATAATTCTTACAGCTATTCAATCAATGGCAATCTGTCCCCTGAGCCCAAAGCCTTTCAAAACAAGAATTATTGTCAGTAATTGTGGAAATGGCTATTTCCTTTTAAAAAGAAATATCTTAAGAATTTTTCTTTTCATTAAATTTTACAGGGATGTTTCTTCTTCGAATAAAAAAGGAACCTCTAAGCTATACTGCTTATCGTAGTCAAACACTTAAGCAACAATTTAAGTCTGAAAGGGATGTTTTTTTTCTGAAAGAGAATACAGTACCTGCCTTCTTGAAAAGATCTATTACCATTTCTGTTTCCATTTATTGCACACCTTCAAAATACCTCTGACTCACACTCTTTACTCTTCAGTTTCCCGTTAAAAGCAGCTGCCTCAAATGTTTTATGTGAAAGCAAGTTATACACTTTAAACATGATCTGTATAAAGAAATTCCTTTCAAATTCTTTGTTGGCAAGACGGTCTTATTCATGATTCAAGTTCAGAACACCTCTGCAAATCTTTCAAAAACTTCAGCACTCGTTTTTCAAGAGATCGAACCTCATTAATATTGCATCTTTAAAATCCCCACAGTCTAGTTTTTGTAATTTTCTCCATTTTCTCTAGTACCTTAAAAGAGTTTTGTTGAGAGAGACAATGCCATTTGTGTAACACAACAAACATGGTCTAACCTTTAGCCGTTTACCTTATTGTTTTAGTTTTCTTAAATAACAAGGTGACCAAGTATCTCAGGTACATTTACTTGATACATTCATGGCTTATATTCTGTCATCAATCTTCAAGAATTATATAAACATACCCACGTGCTCTGAAAGGAATACTACAAAGAAAGGAGTAACTAGGTCATTAATTCCTTGAACATAACCACTTGCTGGATGTCGAATGGCCCATATGAAGAGGATTCGTTCAAAGATCTGTAAAAACAAACATAATGCATATTTTAGATGAACTTGCTCAACTTTATAGTAATAACTTCCAAAAGCATACTTCAATATATTTAAGCATGTTATATTACATGGATCACTGGATTTCAAGTGAACATTGATCACTCCTTTAACTTAGAAGACAAAATTTGAAGTAAATATATGCAAAATAGATACGTAGTAAATTCCTGCCTTCAATAAAATTGTAAAATATTACGAGAATAATCAATAGTAAAGAAAAAACTGCAGTGCACAACCATTTCAGAGGTTTTGGTGTAAAATGAAATATCTTGGACTTAGTACATGCAATGGTCATATCATACATAGATCATAGGATTCCCAATGCAGTAAATACATAATGGTGTTTATTAAAATGAAGCAGGTAAAGGAGGTTATCAACATAAGCACACCTCAAGGATGCATGCATAGCCCACTGCTCTTTTCTATCAATATTCATCACCATGTGGTTAGGCACAGCTGAAACATCACCTATAAATTTAGCAATGCCACAACAATCATTGTCAAAATCTCAGAGGTTGATGAGGAAGCATACACAGGAGTGATATTATTGAGTGGTGTCATAATATCAACCTTGCACTCAATGTCAGTAAGACCAAAGAATTGACTGTAGGTTTCAGGAAGGGGAAAATACACATCAGTACTCATCTAGGGATCAGCAGTGAAAAGGGTGAGCAGCTTCAAGTCCTTGGGCATCAACGTCTCAGAGGATCTATCCTAAGCCCAACATATTAATGCAATATGGCAAAGCAGAACATACTCTGCAAATAATAGCAAGGTTAACAAACAATACTATTTTGAAAGAAGGTGAACAATAGTTTGCTTGGTATAAGCATTAAGAAATCTGAATGTTGCCCAAGTTACCCTACTACAAACAGACCACCAAAATGCACAAGGGCTTGGAGTTGCTGTTATCACTCATTAGCTATCTATTAAAATAAAAATACCAAACAATTCGAACCTGCGCATTCCAGTGCAAAGAATTTTCAACTGATAAGCCACAACTGTCGCCAAATTACCTCTGTAGTACTAGCAATACAGTTTAACAAGAATAGGCACTTTTTAAAAAATTAACTGATGTCAAGATTTTAAAACTTTTTGTTTTTGTATTTCTCTTATCTCATTTTAATACCATCTTTATGTCCACATCACTTTCTATATATATAACATTACAATAAAATATCCAAATGCTTAATTGCAATTCCAATCCTTACAGAATGACTAAGATGCTGTGAGCATAATGAATGGTAAACTGCTCAATACAAGAGGACATGGGTTTAAGGTAAGGGGTAGGAAAGTTCAAGGGAGATATTAGAGGAAGGTTTTTTTACTCAGAGAGTGGTTGGTGCGTAGAATGCACTACCTGAGTCAGTGGTGGAGGCAGATACACTAGTGAAAATTAAGGGACTACTAGACAGGTATATGGAGGAATTTAAGGTAGAGAGTTATATGGGAGGAAGGGTTTAAGGGTTGGCACAACATTGTGGCCCGAATGGCCTGTACTGTGCTGTATTGTTCTATGTTAAGCACTATTTCTTGACCACTGCCCTTAAGATCCACACCACATCTCGGCCCGAAACGTCGACAGTGCTTCTCCTTATAGATGCTGCCTGGCCTGCTGTGTTCCACCAGCATTTTGTGTGTGTTGTTTGAATTTCCAGCATCTGCAGATTTCCTCGTGTTTGCTACTGCTTATGAGGCTGACTACATATGGTTAACAGGTCATAGTTGTTAAATCGCTGGCAGGTACAGCATGTGTACAAATCACGAAACAGCAGAATATAGCTGCAATGCTTTTATCATTATATAGAATTATTTCGGAGATAAATATTGAAAACATCAATTCAACTGGATAGTGCAGTCTTGTTTCCATTTTGATGAACTAAAACTCCTGGAGCTAAGGATAATTTACTACATGACCTTTTTTGTATGAACACACAAAAATAATAATGCATCAATTTGAAACAGAGTTGGAGTATGCTAAAAAAAAATCTGATAAAACGCACAAAAATCATATCTGATATTTTTATGGCAGTTCAGGTTTCTGTCTTTCCATCTAATGAAGAGTGGATTTGGCAATTGTTTTTATTGATTGCCATTTGCTTTCTTGGGCTTTTGACTGCTATAACAGCTTTATTTTACACGATAAAGAAAACTGTATTAGTCTAGCTGCTACAACAAAGTTCACAATTGAAATGAAGTCATTAAAGTGAAAGAGTGGAATGGGTTCTCAAATCTACTTGCCTTTTATACTTCTTATTCTAGCCAGTGAAAGAGCAAACACCCAGATTTTAATATAAATTATATCACAAGAAATAAGACATTTATTAATCAGAATTCACTGTGTTCCTTATGCCTTGGCATCAGTTATAGTGATAAAACTATTTATAACTAAAGCCACAGAAGGAAATGACAGAGTGCAAATGAAGACAAATCAAAAGAACAAAGAATATATTGTTGAGGACCTAAGCGCCAAAACAAAACTACGGTCAAATCTGTGAATTGGTTGAAACCATGAAATCATGAATCTTTGACTCGTTTTTGTTATATCTCTTGTTGTAATAAATACTGAGGTATCTGTCAACATTCCATATATTTGGAAAAGTTCCCAGAATCATAGTTGGCTTTCTCTGGATTTTCTATGAAGTGGATGCGTTGAGCTTCTGCTGGTTTTTTTTGTTAACTTCCAATCATTTCTGCTGCATCTTCAATGTTTTTAATTTGTTGCAAGGTCAAAAGTGGGAATGTGTACAGATGATTACACAATACACAAATCATTTTGCAAGCAGTATAATCCAAACAACATTAAGGCTTGGGCTGGTAAAGTGCAGGTAATATCCAGCAAACAAAAACCAGCCATTATTTTTTTTAAAGAACACACTTGACATTGCTGAGTCTACTGCCGGCAACATCCGAAATATTACCAAAGAGCACAAAGTTAACAAAATTGGCCTCAACAGTAGAGGTCATGAGAGTAAATTAGATGTCAGGCATCCTTGATCTACTTACCTGATACCACCACCACTGGCCCCCCCCCCCACCCCAAGTCTCTCAACCATCCATATACAAGGTTTCACACCCAAAGCATGAATAAGTGGTATTCCATCACACTTAAAAGACTCAGTGTCATCCAGTCTGGTTTAACTGGCACCCAATTGTTCACCCTAAATATTCATTCCCTCCACTACCATTGCACTATCATAGCTACAAGGTGCCATCTACAAAATACACCTCAGCAAGCTGCCACATCCAAAGGCAAAAATCTTATAAGAACACCACCTGGAAGCTTCTGTTCAGGTCACACACTATCCTGACTTGAAAACGCTTTGTAATTCCTTCCACACGTTTAAGTGTAGTTAACAGAACATTGTGCCATTACACAAGTTGCGGAGATTCAAATAAAGCAGCTCACCATTATCTTCTCAAAAACAATTAGCTTTGTCAACAAATTATATTGTTCTCAGTTTTGTACAAATCAATAAACAAATTAAACAAAGTACAATGAATACAGTCAGCCCTCCTTATCCATGGGGGATTAGTTCTGGAACCCCCCCCCCCCCAAGCAGATACCAAAAAACGTGGATGTTCAAGTCCTTTATTTAACCTGCCTCAGTGTGGTGGACCTTAGGACCTGGGGGAGCTCAGACCTGCCACCTGCGGCTGCTGCTGAATCTGCAGTGTTTCTGTTCCATTGACGGAAAACAATCACGATTGAAAATTGTTACGTACCCCGTAACTTGGTCACTTACCAGCAAAGATAGAGAGATCCGTTGAAGTCTGATGGTACTATTTTTAACAGTATTTATTGATAAAAATACACAAAAATAATATCAATGCAAACATACAGATAATATACGTCATCAATACTAAATCTAAAAGTGCGGGTATAATAATAATCAATAAGAAATAGCTCTATCGTTGTCTAGGGGATAATGTATTGTCCGATGGAAATATAAAAGTCACTTAAGTTCATTAAAGCTGCAGCTTTTTGGTTGGAGAGAAAGACGGATGTTTAACTTGCCCATTCCTTTTATGATGTCAATCCTTCGGGAGTCGTTGGGGGCTGATTTCCCCTTTGTTGTTAGCTAAAGCCGTTCTCCTGTGGCAAGGCCCACCAATTCCGAGGCAGATGGAAAAAGACACACGTGGCTTTCCACCGGCTTTCGCTATTACGCTGTTACAGGATTTCGAGCATTTCTTCTGGTGCGTCTGAGGGGCTGTTCCCACAGACCTTCTTTTATCCTGACTCACAGGGTCTCAGATGTCAATCAGGTTGGGGAGGATGCCATCCCCCAACCAGCCCACATTGCCTGATTCCTTGAGGGCATTGACGAATAGCACAACGCTCAATACACAATTCCGTCTCCAAGAGACAATAGCCGTTATCAATGGTTCCGCCTTTCGGAGGCCAGGACACATTCCAAACTCTTTGTGGATTCTGCATGTCTTTCTCTCATTTCCTGGGTCTCCTGACCTGACTTAATAGCGATCTTGCGATTCTCAAAAAGGAGGGGGGAGAGCACAGGCGTAACAAAATAAAGTGGAAATAATAAAGCAATCAGAAAGAGGTAAAATGCTATTAGTCATTGGAAAAGCCAAAAAGGATAAAGTGAGAATAATAGAACATGTGAAAGGCCCTGCCCTGATGAAAGCTACAATTATTACGAAGCAACGCAGTGGTTTAAGTATTGAAATACATACATTTCTTAAGTGTTTTATATGCATAGAAAGGTAAAATATAAACTATATACTAAGACAAACATTTGACTGATGCTAAATAATACCGGATGTACCTGTTTCGACTTACATACAAATCCAGCTTAAAGACTGCCTGTACTTTAAATCATCTCTAGATTACTTACAGTACCTAATACAAAGTAGATGTTATATAAATAGTTGTTATACTGTATTGTTTAGGGAATAATGACAGGGGAAAAAAGTCTGCACATGCTCAAACAATGATTGCTGGAGAGAGAACTTCTGGGTTTTCCTGATCCGCGGTTGGGTGAGCCCTCGCATGCGGAATGCGCGGATAAGGAGGGCCAAATGTATAGCAAATTTGTGGTATGATAATCAGTGCTATGAAGTTTGGTTTATCTTGTGAAATTTAATGCAACAACATCAACTGGACTGGTTTTAATGTCCAATTTACAATTTTATGGTGACTTTGCCAAATGTTACAGGAAATATGTATTGATAAAACATAAAATCAGTGTTGCTGGTTACACAGCCAAGCTAGATCAGAATACCCAAGACAGAACAATATACATTTGCCACCAAATCCATTTTGCATCCAAAATCCTGGGGGGAAAATAGCTTACCCAAGTAGTTGAAACTTAGCACCCTCTGTACTACAGCCGTACCTCACTTTGCATAATGACATGAGTTTGAATGCTAACTTAATAATAGAAGCAATCTCTGTAACATTGAAGCACACAATATGTTTAACATTACAGATAAAAATCATGCATAATTTTCTTGGCACAGAACAAGTTTCCACTCAAGTTGCAATAACATAAAGATGATTTACTCTGCTTCCACAGCAATATAATGTCAGGTTCTGCAACTAAACTGTGGTTGACTATTTTCATTAAGCGCACAAATTCACTCAAACATTTATTTCAAATAAAATTCTTCACACAGTATCTAAGCTGTATATCTTTGAACACCAATCTCCTCAATCACAGCTGGCTGATGAGTGATAATAAAAAGCCTGAACTCTGAGTGCTGTTAAATAGCTCTAATTAGTTCTAAGCCTTGTAGGAAAAGGCAGAAAATGAGTAACAGTTCCTGGTATGTGGGATAAGAACAAGAGCTGTTGCTATTTTACAGGATATGTCTAATTATGCTATTAATACTCAGCCTTAACAAAATAAATCCCTGAAAGGATGAAACAAAAGGCCAAATGTGATTATCATCAAATATGCTGCAAGCAATTCAGATCCTGTCAGACATGTGGCAATGTACAAAGGTTGCACCACACTAAAGCCCAAGAGGTTTGATTGCTTAATGGATTTTCCTAAAAGTCAAACTAAGCAAGTAATCAAGAAATGCAGAAGTTACACGAGTTTAATCCTGGAACATGATCCATAAAGCAGCATTTTTCTGTTGTCACAAAACAGTTATAAAACAAAGTTCATCAAAACACCACAACAAACATAAAAGCATGAGCAACACGCACAAAATGCTGGAGGAACTCAGCAGGACAGGCAGCATCTATGAAAAAAAGTAGTCAACGATCTGGGCCAAAATGTTGACCGTACTTTATCCATAGATGCTCCTGGTATGCTGAGTTCCTCCAGCACTTCATGTGCGCTGCTCAGATTTCCGCCATCTGCAGATTTTCTCTTGTTTGTGATAAAAGCATGAGCCTTTTTAAGCTTCAAGTTCAATTCTAAAATTCTAATTAAACTTCTAAACATACATCTGTTAGCATCTCTATTAAAGAAGTATATAGGTATTTTAGATTAATACACTCCAGCATTCAAACTGTGCCAGAAGAGAGGCACTTTGGAGCATATCCTCAGTTGCTGCCCGAAAGCTTTGGGGGAAGGGTGATATTGCTGGCACCATGACCAAGTCTTAAGGTCTATGGCGGACACAATCAGCACAACGATTCAAGACAGCAAAACTCCGCACGCTCCCAAACAGTCCATCACCTTTATTAGAGGAGGGGAGAAGGCTCAACATCGACCTAGCTCCTCGGGAAGGCTTCTTGCCACTGCACGAGACTGGCAGCTCCAAGTTGACCTAGGGAGGTAGCTCAAGTTCCCAGAGAACATCGCAGCTACTATGCTCTGCCCGGATGTGATGTTAATATCGGAGTTTACAAAGCCAGTGGTCCTGCTGGAACCTACTGTCCTCTGGGAAGACTGGATTGAAAAGGCCAACAAGCGCAAGAGGGCTAAATACACAGATCTTATTGCAGAATGCTGGAGCAATGGCTGGAGAGCTCGCTGTGAGCCTGTCGAAGCTGGGTGCCAGGGCTTTGCTGGCCATTCATTACAGCAGACTCTTAAGCTCCTTGGAGTTAAAGAACTGCAGTGCAGAAGAGCCACCAAGAACATTCTGGAGGCTGCTGAAAAGGCCTCGTGGTGGCTGTGGATCCAGAGGGGGGATCCGTGGATTACTGCACCACTTGGACACAAATCGGGGACTGATCACCCCCAGCTGGGTCGCCCGGGCAAGCGGTGTCTGATGATTAAAGACACAAAACATCCTACAACCCCTGATTCATCACTGAAGATGTGCCCAAGTAGCACCAGAAGGTGTATTCTACAACGATTCCATTTTGCATTGATGGCCAAAACCAGGTGATGGTGATTGATCTAAGGAGGAAGAGAACTGATTCTGTATGCATTCTGTGAAAAGAAGTTAGAGTGGTGGAGGAGTACAAATACTTGGGTGTTCATATCATCAATAGAATTGACTGGAAAATGAACACCAAGGCGGTTTACAAAAAGTGGACAAGCAGACTATTTTCCAAGGAAGTTGAGATCCTTCAATGCATGCAGCAAGATGCTGGAGATCTTTTACTGTTTTAGTGAGTGCAGTTTTCTTTGTGGCTTTATGTTGGGGGAGAAGCATAGCTGCTGATGATGCAAAAAGAATAAATAAAATCAAAAAGTTTGAATTTGTCCTTGTCTACAATCCAGACTCGAGTTAGAGGTGGATAGGAGGTCATTAAACAAACTATTATCCATTATGGACCATCATGTACATCTTCTCCATAACGTACTGAATAAGCAGTGGAGTATCCCTTCAAACAGGTTTGTTCAGCTTCACTGTCACATGGATCAGTACAGAAAATCTTTCCTACAAAATGCAATAATGATATACAGTAGATCACCTCTGTGCTATAGAACACGCATCATAGTACAATTGTGTCTATTTTATTATTTGGTACATTATTACACAGAATTGCACATTATTGTACAATGGTTAATTATTGTTGTGTATATTATTATGCAGTACTTCATTATTAGTTATTGTTATTATTATTGCCAATTGTGTTTTTAAATGTTGCTGCTGTAACAAAATAATTTCCCACTCAGGATCAATAAAGTACTTATTATTACCATTATTATATTTTGGTATATCATGATAATATCTGCAAGCACATTTTCAAAATGCTTCTGAAAACAAATTGTGATTCACAATTTACTTTGACTACTGCTCTACAGTATTGACAGCAATATCAGGACTTCCATTGCACATCATTTAACTTGAATAAACCTGCTGTTGTTGCCCCTAACTCTTGAGGCAACACCATTTTGCAGTCTTCTACAGTATAATCAGGGGAATTTAGTGAAATCACTAATTAAGACATCAGATTCAACAGATTACTTCCACTGTTTAAAACAAACTGATCAGGAAATTTACCGCAGTCTTTCAGATTATACTATTATTTCTGAAAGTAAAATTATATCTTCAGAAACAATATTTTTAACTTGGGAGGATTTGTTTCGTTGATCAGGTCTTTAGTCAAATGACTTAGATGACAATCACCAAACCTGAGGGATGGACAGTAGCGAACGACAAAAATGGGCAAATCTACATCTAGATTACCAGACTGCCGAAAATGATAAACAACTGCAGATGCAGGAAATCTGATATAAAAACAGAAAACACTGGAAAACTTAACAGGTCAGGATGCATATGGGGAAAGCAAAACAGTCAGATTTTTTCTATTGTTATTACTAGATTGTTATGTTAACTTTCTTCAATGTGACAAGTATTTGAGGTTTTCTGCCCACAAGAAAAGCTAGTTGAAAAATTACAAGGTTAGATATTTTATTCTCATAGGTACTCCTTGTTTCTGTGAATGGTGTTGACCATATTTTATATACAAAAAGTGCATTGGCAGAGTTAACTATTTGCACACTTTAATGTCTCACTTTCTAAATTTAAAATACTTAGAAATAGGAATTTTTGAGGTAGTCTACAAACATTATGCATCATATCAAATCAAAAGAAAAAATCCAAACCCTGTCAACAATTTACTAAACATTATAAAACAAAATTGTGAGGCTGAAAAAATTATTCATCTCCTTTGTAATTACTACATGAATTTTGCTCAGGTGCAACGTATGTATTACTTCACCAACTCACCCAATTTGTTGATGCAGAGGATCACATTTTCAAGAAATTCTTAAGAATAACTACCCTTTCTCTCTCTAAAGGTCCAACAGTAAGGTAGATTTTTAATAGACCAAATCAAAATGAAGACAAAATGAAGGTCATGGAAATAGTAATGCAGAAGCACAAATCTAGGGAAGAATACAAGACCATCTTAAAGGCACTGAACATATCTTGGAGCTCAGTGGAGTCCATTATAAAAAAGTATGAAACCATAGTCGCACTACTAAGGTCAGGCCACCCTTCTAAACCTGGTCACCAGAGAAGAATGGCACTTGTAAGGGAGGCTGCTGTGACGCCAATAGTCACCCTGAGTGAGCTGCATAAGTCAGTGGCTGCAACAGGAGATGATGTTTGTGGCTCGTAAATCTCTAAGGCCTTGCACAAAAAGGGTATTTGTGGAAGAGTGGCAAGAAAAAAGCCCTGGCTTGAAAAAAAATGCATACTCTTGCCCATAAAGATTTTGCAAAATGTCACTTCGAAGATACTGCAAAAATATGGACAAAGCTCTTCTGGTTGGATGAGATTAAAGTGGAGCTTTCTGGCCTCGACAATAAGCGATATGTGGTGTGTAACTTTAACACTGCGCATCAAGCCAGGTAGGTAAAGCAAAATACAAAAAGATCAGTTTAATATTGTCAAGTTGAGCCATCACTTGGAAGAATTCAGAGGAACCAGATGAAGATCTACATTACTGTGGATACAGTAACTCTGTACATCGAAAGTAATGTAGATACAAGTAATCTAGCACTAAATATTAAAGATTGTTAAATCTTCCAAACAAAGAATAGCAGAAATCACCACCAGTTCCTGAAAAACACAAGTAGAAACTGTAGTAGGAAGCAAAGAAGTGACATGGCATTAAAAAAAGATACTGCGGAT
Organism: Hypanus sabinus; assembly: GCF_030144855.1. Classification (NCBI taxonomy): domain Eukaryota; kingdom Metazoa; phylum Chordata; class Chondrichthyes; order Myliobatiformes; family Dasyatidae; genus Hypanus; species Hypanus sabinus. The sequence continues at coordinate 31,838,030 of NC_082730.1, read as the reverse complement.
ATCCAGTACCTACTTAGTATTCAAGATGTGTTTCGCAAGAACAAGTGTCAGTGGAGTCTGGGTTGAAAAGGATCATTAGATATGGAGATGCATTAATGACAGCATTGCTCTGCTAAGACCTTGGCAGACACTCTGCTAACTCTCCCAAATCAAGAAATTAACCATTGTTCAGAGTGGAGAAACTATTGCTGAGGGATGGTGCTGAGCACTGAGATTGGGGTTCATGGCTGGGGATTAGTAGCTCCTGCCTTACAACATGTCTGACCTCCCCGAGCGACAGTCAATACTAGCTAATAAGTTTGTTACAATTGGCAAATATTTGGGCTGTGAAGGCAATCAAAGAGGCAGAGACAGTGAGGTCTGTCTCATCCAACAGAAGATAACTAGACAAACTGTAAAGATAGATAGCTATATAGAAAGATACTTCATTGATCCCAAAGGAAATTAGTGTCAGAGTAGCATTACGAGTGTACAGATATACAAATATTAGAAAAGTAGTAAGAAAGAATTAAAAAATAAGGTATGTCTAACAGCCTAACAGAAGGGGGTCATCACTCAGAGTTGTACCTAAAGTCTGAGGTATACAGAGTAAACAATAAGAGAGCCAAATTATTGTCCACAGAAATTGACACCAGGCATTTGTGAAGACTTTGTTGTGTGCTGTGCACTACACAGCTTTGCCTATGATAGCAGGAAGTGCCAAAGGAAAAGGTACCCAAATTCCAAGAATCTTCAGAAGAGCCTGAAAAGCAGCAAGAGGAAGAAAGGAGGAGGAGAAAGCTTATCCAGCAGATATTCCAGGCCAGCAGTTGGCAACACAAAGTAAGATATTCCTGAAGAAATCGAAGACTTTTTTTTTTGCAACAACACACATAAAACAATGGAGAAACTCAGCAGGCAAGGCAGCAGCCATGGAAAGGAGTAAACAGTTGACGTTTGGGGCCGATGCCCTTGATTAGGGGAAGAAAACTGAAGAGCTTGTTGTGGATGGAATCAAGGAGTTCTTCCAGCATTTTGTGTGTGTTGTTTTGGATCTGCAAAATTTTCTCACGTTTGTGATACTCCATTTCTTGTAGAATTTGTATAAGTATAATCTCCAATTAAAACTATAAAAAACCATAAAACCTTAAAAAACATGTGACCCTCTGCTACACCAATCACTGCCAACATCACAGTGCAACAATCAGATAACGGAGCTCCTGTGGCTTGGGTACTGATATACATCAATGAATAACTACCTAATCTGATCACTGAAGTAGCCTGCTACCGCAATTATACTGTGCTGTACATGCTCACCTACTCTGAGACACCAATTTTCATTTAGAATGTATTCCTCACCAGCTGGTAGCAATGAAGCCTGGTTCAATAGAACTGGACAGAAACGCAAGGCATTCGACTGGGAGAAGTGGGCAAATGCAGTAGCTCATCATCGCGCAAGGCCACTGAGAAGATATAAAAAGCAAGGAGTTTCTTTCAGCTGCAGATTCGATCAGGAGAATTGCACAGAGGCAGTAGCTCATCATCGTGCAAGGCCACTGACAAGGTTCCGGGATAAAAGGGAGACACTGCCTAGCGGAGCAGGTGTAGCGCAAGTTAGAGGATAGGCTTTGGCTCACTGGGGCTTCGGCCAGGACGGGCCTAGGTGAGGTAAGGAGACAAGTTACTTCTATATCTTTTTTCTCCTCTAGCTTAAGAATAGTGGGTATGACTGCAAGGCCAGTTTTTGCTCTGGGTGTCAGATGTGGGATATCTGGGAGACTTCTAGCTTCCCTGATAGCCATATCTGTGCCAGGTACATCAAGCTGCAGCTCCTTAGAGACCGAGTTAGAGAACTGAAGCTGCAGCTCAATGACCTTCCACTTGTTAGGGAAAGTGAGGTGGTGATCAATAGGAGCTACAGGCAGGGAGTTACACCAGGGCCACAGGAGACAGATAAGTGGGTGACTGTCCAGAGAGAGAAGGGAGAGCATCAGGTAATGGAAAGCATGCCTGCAGCTGGTAATAATAATAGTGTTGTTGTAATGGGAGATTTTAAACTTTCTTAATATTGACTGGCATCTCCTTACAGCAGGATGTTTAGATGGGGTGGAGTTTGTTAGGTGTGTTCAGGAAGGTTTCTTGACGCAATATGTAGATAAGCCAATTAGAGTAGAGGCTGTACTTAATCTGGTATTGGGAAATGAACCTGGTCAGGTGTCAGATTTCTTGGTGGGAGAGGATTTTGTAGATGGTAATCATAACTTTCATCTTCTTTACCATAACACTGGAGAGGGAAAGGAGAAAGCATTTTGGGAAAACATTTAATTAGGTAGGGCAAAATATGCTATTAGGCAGGAACTTGGGAGCATAAATTAGGAGATGATGTTCTCAGGGAGATGCATGGCAAAAATGTGGCAAATGTTAAGCAAATATTTGCATGGCGTTATGCATAGGTCTGCTCCACTAACGCAGTTAAAGGATGATAGGGTAAAAGAAGCATGATGTACAAAGGATGTGGAAAAACTAGTTACAAAGAAAAGAAAATCTTACAAAAGGTTCAATAAACTAGGTACCGATAGAGCTCTAGAAAATTACAAGGTTGCCAAGAGGGAGCTTAAGAATGAAATTAGGAGAGCTAGAAGGGACCATGAGAAGGCCTTGGTGAGTAGGATTAAGAAAAACCCAAGGCATTCTATAAGTATGTGAAGAGCAAGAGGCTGAACCATGCAAGAATAGGACCAATGTGATAGCAGAGAAGTGTGCATGGAGTCGAAGGAGGTATTGGAGGTACTTAATGAATACTTTGCTTCAGTAATCACTAGGGGAAAGGCCCTTGGCAATTGTGGGAATATTTTAGGGCAGACTAAAACACTTGAGCAGATAGACATTAAGGAAGAGGATGTGCTGGAGCTTTTTAAAGGCATTAAGTTAGATAAGTCTCCAGGACCAGGCGTGATATACCCCAGGCTACTGTGGGGAAACAAGGGAGGAGATTACTGAGTCTCTGGCGATACTCTCTGCATCATCAATTGAGATGGGAGAAGTATCAGAGGATTGGAGGGTTGCAAATGATGTTCACTTGTTCAAGGAAAGGAGTAGAGATAATCCAGGAAAATTACAGACCAGTGAGTCTTACTTCAGTAGCTAGCAAGTTGTTGGAGAAGATCCTGAAAGCCAGGATTTATGAGCATTTGGAGAGACATAATCTGATTAGGGATTGTCAGCATGACTTTGTCAAGGGCAGGCCGTGCCTTATAAGCCTGATTGAATTCTTTGAGGAAGTAACAAAACACATTGATGAAGGTACAGCAGTGGATGTAGTGTATGTGGATTTCAGTAAGGTATTTGATAAGGTTCCCCATGCAAGGCTCCTTCAGAAAGTAAGGAGGCATGGGATCCAAGCAAACCTTGCTTCGTAGATCCAGAACTGGCTTGCCCACAGAAGGCAAAGGGTGGTTGTACATGGTCTGTAGAAAGGTGGGATAGTAAGTTTGCTGATTATGCAAAATTTGGGGGTGTTGTGGGTAGTCTGAAAGGTTGTCAGGGGTTACAGCAGGACATCGATAGGATGCAGAACTGGTTTAAGTAGTGGAAAATGGAGTTCAACACAGATAAGTATGAAGTGATTTATTTTGGTAGGTCAAATTTGAAGACAGAATATAATATTAATGGCAAGACTCTTGGCAGTGTGGAGGATCAGAGAGATCGTGGGGTCCGTGTCCAGAGGACACTCAAAGCTGCTACACAGGTTGACAGTGTTGTTAAGGAGGCATATGCTGTGTTAGCACTCATCAACCATGGGATTGAGTTCAAGAGCCATGAGGTAACTTAACAGCTATACATGACTTTTGTCAGGCCCCATTCGGAGTATGTGCTCAGTTCTGGTCACCTCATTACAGAAAGGATGTGGATACTATAGAGAGAGCACAGAGGAGATTTACAAGGATGTTGACTGGATTAGAGAGCGTACCTCATGAGATAGGTTGAGTGAACTTAGCCTTTTCTCCTTGGAGCGATGGAAGATGAGAGCTGACCTGACAGAGGTGTATATGATGATGAGAGGCATTGATTGTTTGGATAGCCAGATGCCTTTTCCCAGGGTTGAAATGATTAATACAAAGGGGCATAGTTTTAAGGTGCTTGGAAGTAGATACAGAGATGTCAGGGCTAAGTTTTTCCACACAGAGAGTGGTGGGTGCGTGGAATACACTGATGGGACAGCGGTGGAGGCGGATATAATAGGGCCTTCTAAGAGACTCTTAGATAGGTACATGGAGCTTTGAAAAATATTGGGCTATGCAGTAGGGTATTTCTAGGCAGTTGTTAGAGTAGGTTACACAGTCAGCACAACATTGTGGTCTGAAGGGCCTGCATTGTGTTGAAGATTTCTATGTTCCACAAGTATATTTACAAGATTAGGCACCACAGTATATGCAGCAAATGGACAACTGTAAAAGACACTTTGAGGAGTAAACTTTAGGAGGATTCTTAAATAAATAATTAATTCAGCATCGATGCGTTGCTTAACCATACCTTACTGTGGACATCAGTTAAGAAAGGTATTGAGTTAATGGAAAGCTGTGATTTAGGATAAAGTTAGGGGAATATTTAATGATCAAGTTTCAGGAAGCTGCAGCAGTAGGCAAGGAGTATGATGAAATAATCAAGTATAGAAATAAAGGCACAGATGAGGGATTTCGCAACAAAAGAACTGATCTCAGGTTGTACCTAAAGGGTGATTTATACTTGTGCATCGCATCTACTCCATAGGTACCGCATACCCTATGCCGTAGGGTGACGTGTACCTCCCCAAAAAAGTAACTTGCGTCATGGCGATGCAGACCTCAACAACTGTGATTGGTCCGCTTGGGAGCATCGCATTTCCTCCTACGCATTTCCGGTTGCTTCTTCTCTGCCATGTCTGTACACCGATACGAAATAAATGAACCAAATCGTCAAATCTACCTGCCGACAAGCAAAAATGTTTGAAATACATTTCTTCGTCCATGTCTCTCATGAAGAAACTCAACACAGTGGCATAGAAACCCCACCACCAACTACCGTTTTGGCACTCACCAACGCATGCTCGCTATGGTGTAGACCAGGCATGGGCAAACTACGGCCCGTAGCCCGTAGCTTTTTAATCCAGCCCGCAGAACTTGATGAAATTATATTAATAAACCTTGTTAACGTTTTTCCCCCCGCAATTCTGGCATTTTCCCAATAGATGACGCACTCTACATACATTGACCTTTGTTGAGGTGCAGCGTATTACTCCACATTTGCGCTTTACTCTTTGGTCAGCTCGACCTATTTGTGTAAACAGGCGTTCAGCGTCATGAACATCAACAAAGCCAGCCACAGATCGAAGTTAACTGACCAACACCTCAGATCCATCCTGAGAATCGCCACAACAAAACTAAATCCAGACTTTGATGCGCTGGCTAAAAAGGGAGACCAACAACACTGTTCCCACTGAAATTAAAAATAAGTTTCTTCGTTGTGTTATGTAAAAAATGCATTTGAAAATATTTTTTTAATAAGCTTTACATGTTACATGTCATTTCTGTTAAGTGATGGACATGAGTAGTGCGCAGGTGCACGTACGTTCTCAAAATAAAAAATGCGCTCCAGATCAAATAACGCGCTCCGCATACTGGCGCGCTGTCATTGTTCTGTCTTTATGCTGGTCGTTGTTGAGTTTTGGCACAGGGGACAATTGAATAAGAAGGAGCAGGACAAGTAGACCTGCATCTCCTACCGTTTTTGAAATAAAGACAGTCAGGAGGAGAGTGATGATGATAATATCTTGAAGGATAACAGAATTTTCAGTGCTTTAAAATAATAACTGTTACTATTAAAAAAGCTGAATTTTATTCATTTAATTTTCAGTGTTTTAAAAGTCATTTCAATAAATAGCTAAATACCATGGGACTTCAAAGACAGATATTTTGTTGTAATGCATTTGTTCATTTTCAATTGAAATTAAAGCACATGTTTTCTATATATCCCATAATATTTTATTTTCTCTTATGAGGTGTATTACCAAAACACTCCGTCCATCTGTTCCTGGTCCGGCCCCCCTGTCAAATTTTAGAACCCTTTGTGGCCCACAAGTCAAAAAGTTTGCCCACCCCTGGCGTAGACCGACGCAGAAGTGATAATCAGGGCTACGGCGTAGCCCATACGCACAAGTATAAATCAGCCTTTATGCTCATGTTGCAGATCTCGCTGCTAACTTTTTGAAAGTCAGCAGAGATATATCCTGTCCCTAAGGTGTTATTGCTTTATAACTGGAGTTTTATTTTCAACTTTTTGTTGGTCTGGGTTGGTAACAAGAATGAAATGGAGAGTTTGTTGCAGATGGAATCGAGAGCAATCACATTAATAATTGAGTCTGTTGAAGAGTTCAAAAAGCTCCTTTCAGATAAATTTGATTCCCTCTTTACCTCCATAATTAGTTCTCGATGGAGTAGATCCACAGGTGGACTCCAAGGATTTGAGAGAAAAAAAAATAGGCGGCAGTGTATTAAAAGGGAATTCATTTAATAGAAAATTTGATGAAGAGATTACAATTAAATTCACTGAGAATAATTTCACAGTGTGTAAATTCTTAAAAAGACATAACTTCAGCTATGAAAACTGGCATGGCATTGGATGGTCAAAATGGAATGAAGAAGCTGTGTGGGGTACAAGAGAGTGCAAGTGACCCAAGTGAAAGAAACCACAGACTCCTCCTACCACCATGATTCCCAAGAGGGAGTGACACAAAAAAAGTAACACAGACACAAGTGGAATTAGAAGGGGGCTTTGGGTAGGAAAGCGAGCCAAACTATGTACACAAATGTGAAAAGAAAAGACCAAATTAGATTATTCTGGGATTTATATTTTCTGCAGTAAATTTAAGATCATTCCAATTCTCTTCTGCATATTAAATGAAATAAAGAAATAAATCAGGATAAACGTTTTCTCATTTGTCCAACAAGATAATCTTAAATGAGTGGAGAAACAACAGGTGTCTCAGAATTATTTATTTATTCTAATTTTGTTTCTTTTTCTATATTTGTATAGGTAATCTTCTTTTCCATATTGGTTGTTTGTAAGCGAGTGCATAATTTTTCATTGATTCTATTGCATTTCTTTGTTCTACTGTGAACGCTTGCGAGAAAATGAATCTCACGGTAATACATGGTGAGAAATATACTTTGATAATAAATTTACTTAAAACTTTGAAAATAGGAGAAGATAATCTCAAAGGACGACAGGGAATACAGGAGCAGAGGGAGAAACAAAGGCATGATTTCTTATTGTTTAAAGCCCCACAGTCACGATATAAATTTAGACTGGACCCAAAGTAGAAGCTATGGATAGGCAGGGAGCCTTTTTATTGGAAGAAGATAACACATTACCCTCATCAAGTTTGCTGTCAAAGCCACAACGTTGAAACAATGATTGATAATAAACTCAAAAGATGGCAAGGGCCTTGTTGACAAGTGAGCACAGATTTTGAAAAGAAAGAAAAAGGCACTAATAGATGATAAACTGTTACAACACTCAGAGGGGCCAGTGAAACGGGAATGTGGTAGGACTTGTTCTCAGTTAACATATTGGCTGTAATAGTTGTCAAGAGACTAGGACTGATCACTTGAGGTAGTTGTCGGCAAGCTCTGAGATGTATACTTGAATGGATCTACAAAGGCCATGAAGAGAAATAAGGAATAAAGATATAAGCTTAACAATGGCAGCCAAGATTAACACGACAACACAGGAAAAATCAAAGTCAAATGCTGAAGGACTAGAGTCATATGAAGATGGCATTGTCCAAGAAGGGAGAACATAGAACAGAATAGTATAGCAAAGAAAGAGACCCTACAGCCCAAAACATTGACCCAAACACATTAAACTGGTAAATAATCACCTAACTAAACTAAGCCTTGCTTCCTACACAATATCCATATCCCTCCATTATCCACAGATTCCTGTACCTATCAAAAAGCACCTTAAGCACCTTTGTACTTGCCTCCACGACCACCCTGGCATCAGAATCCAGGAAACCACCACTCTGTAAAAATAATCTTGCCCTACACATCTCCTTTGGACCTACCTCCTCTCACCATAGGTACACCCCCTCTGATATTAGACATTTTGACCAGGGGGAAAAAATACCACCTGTCTACTCTTCCTATGATTATCATAATCTTATAAACTTTTCTAAGGTCTCCCTCTCACCATCCACTGCTCCAGAAAAAAAAAGCATATTCAACCTATCCCCATAACACATTCCTTCTAATTGAGGCAGCATCCTGGATAAACCCCTATGTACCAGGGAAGAGGGAAGGAATGGTTAAAAATTCAGGGTCTGGATTACTTAAATTATTATGAACCTGAAACTCACCACCTCAAAAAAAAATTAAGTAGAGTAAAAATCAAAAGATCAACATTATGAAATACAAATTACACAATTTGAATCTTAAGAAGCATCCTGTACCCAAAAACAAAGAGGCATGACTATGAAAATGAAGATTAAATTGAGAAAGCCTGATTGATATGCATATAAAATTGAGCAATTGTGATAAGTGCAATGATTAATGTTTTATATTACATGCAGCACATCAACTTCAATTGCTTATTTTATAATAATGTTGCTCAAGAACTCTTTGTAAAACTCAAATGCACCTGCAACTACCTCAACTACTAAGCTTCTGTACATGATTTCATTCACTTTACTCTTAATTTAATCACATTTTGTGGACCTCAAACTAGATGCAATCAATGTTCAAATGCTTCAATGGCAAACATTTTACTATGGTCGCAAAGGTATGTCAAAAATTGGCATTACAAGTCAAAGAATATTGTGTCCTCACAATACGAACTACCACAGTAAAAAATTAAAAATAAAAGAAATACATAATTTGCAGAAAAACAGACGGAATTTGTTATTTTGCATTATCTTCAAACAAATAGACCAATTTGGAAAAATAATTAATGCCTGCTAAAGATCAATCTAGAAGTAATATTTATTACATATAAAAGTGGTCCATGGGTAATTTTAAATATATAGTCAATTGCACCAGTTACGAAATTCCCTCCATACAAGCACTCAAACAGGCAATATCATGCAGCCTGTCATCAGGACTTCCCTGTGAAATGGTGGTAATAACGTGTGATGTATTCTATTATGGCATCTGCCAGCTCAAAGAGTATTTCCATTAAATGAATCAATTTAGCTATTAAGCTTTCCAGAAATGCATCAAGAGCAAGTGAAACTAAAAAGTGAAAAATTTTAGTATTACAATGAGGAAAAAGTCTCCAGTGCTTGGATGGCTTTCCAGGGCACTCTTGCTTAATAGAATTATCAATCCTATTTCTTTATTTAACATGAAATTCAAACTAATAAATTGAAACTTCAAGAAAAAATAAATTAAGCATTAACTGACTATTATCACTCTCTGGCGTGTATATATCTGAATCTGAGTTCTCCGAATATCTATAGAATTGAAATGATTAACACAGAATTGGCTTTCTGATTAATAGCAAAGTTATTTGCATGAATTGTTATCAAAGAAATTTGACAGCAAATGATGTTGAGCATGGAAGTTCAGTATCATTACACCTCCGATTTGCATTGTTGCAGTTTTCTTTATACAATCAATGAATTGATGAGAGCTTCAGATATGCACAAAAGCATCCGAAAAAAGTTGAACAAGAAATAAGTCTTTAATTAGGTGTAAAGCCATAATTACTATTTATGGCCTCTTTGCTTCCTTCCCAATTTTTTGATATATTTGTGACTCACTGACTCAATGTTGAAAATAATTTTGAACGATGAATAATTTGTTTTAGATATGCTGTTTTTACGATATTGTTGTACAATTACGATTTTTTTATTGTTTATGAAATATTTAGACATTTTGTTGAAATTTGTGGCCATTTTTACCTTGTTTTTACCATTTTTACCTTGCTGATGATGGGGACTTTTCAATTTAAGTCAGCACAAAGACTTAGCTGTTGTTACTTTATGGTAACAAATGTGGGGAAACACCATGCCACAGAAAATGGTAGCGTAGCAGTCAGCATGACGCTATTCAGCTCAGGGTGTTCCAGAGTTCAGAGTTCAATTCCAGCATTGTTCTGTAAGGAGGCTCTGTACGCCCTTCCCAAGAAATGCATGGGTTTTCTCCAGGGTTTGCAGTTTCCTCCCACAGTTCAAAGACATACCAGGTAGGTAAATCAGTCATTGTAAATTGTCTCTTGATTAGAATAGGATTAATTGGGTTTGTTGGGGGTTGCCAGGGTGGTGCAGCTCGAATAAATCTTTGTGGAAAGGTTTTTTTTTAGGTGCAAGGTTGCTTTGGCACTGTCTATAACATCTAACCCATTGCTCCACATTTGAAAAAACTGTAGTTTAACTATTCTTCAGTCAAATGAAATGCTTTATGCAAGGTCAAAAGAAGTGTCCAAAACCAGATACAGAATATGACCCACACAAAGTCCCTAGAGAGACACAGAAGCTGATGATGTAGACGTCTTTATTCATCGCAACAAGCAGACATTCTTCTGTAAACAATCTAACTGGAGGCTCACAAATGCAAAAGTATATCATATTTTTATACCCTTAAGATCAAAGGGAACAGCAGGTGATTCAATACAATTTCAATAGTTACAATGACATTATTTACTTCAATATTTTGGGTCGACAATTCACACATGTAGACCAAAAGCGTCTGAATACAGAGAGCCAGACACCCAAAATTAATGCTGTCAGGGCTGTCTGAGTACATAAACTATTAATTGCCTGTACCTGTGACTGTGTTTGAGATGCCAAGCGCAGTACACAAAATGCTGGAGGAAAACAGGTCAGGCAGCATCGATGGAAGTGAATGAACAGTTAATGTTTTGGGCAGAGACCCTTCTTCAGGACTGAAAAGGAAGGGGAAAGATGCCAGAACAAAAGCCATTGTCTTAACATTTGGCTGACACATATGGAAACATCTCATGGTCACCATTGCGCAAACCAGATCTTTTAGTCTGTGGACCAGACAGATTACTTGCAAAGATCTGCTTTTAAATTCAATTTACTGCTTGCAATTTACAATCCACCTTAAGAACTGAAGACTGGACTGGTTATTGTTTGAATTAATAGCTGCAATATTTACCTAACAGCATTATACTTACTAGCATGGATATTAAAGTTACTTATTCTGCAAACTGAATCAACCATGAATATCAGTGCAGATTTATCCCTTTCACGTTTCTTTTCAGTAAAGAGGATCAATCCAAAAGATAAAAGAATCGTTGCAATGCATGCACATCATCTGTGTTCCACCAATGAAGCCGAGCTTTCAGTCATCATGATTCCTCTCCCCAGAATTTTCTCTTTCAACAGCTCTTCTTTATTACTGCTAACTTGGCCATCTTCAAAAGTCTAATAACCCAATCTTTTTTCTCATGCATTTCATCAGCAACCTTAATTCTTCTATTACTACTCGTAGTTTGTGGAGCGCCATGGAACATTGACTGTGATAAAGTACCCATATAAATGCAGTTGATGGTGTCTGTATTAATATCAGTAAGATTAGATCCTGCTCGATTCGTAACTGAAATGTGCAGCTGTGAAAGCAAAATTATTGTGGTTTTAGCTAAACTGACTTAAAGATACAGCAGAATACAAAAGAGTGAAGATTCTGTGACTTTCTATTGAATTATTTCCTAGCTTTTTCTCGTAAAATAATGTCTTAAGTGATATCTAGCTGTATCACTTGACACACCAAGATTCAGCTTTCATTCGCTATTACAGAGCTGTTAAAGTTTATGGGAAAGAACCTCGTTGTCCTGACACAGCACTAGTTATTAAGATTGTGAAATGTTAATTAGCCATGACAAAAGCCTCAGATACTACAAGTTGGAATGTTGCTTTGCAAAACAGGTACCAAAAAAAATCATAAAATTGTAAAATATGGCTTAAAGTCAACTGAAACAAGCTCGGGGAAAAACCGTGGCAATTGCAGAATATGAGAAGGGAGCAAGAAACAGCTCAACATGACATAAGAGTCAGCTAAACTGAAGTGTAGCAACTGATTCTCCAGAAAAAAAAACTGCAAGGCATAAAATGAAATCAGAAATGCATGCCAGAAAATATTCATAAGAGAGAACAGATAGAAAAGTAATAAAGCTCAAATTGCAAGTACCTTTGGATGTCTTCCAGTTAGGAGGAATGCAAATTGCTGTTTGTAGTTGAGTGTCAAGTTTATTAGCTAGATTTAGAAAAAGCATCAAGGAGAGAATAAACCTAGAAAGGTACAAATTAACGTCAAGGCAAGGATGATGAACCTGATTGATTTTCCATGTTACAACTTCAAAGAATTCAATGAGAGAACAGCACATAATAGAATTTACATGGATTTTATCAAGGGTTTTGAAAAGGTTGCAGATGGCAGAGTGATCAAAGACCACAGGATCCAAGGGAGACAGCAAGTCAAGTTAAAGATGAGATCTATAGAAAAAAGCAAAGAATAATGCTTGAGAAGCACTTTTGGAGCCAGGTCTGTTATCAATGGGGTTCCACAGTTCAAAGTTCAAAGTAAATTTATTATCAAAGTTCATATATAACATGACATACAACCCTGAGATTTGTTTTCTTTATGGGCATACTCAATAAATCCAGCAACCATAATGGAATCAATGAAAGACTACACCAACTGGGCAGACAACTAGTGTGCAAAAAAGAGCAAACTGTGTAAACACGAAAAGAAAGAAAAAATAATAAATAAATATAAAGAACATGAGATGACTCCTTGAAAGTGAGTCTATAGCTTCTGGGAATGGTTCAGGGATGGGGCAAGTGAAGTTGAGTGAAGTTATCTTCCTGGGTTCAAGAGCCTGACGGTTGAGTGTTAATAAATGTTCCTGAACCTAGTGGTGTGGATCCTGGGGCTCCTATACTTTTTTTCCTGATGGCAGCAGTGAGAAGAGAGCCTAGCCTGGGTGGTGGGGATCCATAAGATACAGGAGCAGAAGTAGATCATTCGGCCCATCGAGTCCGCCCACCATTCAGTCATGAGCTGATCCAATTCTTGCAGTCATCCCCTCTTCTGCTTTCACCCCATACCCTTTGATGCCCTGGCTAATCAAGAACCTATCTATCTCTGCCTTAAATACACCCAATGACTTGGCCTCCACAGCTTCTCATGACAACAAATTCTACAGATTTACCACCCTGTGATTAAAGCAATTTCTCTGCATCTCAATTCTAAAAGGACATCCTTCAATCCTGAAGTCATGCTCTCTTGCCCTAGAATCCCCTACCATGGGAAGTAACTTTGCTATGTCTAACTTGTTCATGCTTTTTAACATTCAGAATGTTTCTGTGAGATTTCCCCTCATTCTCCTGTACTCTGGGGAATACAGCCCAAGAGCTGCCAGACATTCCTCATACAGTAACCCTTTCATTCCTGGAATCATTCTCCCTGATGATAGATGCTGCTTCCCTGCGACAAAACCGTGTAGATGTGCTTAATAGTGGCAAGGGTTTTACCTTTGATGGGCTGGGCTATATCCACTCCTTTTGTAGGGGTTTCCACTCCCAGACATTGGTACTTCCAGACCAGGCTGTGATGCAACCAGTCAACATACTCTCCAACACACATCGATAGAAGTATCTCAAAGTTTTGAATGTCATGCCGTATCTTTGCAAACTTCTATGTAAGTAGAGGAATTACTGAGCTTTCTTTGCAATTGCACTTATGTGCAGGACGCACAAGTCCTCTGAAATAATAACACTGAGGAATTTAAAGTTGCTGACCCCCTTCACCTCTGATCACCCAGTAAGGACCGGCTCATGGATCTGTTTTCCTCCTCCTAAAGACAATAATCACCTGCTTGGTCTTACTGGTATTGAGTGAGAGGTTGTTGATATGGCACCACTCAGCCAGATTTTCCATTTTCCTCCTATATGCTAATTCAACACCACCATTGATTTATTGGCCTATGGCAGTGGTGTCATCAGGACACTGAATTTGGTACTGGAGTTGTGCTTAGCCACACAATCATCAGTGTAAAGAGAGTAGAGCAGGAAACTAAGCACACAGCCCTATGCTGCACCTGTGCTGATGGAGATTGTGGAAGAGATGTTCTGGTCAAACCAAACTAACTGGGGTCTGCAAGTGAGGAAACTGAGGACCCAATTGCATAAGGAGGTATTGAGGCCAAGGTATATAAGTATATTGATTAGTTTTGAGGGGAAGATAGCAATGAATGCTGAGTGTAGTCAATGAAGAGCATCCTGATATATGCATCTTTGCTGTTCAGATGATCCGGGGTTGAGCAAAGAGCCAGTGAAATGGCATCTGCTGTGGACCAGTAGGCAAATTGGAGGAGATCCAAGTCACTTCTCAGGCACAAATCAATATGTTTCATCATCAACCTCTCAGCATTGTGGATACAAGTGCCACTGGATGAGAGTCATTCAGGCAGGTCACCATTATCTTCTTGGGCACTGGTATAATTGAAGCCTGCTTGAAGCAGGTCGGTATCTCAGACTGACAAAAGCGTGAGGTTAAAGATGTCAGTGAACAGTTCAGTCAGTTGATCAACACAGGTCTTTAGTATTTGGCCAAGTACCCCATCTGGGCCAGATTCTTTCTGTGCGTTCATCCTTATGAAGGATACTCTCGCATCAGCCTCAGAGAATGAAATCACAGGGTAATCAGAGGGTGTTTCATGATAGTTCCTCCATGTCTCGACAGTCAAAAGACTCAAACTGAAACAGTGACTGTTCATTCTTTTCCATAGATGCTGCCAGGCCTACTGAGTTCCCCCAGCATTTTGTACGTATTACATTGATTTCAAGCATCTGCAGATTTTCAGTTGTTTGTGATAGAAGGCATTGTGCTCATCTGAAAGCAAAGCCCTGTTATCACCTATGTCGCTTGATTTAACATTGTAAGTGGTGATAGCATTTAATCCTTGCCACAGCTGTCGAGCATCCTTCATTGATTCGAGTTTAGTCCGGAATTGCCACTTCGCTTGTGAGATAGCTTTCTGAAGATTGCACCTGAACCTCCTGTATCTTTCCTGATCGCCAGCCATGAATGCCTCTGATCTTATCTAGCTCTCAGCAGAAAGCTGATCTCATGGTTCAACAAAGGCTTCTGGCTGAGAAGATTCTGATTGATTTTGTGGGGACAAACACGTCTAGGACTGTTTTTAAAGTTCATGACAACCATGGTCTATTCATTCAAATCCACATACAAGTCCTTGAAACCAGCTCAGACCACTGACTCAAAGCAGATCCTTAGATGCTCCTCAGCCTCCTAAAACAAATTATTTAATGTTCTAATGTTTGCAGCCTTGCTTTTTAGCTTCTGCCTTCAAGCTACTATGAGAAGGGTGGCCAAATGGTCAGATTTACCGAAAAACTCTCTGAATATGGAATAGTAGGCATAACTCATCTTGAGTTATGATGAGTTATAACTCATCATATGGTCTAATGGTCTAAATGGTCTAATCTGTTAGAACCTCCAGTGCTGCAGGTTATATGCAAATGGTAATTAGGTAAGGATTTCTTCAAACGAGCCAGGATGAAACGCTTGACTATGATTTGAACTGCGTTGGCATGGACTGTTCTCATTGGGTGAAGACATCAAGCAGTATCTCAAGTGCTTGATTCTAGTCTGCCGCTGGTGTTCTGTGAACTGTGGTCAGGATCATGGAGGAGAAATCTCTGATAAATCAGTCAGTATTTGAACATCAGGTGTTCCAGGTCAGAGGAACAGGAGTACAAAAAAATTGCCACATCTCTGAGCACACAAAGATTTTATAATGAAACACACACCTCCACCGTCTGCCTTTTAAGATCATAAGATATAGGAGCAGAAGTAGGCCATTCTGCCCGCTGAGTCTGCTCCCCTGTTCAATCATGGGCTGATCCAATTCTTCCAGTCATCCCCTCTTCTGCTTTCACCCCATACCCTTTGATGCTCCAGCTAATCAAGAACTTGTCTATCTCTGTCTTAAATGCACCCAATGACTGCCTCCACAGCTGCTCGTGGAAACAAATTCCACAGATTTACCACCCTCTGACTAAAGTAATTTCTCTGCATCTCTGTTCTAAATGGATGTCTTTCAATCCTGAATTCATGCCCTCTTGCCCAAGACTCCCCTACCATAGCAAATAACTGCTGTATCTAATCTGTTCAGGTCTTTTAACATTCAGAATGTTTCTACGAGATCCCCTCCTGAACTCTATGGAATATCGCCCAAGGGCTGGCGAACATTCCTCATACAGTAACCCTTTCATTCTTGGAATCACTCTCGTGAATCTTTTCTGAACCCTCTCCAACGACAGGGTCTTTTAACCAGATATGATAGGGTCTTTTAAGAGACTTTTGGATAGGTACATGGAGTTTAGAAAAATAGAGGGCTATGAGTAAGCCTAGTAATTTCTAAGGTTGGGACATGTTTGGCACAACTTTGTGGGCCGAAAGGCCTGTGTTGAGCTGTAGGTTTTCTATGTTTCAATGTCAGTATATATCCTTTCTAAAATAAGGAGCCCAAAACTGCACACAATACTCCAAGTATGGTCTCATGAGTGCTTTATAGAGCCTCAATATCACATCCCTGTTCTTATATTCTATACCTCTAGAAATGAATGCCAACTTTGCATTTACCTTCTTCACCACCGACTCAACCAGGAAGTTAATCTTTAGGGTATCCTCCACAAGGACTCCAAGTCCCTTTGCATCTCTACAATTTTCTGAATCAGCAGTTCAGTCCATCCTGTGTATCGAGAAGGCTACAGGTCTGATCGCTGAAGCTGGCATACTCTGAGTAAACCATGTTTCGGTAAAACACAGATCACAACAAATCCTCATTTCCCGACAAAAAATCACCCTCGACCTTGGGTCCTCAATTTTGTTACCCAGCGACCACACATTTGCTAACAAGATGCTGAGCAGAGGAGCCTCATTGCTCTGTGGTTCAGTCGGGCTTGCAGTCCCTCCCTCCTGAATCGCTTCCATCCATGGCGATGAACCTTCATCTACTTAATGAAGCCGTACCTGCTTGCTTAAGAGTTAAGTCCTCAGAGTCCTTCAGAAGATCGTGAAATCTGTAGTTCATTAAGTCAGGTCAAAGTATGTTACTTAAAGGGAAATTAAATGCTGCAGGTTGCAATAAGAGTACTTCAAAATAGGTATATAGGCTTTGCACATAGCTCGTAGAAAGCCACAGTGGTTCACCAGTGCCAGTCTGGAACTGGTCAAGTTCCACAGGCTTCAGTACTTCATACTTAGCAAATATATTAATGATTATTTGCCTAAATGTAGGAAGCACAATAAAGTAGCTTGTATTTGATACAAATATTGGTCAAATAATGAGAATGAGGAGGAAAGCTTATAGACTTCAGTTGGGACAAAGATGCAAATGAAATTATAAAAATTGTAAGGTAATCCAGTTTGGAAAGTGTAAAAGGGCAAAGAAATAAACAAAATTGGGCAGGATATTAAGAGTTGTACACAAACATATAGGTGTAGCATTCTCATTTAGAAGCATTCTATCATAATCCTTCAGGTGACAGTTTTGCACAATTGGCTCAACAAAGTGCATACACCAAATGACCAGATCTGCGGTTACTCTTGTATTGAGCAAGATTACTACTGTTACAATGATAGTATAACTATACTGTGTATCCTGAGAAACAAAGTAGGTTAATGGGGACCTGAAAGGTTCAGAGGATCTTTTCCTTTATAAACTGAAACACAGATTATAGAACCAAAGGAGTAGGAACTTCTTAGAGTTATACAGGACAGAAACAGGCCATTACACCCAATTGTCTGTGCAAACCAAAATGCCTTTCTGCACAAATCTGATTTGCCTGCATTTAGTCCATATTCCTCTGAACCATCCTTATTCAAATCTTTAAACATTTTAATGTACCTGCTTCTATCACCTCTTTTGACTGCTCATTCCATGTACCCACCATCTGTGTGAGAAACTTTCCTCTCAGATCCCCTTTAAATCTTTCCCCTCCAATCTTAAACCTAGTTTTACTTTTAAATTCTATGCTGGAGGAAAAAAGACCATCTACTCAATCTATGCCTCTAATGATTATACAAAAATTCTAAAAGTTTACTCCTTGAGCTTCCTTAGCGCCTGGGAAAAGTCCCAGCCTATCCAAAAACTTTTATTTATTAAGCGCAATCGTGAACAATAGCCCGATCAGAAATGCTGATCAAGTCAACTAGTTCCCAAAGAGAACTGATAGGCCAATCAGATGGTTCACTGCTGCTCAGCGATAGAACATATAAAAAACAAATCATATGCACAATTAAGAAACATTAATAAAAAATTCAATCCCACCGGTCCAGGCAACATTCCTGTGAATCTTTTCTGCATCCATCTCATTTAATCTCATCCTTCCTATGGCATTGCAACCAGAATTGCACACAAGATTCCAAGTGAAACCTAATCAATGATTTCAACAACTACTGAGCTAACTCTACCTTAAAATATTCAGATTCTATTCCACTGCCATTTGAGAAAGATTCAGACTTATGATTCTTGTACGCTCTAGTGGCAGAATGGTAGTGTAGCAGTCGGTGTAACACTATTAAAATGGGTTCAATTCTGCCATTGTCTGTAAAGAGTTTGTATGTTCTTCCCGTGATTACATGTGTTTCCTCTAGCTGTTCCAGTTTCCTCCCATGGTCCAAAGATGGATGAGTGAGTGGGTTAATTGATCACGTGGATGCAATTAAGCACGGTGGATTCTTTGGGTCACAAAGTCCTGCACTATACTGTACCTCTAGAATTAAATTAAAATTCAATCTCCAGCTTAAATGGGTAATCCATTATCTCTAAGTGAGGAAGCATAGTAATGGGGATATTGCAAGGAATAGAAAAAATTTACGATGCAAAAAATTAGATTATTTCACAATGTTTTCGTTGGAACACAAGGCTGAGGGGGAAATATAACTGAGGTGTACGAGTTTAATTTAGAGTAACTATGAGGAACTTATTCCCCTGAGCGAGGGGATGGTTGATGGGTTTAGAAACATAGAAAACCTACAGCTCAATACAGGCCCTTCGGCCCACAAAGTAATGTTGAACATGTCCCTACCTTAGAAATTACTAGGCTTGCCTATAGCCCTCTATTTTACTAAGCTCCATGTACCTATCTAAAAGTCTTTTAAAAGACCCTATCGTATCCGCCTCCACCACCATTGCTGGTAGTCCATTCCACGCACTCACCACTCTCCAAGTAAAAAGCTTACCCCTGACATCTCCTCTGTACCTACTCCCCAGCACCTTAAACCTGTGTCCTCGTGTCCACTTCACACTTATAACCATATAGCAACTACAGCATGGAAACAGGCCATCTCAGCCCTTCCAGTCCGTGCCGAATGCTTACTCTCACCTAGTTCCACCGACCTGCACTCAGCCCATAACCCTCCATTCCTTTCCTGTCCATATACCTATCCAATTTTACTTTAAATGACTTACCTGGGTTGAACTTCATCTGCCACTTCTCAGCCCAGTTTTTCATCCTATCAATGTCCTGCTGTAACCTCTGACAGCCCTCCACACTATCCACAACACCTCCAACCTTTGTGTCATCAGCAAACTTACTAACCCATCTCTCCACTTCCTCATCCAGATCATTTATAAAAGTCGCAAAGAGTAAGGGTCCCAGAACAGATCCCTGAGGCACTCCACTGGTGACTGACCTCCATGCAGAATATGACTTGTCTACAACCACTCCTTGCCTTCTGTGAGCAAGCCAGTTCTGGATGCACAAAGCAATGTCCCCTTGGATCACATGCCTCTTTACTTTCCCAATAAGCCTTGCGTGAGGTACCTTATCAAATGCCTTGCTGAAATCCATGTGCACTACATCTACTGCTCTTCCCTCACCAATGTGTTTAGTCACATCCTCAAAATATTCAATCAGGCTCATAAGGCATGACTTGCCCTTGACAAAGCCAGGCTGACTATTCCTAATCATATTATACCTCTCCAAATGTTCATAAATCCTACCTCTCAGGATCTTCTTCATCAACTTAACAAACACTGAGGTAAGACTCACTGGTCTATAATTTCCTGGTCTACCTCTACTCCCTTTCTTGAATAAGGGAACAACATCTGCAACCCCCCAATCCTCCGGAACCTCTCCCTCATTGATAATGCAAAGATCACCGCCAGAGGCTCAGCGATCTCCTCGCTTGCCTCCCACAGTAGCCTGGGGTACATCTCATCCGGTCCCAGCGACTTATCCAACTTGATGCTTTCCAAAGGCTCCAGCACATCTTTTTTTAATATCTACATGCTCAAGCTTTTCAGCCTGCTACAAGTCATCACTACAATCACTAAGATCCTGTTCCATAGTGAATACTGAAGTAAAGTATTTATTAAGTACCTCCACTACTTCCTCCAGTTCCATACACACTTTCCCACCGTCACTCTTGATAGGTCCTATTCTTTCATGTCTTATCCTCTTTCGCTTCTCCTATTCCTATTCTCACTGGTGCATGGCACAGGCAATAAATCCCAAGATTAATACCTTTGTGGTCCTGCTTCTCAACTTCCTTCCTAACTCCCTGTAGTCTTTTTTCAGGACCTCTTCCCTTTTTCTACCTGTGACATTGGTACCAATATGTACCACGATCTCTGCCTGTTCTCTCTCCCAACGCAGGATATCTTGGATGCGATCCGAAACATCCCAGACCCTGGCACCTGGGAGTCAAACTACCATCCGAGTTTCTTTCCATTGCTTGTCTGACCCTCTAACTATAAAGTCTCCTATCACAGTTGCCTTCCTCTTCCATTCCCTACTCTTCTGAGCCACAGGGCCAGACTCTGTGCCAGAGGCACAGCCACTGCCGCTTCCTCCAGGTAGGTTGTTCCCCCCCCCACCAACAGTACTCAAACAGGAGCACTCATTGTCAAGGGGTACAGCCACAGTGGTACTCTCTGGTACCTGACTCTTCTTGTTTCCCCTCCTAACAGTGACCCACCTGTCTGTCTCGCGTGGCCCCGGTGTGAACACCTGCCTATAACTCCTCTCCATCACCTCCTCGCTCTTCCTGACCAGACGAAGGTCATTGAGCTGCATCTCCAGTTCTCTAACTCGGTCCCTCAGGAGCTGCAGCTTGACACACCAGGTGCAGATATGTCCGTCCGGGAGGCTGGGAGACTCCAGGATCCTCCCCCACCCCCCACATCTGACACCGAGCACAGAAAACTGGCCTCGCACACATACTACCTCTTTTCTGCAATTAACACAGGTAAACCCACCTCGTCCTGTTACTACCTAAGCCCACTGAGCCAAAGCCCCATCACTCTGTCTCCCTCTCACTCCACTGCCCATCCGATGCTGCCTGCTGGATATGGTGGTCTTCTTTTTAAATATTTTGCACTCTACTGGCTGATGTCACGCGCTTGCACAGTCTCGCCTCTCTTTTACCCAAGTAGTAAAAAACTTCCTTTGCTCTGAAAAATCAGCCATTCAGTCGCAGCCTACTTGGGAGATTAGGATTTCGACCACACTCCTTGAAAGGATACAGGATGCAGAAATTCTTCTCATGAAATAAAAGACCACCAAGGAATATTAGAAATTAGTCAGTTAATTTGTTCACTTTCTGGTCATTGTTAGCTTCAATATTAAAAATACTTAACATACTTGATAAATAATTGAACAAACATTAAATAAATTACCGTTACAAAAACTACTATGCTGTCCAGTATCAGCATTTTTTTAATTTTAACACATCATTCTTGATAAGTGTCATTTATTACATTCAGTCCCCATTAATGCAAAAATGTGCTGGCCTTGACAGATGGTGATCAATTTAGCCTATTAGGATAATGCCACAAACATTTTACCTGTGAAGTATTACATAATGTGACAAGCACTACTCTAAGCTGCACAAACATAATAGTAGATAAAGTTTACCGCTTGGTTTTGCAGCTGAGTCACTTAATCAACACACTAAATATGTAACTGTTGAACATTTAAGATTGTAACGAAAAGATCAATTTAACAATTTAACATTTATGCATGTAAACTATTCATCCTGGGCCTAGCAGGACAGAGGCTATGCCTATCTGATATTTGTTATTACCAAGCAATTTAATCTTGATTACTGTCAATGAAGATTAGGAGCTGAAGCTTTATTTTAAAACTGAAATGTCAAGAACTGTTATTTCACATCAAGAACTTATTACGTTCCACATCCACCATACACTTGAATCTCCCAAATGCAGGTGAAAGAGATTGTATGTCAGGATGTGTGCAGCAGTTCAAGTAAAAAAACTAACTATACCAGCCAGCTGCATAATGCATACCTCCTCCCTGAAGATCACATAGCATCACATTGCTTCCAGAGCTAAAAAAGGTCCATGACCAAAAACAGGCCATTCAAAGATGATTTCTAGATATGAATAGCTTTGTAAAAGAGTGGGAATACAGAAAAGAAGCAAAAATCAAATTTAAATGAGTTGTAAAAGTACAAATTAAATTTAAAAAACAGCCTATTTTAACTGCTGAACTTATTACAGCTGCCTGCTAAAAACAATTGCCCCTCTGATGAATACTAAAATTGAATGCCATTTCATGTCTCTTATTACCGTAAATTCCGGACTACAGAGCGCACCTGATTAAAAGCCGCACGCTCTAATTTTAGAAAGAAAATCAATTTTGTACTTGTACAGGCCGCACCGGATTTTACGCCGCAGGTGTCCCACGTTGTAATATGAGATATTTACACAGAAAGATATTACACGTGAGGATTTTTTAACTTTTAATTAAATCCGTATGGTAACATAAACAAATACGTACTGCAAATGCTTTTTTTCGAACAGTGCCTGTAACACAGCTACTTTTAAGTATACATACGTATCTGTAACACACAAATTACGTTGCGTATACTTTTTTACTGAACAGTGCACGAACAACATTCCAATATCTGGTAAAAAAAAGTATATATACTGCAGCCTACCAGGAAAAGTTATTGATCGCCTTCTTCATCTTCCTGCTGCGCACTAAAACCATCAAAGTCCTTCAGTGTCCGAATTGAACAACCTCAGGATCTCGTCACTCACTTCAGTCTCTCACTTGAGCGCATGCGGTCCTCTTCATCACGCAGCAGTCCAGCCTTTCGAAACCCGTTGGTGATGGTGGATGTTGTGATATAGCTCCACACATTTAGGATCCACTGGCAGACTTGAGTTAAAGATGCTCTTCGCATGCGGCCTGTTTTGGTAAAGGATTTCTCGCCGCTCGTCATCCAAGCCTCCCAATCAACGCGCAGCGCCACTTTAAATGCCCGGTTCACGCTGATGTCCGGTGGCTGCAAATACTTCGTGGTGCCCCCAGGAATCACCGCTGGAATTGAGTTTGTACTCTTGATGGTAGCTTTCACTGAATGTGTTATATGGGCCCTCATGCTGTCCGTAACGAGCAATGCTTTTTTTCTGTGAAAAAATCCCCCTGGTCGCTTGGCGTAGCTCTCTCTCAGCCAATCCTTCATTAGACTCTCCATCATCCAACCTTTCTTATTGACTTTCACCATGATTTCTTTTGGGAATTTTTCCTTTGGCATTGTCAGCCGCTTAAAAATCACCATCGGTGGAAGCTTTAGTCCGGATGCTGTGCAGCTCAGAACACAAGTAAAATGCGTTCTCTCATGGCCACTTGTTTTCAGTGTGATGGACGAGTCACCTTTTTTACTAACAGTCCGAGTGAGAGGCAGGTCAAACATCAAAGGTACTTCATCCATATTTATGATATCATCTGGCCCGATGGAATTCTCCGCTATCTTTGTTTGAGTGAATGTGCGGAAGTTAGCAAGTTTTTCCTCATGGGTGGTCGGGAGGGAGCTGCTGACACAGAGTCGTGCGTACCCTGACGGACAGGCCTTATCGTCTCATAAATCTAAAACACCACGATGGCCCACCTCTAAAATCTTCGATTTTCATTTGGTGGCGATTGCTTTAGCCTTCAGTCTGATCTGCACGGTGGAAACACCGCGGCCGCCTGCTCCTGCTCTCTGTGTGTTAACCCAGTCTTCAAGACAGTTTTCAAGTTCGGGCCATCTGCTATGATTACCTCTGAAAGCTTTTGTCGTCTTTTTGCATTGACTCAGTTCTTCACGCTGGCGTCTCCACCATCTCACCATCGATTCATTTATGCCAAGATTATGTGCAGCAGCTCAATTTCCTTCTTCAACCACCAGATTGATCGCCTTTAACTTAAAAGCTGCATCATATGCTTTTCTTCGAGTGTTTTCCATGTTGATGAGGGTGAGTACAAATGACTGATTTACAATAATTTAATTGTGAAAGTGCGCTTGATTTATCATACAATTTCATTGGACCTCTGTGAACTACTCATCAATTTTATTGGTCTACTGTTACGAGGCAAAATGTTTTTGGCAGCATGAAAAAAAAACATGCATTAGCCGCACCGTAGTATAGGCCGCAGTGTTGCCGCAGTGTTCAAAGCGTGGGAAAAAAGTAGCGGCTTATAGTCTGTAATTTACGGTAATTGCATTTGCTTCCCAGCTTTCCAGTTCTGTTAAATTTTGAAAACAATCATATAGTTCGACAAACCAGCCAAATGTTGCCAATTTCTCTGCTATTGCAATTTAATGTGGGCAAAATTAGCACCAGAAGGTTGCGAAATGGCTATATATGAAAAACATAAAAAACAAAGGTAAAAATGTATGAATCTGGTCAGGCTGAAATTAGCTGGGAAATAGTTGATTCTAAACCTTAATTTTAGTTAACCTTTTGTACTTTCCTACAACTTTTTTAAATTTTGCATGACTATTTTCAAAATTATTAATTAAAAGTCTTCATATTCTCTTCAGCCTGAGAGGCAAATACATCATGCCACAAACTGAAATATCTGTATGATAAGAACAACACACCAGCATTTTGTGTGTTGTTGTTGTTGTTGTTTGAATTTCCAGCATCTGCAGATTTCCTTGTATCTGTATGATCATTCCATTTATTTCATTTTAAATGGATATTAATTAAATGTAATTATTTCCTTCCCTATAACCTTGCTGAGTAGATCTAGATAAATTACTCTTCAAGACATAACAATTTTTATTTTGTATGACATTTTGACAAGTGAAATACAATAATTTTACATAATTTAAGACTTCCAATATTACTGAAACAATTCTGACCATGCTTGGTGTACATTAATTAAATTAATTCAAGCCTACAAAATTCCTTCTCAACAATATATTATCCTATGTTTTAAGTGCAATTATAGTTACCCTGTGGTGGGCATATTTTTCTTGCTCAAAATAAGAGAAATGTATTCTATCATTTACCTCCTTTTGTACTAGGAAGATATCAACGTTTTGGTAATTTGAATTTAAAGCATTTTGAGGAGATTGGGACAGATCCTTTCTACTTCTAATTTCCAAGTAAATGCCACAACAGTCATTACAAAATGATTTTTAGTTCAAGGTAGCACAGATTATATAATTTGATTATATGATATAATCTTATCAATATCAGATTTTTAAAACAATTTGGAGAAACCAATATTATATTCACAGAATACTGAACTTGGAATTAGTCAGCATATAGCAGGATAAAATATGAAAGACTAGTCTGGATCATGAGTATGTTGTCACCTAGATGCAGGATTCTATGTGAGAACATTTAGACAGCTTTAAACAGACCTTCAAAATGCCACTTCTGTTACAAATTTCCACCTTCTAACTTTTGAGATGGTCTAACATTATCATCTTCCTTTCCCTTTTTGGATCTTTCCAGTTCCATCACAGGGAAGTGGCAAGAGACAAACGCACCGTATACCAGAAAGCATTTCGGCTCCTTCAACTACCTTGATTATACAATTCTATCCATCTTGCCTCCTGCAAGAACCACTTTTCCATTCTTGAAGTTCCTCTACCTCTATCATATCTGGTGCCTTCAAGGTGCTTTCTTCTCCCAGATCATGGTTTCCTATCTACCACTGTTAAAAGGCCCTTTGATGGTAAATGAAGCTGTTCTGTGGAACTCTGATCACAATTTAAACTAAGCAAGGTTCTTCTGGTTTTCAATTTCTACCCCATTAGAGACTACATTCAATAAATTATTCCTTACAATTTCTACTACCTGCTCTGACAATCCACTGACATCTTGACCCCCACCCCCCCCCTTAATATTCCAAAGCAACCATTCCCTGTATTCCATTGCCACTGCCCTTCTCATGGCACTTTCCTGAGCAACTACAGGAAATGTATCATTGCACCTATTTCCTTTCCACATTCCGGGATCCTAAACAGCTTGCACTTCCTCCAAACAACTGTACAATTTTCAGTTCACACAACCTGGATTCCTTTACTTTGGGTGACCACTTGGTAAAGTGCTCATCTTCAGTTCTCACAGAAAACCACAAACTTCCACTTGCTTGCTGAGTTAATTCTCTATTTTGTGTCCAGTCTACCTTTGGCCTCCTTCACTGTTATAAAAAGGCCAAATGTAAGTTGAGGAACTTCATCTTCAATCTGAGGATATCACAGACTAAGGAATGATATTGAATTCCACTAACTCATATTTTCTGTTTAAGAACTGGGCAGCTCCACCATGGATCAATCTGCAAAACTAGCTCAATGCTTTTGTTGTCCATCTCACTGGCAAAATGTGACCAATATGGCATTTCTTAAATGCACAACTTTCAAGATTCTTTGTTTGTAATGCCTCTCTCTGTAATTGCTCTCATTATCCTACAGCTAGATAACCTCAACAGTTTGACCTAAGGCAAGCTTGGCCCTGCCCCGTCAGAAATATTCTCTTTGTTAAACTTAGAACTAAGAACGTTTTTTACTCAATCCTAACAATAGTCACTGATCTGAAACTTAACTCTTTCAACACATGCATCCTGATATTCAGAGTTCCAGCATTTTACCACTTTATTGCAGAGTTTCAATATCTGCAATTTTTAGATTATATCTAGTTACAGTTAGTCTATTTATATTCATCTCTTACCTATGTTTGTGCAAATGCATGTTTACGTTTATATCCAGAGATTATATTCTCCCCTCATTAATGCCATCATCACTCATATATTCCTGATTCTAAAGCTGTCTCTTTGCCAATAGGATCTGAGAGCAGCACAGCAATTTACTTTTTTTTTTCTTTCTTGGCTCATTGAATATCATTGTAAAATATTATAGCAAAACCACATTTTCTGCACATAAGTAATCCCACAATGAAAACCAAATCTTCTCCCAAATATCCAAGGATAATTGTATGTATGGAAAATAAATCAGTACAAATTGCAATGTATTTCCTAGGCTTGTGGCAGCAGCTAATACAATTTCCCAGGCATCTTTAAAGAAGGCTGAGAAGAGCTCATAAAGTTGTTTGATGGACAGTGTTATGTTGCCATTCTCTGTACAATAAATGTTAGATTCTGTATGAAAGCTTAAAAAATCCTGGATTGAGGAATAATCGAGGAGACTTAAGAGCAGACATGTTCTCATGCTACGAGCGCAGAATACCCTACCAACATCAAAAATTAATCAAGTACGTGACTGGCATTTCACAGTGATTTTTTAGCAAATTATCAATACAAATTCTGATTTGTGATCAATATTAAGAACTCTGTTTTTTTAAAATATATTTACCTTTACTCAAAGCTGAACTCTATATGAGTGAAGCAATACCACATGAATACTGCTTTCAAAAAATTCAGATGCTTCCCTGGAAGACACTTTGGGGACTGAAAAGTAAGACAGTTATAATTCCTTCCATGAAATTTAGGATCCTTTCAAGTTGCTGTACCTGGGAGTTTTTTTTCAATTATATTTCGTGCTTGTATAAGGAATAAATGACCACCTCTTAACTTTTATTTTTACAGTTGTAAAGATCTGAGGTAAAATATGTTACTTTAAAAAAAGACTGAAAAAAATAGCATCAGTGAAGCACCTTCAAAAAGTGGTGTGATGATGACCACCTTGAAAAGAAAAGCAGTACTTGCCTAAGGAAATAATATACTCAAGACAACAGCAATAATGGAAAGATTATCAAATATTGGCTGGTGCATCAGAATATCATACAGCCTTTGCAATCTAGAATAATACTTTGGGAATTAAAAACAGGAAATGGTAGCTTAACTGTTTTAAAAAAGAGAAACAAAATTGCATGCATCTTTATTAGATTAGGGAAGTTGTGCTTGACAATGTGATAATATTTGAGAACAATTGAGAAGTTTGTAAGTCTATCCTCACACTCCATACAAGGCCCCTTTTCCAGCTCTAAGTCTGACATAAGAAAATCTGAATAAAAAGTATAACCAAAGAATGCTACAAATACTTACCAGGTCAGGCAGTATCTATGAAGACAGAAACAGACTTGATGTCTTAGATTAATCAGTGTTCGTGAGAGCTCTCATGCAAGATCACTACCCTGTGAAATTTGTTTTATTTCTACCTTCACAGATGATAACTGATTAGATGAGAATTTACCATATTTTCTGTCCCAATTTTTGTTTTGTGCGAGTTCCAAAGGAGGTGAAGCAATACAGAGTGGACCTGTATTCTAATGTTCTCTAGTTTCCATGGTAAATTGACATTCAAGTGCAAAGCCAGTATGTGATGGCACAGGTACACTCAGCTTTTTCTAACAAACTGATCCACAAGGAATTGCCACAAGATTCCAACATATGATAGTTTCCCCACCAAAGTACAGAATTTCTTTATTTTACATTATTTAAGGCAAGTACTCTATACATTAAATATAATGAGGCTATAGTTTTTAAAAGAAGTCTTCTGAACAACTGACCTCAAACCACTTCTGGGGGTTAATTTTAATCCTATAACAAGTAACATTAATTGTAAATTGTATATTTGGCATTCTCACCTCTTGAACAGAAGGTTGTTGAAAGAGAGGAATGAGAGGATTAGTTCGAGGAATGTCAATGTGAATCTGTAAACAGAAAGGTAAAATTAGATGCTATCACAGCAAGAAAGATTATTATTTGTTGCATTTCATTTTGAAAGAATGTCGTTAAGTTGAATCCTTAATTGCTTTTCTTTTCCTTATCTGCTTAGATTTTAAATGTGTTTACTTAAAAGTCACATGGTATTAAGAGAACCAGCTCAGTGGAATTGATGAACATTAATGTGAACCATTATATAAAGGTTCAAAATTATCATAACTGAAATTATTGAATGACTAAATTAATATGGCAATTCATCAGCTGTCACTTTAATCTCTTTTATTCATTTAGTTAAATATCAGAATTTAATTCTTAAGGAGATACAAAGTAAAATCATCAAGTCTGGTTAATCTGTGCAATTTGACATATTTTAAAGCTCAAATTACTTCTTATAGTTGTTGATTTAACAAACAAAATTAAGGTGTGATAAATAATTTGTAAATATCCAGGGAAGTCCCCTGACGGTATTACTTTAAAAATAATTTATTAAATTATAATAAATTATTTTATTAAATTACAAACAGATTGAAGGTAGGTCCCTCAAAGACAAGGAACATATTCCTTACTAAAATAACTCTCATTAAAGGCATAATTCAATGTTAGAGATTTCACATCTGTGTGCAAGCTCCACGCTCAATTCCTTCTCCAATATCTTCACACACTAGGCAGACTGATACTAAGAAGCAGTCATCAGTGCTGACATACTAAATGACGCTTCTTTCACAAGAAGAGTTGAAGAAAGGACTTTAACTGCCCTTTCAGTTAGAAGAAAAGATGTATGTCACGACAGTACTGTTCAATATCTATCCATGACCCAAAACTGCAAAAATATATTAACCTAATCACTAATTTCAGAACAGTTTGTTATCTTACAAACTGCAGGCACGTATGCCTATACAACAGCAGTGACATCTCTTCAATTTTGCTTTAGGTTTCTGATAAGCATTAGATAACTGCACACTGACATATTATACTTAAATATTTTTTTCTTTATTGAATACATCTAGTTCAGTTAGATATTTTCATAAAATCCTTTGCATTTGTACAACACGAAGTAGCTTGCCAGCAGTCAGTACCTGCCGATAGGTATCTTGGTGATGTTCTTCATTTCTGGAATCATAATATTGTTCAATAAACCCAAAATATTCTTCCCGCTTTCGCTGCAAAGTGATTTCCCTTCTTTCCATATTTGCAGGTAGATATCCCTATCAAAAAAAAAGCATCGGCATTAAAAACAAAAATTGGAATTATTGATGAAGATAAAAGGAAAATACTGCAGTCACATTGCTTTTCCCAGACTATGCTTACCAGTCTTTTAAGGAAAAGCAGAAAAATGAAATTCAAAGAAATAATCTAGCATCCAGTCTAAAGGAATTTGTATTACCTTCCATCACAAAGAAATAAACCTGGTAAATAAACATACAAGCCATTATAGTTTTCTACAAGTCTTTGGTTCATTGTCATTCTATTTCCAATTTTTTTATCTATCCTTCAACAGACTTGCTTGGACCATATCAAGTTGTATCAGATCTCCCACCGAACTGTCCTTTACAGCCAACAAGGAATTTAACAATATCAGTAAACCAGCCTTCCTAGTTTCCAAAGAACTTGGCTGGATAAGGTTAAAGGTCATCAACTTGTTACACATCTCTCGCTCAAAGTCAAAGCCAAAATTTTACTGTTTTACTGTTACATGTACAAATATGTGTTTGCTGTGGTGCACTGAAAATCCTGCAGAAGGATCACAGGTACATAGCATCATATAAGCAGCATTTTCAAGAAAAATAAATTATACATTTTTTCTCTTGCAGAGAAATACAACTAGAATATAAAAAATGAAACACGAGGAAATCTGCAGATGCTGGAAATTCAAACAACGTACACAAAATGCCGGTGGAACACAGCAGGCCAGGCAGCATCTATAGGGGAAGCACTGTCGACGTTTCTGGCCAAGACCCTTCGTCAGGACTAACTGAAAGGAAAGATAGTAAGAGATTTGAAAGTAGTGGGGGGCTATGGCTGTAATAGTGGGTCTGGGTCAAAATATGATCGAAAAGTTGAGGGGCCGAAGAAACTATAGATGGGGGGCAGCAAGAGAGGGTTTCACTGAACTCACGTCGATCTCCCCACTACTTACTATCTTTCCGTTCAGTTAGTCCTGACGAAGGGTCTTGGCCCGAAATGTCGACAGTGCTTCTCCCTATAGATGCTGCTTGGCCTGATGCGTACCACCAGCATTTTGTATGTGTTGTATAAAAAATTAAGATGTTTTTAGTGCAAAATGGTCATAGCGATGCTGAACTGTAATGATTAGGGTTTTGCTAGTGGATTTATGAACCAAATAGTTGAAGTGTAGTAGTTGTTCCTGAACCGAGTAATGTATGACTTCAGGCTTCTCTACCTCCTGCCCAATGGTAGCTACAAAAAGAATGCATAACCTGGATGGTGAGGATCTTTACTGATCCTCATCAGCTCTGGTTTAATATCACTGGAGTATGTTGTGAAATTTGTTGTTATGCAGCAGCTGTAAATTGGAATATATAATAAAAACTAAAGTATATATTTTTAAAAAGTTAAATAATTAGTGCAAAAACATGGAAAAAAAAGTAGTGAAGTAGTATTCATGAGTTCAATGTCCATTCAGAAATCTGATGACTGAGGGGAAGAAGCTGTTCCTGAATGGGCGAGTATGTGCCTTCAAGCTCCTGTACCTCTTCCCTGATGGCAGTAATGAGAACAGGGAATATTCTGGGTGATGGGGATCCGTTAATGGTAGATGCCGCCTTATTGAGACATCACTTCTTGAAGATGTACTAGATGTTGGTGAGTCTAGTGCCTATGAGTCTTCTGCAGGTTATTACAATCCTGTGCAGTGCCCTCCCACACCCGCTTCCCCCCACATCAGACAGTAATGCAGCCAGTTAGAATGTTCTCCCTGGTACATTTGTAGAAATTTATGAGTTTTGTTGGTGACATATCAAATCTCCTCAAACTCCAAAGTAAATGTAGCTGCTTCTTTGCAACTGCATTGAGATGTTGGGCCCAAGATAGATCCTCAGAAATGCTGACACCCAGGAACTTGAAACTGCTCACCCTTTCAACTTGTGATCCCTTGATGAGTACTGGTGTGTGTTCCCTCGTTTTACCCTTTCTGAAGTCCTAGAATCAATCAGTTCTTTGGTCTTACTAAGGTTGAGTACAAGGTGGTTGTTGTGACAACAGCTAACAACAGCCAATCTATCTCACGTCTGTGCACCTTCTCTTCACCATCTGAAATTCTGCCAACAATATTTGTGTCATCAGCAACTTTACAGATGGCATTTGAGCTGTGCCTAGCCACACAGACATGGGTGGAAAGAGAGTAGAGCAATGGGCTAGGCACACATCCTCGAGGTATGCCTGTTAGTGAGATGTTGTTGTTATTTCTCATCTGCACTGACTGTGCTCTTCCGGTGAGTGAGTTGAGGATCCAGCTGCTGAGAGAGGTACAGAGGCCCAGGTTTTGAAGCTTTTTGATCAGAACAGTAGGAATGATCATGTTAAAAGCTGGGTAGTAGTCAATAAACATTAGCCTGACATAAGTATTAGTATTGTCCAGGTGATCCAAAGCCACATGAAGAGTCAATAAGATCACATCCGCCACAGACCTAATATGGTCTGCGCCACAATGTTGTTTTCTTGAGGCGAGGTCATACCTTCTATAGATACTACTGATTGAGGGGAGAGACGTGCCTCTCCACTACAGTCTGCAAGTTTTTAATGTTCCAGCACATTTGAATTGCTGTATCAGACTAAAATGCAACTAGTTAAATGTGCTTGACCTGTGGGAATTTCCTATATTCTCTTTAATTTCAGAATTCCAGTTGCATTAAGTATTCCATAACTTTAACACACTTTATTTCTTTCCTTGGTCTTCTCATTATTCATCTTCTGTTTACACCTCTGCCACTCTCACTCAAAAAAAGCACCACCACCTTTCTTCACATGAAGTCTCAGGCATTCACTTTGCTCTTCCCATTTCTCAAACTCTAGTTTCCTGCAACTGATTCCTAACTTTCCTTCACAGGTGGCACAACTGTATGTTTCTGAACCATTATAGCTGGGGAGGGAGTGGAAGTGAAAAAGATCCTTTTGAAAACATTTCCCAGGTAAAAACAGGTGATATAGGTTGTGCCTTCGGATTTCATAATTACTTCATAAGGAAATTGCTTGCTGATATCACAAGGTCAATTTGCATTAATCCAAAATTGACAGTAAGATTGCATTCTATATTGCTAGCACAATTCTCTTTATGAAGTTCTATTTTTAAATTATAAATGTTGGTATTCAATATCCCTTATTTTTAAAGAAAAGTTGGGCAATAATGAAGCTCAACATACATCAGTTTTTTTTCCCAAATTACTTTTATTGACCAACTATTCAAAATGATACATGGTTTAGATTACAATGACTGATTAAGCCATAATTTCCCCATATAATGAAACTTCATCAGTTCATCTCAATAATATTCCTTCACTATTCATCAAGGGTCAATCCTGAAAATAAACAATCTGTATAAATAAAGATTAACTGGACAGGCAGCCTGTGATATTATTGAGAAGCATTTACACACACTTGCATTCATGTCAACAACAAAAAAATTACCAATAAAAATGTTCACTCAGAGTACCTTAAGAAGTTATGCTGTTAATGGTTGGGAATAGACATATACTTTAAATCATAAGACACAAGATCAGAATTAGACCATTCAGCCCATCAAGTATTCATCACCCTTCAATTTTAGCTGATTTATTTTCCCTCTCAACCTCATACTCCTGCCTTCTCCCCATAAACTTTGATATCCTTACTATCAAGAATTTAATAATCTCCATTTTAAATATACCCAATGACTTAGCCTCCTCAGCATTTTATAGCAATGAGATGTGAAGATTCACTACCCTCAGGCTAAAGAAACTCCCCCTCCTCTCTAATCTAAAGAGATATCTTTCTATTGAGGCTGTGCCCTCTGGTCCTAGACTCTCCCACTATTAGAAATATCCATTCCACATCCATTATATACAGGTCTTTCAATACTTGGTAAGTTTCAATGAGTTTCCCCTCCACCCCCCCCCCCCCCACCCCATTCTTCTAAACTCCAGCAAGTACTGGTCCAGAGCCAGCAATTGTTCCTCATATTTTAACCTTTCCATTCCTGGAATCATTCTTGTAAACCTCCTCTGGACACGTCTAAAGTCAGCACATCATTCCTATGATATTGTAGCAAAACTAACCAGTGACTCAATATTATGCCCTTGCCTTTTTATTCCAGTTCTCTCAAAATGAATGCTGAACATTGTGTTTGCCTTTCCTAATACCAACTCAAACTGCACGCTAACCTTTACAGAATCCAGCATATAATGTCTAAATTATGTTTCTTCCCCTTTGATATAATCTAATTATGCACTTATAAATCTGACTGTACTGAGCTCACTGCTTTCCATTTACCAGAAACAGGTGCAGATAGCATTTCTTTCTACTTGAAGATATCCTGACCTCCAACAGATGCTCAAGGAATGGCAAAGCTTCCAACATCAGTAGAAAGGTCCCTCAAAAATGCCCCAGAAAACTCAGACAGCAAACAAGCCCTGCACACAGCATTAATTTCCTGCTCTTTTTAAGGAAAACATTTGGACATGGCGTAATGTCGCAGGCTGAGCCCATCAGTCAGTAAAGCAAAACATACTTAAAATCTATTTTCACTTCTCACTTCCTTGATCCTAGCCTCAGTTACTGATCCCATAAGGAAGCATGCAAATTATATTAGTAGGAATTCTAAATAACAGTCATCAGCAATAAAGTTCAAAAGTGAAAGAGAAGATAAGCTAAAAAAAATAATGTGAATGCTACATTTTCTCAAAAAAAAAGCGCAGAACTGGATTTGAGTACACGATAAAAATGCTGTTTTAAAATGTTTAAATTGCATCTGAAAAGTAACTCACTTTGATGCATTAAGAAGTGCAGTTTTAGGATGCATTAAACATTGTGATACCAAAGCCAATACTGTTTGAACTATCATGCCAATAAAAGCACCTATTTGAAGGGGATTGAGTTTTACTGTAACCATATGCCAAAAGGAATAGAAGTCCCAAAATATCTCCAGTTGACCAATTCTTTGCACTCAAAGGTTCACAGGTAATTGCTTTGAACAGCATTACCATACAATTCCAATTTCCACAACAATAAATTAATTCCAGACCACATCTTTCAGTGATTTATCTTTACACCTCTGGGAACATTGACACAACTAAATAAAGATGTACAGCATTTGTCTACCAATGCATTACAATGTTAGAATCCTCGTGGAACACTCCGATAAGAAAACCGTGTACAGCTCAGAGACGAGAGAAAATCTGCAGACGCTGGATATTCAAGCAACACACACAAATTGTTGGATGAACTCAGTAGGCCAGGCAGCATTTATGGACAAGAGCGAACAGTCAATGTTTTGAGCTGAGTCTCTTCATTCTGACCTGCTGAAGTACTTGGAAAGATTAAGGACAGAACTGAACTACTCCTGTACACAGTGGAGATGGCGCCTGATGTCATCTTGAAGACAACACATCCATCACTTGAGGAAAGCAGAGTCAATTGTTAAACAGGAAGTTGTCCGGAGCTGTTAGAAATACCTCCTGCAGTCCCAGTTAACTCCTACAAACCCCCATGGAGGAGGCCCCAGAACCTGAGATTGTTTTATAGCCACCAGTCTCACCTGCCAAGCAGAATGAGCCCTCTTGTCAGGACAGATGTTACTCCACAAGAGTAGAAATCCTCCATAGCGATTAGATATGTAGGTCAGAAGGGGACAATTTAAAATTAATATTCTGTGGATGTTTACACAGTAGTTGTATTATATACTACACTATTTAGAGCTAAGCAGGGAAGAGTGTTGTGTATTTAATATTTCAGTGAAGGGCATCCGTCACGATGCTACCACGTCATAAGTGCACGCCTCATGAGAGTAAAAACTAAGCATACACGAGTTTTCCCCAGCTCTATGATTTCCTTTCAATTAGTTTTGAGTTTCAGAATTACAAAACGTAACACCAGGCAGCACAATCAACAACCAACAACTCATTAGCTACATAAAACTTCCTTGGAAAGAATATGGTTAAATCTTTCAGTTTATTCACGACTAGAGTAGTTTAACAACAGATATATAGAGACTTGATTTTCACAAGTATACAAAGAAAATATTTCAATCCTCTATTGTTACTTGCATTAAAGGAAGCCCACAAAGAAAAAAAAAATTAATATCTAAGACTGATTAAAGTTGCCAACCGATGGTGCAGCAGCAATGGGACCGGACTTCAAGGCAAGTGGTTCAGGGTTCAAATCTGGCCAGTTCCTTGTATGCTGGGTTATGCTGGCTAGCTAGCTACTTGGCCTCATAAAAAAGACAAATGCTTAAAAAAAAGGCAAGGTTGCCACCTGATGCACCACAAAGGCACAGAGGGGAACAACAAATTGATTAAAGTAGTCAAAAGTTTAAATGAACTTATTTCAAGAATCCAAAGGTAGATCAACAAGAGATCTTTACCCATTACTAATTAGTAATTAGTATGTAAACAACGCAAATCTATTCACTTGCAATTGTTTTTCATTTCCTGTTTTTTTTAAAGTCTTTTTGCATGCTTTTCAAAAGAATTTATATTGGCAGCACACAAAATGATAGAGGCAGCATCTACAGAGAAAAATGAACAGTCCACATTTCAGGATGAGACTCTATATCAAAATTGGAAAGAAAGAGGGCAAATGCCAGAATAGTAACATGGTGGAAGGAAGAGGAATATGATAGATAACTGGTGAATTCAGGTGAGAGGGGAAGGTGGATAGGTGAGGGGGGGAGAGTAGAAATGATGTGAGGAGCTAGGAGGTGTCAGATGGAAGAGGCAAAGGGCTGAACAAGATGAAGTCTAACAGAACACAGTAGACTATGGAATAAAAGAGGTGGGAACCAGAGGGAGGAAAAACATGGGTGATGCGGAAGGTTAGGGGGAAGAGAACAGGTGAAAGGTCAAGGTCAAAGCAAAAGGGAAGATGGCACGGGTGAGGGAAGACACAGTGGAGTAAGTTGCCATAGTTATAGAAATTAATGTTGGTGCTAAAGAGATACAGACTACCAAGAAAGAATAGGAGGTGTTATTCCTCTGATGTGTCTCTCACTTCACCTTGACAGCACAGGCAGCCATGAACAGATATGAGAATGAGAACTGAAATTAAAATGACTAGCAACTATGAGATCCTGGTGATTATAGCAGATGGAACGAATGTGCTCAGTGTAGTGATATCCCAATCTGCATCAGGTCTCACCAATATAGACGAGGCACCCGATGCAATGTGATAACGAAGTAGTTATAGTGTATCCTAAGTGCTGACTCTTCTGGAAGGACTACTTAGAGCCCTGAATGATGGTGAGGGAGAAGGTGAAGGTACAGGTTAACAATTTAGCATGGTTGCAGGGATAAATGCCTAAGGAGAAATCACTGGGGAAGGACAAGCAGACAAGGGAGTTGCAGAAAGAGTGATCCCTGCAGAAAGTGGAGATGGCAGAACGTGCGGGTGAAAAAATATGTTGTATGCAGAAGTTTGTGGGGTGATAGGTGTCCCTGTTACGTTAGAAGGGGAATGGGGTGAGAGCAAACATTTATGATGGAGGAGATGCAAGAGAGGGCTGCAGTGACGGTAGTGAAAGGGAAGCTCCCTTATCTGAAAGAAAATAAGGACTAATCATAGAACGCTATAGCACAGAAATAGCCCATTCTGCCCACCTAGTCTGTGCTTAACCACTGATTGACTAGTCCCATCAACCAGTACCCAAACATGAACCTTCCATGTACCTATCCAAATTTCTCTTGAATGTTGAAATTGATCCCATATCCATCACTTATGTTGGCAGCTCAACCCAAATCTCACCACCCTCTGAGTGAAGTTCCCCCTCAAGTTCCTCTTAAATTTTTCACCATTCAAACTTAACCCATGACCTCTGGTTATTGTTTTACCCAACCTCAGTGGAAAAAGCCTTCTTTCATTGATCCAATTTATACCCCTCAAATTTATATACCTCTATCAGATCTCCCCTCAATCTTTTATGTTCTAGAGAATAAAGTCCTAAACTATTCAACACTTCCCTAAAACTCAGGTCCTCAAGTTCCAGAATATCCTTCTAAAATTCTCTGCATTCTTTCAGTCTTACTTACACCTTTCCTGTAGGTAGGCAACCAAAACTGCACAAAGTACTTCAAATTAGGTTTCATCAACATCTTATACAATCTCAACATAACATCCCAATTACTGTACGCAGTATGTTGATTTATGAATGCCAATGTACTAAAAGCTTTCTTTTAAGACTTTATCTACCTATAACACCACTTTACAGGAATTGTGTAACCTCCTACCCTGGTTGTTCCTCCCAAGTGCAAGACTTGTCTACATTAAATCTTATCTGCCACTTTGTCAGCCCATTTTTTCAGCTGGTACAGACTCTGATGCAGGGTTTGATCATCTTCTTCACTAACCACTACACTTCCAATCTCGGCATTATCTGCAAATTTGCCGATCCAGTTTACCACATTATCATCCAGATCATTGATACAGATGACAAACAAGAACTGACCCAGCACTGATCCCTGTGGCACGCCACTAGTCACAGGCTTTCCGTCAGAGAGGCAACCATCTACAGTCACTCTTTGGCTTCTTCTGTGAAATTAATGCCTAATCCAATTTACTACCTCACCTTGAATGCCAAGTGACAGAACCTTCTTGACCAACCTCTCATGCGGAACCTTGTCAAGTGCCTTGTTAATGACTATGTAGACAACATCCACTGGCTTGCCTTCATCAACTTTCCTAGCAAATTCCTCAAAAATTCTGTAAGATTGCTTAGACATTACCTACTATGCACAAAGCCACATTGACTATTCAGTCCCTGTCTATCCAAATACTTATATATCTAGTCTCCTAGAATACCTTCAAGTAGCTTTCCCAGTCCTGATGTTAGGCTCACCAGCCTATAATTTCTTGGCTAATTCTTTGCGCCTTTCTTAAAACACACAACAACATTAGTTATCCTCCAATATCCTGGCACCTCACCTGTAGTTAAGGATGTTTTAAATATCTCTGCTAGGGCCCCAGCAGTTTCTACACTAGACTCCCATAGGGTCTGAGGGAACAGTATATCAGGCCCTGGAGACTTATCCACCATAACATTCCTCAAGACAGCAAACACCTCCTCCGCTCATCTGTATAGGGTCCATGACCTCACTACTGCTTTGCCTCATTTCTGTAGACCCAGTGTCAATCTCCTAAGTAAATACAGGCGCAAAAATTCCATTTAATATCTTGCCCATCTCTTTCAGTACCATGCATAGATTACACTCTGATCTTTCAGAGGACCAATTCTGTCCCTTGCTATGCTTTTGCTCTTAATATATCTGTAGAAGGCCTTTGTATTCTCCTACACTTTGTCTACTAGTACAACCACATGTTTTTTTTT
Source organism: Hypanus sabinus (assembly GCF_030144855.1). Classification (NCBI taxonomy): domain Eukaryota; kingdom Metazoa; phylum Chordata; class Chondrichthyes; order Myliobatiformes; family Dasyatidae; genus Hypanus; species Hypanus sabinus. Next base: position 31,798,557 of record NC_082730.1, on the reverse strand, counting down.
AAACCACCCTGATTTCCTCCTTAAGTGTTTTCTTGCATTTCTTATACCCAAGTATCTCACTTGTTCCCAGCTGACCATACCTGCAATGCACACTCTTTTTTCTTCACCAGGGCCTCAATATCTCTTGAAAACCAAGGTTCCCTAAAACTATTATTCTTGCCTTTCATTCTGACAGGAACATACAAACTCTGCATTCTCAAAATTTCACTTCTGAAGGCCCACTATTTACCAAGTACATTGTTGCAAGAAAGCAACATATCTGAATACACACCTTGTCAGATTCTTTCTAATAGCATCAATTTAGAATCTCAACCCAAGGACCAGATTTATACCTTTCCATAATTACCTAGTAACTCATGGTGTTATATCACTATATGCAAAGTTTTCCACTACACAACATCTGTCACTTGTTCTGCCTCATTCTCTAATATAAGGTCTAGTATCACTTTCTCTCTAGTTGGGACTTCTAAGTACTGATTATGGAAATTTTCCTGAACACATTTGACTGTCGTTTCCATCCAGTCCTTTTACAGTAAGGAAGTCCCAGTCAAGTTCAAATAACCTACTAACACAACCTTCTGTTTCTTGCAACAGTCTGCAATCTCTCTACAAATATGCTCCTTTCAATATCGTGGACTACTAGGTGATCTATAATATAATTGCATTAATGTGGTCATACCTTTCTTATTCCTCAGTTCTAACCACAAAGCCTCATTTGATGAGCTCTCCAGTTTATCCTGACTAAACACTGGCATGACATTTTTCTGGACAAGTAATGCTACATTCTTGCCTTTAATTCCTCCCACTCTGTCTCATCTAAAATGAAACCTTGGAAAATTGAACTGCGGTCCTGCTCTCTTTAGACCAAGCCTCACTAATGGCTACAATATCATAATTCCACGTGTCGATCCATACCCTGAGCTCATTCACCTTTTGTACTATAATCCCTGAAATGAAATATACACAGCTCAGAAGACAAGTCCCACCATGCTCAACCTTCTGATTTCTAACCTTGTAAGTAGATTTAACAGCATCTTTCTCCACAACCACACCACTATCTGTTCTGGCTCTCTGGTCTCCATTCCTGTGCAAAGCCAGATAAAACCCTCCCATGCAGTACGAGCAAACATTCTCTCTTGGATATTAATCTCCCTCCAGTTCAGGTGCAAATCTTCCCTTCTGTGCAGGAACCAGCTTCTCTGGAACAGAGCTCAATGATCCAAACAACTGAAGTCCTCCTTCATGCACCAATTCTTTAGCCAAGTGTTAAACTGTGTGATTTTTCCTATTTTTGGAATCATAGCATGTAGCATGGGTAACAATCCTGAGATCACAACCCTGGAGGTCCTTTACTTAACTTTGCACCTAACTCCATGACCTCACTTTGCAGGATGTTGTCAGCCATCCTACTCATGTCCTTGGTATCTACATGGACCATGACCTACAACTACTCATCCCTGCCACGAATAGAATGCTGTGCACTCTGTCTGAGATGTCCCTGACTTTGAGACTCAGGAGGATACAATCCATCCAGGAATCGCATTCTCATCCACAGAACCCCCTTTCTGTTCTGCTAACCAACAAATCGCCTATCACTACGGCTCTCCTCTTCTCCCCCTTTCCCTTCTGGGCCACAGATCCAGGCTCAGTGCCAGAGACCTCCTCGCTGTGACTTCTCCCTGGGTAAATCCCATCCCTCCATCCCCCCCCCCATCCCCCCAAACAGTGCCCACAGCAGTATACTTATTGTTGCGGGGACCAGGCACAGGGGTACTCTGCACTATTCCTTTCCATCTCCTACCTCCTGCAACTTCATAGTGACTACTTCCTGTAGCTCCTATCTATTACTTCTCATTCTCCCATAAATCAATGAGTTGTAGCTCGGTGCACTTTGTGCAGCTTTGTGTAACTATCAGGGAGACTTGAAGCTCCCACACCTCACAGAAGGAAAATATTATTAACTCTAAACCAATTCTCAGTCCACTAGCCATGTACTAAATGGAAAAAATAAAATTTACTAAAAACATACTTAAGAGCCCAAGTCTGTTCTCACTCAAGCATGCCCACTGAAAACAGTGGCTCACTCACACTAAAGCTGCTCCAGCACATCTCAGATGTCCTGGAATGGAAAGCTACATCATGAGAACAGACGTGGTGAAGACCAAGAAAACTGAGAAGGAAGTGGCAACTTTTGAGAGGCAGGATGGGAAGAAGTGTAGTCTAGATAACTGTGGGTGTCAAGGGTTTTGTAAAAAATTTCGTTAGATATTCTTTCTCCAGAAATGGGCACAGAGGAAAGAGCAACAATGAACACTTTTTTGTCCCAATTAATGACCACATGGTTACAGCTCTAATTTGTTGTCAATGAAATCAAATAGCTTCCACTGTATAGGAGCCCAAGATATATAATTAAAGGATAGCCTAAACGTCAGATATCCTGAAATTCAACTTTGTATTCCAAACCATGAATCAAAAAAAGAATTTAGCCCCAATCCTTTGTTCACATTAAATGAGTATCACAACCAGGGATTTTGAAAAATGCAACTGAAGTTTTATTTGTGAATTGCATGCTCTTTTTTCACAGTAGAACCCAAACCACAGGGAAAATTGTAAAAGATGAAAAACTGAATTGCCAGGTTGACTGGGCCTCTTCAGAGTAAGAATAGTGTTACCTGGCTGATACACAATATTAGACGTACTCCACACATATCACTTAGTGTAGAAGCCAAAAAGTTCCACTTTACTCACATCTGACCACAAGACCTTCCTCTTCCACATCTTTACAGTATCTTTTAAATGTTGCTTGCAAGCATTTTACAAGCAAAGATGTGCTTTTTTTGCCAGGGCTTCTTCCTTCCCACTCTTCCATAAATAACCTTTTTGTGCAAGGCGCTAGAGACAGTGGAACCATGAACTTTATCTCTAGTTGCAGTCATTGACTTCTGCATCTCACTCAGAGTGACTGGTGGTGTCACCATTGCCTCTTACAAGTTCCATTTTTCTCCAATGATGAAACTTAGCGGCACAGCCTGACCTTGGCAGTGTGACTGTGGTTTCATATTTTTCCCCACAAAGGACCACACTGAGCTCCATAGTATGTTTAGCGTCTTGTACACTTCCCAGATTTGTGCTTCTCTGTTATCATTTCCCTGAAAATCTACCATAACGCAGGACCTTACCGGGGGGGGGGGGGGGGGGGGGGGGGTGTATTTTTTCATGTGATCTTCCGATTTTTTACATCAACAAATTCGATGAGTTGCTAAGGAAATATACAGTATGCAGCTGAGGAAGCTTAAAGTAGTAATGACAAAGGGGATAAATACTGTTTCACCCTCAACTTTGTTTTTTTTATTTTTAGTAAATTGTTGACAAGTCTTGGAATTTTTCTGATTTAACAATGCACAATGCTCAAAAAATCCTACTTCAATGTATTTTAAATATCAAAAATGAGACAGTAAAATGTGAAAATCTCTGTGAAGGTTGAATACTTTTTCAAGGCACTGTAAATAATTTTGTTTATTCAATCATCTCCATGTTTAATGGCAATGTAGGCAGCTTTTCATCTAGTGGTGCAATACTGGCTCCTCATTTTAAAACTAATATACTCACAACCAGAATAAAAATGATTGTTAGGAAGTTTCTGAAGACTTCTGATTAAAACCCAATTTGTTTCTGCTAATTTTACCTCTTGTTGCAAAAACATTAAACTGTATGCAATACCTCTAAAAAGTATTCACCCCCATCCCCTGGGAAGTTTTCATGTTTTATTGTTTTAGAACAATGAAACACAATGAATTTAATTTGTGTTTTTTTGACACTGATCAACAATAAAAAGACTTTTGTGTCAAAGTGAAACAGATGTCTACAAAGTGATCTAAATTAATTAAAAATATAAAACACAAAATAATTGATTGCATAAGTATTCACCCCCCCCCCCTTAAAATGACACACTCAATCATCACTGGTGCAGCCTATTGGTTTTAGAAGTCACATAGTTAAATGGAGATCACCTGTGTGCAGTCAGTGTTTCAACTGATCATAGCAAAATACTCATGTATCTGGAAGGTCCAACTGCTGACGAGTCAGTATCCCAGCAAAAACTACATCACGATGACAAAACTACACCCCAAACAACTTTGCGAAAAGCACAAGTTACAAGATGGATACAAGAAAATTTCCAAGTCACTGAATATCCATTGACGTACAGTTAAGTCAATCAGCAAGAAATGGAAAGAATATGGCACATCTGTAAATCTGCCTAAAGCAGGCCATCCTCAAAAACTGAGCGACCATGCAAGGAGGGGACTAATGAGGGAAGCCACCAAGAGACCTACGACATTCCATGTTCTAACTCTGGAGGAGCTACAAGCCTTAGAAGCTGAGGTGGCAATGACTGTCCATACAACAACTATTGCCTGGGTGCTTCACCAGTCGCAGCTTTATGGGGAAAGTGGCTAAGAGAAAACCACTGTTGAAAAAAACTCATATGAAATCTCAGCTAGAGTTTGCCAGAAAGCCAGTGAAAGATTCTGAAGTCAGTTGGAAGAAGGTTCAATGGTCTGATGTAACTAAAATTGAGTTTTATGGCCAGACTAAATACTATGTTTGGCGTAAGCCAAACACTGTGCAGCATAAAAATACAAAATTCCTACTGTGTAGCATAGTGGTAACTGCATTAAGCTGTGGAGATGCTTCACTGCAGCAAGCCCAGGAAGGCTTGTGAAGGCAGAGGGTAAAATAATGCAGTAAAATACAGGAAATCTTGAAGGAGAACCTGATGCAGTCTTCATGAGAACTGGGAGAAGATTCTGGGAAGAATGACCCCAAGCATAAAACCAAAGCTACACAGGAAAGGCTTAAAACAACAAAGGTAATGTCATGGAGTGGTCAAGACAGAGCCCAGACCTGAACCCAATTGAGAATTTATGGCCGGACTTGAAAAGGGCTGTTCACTCAGATCCACATGCAATCTGACAAGGCTTGAACAATTTTGTAAAGAAAAATGGGGAAAACTTGCCGTGTCCAGATGTGCAAAGCTGATAGAGACATATCTACAGACTCAAGGCTGTAATTGCTGCCAAGGTGCATCTACGAAATACTGACTTGGGCAATTATTTTGCACTTTAAATTTGTAATTAATTTGGATCACTTTGTAGAAATCTGTTATTATTTTGACATGAAAGGGTCGTTTTCTGTTGATCAGTATCAAAAAAGGGCCAAATTAAATGCACTCAGATTCTATGTTGTAAAACAATAAAACATGAAAACTTCCAAGGGGTTGAATTCTTTTTAAATAGGTTCTGTATATTTAAAAATCAGGGTTTCATCCAAGATAAAAATTGCTTTTATAAGCTTAACTGTATGCGCCAATTTACTGACAGCTTGCTTTCTTTTTGATATCCATTTACTTTTTCTGCTCAAGGTAATAACTCATGTTGACTCTATCCCAAATGTCAGATTTAAAACCCTAGCAGAGCAAAAAAAAATCTAATGACCATGGATGATTTTTGTCTGCAAGGTACTATTTAATGGGCATACTGCTGCACCCATAATGACCTCTAGTGTTCAACAAAATCAGTTCCTCAATATAATACTTTAGAAAAATATTACTGTTTAACTAACAGTGCACATCAGTTTTTATTACAACCTGAATAAACAGATACTGTTACCACTTACACTTGATCACTTTCTCCTTCTTTATCTGTTTAATTACCAGTGTAGTGATTCATAACCATGAATAAAATTTGCATGCATTTTATGCCACATCTTTGTACAAGTTTATATTTTGTTAATTCTCAGAAAAATCAAGAAACTGGCAATATCATTGCTTAATAGCATTCTCTTATTTATGTTGCAAATATGTTTGAAAAAAATTCCACAGTACTCTTAAGCAAGGATATTCAGCTTTAAAAAAAAAGACTCACCAGGTACTTTTTTTTTGCAGATTTCCTCAAACAAAAACTATCTTGACGTGTAGAAGTCTTCAAATTCTAAGCCACAGATTATTACACAAAGACACATCTATTATGGCTTGTTCAGAACTATTAGAAACTCTTTGGTGCTTAGAATGGAATTGTAATTGCTTTACCTTGCTTTTCATAACAGCACATAAATTCCAATACGACTTACCGATAGAAGTCGCCACGTAACAGAACGGACATCTCGTGGAACACCAGACCAACTGTACTTCCTCAGCTCTTCTGTTAAAAGAAAAATATCCACGAGAAGTTGAATTACAAGTTCACACCAGTTCCCTTACTAAATACAAAATTTCATAACTAACCTAACATGGCAGTTAAGGAGCCCAAATATACTTTGAAACACACACAAAATGCTGGAGCTCAGCAGGTCAGGTAGCATCTATGAAAATGAATAAACCATATAACCATAGAATCAAAGAACATTACAGCACAGGAACAGACCTTTTGGCCCTTCTTGGCTGTGCCAAACCAGTTTTCTGCCTAGTACAACTGACCGGCACCTGGCCCATATCCCTCCATACACCTCTCATCCATGTACCTGTCCAAGTTTTTCTTAAATGTTAAAAGTGAGCCCGCATTTACCACTTTATCTGGCAGCTTATTCCACACTCCCACCACTCTGTGTGAAGAAGCCCCCCCCCCAATGTTCCCTTTAAACTTTTCCCCCTTCACCCTTAATCCATATCTTCTGTTTTTTTTCTCCCCTAGCCTCAGTGGAAAAAGCTTGTTTGCATTCACTGTATCTATACCCATCATAATTTTATATACCCTTATCAAGTCTCCCCTTATTCTTCTACACTCCAGGGAATAAAGTCCTAACCTATTCACCCTTTCTCAGTAACTCAGTTTCTCAAGTCCCAGCAACATCCTTGTAAATCTTGTCTGCACTCTTCCAACCTTATTAATATCTTTCATGTAATTCAGTGACCAAAACTGGACACAAAATTCCAAATTCGGCCTCACCAATGCCTTATACAACCTCACCATAACATTCCAACTCTTATACTCAATACTTCGATTTATAAAGGCCAATATACCAAAAGCTCTCTTTACTACCCTATCTACCTGTGACACCTCTCTTAGGGAATTTTGTATCTGTATTCCTAGATCCCTCTGTTCTACTGCACTCCTCAGTGCCCTGCCATTTACCTTGTTTGTTCTACTTTGGTTTGTCCTTCCAAAGTGCAATACCTCACACTTGTCTGTATTAAACTCCATCTTTCATTTTTCAGCCCATTTTTCCATCTGGTCCAGATCCCTCTGTAAGCTTTGAAAACCTTCCTCACTGTCCACTACACCTCCAATCTTTGTATCATCAGCAAATTTACTGATCCAATTCACCACATTATCATCCAGATCATTGATATAGATGACAAATAACAATGGACCCAGCACTGATTCCTGTGGCACACCACTAGTCACAGGCCTCCACTCAGAGAAGCAATCGGCCACTACCACTCTCTGACTTCTCCCATTGAGCCAATATCTAATCCAATTTACTACCTCACCATGTATACCTAGCAACTGAATCTTCCTAACTAACCTCCATGTGGGACCTTATCAAAGACCTTGCTGAAGTCTATGTTGACAACATCCACTGCCTTCCCTTCATCCACTTTCCTTGTAGCCTCCTCGAAAAACTCTGATTTGTTAAACATGACCTACCACGCACAAAGCTGTGTTGACTCTCCATAATAAATCTCTGTCTATCTAAATACTTGTAGATCCTATCTTCTAGTACTCCATCCAATAATTTACCTACTACCGACGTCAAACTTACCAGCCTAGAATTTCTCCGGATTACTTTTAGAGTCTTTTTTAAACAAAGGAACATTGTTTAACAGCATCCTTGCCCTCATCTGTAACAGGATCCTTAACATCATTTACAACTAGATCCTTATCCCCAGAAATAACAGGATCCTTATCCCCATCTAACAATCGACATTTTGGGCTGAGACCCTTCATCAGGACTGGAAAGGAAGGGGGAAGATGCCAGAATAAGAAGTTGGATGGAGGGGAAGGGGGAACAAGTTAGAAGGTAATAGGTGGAGCCAGTTAAGCTGGGAGGTGAACCCCTTCCCTCCTCTTCAATTAGCCACTCTGGCACCTTACTACTACTCCTCACCTGCACCACATCCCCCTGCCCTTTCTCCAATGTCCACTCTCCTCTTCCATCAGATTCCTTCCCCTCCAGCCATTTGCCTTTTCCATCTATGATTTCCCAGCTTCTTACTTCATCACGTCCCTTCCCCACCCACCTGGCTTCACCAATTACCTTCTAGCTTGTCCTTCTTCCTCTCCACATCACCCCTCCCCCTTCCTTTCCCATCCTGATGAAGGGTCTCATCCTAAAACATCAACTATTTTATTCACTTTCATAGATAATGTCTGAACTGCTGCGTCCCTTCAGCATTTTGTGTACATTGTTCTGAATTTTCAGCATCTTCAAAATCACGTGCTTTTGCTTTATTTTCCTGGAAATTATTCTAATTTTCCCTTTTCCATAGAACATTATTTTATCAACCTTAATTCTAGTAGTTTCCTTCAACCAGTAAAATGAAAACACTAATCAGTCAAAAGCATGCTTCGGCTTCGTGAACAATCAACATTTTGTCATCAACCCTGAAAAACTAAAGTTAAGATGACACGTGAATACTTGAGTTGGGAATTATGCAAAATGAGTCCTTCTGTTTTAAAGTCACAACAACCAAATTTGTTTTGGATTTTATTGGAATATGGTGAAGGAATTTTTCAGACAAGCAAATATTACTGAAAAATATGCAAAAGGATCATTTTAAATCTTTTTAGAAGGAAAGTAGTTTGGTAAATCTGAACAAATTTTGCCATTGGAACAGTCATTCCTTTACAAGTTTTATTTTAATGTCACAAAATCAAACTGCTTTTGGAATGCATTTAAATTGTCATACAAACAAGAAGAACTAATGTCACTTATTCATGTGAGGCACTGCACCAAGTCTTCCGCTGACCAGCAAGTCACTTTGTTGCCTGTTTTTGCATTAAGATATTTATGTCTCCCTGATTCTAGGTTTACTTTTCATTTTCCAGCTGACTGGCAAAGCCCAGCAGAGCACAAAATTGTTCTGACACCCAATGAGACCAAACTCTTTGGTCAAAGGTTGTAAAAGATCTTGATAAGATCCAATGTTCACAAATGTCTTCATATTAACAAAAATAAATCAACATAAAACACACTAAAAAAAAATGAGTAAACAACTGAACACATTTAAAGCAGCAATTAAACCAATTTAATGGATCTATTTACCGCTAACCAGTTGCCATTTCTTACCATTTATTTCAATTATAATCATGCCAAGTTAAACTGGCACAGGCTCAGCAGGAAGCTCCCATAAGGAATCTACTGATGCAGATTAGATATTCCAGAGTCAGCATTTCACTGAAGTGAATGTCTCCACTTAACCTACATTTTAAAGGGCCATGTTACTGCCCAGACATCAACTCAACATCTGGCAGTTCAAAGCAGATCCGATGTGTAAGTGGGAGATTTGCCCCATATGTTTTCACAGAAACAGAGTTAGTGCAAGTAATTCAGTAACCAAGGCATACTACTACATATGGGCAACAAAGAGGTATGCTTCAATTTAAGAAGTATGACAGTTTTAAAAGATTTGAAAACTGTAAAATAAGTTACATTTATCTGAAAGTTTTGGCAAACAGATTTTTGCAATCAACGTAGATTGTAAGCTTCTTGTTGACACCCACACTTTTCTCCCCCAAACAACAGATGCTTTTGAAATGAATGGGAAGGCAAATAATTGGAGAAATAATAAGCAGACCTAAATTAATTCACTTAGCTTTATTTAGTTGTTTTTAGAACATATGTAAAATACTTCAGAGTTTTAATAGCAATGTCAATACTCTTGTTAACAAGGCAAGAAATGTCAATTCCATCAGGGACTGTAGCTTTGGCTTGAAATTTTCTATTCGGTTGGGAGTGATTTTTTTTAAAGATTTAGAAGACTGTCCAACTACAACATTTTGTATTGTATAGAGACAAACAGACACATATACACGTACATATTTTGATAAGTTTACTTTAAATTCATTTTTTAAAATTTCTGTTTTCCACTATGAAAGTAGCTCCAGTCAAGAAATGTATTAAATTTGTTATCTGAGTTACAAAAGATCAAAATCAGCAAGAGTTCTAGACCAGCTCAGATACTGTACTGATTATTTCTTTTATAAATCTCTATTTTCTTTCACTCAAACATTTTTGTGTTTCCACTTCAGTTCCAGCCACATGTACATTATTTTAGTTTGTTACACCAACCAATGCAACACAACCAAATGGAATTGATTGGTAGATACCTATGTGAATAATTTGATCAAGCAATACGAATGAAAATGTGAATTCTGAATAGCTAATGTTTATTGCCACCACAAAAGTGATTTAGCTTTGAGGGAAAAAAAAATATTCTCCTGGTAAACCTTCATATTTAATTTCCAATAAAACCAGATCTCCCCAAAGTTTCTGACAAGTTTAAAGCAGTTTTACAAACAATTGGCTTCCAATACAACTGGATTGCTTATTTGAGTTGTTCCCTTTTTAACAAATTTTAAAAATTCAAGCCGTAACCATAATCAACTCCAGATTTTGATGCAATAATCTAAGCCAATGCAATCTGTTCTGTATTTGTTAAAACTTAAATAGTTATACCTCCTGCAATTGATTAGAAAATTAGAAAATTGATTTTCAACAACCAAGTCATTATCTAAATCATAATAATTTGACCATATCAAGTTCCAGCTTTCTTCAATATCTGTTCAATTGATTGGTTGATGTTCAGAGTTCAAAAGTTCAAAATAAATTTCTTATGGCAGTAGGTGTGTCACCAGATACTGTCCTGAGTTCATTTTCTTGCAGACAACTGCAGCAGAAAAAAGAAAACAGAATCAATGATTCAAGATTCAATGATTCAGAATCAAGATTCACAAAAAAACTATGTACAAAAGACAAATTGTGCAAACACAGAAAAAACATATGAATGAATGAATGAATGAATGAATAAATAACACTGACAACACAAGTTGTAAAGAACTTCAAAGTGAGTCCATAGGTTGTGGAATCAGTTCTGAGCCGAGGTGAGTGAAGCTATCCATGCTGGTTCAGTAGACTGACAGTGCAAGGGTAATAACTGATGCTGAAACTGGAGGTGTGGGACTTCAAGCTCCAAGTTCTCCTTCCCTATGGTAGAAGTGAGATGATATCATGGCCTGGATGTGGAAATCCTTAATGATAGTTGCTACTTTCTGGTAGCTGGTCTGCATTTGCAGCAGGCCAATCAATTCAAAGAGAGAGTAAGCTTCACAAGGTTGGGGAAAAGAGTTCAAAGCAGGAGCAGGGCTCGGCACATCAGCGGCAAACCAATCAATTTGAAGGGACACTGAGCTTCACACAAGTCAGGGAGAAGTGTGCAAACGCAGTAGCTAGTCAGCATGCACTGACGCTGAGAAAGTTCCAAAATAAATGAGAGGTATTGTCTAGCGGAGTGGTCATTGAAGGAGTGGACATCAGAGTAGTACGGCTTTGGCTCATTGGGGCTTCTGCAAGGACAGGCCTAGGTGAGCTGGGTTGCTTTTTCTTCCCCCTCTATCAAGAATAGTGGGTATGACAGCTAGGGCAGCTTTCTGTTCTGGGTGTCAGATGTAGAATGTCCAGAAGAGTTCTAGCCTCCCTGATGGCCACATCTGCGCCAGGTGCATCGAGCTGCAGCTCCTTGGAGACTGAGTTAGGGAACTGGAGCTGCAGCTCGATGACCTTCAGCTTGTTAAGGAAAGTGAGGAGGTGACAGACAGGAGCTACAGATAGGTAGTCACGCCAGGGGCCACAGGAGACAGTCAAGAGAGGGGAGGGTGTCAGGTAATGGAGAGCGTCCCTGTGGCTGTCCCCCTTAACAATAAGCACTCTATTTTGAGTGCTGTTGGGGGGTGGGCGGGAACAACATACCTAGGGGAGGCAACAATATCTGTGTCTCTGGCATCAAGTCTGGCCCTGTTGCTCAGAAAGGTAGAGAACAGAAGAGGATGGCAGTGTAATAGGGGACTGTATAGTCAGGGGGACAAAATGGTGATTCTGTGGGCACAAAAAAGAAACAAGGATGGTAGTTTGCCTTCAGGTGCCAGGATTCATGTTTCTCAGCGTGTCCACAATTTCCTTAAATAGGAGGGTCAGCGGCTAGAAGTCGAGGTATATATTGGCACCAACAACATAGGTAGAAAAAGGGCAGAGGTCCTGAAAGCAGAATACAGGAAGTTAAGAAGGAAGCTGAGAAGCAGGACCTCAAAAGGTAGTATTCTAGGGATTGCTGCCTGTACCACTTGACAGTGAGTGTCGGAATAGAATGAGGTGGTGGATAGATGCATGGCAGAAGGATTGGAGCAGAGGGCAGGGATTCAGAGTTTTGGATAAGTGGAACCTCTTCTGAGGCAGGTGTGACCAATACAAAAAGGACAGGTTGCACTTGAATCTGAAAGGAGCAATATCCTGATAGGGAAGTTTGCTAATGCTAGTGGTGAAGGTTTAAACTAGATTTGCAAGGGGGTGGGAACTGAAGTGAAGAGGTAGAGGATGGGGACACAGTAGAGACAGCTAGTAGGGAATTTGTGAGGAAGGATAGGCAGATGGTAAGAGAAAAGATGCACTGTCTGAATGGTTTGAGATGTGTCTGTTTTAACGCAAGGAGCATCATAAACAAGACAGATGAACTTAGAGCATGGATCAATACGTGGATATGACATAGTGGCTATAACAGAGACTTGCATGACTCAGGAGCAGGAATGGCTGGTGAGTCTGCCAGGCTTTAGATGCTTCAAAAATAACAGAGAGGGAGGCAAGAGAGGTGGGGGCCTTGCATTGCTAATTAGGAATAGTGTTACAGCTGCAGAAAAGCACCAAGTCATGGAGGGATGGTCTACTGAGTCAGAAACAAGAAAGGGGCAATAATTCTACTGGGGGTTTTTACAGACCCCACCCCAAATAGTAACAGGAACATTACAGAACAGATAAGGAGACAGATTCTGGAATGGTGCAATAATAATAGGGTTCTTGTGATGGGTGATTTTAACTTCCCTAATATTGACTGACATCTCCTTAGAGCAAGGGGTTTAGATGGGGTGGAGTTTTTTTTTTAGGTGTGTTCAATAAGGTTTCCTGATGCAATATGTAAATAAGCCAACCTGAGGGGGAGCTGTACTTGATCCAGTATTGGGAAATGAACCTGATGAGCTGTCAGATCTCTCCGTGGGAGAGCAGTTTGGAGGCGGTGACCTCCATCTCCTTCACCGTAGCACTGCAGAGGGATAAGAGCAGACAATTTAGGAAACCATTTAATTGGGGTAGGGAAATATGATGCTATTAGGCAGGAACTTGGGAGCATAAATTGGGAGCAGACGTTCTCAGAAAAATGCACGGAAGAAATGTGGCAAATGTTAACTGAACATTTGCATGGAGTTCTACATAGGACTGTTCCATTGAGGCGGAGAAAGGTTGGTAGGGTAAAAGAACCATGGAGTACAAAGGATGTAAAAAACATTTGTTTAAGAAAAGAAAAGCCTACAAAAGGTTCAAGAAACTAGGTACTGTTAGAGCTCTAGAAAATTACAAGGTTGCTTGGAAGGAGCTTAAGAATGGAATAGGAGAGCCAGAGGAAGCCATGAAAAGGCCTTGGTGAACAGGATTAAGGAAAACCCCAAGGCATTCTACAAATATGTGAAGAGCAAAAGCAGTGTGAGAATAGGACCAATCAGGTGCGATAGTGGAAACATGTGCATGGAGTCAGAGATGGTAGCAGAGGTACTTAATGAATACTTTGCTTCAGTATTCAACAGGGAAAAAGAGCTTGGCAATTGTGCGTATGACTTACAGCAAACTGAAATACTTGAGCAGATAGACATTAAGAAAGATGATGTGCTGGAGCTTTTGAAAACCACTGTTAGATAAGTCACCGGGACCAGATGAGATATACCCCAGGCTACTGTGGGAAGCAGGGGAGGAATTGCTGAGATTCTTGCGATGATCTTTGCGTCATCAATAGGAATGGGAAAAGGACCGGAAGATTAGAGGATTGCAAATGTTGTTCTCTTGTTCAAAACAGGGCTTAGAGACAACCCAGGAAATTATAAACCAGTGAGTCTGACTTAACTGGTAAGCAAGTTGTTGGAGAAGATCCTGAGAGGCAGGATTTATGAGCATTGGGGAGACATAATCAGATTAGGAATTGTCAGCATGACTTTGTCAAGGGCAGGCCATGCTTTATGAACCTGACTGAATTCTTTGAGGAAATAACAAAACAAATTGATGAAGGTAGAGCAGTGGATGTAGTATATGTGGATTTCACTAAGGTATTTGATAAGGTTCCCCATGCAAGGCTCCTTCAGAAAGTGAGGAGGCATGGGATCCAAGGAGACCTTGCTTTGTGGATCGAGAATTGACTGGCCACAGAAAGCAAAGGGTGTTTGTACACAGTTAGTATTCTGCATGGAGGACAGTGATTAGTGGTGTTTGGCAGGGATCTATTCTGGGACCCCTCCTCTTCGTGATTTTACAAACTACCTGGATGAAGTAGAAGGGTGGGTTAGTAAATTTGTTGATGACACAAATTGGGGGTGTTATGGATAATCAGGAGGGTTGTCAGAAATTACAGCGGTACTTCAAAAGGATGCAGAACTGAGCTGAGGAATGGAAAATGGAGTCAACCCAGATAAGTGTGAAGTGGTTCATTTTGGTAGGACAAATTTGAAGACAGAATGTATAATGTTAAGACTCTTGGCAGTATGGAGGATCAGAAAGATCTTGGGGTCCATGTCCATAAGACACTCAAAGCTGCTATGCAGGTTGACAGTGTTGTTAAGAAGGCATGTGGTGTATTGGCATTCATCAATCAATGAACTGAGTTCAAGAGCCATGAGGTAATGTTACGACTATACAAAACCCTTGTCAGGCCCCACTTGAAGTACTGCATTCAATTCTGGTCACCTCACTACAGAAAGGATGTGAATACTATAGACAGACTGCAGAGGAGATTTACAAGGATGTTGTCTGGATTGGAGTGAACCTAATGAGAATAGGTTGAGGGAACTTGGCCTTTTCTCCTTGGAGCGACAGAGGATGAGAGGTGACCTCATGGAGGTGTATAAGATGATGAGGGGCATTGATTGTGTAGATATCCAAAGGCTTTTTCCCAGGGCTGAAATGGCTAATATGAGGGGGCATAGTTTTCAGGTGTTTGGAAATAAGTACTGAGCGGATGTCAGGGGTAAGTTTTTCCACACAGAGAGTGGGTGCGTGGAATGCACTACCAGCGATGGTGGTGGAAGCAGATACAATAGGGTTTTTTAAAGAGCCTCTTAGATAGGTACATGGAGCTTAGAAAAACAGAGCACTATGCGCTTGGGAAATTCTAGGCAGTTTCTAGGGTAGGTTACATGGTCAGCACAACATTGTGGGCCAAAGGACCTGTAATATGCTATAGATTTCTATGTTCTATGTTCTTGTAACAGTGCTCTTCTTAGATCTGTTCAAAGATGGGAACAGTTTTTCCTGTGATGGGAAGGACTGTATCCATTAATCCTAAAAGACTTTTCAGAATGAACCATTCTGAATGGACAACACACTGGACCATTGCTACACCACCATCAAGAATGCCTACCTTGCTATTCCACTCCCTCACTTCAGGAAGTCTGATCACGTAGCTGTGCTTCTACTCCCTGAATATAGGTAGAGACTGAAGACTGCAGCACCAGCAGTTGAGAACCAAGAAAGTATGGATAAGGGAAGCACAGGAGCACCTACAGGATTGCCTTGCATCAGTGGACAGGACTGTATTCAAGGATTCACCTTCAAACCTGGATGAGTATGCTGCAGTTGTTACCGACTTCATTAAAACCTGTGTGGCTGAGTGTGTGCCCACAAAGACTGACTGTACATTCCAAAACCAAAAGCTGTGAATGAACCAGGAGGTATGTCATCTGCTGAAGGCTAGATCTGTGGCATTCAAGTCTGGCGATCCAAGCCTGCACCAGAAAACCAGGTATGAATTGTGGAGGGTTATTTCAAGGGCGAAGAGTCAATTTGAATCAGGCTGGAGTCGACATTGAATGCACGGCACCTCTGGCAGGGTCTGCAAGTCATTACTTCCTACAAAGCAAAGCCCAATAGCATGAATGGCAGCAATGCTATTCTTGCCAGATGAACTCAACGCCTTCTATGCCTGCTTTGAAAGGGAGAACACAACTACAGCTGTGAAGATCCCTGCTGCACCTGATGACCCTGTGATCTCCGTCTCAGAGACTAACGTTAGGCTGTCTTTAAAGAGAGTGAACCCTCGCAAGGCAGGTGGTCCCAATGGAATACCTGGTAAGGCTCTAAAAACCTGTGCTAACCAACTAGCAGGAGGACATTTTTGACCTCTCACTGCCATGGGCAGAAGTTCCCACTTGCTTCAAAAAGGCAACTTTTATACCAGTGTCTACGAAGAATAATGTGGGCTGCCTGAATGATTATCACCCGGTAGTACTCCCATCGACAGTGATGAAATGCTTTGAGAGGTTGGTCATGACTAGACTGAACTCCTGCCTCAGCAAGGACCTGAACCAAATGCAATTTGCCTATCACCACAATAGGTCAACAACATATGCAAGCTCAATTGCTCTCCACACACCTTTAGACCACCTGGACAACACAAACATCTTGTCAGGATGCTATTCAGCATTTAATACCATCATTCCCACAATCCTGATTGAGAAGTTGTAGAACCTGGGCCTCTGTACCTCCCTCTGCAATTGGATCCTCAACTTCCCAACTGACAGACCACAATCTGTGAGGATTGATGCTAACCTCTCCTCCTCACTGATGATCAACACTGGTGCACCTCAGGGGTGTGTGCTTAGTCCATCCACTGCTCTATTCTCTATATACACATGACTGGTAGGCTAGGCATAGATCAAATACCATCAATAAACTTGCTGACGATACAACCATTGTTGGCAGAATCTCAAGTGGTGACAAGAGAGCGTACAGAAGAGATATGCCAACTAGTGGGAGTGGTACCACAGCAACAACCTGGCACTCAACGTCAGTAAGACAAAAGAGCTGATTGCAGACTTCAGGAAGGGTAAGATGAAGGAACACATACCAGTTCTCAGAGGGATCAGAAGGGGAGAGAGTGAGCAGTTTCAAGTTCCTGGGTGTCAAAATCTCTAAGGATCTAAACTGGTCCCAACAAATCAACATAGTTATAAAGAAGGCAAGACAGCAACTATACTTTATTAAGAGCTTGAAGAGATTTGGCATGTCACATATACACTCAAAAACTTCTATAGTTGTACCGTGGAGAGCATTCTGACAGGCTGCATCACTGTCTGGTATGGAGGGACTACTGCACAGGATCAAAAGAAGCTGCAGAAGGTTGTAAATCTAGTCAGTTCCATCTTGGGTACTAGCCTACAAAGTACCCAGGACATCTTTAAGGAGCTGTGCCTCAGAAAGGCAGCGTCCATTATTAAGGGACCTCCAGCACCCAAGGCATGCCTTTTTCTCACTGATACCATCAGGTAGGAGGTACAAAAGCTTGAAGACACACACTCAGCGATTCAGGAACAGCTTCTTCCCCTCTGCCATCCAATTCCTAAATGGACGTTGAATCTTTGGACTTTACCTCATTTTTTTTAAAAATACAGTCTGTCCTCCTTATCCTCGGATTCCGTATGCACGGACTCAACCAACCGTGGATTGGGAAAACCCGGAAGCTCTCTCTCCAGCACTCGTTGCTTGAGCATGTACAGACTATTTTTTCTTGTCATTATTCCCTAAACAATACAGTATAACAACTATTTACATAGCATTTACATTGTATTAGGTATTATAAGTAATCTAGAAATGATTTAAAAGTACAGGCAGTCCCCGGGTTATGAATGAGTTCCATTCCTGAGTCCGTCTTTAAGTCGGATTTGAAGTCGGAATAGGTACATCCAGTATTATTTAGCTTCACTTAGTCAACGTTTTTCTTAGTATGTAGTACATATTTTACCTTTCTATGCATATAAAACACTTAAGAAACATAACGTATTTCAATAATTTAACCACTGCGTTGCTTAGTAATAGTTGTAGCTTTCATCGGGGAAGGGCCTTTCACATGCTCCATTAAAATTGTTCCGATCGTTGACCGACTGTAGCCTAACGCTTTTCCAATGACTGATGGCGTTTCACCTCTTTCCAATTGGTTAATTATTTCCACCTTATTTTTCAATCACGATCATGATTATTTTCGTGAACTGAAACACTGCGGATTCAGTGCTGCACCGCCAGGTCCTAATGTCCACCGCACGGAGACATGTTCAATAAAGTCCGGGGTTCCGCTGGGTCCTAAAAACCACCGCACTGATACACGTTAAATAAGGGACTTGAGCATCTGCGAATTTTGGTATCCACAGGGGGCCCCGGAACCAATCCCCTGTGGGTAAGGAGGGCCGACTGTATACAGTATTTCTGTTTTCACAGGTTTTTTAATCTATTCAATATACATAATTGATTTACTTGTTTATTGATCTTTTTTTTCTCTTTTAGATTTTGTGTGTATTGAACTGCTACTAAGTTAACAAATTTCACATCACGTGCCAGTGATAATACACCTGATTCAGATTCTTTTCTGTTCTTCAGCATTTGTACTTTAATAGTAGGTAGTGACACAACCAAAAGCCATTTCGTAGGCATTCTACAAATTCCCTCTCATCAGGCTGCTCCACGAGGCGAGGGAGGAGATTGCTGAGCCTCTGGCTGGGATCTTTATGTCCTCGTCATCCACGGTAATGGTACTGGAGGATTGGAGGGAGGCGAATGTTGCCCCCTTGTTCAAAAAAGGTAGTAGGAATAATCCGGATAATTATAGACCAGTGAGCCTTACGTCTATGGTGGGAAAGCTGTTGGATAAGATTCTTCGAGATAGGATCTATGGGCATTTAGAGAATCATGGTCTGATCAGGGATAGTCAGCATGGCTTTGTGAAGGGCAGATCATGTCTAACAAGCCTGATAGAGTTCTTTGAGGAGGTAACCAGGCATATATTTGAGGGTCGTGCAGTGGATGTGATCTACATGGATTTTAGTAAGGCATTTGACAAGGTTCCATACAGTAGGCTTATTCAGAAAGTCTGAGGGCATGGGATCCAGTGAAGATTGGCCAGGTGGATTCAGAATTGGTTTGCCTGCAGAAAGCAGAGGGTCGTGGTGGAGGGAGTACAGTTGGATTGGAGGGTTGCGACTAGTGGTGTCCCACAAGGATCGGTTCTGGGATCTCTATTTTTTGTGATTTTTATTAACGACCTGGATGTGGGGGTAGAAGGATGGGTTGGCAAGTTTGCAAACAACACAAAGGTTGGTGGAGTTGTGGATAGTGCAGAGAATTGTCGAAGATTGCAGAGACAATGAAAGGATGCAGAAGTGGGCTGAGAAGTGGCAGATGGAGTTCAACACAGAGAAGTGTGAGGTAGTACACTTTGGAAGGACAAACTCCAAGACAAAGTACAAAGTAAATGGCAGGATACTTGATCACATGGAGGAGCAGAGAGATCTAGAGGTACATGTTCACTGATCCCTGAAAGTTGTCTCCCAGGTAGATAGGGTAGTTAAGAAAGCTTACTGGGTGTTAGCTTTCATAAGTCGAGGGATAGAGTTTAAGAGTCGCGAGGTAATGATGCAGCTCTGTAAGACTCTGGTTAGGCCACACTTTGGAGTACTGTGTCCAGTTCTGGTCGCCTTACTATAGGAAGGATGTGGAAGCATTGGAAAGGGTACAGAGGAGATTTACCAGGATGCTGCCTGGTTTAGAGAGTATGCATTATGATCAGAGATTAAGGGAGCTAGCGCTTTACTCTTTGGCGAGGAGGATAATGAGAGGAGACATGATAGAGGTGTACAAGGTATCAAGAGGAAAAGATAGTAGACAGCCAGCACCTCTTCCCCAGGGCATCAATGCTCAATACGAGAGGATATGGCTTTAAGGTAAGGGGTGGGAAGTTTAAGGGGGATATTAGAGAAAGGTTTTTTACTCAGAGAGTGGTTGGTGTGTAGAATGCTCTGCATGAGTCAGTGGTGGAGGCAGATACACTAGTGAAATTTAAGACACTGCTAGACAGGTATATGGAGGAATTTAAGGTGCAGGGTTATATGGGAGGCAGGGTTTAAGGGTTGGCACAACATTGTGGGCCGAATGGCCTGTACTGTGCTGTACTACTTTATATTCTATGATCATAGAACATAGATGATAGGAAACTGATTTTCCCCAATCTACCTGCATAATGAAATCACCATTACTGTTATAAAATTGCCCTCATGGCATAATTTTTGTATTTCCAGTTGAAATTTTTATCCTCCATCCTGGTAACTGTTCAGTCCTTTTAATTCCCACTGCAATGAGGTAGAAAAAAACTTAAGCAGAATAAAATGGGAGAAGAAAACAAAACAATTCCATGGGAAGTTAATTCTTTCACAATGTTTCACAGCTATACAAATCTGCTACTTCTATATTTCTATTCCAAGGTCTCATTCAAATTACATCTGATGGCAGAGGGAAAGAAACATTTCCAAATAGTTGAGACATAACACTAAACAATTTTGGAAATGCTGTTTCTCCTCAGTCATCAGATTTCTGAACAATGAACCCATGTACAGTACCTCCCTTACTTTTTGCTCACATTTTGCAGTACATTTAATAAATATACATTTCTTAATAAAAACTAAATTACAATAAGTACTGTAGCACTGCAATGCTACTGTAAAACAACAAATGTCATGACATATGCCAGTGACATGAAACCTGACTTTGATTCTGAAAAGATCTCAAAATGTTAATGCACATGTTCAAATTTTCCTCATACAATTGTACCTGAGGAAACCATTTGACAAGTTCACTCATGGTAGTATGATCAAGATTAAGATGTATGGGATCCATTGGCCATTTGGTGGACTGAATATAAAACTGATCAAGCCACAAAAAAAAAACATGGTGGCAGAGTGTCATTTTGACTGGAATGCTGTCACCAGTGCTGTTTCATGTGGATCAATGCTAGAAACTCTGTAGTTTGAGAGCCTTGGATGAAAATGTAGTTGAAGTGATTAGTAAGTCAGCTGATTTGGTTAAGCGAAAAAAAGAGATGCATTGCAGATATAGGAAGCATATTTTATAATATATTAATTCTATGCAAGATACAGGAAAGAATTGCCTACCAAATTACTTTATTATGTGGCCATCTGGAAGCCAAAGCTGATTTCACTGGAAACAGATGTCCTTATGTGATATTAAATCAGCTGCAGTATTCTGGTTAATAGACAGCATCATTTTAAGATAAAGAAACAAATAAATTAAAGTCTTTATTTGTGGCATATTAATGCTTAATTTATATTAGATAAGCTAGCATTACCTCTGCTTTGCACGACACAGAAACAGCTGTATTCTGAGCATTCCTTGAACGTAAATAAGGGATCTGCTTTAAATTCAGTTAAGCGTGTGCTTGTTACCTTTTTTGTGCAAATTAGTTGTTTTCTTTAAGATATAGAACTATACCACAGGGGAGCAAACACGAGGAAATCTGCAGATGCTGGAAATTCAAGCAACACGCACAAAATGCTGGTGGAACACAGCAGGCCAGGCAGCATCTATGAGGAGAAGCACTGTTGATGTTTCGGGCCGGGACCCTTTGTCCAGGTATATGATTTCTCCTTCCAGTAAATGTCAACTGTTTATTCATTTCCATATATGCAACCTAGCCTACTGAGTTCCTCCAGTACTTTGTGAGAGTTGTTTTGGATTTCCAGCATCCGCGGACTTTTTTGTGTTTAAATTGATTAAAACTAAAATATTTAAAAATAAATAGAACCAATCTCACAATGAGTTATTCCAGGGGTATTCCCCCCTCCCAAAGACTGAGATCTAATGATTGGGTGTGCATGGCACCTATAAATCTCTCTAGCTTCATAACTCAATTTGAACCATGATATTATAATTCCGCCTTGTAATCACACTTCAAAGTCAATTATTCAACCCAAGATTACGAACGAATCCAAATCAACATTAAGAGTGTTCTTTCAAACGTTGTATACTCAATTCATCATTTGGAACTAAATACCTTACACAATGGCACTTTTTCCATACCACCATAATAATTCTGCAATTCACATCATATGCAAGCTATTGAGCTCCAAAGTTGAGATGGGACCACATATTAATCCAATTATTCTACAGGTAACTCATTAAGTATTAAGAAATATTTTAATCACTCCCACAGATTAACAGTTTTGCTTTAAAAAGGAGACATGCCAGGGTACCTCACTTTATTTTACTACAGTAAGAGCAAAATGTTTACGTGGAATTCTGAAACTGTTTATATTTAAGCCACACCAAATCCTCTTAAAAAGTAGAAAACGGCAATAGAGTGGATAAGAAAAGAGAACTCGAAGATGATGACAGCAGAACAGTTAACAGAACAGATTAAACGACAGCTACAAAAACAAAACAGCAAGGAATTTCAGAAAGCTTCTCAAGTCAACAATGTTAAAAGTAAAATCCTGCAGGGATGTTGCTGGGACTATAATTGCCAAAATGTAAAGCAGCCTTGAGCACAGGAATTAGAAGTATGAAATGAGAACTTCAAGTGACAGTGAATTAGAGATACAGATATCAATGTGGAGATTATAAAAATAGCTCAAATAAGGTCCTAATAAAGGCAGTTAAATTGTAATATTTAATAAAGTAAAGGGCAAATGAATTGGCTTTGATTGGATGCAATATGATTGGAATGTACAGAAACAAAGAAAACCTGGCAACTGGCACATTAGCCAGTTAAACAGATAAGGACACAATTCCAGCAAGTTTGAAGCACAAGGGTTCATTTTTAGAGCTACAAAGGTCATTTCAAATTTATATAGATTCCTACAACAGTCCACTTTTTAGCGAGCTGTATGTATCGAAGTGTTTTTAGCCAGTGAAGCTCTGGAAAGAGAAAACAATCAGCTGAACATAATCCATATCTGGACCTTTTCTCTGCATAAGAGCCTGAAATAGATTTCTTTACAACAATGACATGAGGGCGGAGTTTCAAGATGGCGACGTAGACATCTGCCTTTCAGGCGCTCTTCATTTTTTAAACTATAATCACACTTTAATCAAATCTTTTCGTACTCAATTACATGGGTTGATACTCACGATTTACTTCTTTTTTAAAATAATACTTGATTTAATCTTTTCAAACTTAAAATGTCTGTATCCAAGAAATCATCTAAAGACCCTCCATCTCTTGAGGCAATCTCCAGTCTTCTGGATACTAAACTGGATACTAAATTTGCAAGTCTGGAAAATAAGCTTACTGCGAAAATGTCTGAGCTTGAAGAAGTCGTTAGATCGTTTGATACCAAGCTTCAATCGCAGGCAGCAGATATTGAACGGCATGAAGAAAAGTTTGCGGCTCTTGACAAGTTCATTTGTGAAAAAATACGTACTATTAAAACTTTGGAGGAGAAGTTACGGTCGACCGTTAAAATAGTGGAGCAGAGAAAGTTTAAAATCACCGATCTTGAAAACCGATCTCGCAGACAAAACTTGCGAATTATCGGATTTCCCGAAAATGGTGAGTCTGGTGACTTAACTGAATATTTCTCTAACTTATTGTGGGAAATTTTTGGTGAGGACGCTTTGCGGGCTAAACCTACTATTGATCGTGCCCACAGAGTTTCGAGATTTTCGATCTCGAGAGATAAGCCACGAGCTGAGATTGTTTGCCTCCATTATCCTCAGGAGAAAGAGCTTTTAATCCGATTAGTTCGTCAGAAAGGTATGATTTCTCACAGAAACAACAAGTTTCGTATTGTTGAAGATTATTCATTTGATGTGATGAAGGCGAGAATCGCTTTTAAACCAGTGATGGCAGAGATTCATTCGATTGGACTTAAACAAGCTTTAAGATACCCAGCGAATCTCAGAATTACATTGAGTGACAACAGTCAGCGCTTCTTTAATACTCCGGAAGAAGCGAAGAAATTCGTCGAAGAATATCGGTCTTCTAGTACAAGTTGAACTATGTGTTATGTTGAAGAATTTTTGGAGAGAAGATGCCATTTCATTTTGGGCTTTAACTTAAGAAGCTGTGGTATAGCTTTTTACTTTGGTCTGTAGACCTGGTCTTTTTTTATTATCATGGTTTATAGATGCTCTTCTAATTTTACTATAATGTTTTTTTTCTTAATTTTTTTCTTCTGAATTGGATATACATGTTAATACTCTGTAATAATGATTTATTTTTTAAGATGTCGTTTCTTCTTCCCATAAGACTTTGCTTTCCATAAGCATTTATTTGCTTGTACTTGAAAATGGGACGAATGTTTTGGATTTTTGGACCTTTTTTTTATATATTGTAGTGATTATTGAATCCTTTTTTAATCCTATTTTGATGACCTTTTTTTAATAGATTGGTGAATTTACATTTATATTCTGTAATATGGTTTTTTCAAAATGTCGTTTCTTCTTCCCATAAGTCTTTGTTTTTGAAACATCATTTTCTTGTATCTGAATATGGAATCTTTTTTTAAAGGCATATTACACTATTTTAAACTTTAATGTTTATCCTTTTTTATTAATGTTCTTTTGCTTTATTATATTATTTTTTCATTTTGATTGATATATTCTTTCTTTTTACAACCCTGTATTTATATCCGGGTGTTATATAGTTTTTTTTTCTTTTCATTAAGTTGCCATCTTGAAATGGGGGTAATATTAGTATTACTTTGTGCGCCTGCCGCTTGGCTTTTTTTTGTGGGGTTGGGGGAGGGGGGAGAGATCTTTTTTCATGCTTTTGCTTTTTATTTTTTGCTTTTAGTTTATGGGCCGACTTTAGATAATTAATATTGTTGAAGTGTCATGTTCTCTGGTTGCTCCTGAATCATTTTTCCTTCTTCCTGAATTATGGGTTATTTATCTTTTTAACCTTTTAAGATATATACAATTAGTATTGGCATGATGGATAAGTCTATTAATTTTATCTCTTGGAATACTAATAGTTTAAATCATCCGATTAAACGTAAAAAAATATTTAAAGTATTTCATAGACTAAATGCTAATATTATTTTTGTACAGGAGACCCATATTAGGAGGGAGGATAATCAATGCTTTTTTAGGTTCTGGAAGGGTCAACAAAATTAGGGGTGTGTCTATTTTTATAGACCCCTCAATTTCGTTTACACATCATGAAATTATTTCTGATCCACAGGGCAGATTTTTGTTGATAACTGGCTCACTTTTTGATCGAAAAGTGGCTCTAGTTAATATTTATGCTCCAAACTTTGACTGCCCTGAATTTTTTAAACGTTTATTTACTTCCCTCCCTAATCTAAATGAATAATGGGTGGAGATTTCAACTGTTGTTTGAATCCTTCGGTGGATAGATCTAAACCTATTCGAATTCTTCCGAATAGATCAGCCTTACTTATTAATTCCTTTATGGTTGATTTGGGAATTACTGAAATATGGCGGTTTTTGAACCCTAAAAATAAAGAATTTTCTTTTTTTTTGCACATTTTTATCACAGTTATTCTAGAATTGATTATTTCCTTATTGATCATTGTTTATTAACAGATGTTACTGATTGTAAATATGACTCTATTGCCTTTTCAGATCATGCACCTTTGAAGTTATCTATCAAGATTTCGGACTCTTTCAATAATACTAGATCTTGGAGACTTAACGCTACTTTGCTTCAAGATCCAGAATTTATCACCTTCATAAAACAGCAAATTGACTTGTTTTTTTCAACAAACTATACTGAAGAGATTGACAGAGGAATACTTTGGGACTCTTTTAAGGCTTTTATCCATGGACAAATTATCTCATATTCCGTCGGTAAAAGAAAACAAAGATATTTAGATATTGCTTTATTAGTGGATAAAATTAAAGAAATTGATAAGATTTATTCCGTGACTCCTACCAAAGAACTCTATAAGAAGAGAGTTGAGCTTCAAATGGAACATAGTTTATTATTATCTTCTTCAATTGAGAATCAATTAATTAAGACTAGGGCTCAATTTTATATTCATAGTGATTGAACTGGTAAATTGTTAGCTAACCAATTAAAAGTTATTTTGACTAAGTGACAAATTATTAAAATTATTAAAACAAGACGTTAATCTGACTACTGATCATAAAGAAATTAATAATACTTTCCAAGATTTTTATAAATCTTTATATCAATCAGAATTTGATGGCGATCTATCCATGATGGATAATTTTTTTAACAATTTGAATATTCCTAAACTGACAGATGAAGATCGGAGCTTGTTCGATGCTCCTATTTCTATGGCTGAAATAGGAGAGGCTATCTCATCAATGAACTCAGGGAAAGCTCCTGGTCCTGATGGTTATATTATAGAATTTTTTAAAACTTTTTCTTCTTTGCTTTCCCCTTGGTTATGTGAAATCTTTAATGATGCATTTACTAAGAAGAGACTACCCCAGTCTTTTTATGAAGCTACTATCTCTCTAATTCTTAAAGATAAGGATCCTACTCTATGTGCATCTTATCGCCCTATATCGCTATTAAATGTAGACTCTAAGATTCTTACAAAAATTTTAGCTATTAGATTAGAAAAGTTACTATCACAAATTATTTCAGAAGACCAAACTGGTTTTATTAGGAACCGGTATTACTTTTTTAATGTTAGAAAATTGATTAATATAATTTACACTTCTTCACCCACAACCTCAGAATGTGTTATTTCATTAGATGCTGAAAAAGCTTTTGATAGAGATGAATGGACTTACTTATTTAATGCCTTGAGGAATTTTAATTTTAGTCCTAATTTTATATCATGGATTAAATTAATATATTATAAACCTGTTGCTTCTGTTCTTACAAATAATTACAGATCCTCTTTTTTTCAATTATCTCGTGGTACGAGACAAGGTTGTCCCTAAAGTCCTTTATTATTTAATATTGCATTAGAACCTTTAGCCATTGCTATTCGTGAATCCCCTAATATTTTTGGTATTACCCGTAATGAGAAGTTATACAAGTTATCACTTTATGCTGATGACTTGTTGTTATATATTTCTGATCCTGACAGGTCTATTCCCGCTATTTTATCCTTGTTGGTTCAATTTGGTAGTTTTTCTGGTTATAAACTAAACTTGGATAAGAGTGAATTATTCCCTTTAAATGCGCAAACTTTATTGAATGACAGGATACCATTTAAAGTTGTTACTGATAACTTTATTTATTTAGGTATAAAAATTACCAAGAAATATAAAGATTTATTCAGATTGAATTTTTTACCTATGCTTCATCAAATTCAACAACTTACTACAAGATGGTCTCCTTTATCCTTATCATTAGTTGGCCGAATTAATGCTATTAAAATGATGATTTTACCGAAATTTTTATATTTATTTCAAGCCTTACCAATTTTTATTCCTAAATCTTTTTTTGATAACATTGATTCAAAAATTTCCTCATTTGTGTGGCAAAATAAAAACCCCAAGTTAAGTAAAAGGCAGTTACAAAAATCTAAAAAAGATGGTGGTTTAGCTTTACCTAACTTTAGATTTTACTATTGGGCGAATAATATTCGAAACTTAATATATTGGAAATTAGATTTGGATTCACCATTGTGCCCACAGTGGGTAAATTTAGAATGCAATGATGCACAAGGATTTTCTCTATTCTCTGTTCTTGGTTCTTCTCTTCCTGCTGATTTAGTTAAATTCAATAAACAGTTATCCAACCCTACTGTCAAACACACATTACGAATTTGGTTTCAATTTCGTAAGTTTTTTACTCTGAAAAACTTTGTTCTTGATAGCCCTATCTTACTTAACTTCTTTTTTAAACCTTCTTTGACAGATCAAGTTTTTAGCATATGGAAAAGGAAAGGTATAATATGTTTTTGAGATCTTTTTTTTTGAAGGTAGTTTGATGTCTTTCAACCAACTTTCCAACAAATTTAAGTTACCTAAATCTAATTTTTTTTGATACTTACAAATCAGAAATTTTTTACATAAAGTTCTACCATCCTTCCCCAATTCAACTTTGATAGATTTTTCAGATATGATTTTTACCTTGCATCCTTGTCAGAAGGGATTAGTGGCTCTTATTTATATGATTATGAAGATACAACCAGAAATATCAGGTAGAATTAAACAAGAATGGGAAAAAGAACTTCAATATAATATATCAACAGAAAAATTGGAAAAAATTCTACAAATGGTTAATTCTTCTTCTATCTGTGCTAAGCATGCTTTAATACAATTTAAGGTTGTACATAGAGCCCATATGTCTAAAGATAAGCTTGCTCGATTCTATTCTCATATTAACCCTCAATGTGACAGATGTCATTTAGATGTGGCCTCATTGACCCACATGTTTTGGTCATGTCCCACTTTACATAACTATTGGAAGGACATATTTGCTATTATTTCCTCAATTTGGAATATTAATTTACAACCTCATTTTATTACTGCAATTTTTGGTATACCAAATGAGGAAGGTAACCGGTTTTCCCCTTCAATTAGACGAATGATCGCCTTTGTAACATTAATGGCCAGAAGGTCTATATTACAAAATTGGAAAGAAGTAAATCCTCCTACCACGTTTCAGTGGTTCTCTCAAAGTAATTCTTATTTGAGCTTAGAAAAAATTAGAAGCACTATTTTTGACTCATCAATTAAATATGAAGAAACTTGGGGACCGTTCATTCGACATTTTCATATGAATTAATTTGGTCTCTTCCAGACCTTTTCTCTTTTTATTCTTGTTCTGGTATGGAGTTCTGGAGTTTTTGACACTATCATATACATATAAACTGTTATTATTGCCCATGTTAGTTTAGTTCAGGTTTAATTTTTTTTCAATATATTCTTTTTTCTTGTATTTTTAATTTTTTTTTCTTTTGATGATTATTCTTATTCTTTTTCATGTATAATTAATATAGGTTAGATTGATTAATGTGCTTTTTTTTGCTGATATTTTAATAAGATATTGTTATCTTATTACTAATTCAACATTAAGTCTAATGCACTCATAACCTATTCAATATTACGATATGTTTTTTATATATGAAATTCAGTAAAAAGATTGAAAAAGAAAGAACAATGACATGATTCAATAAGTCTGATCTTGAAAATGGTTCCACATGAAATAAATTCAAAACAAGTGTTACTATATAATAGACATAAATGAAGCACTTGGGAGTCGGGTACTGTATATTTTTTCAACACAGAATTTGCTAACATGTGGAAAAATTGAAGCATATAATATTGACACATGCATGAGGAAAAGTAACTACAGGGTTACAGAGGAAGGATTAAATAAGGAGTAAAAAGATTTATGCACAAAATAATTGTCTAAAATAAATTAAAACCTTTCGTGATGCAACACAAAAAATTGCTCTGGTTTATTTCACCATGGTAAATTACATGTCAACCAGAAATCAATGACATGAAGCTTGTCATAGTAATAGAACTTTAGAAAAGGGAAGTTAAATCAATGTGTTTAATGAATGAGATAGCTGGGGATCTGTGAACGCAGCTGTGGCATAACGTCTACATCTTTAAAGATCATTTTACTTCTGCCCTTTTCCAATGCATGATAGTACAAAACCTTTTAGTGAAGTAATTCTCAATTAAACCTAATCCATAAACATTTATTTTATTTTTCCCTGTTGATGTAGTACTAAATTTGTAAAATACTAAAATTATTTCACATTATGGTAAACCTTAGTATTCGTACAATTGGAACAGTTACAAAGTACTGAATCAGACATACAATAATTCTTAAAATCAATGTATTAGGAACAAATCTTGTAAAAATGTCCTATAGCATGTTGAATTGTATTCAAGCAGTCAGAATATCTTTAGCTCTGAGTGGATTAAATGCCAATTTAACTTTTTATCCTTGCTCTTTGAATTGTTACATTTTCTAAAAAAAATACTTCAAGAATTATGAAAAAAATAATTTCAGAAAATGCAAAATAATGTTTATATCTCCAATTGTTCAAAATTCACCTTCTTTAATAGCTTTCATTTTATTTTGTTACATCCACACACATTAAATCTTCCATTTAAATCTTGATAATGATCTTGATGTGTTAAACACACAAAAACAAGAAGTTCTTCAATAACCCAAAGCAAGGTTCTTTTTTTATTTATATATATTAATTTAAAAAACAGGACAGAATGTGTCAAACTTTGTGCACAATTCTGAAATTATGTTTTCCAGCTCCTTTATACACTCACAGGAGTTTCAATCACAGCAATTTTGGCACAATTATAACTTTATTCTATTGGAATGCTGTGAGTGTAAATGGAAAAGGAGATGTAATGAGTCCAGTATTATTCCACTGATTAGTTGCTGTATAAAACGTGCAATTCTTACTGGGTTTGTGTCAACTTCATAAATCTTCCCCAGAGGCAGCGTGACATTTCCTTCAGAGATGTACTTAAAGATCATAATTTAGAGTGCAGCAAAAATTAATAGAACCATTAACAACTAAACTGTCAACCAGTAAACAAACAGAAATAAAAGAGCAATAAGAGAATTCCTCCATACATGGACTTAATTTTTCATTTGAGTGTTACAAAATTAATAAAGAACGAAATGGGAGAGATATTCTTCATGAGACTTACTATAAAATGGGTACTTGTGCATGCATTCATCTTTCTGGGGACAGTGATGTGCTGCAGCAGAATATGTAGTCACACTTTCTTTCTGAAAAGGCTATTATTCATGTGAACTGACCATAAAAAAAACATTATGCAATTAATGAACTTATTTTCCTTCAGTTTACTTAACAGTGGGACTTCACTTAGGTAGCTTTACTCAACACATACTCAACACCTACATGGAGAATTCAATCAACTTTTTCAACTGTCTTGCTATTTTCCAGTCCATTTTTTTCATTCAAGTTTTCTTATTTAATGCCATTCTTTCTCACTTTCCTCATCATAGCTCACTCAACCATAATTTTAATTTCCTGGTCTTCTGTTTCACCAATTTTTTTTATTGCCTTAAAAGCAAGTCGTCAAGTCACTTTCTATTGTCATTTCGACCATAACTGCTGGTAAACCAGACAATGGTTTTCAGGACCATGGTGCTACATGAAACAATACCAAAACTACATTCAACCACGTAAAACAACACAAAAAAAAACCTACACTAGACTACAGACCTACCCTGGACTGCATAAAGTGCACAAACCAGTGCAGGCAATACAATAAATAATCAACATGACAATAGGCACAGTAGAGCGCAGTAAGTTGGTGGCAGTCCAAACACTGGGAATTGAGGAGTCTGATTGCTTGGGGGAAGAAACTGTTACATAGTCTGGTCGTGAGAGCCCGAATGCTTTGGTGCCTTTTCTCAGATTGCAGGAGGGAGAAGAGTTTGTATGAGGAGTGCGTGGAGTCCTTCACAATGCTGTTTGCTTTGTGGATGCAGCGTGTAGTGTAATAGCTGTAATAGCAGGAGGAGAGACCCCGATGATCTTCTCAGCTGACCTCACTATCCGCTGCAGGGTCTTGCAATCTGAGGTGGTGCAATTTCCGAACCAGGCTGTGATGCAGCTGCTCAGGATGCTCTCAATACAACCCCTGTAGAATGTGATGAGGATGGGGGTGGGAGATGGACTTTCCTCAGGCTTCGCAGAAAGTAGAGAGGCTGCTGAGCTTTCTTGGCTATGAAGCTAGTGTTGAGGAATCAGGTGAGATTCTCCACCAGGTGAACACCAAGAAACTTGGTGCTCTTAACGATCTCTACCAAGAAGCCGAAGTTCAGCAGAGAGTGGTCGCTTTGTGCCTTCCTGAAGTCAACAACCATCTCTTTTATTTTGTTCACATTCAGAGACAGGTTGTTGATTCTGCACCAGTCTGTTAGCTGCTGCAACTCCTCTCTGTAAGTTGACTCATTGTTCTTGCTGATGAGACCCACCACGGTCGTGTCATCGGCAAACTTAATGATATGGTTCGAGCTGTGTGTTGCAGCACAGTCGTGGGTCAGCAGAGTGAACAGCAGTGGACCGAGCACGCAACCCTGGGGAGCCCCCATGCTCAGTGCGATGGTGTGGAGATGCTGCTCCCAATCCGGACTGACTGAGGTCTCCCAGTCAGGAAGACTAGGATCCAGTTGCAGAGGGAGGTGTTCAGGCCCAATAGGCTTAGCTTTCCAATCAGTTTCTGAGGGATGATTGTGTTGAATGCTGAACTGAAGTCTATGAACAGCATACGTGTCTTTTTTGTCCGGGTGGGTTAGGGCCAGGTGGAGGGTGATGGCAATTGCGTCATCTGTTGAACGGTTGGGACAGTACGCAAACTGCATGGGGTCCGGTGAGAGGGGCAGCAGGGTCTTGATATGCCTCATGACGAGCCTCTCGAAACACTTCATGGTGTTGGATGTGAGTGCCAATGGGACGGTAATCATTGAGGCAGGACACTGAAGGCTTCTTCGGCACGGGGACGATGGTGGCGGCCTTGAAGCACGTTGGAACAGTGGCGCTGCTCAGGGAGATGTTGAAGATGTCAGTGAGAACATCTGCTAGCTGGTCTGCACATTCTCTAAGCACTCTGCCAGGAATATTGTCTAGTCCAGCAGCCTTCCGTGTGTTCTCATTTACGAGTATCATACATAGCCCAAGCCTCCATATTCCGCATTTCTCTGAGTACACTGCTTTTGAAATTTTATGTACTGATGGCTAAAAAAGTGCCCCAAAAGAATGTTCAGCGATAAGGGCACCCATCAGAATCAGCTTAAAAACACCATAATAGTCCTTTCTACATTCAAAAGGTAAAAGAAAAGCATTCCAGGGAGACTAGTAACTTTGAGGCTTAGCCATTTTAAGAGAATTTCATTAATATCAAATTTTCAGTAATAATAATTGACACCTACTCTGCAGTCTTAAGTTTTTCAGTTTTCTAGTTAGTTCTTCAATGACCAGAGAATTTAGGAAGACAAAAAATGCAGCAAGGTCCTGGATGTGCCAGCTCAGACCTCAGACCCCTTTACCAATTTTTGTCTTCCCCTTTCCCCAGTGGTACCACTGTTCTGTGCTTATTGACACCACAGACTATTTGTGGATCACCGAAGTTCTAATACTTTAAGTGTGAAGCAAAAACAGCAAAAACTAATAAGCTATATGAGCACAAGTCATATCACATCATAGCATTCAACTGAAATGCAAGCACACATTTCTAACAATGACTGCTGGCCAGCAATATAAAAAAAAGTGACGTACCCAAGCAAGTTGTCCTTACTCTTAACCACTCACAAAAAGTGACAGAAACAGACCTGTACCTCTGCAATCATAATCAAGCTAATTTGATAGAGACAGTAGATAACCCTATGCTTTCTTCAGAATGCTTGTACAAACTGAGGCTACGTCCACACTAGACCAGATAATTTTAAAAATGACAGTTTTATGTAAAAAAGATAGGCGTCCACACCAAGCATTTTTGAAAGTACCTCCGTCCATGTTAAAATGGGTATTTAGGTGAATCTCCTCCTACTGGGCATGCGCGGGACACATCTACAGAAAGCACGCGACGTGTTTGGTGTCGAATCTCGCTGTGTGCGTTTGTCCAGTTACAGAGTAGAAAAACTTACAAGGAAATTGCCAAATGACGGACAGCTGTTGGCTTTCGTGCAGGAGGACTTAAAAATAAAAAAACAAATACTGGAGTGTATGGAGGCAACCGACGGAGTTACCGGACAGTATGACCCAGCTGACAACGAACGTTGAAAAACCGACCAACTTTGTTCCATTAATAAAGCACCTTGTTAAATGCATAAAACATGTCTGCATCAATGTTATCTTGTATTTCCATACAATGTTACATTAAGCTGTTACATATCTATTGTCAGAGAAATACTTGCATAAATAAGTAAACCACCTTCATACAAGCAAGGACAGTATCAGTAAGTTATGGGTCAAAGTATTTGGTGAATACATTTCTAACTCTTCTGGCTTCAGCCTCGTTGCCATCTGTACTGAAATTGTTAGGTTGTATGGGGGGGGGGGGGGGTTGCATTGAAGAAAACATTGAAATGCTGCCATCTTTCTGGGACGTCATGACAGCGTTTCTAGAAATCTCCAGTTACCCCGTCCACATTACTCTGCCCAATCAGCGTTTTCAAATTTAAACACTCTGGAGGGCGTTTTAGAAAAGCTCCACTTTCAGGAGAGGAAAACACCGTTTCAGTGTGGACAGCGGGTCAAAACGAAGAAAAAAGGCTTCGGCTACAGATTTATCTGGTCTAGTGTGGACGTAGCCTGAATAGATCTTAAGAACTTCAACCATGACCATGCTCTAATATTCAAGTTAGAGAATGTACTTAAGTAGATTATATGCAAAAAGTCAAATATTTCCACACTGAAGGAATAGTGAGACTATAGAGCAGGAAAAAAGTTAGAACATGTGAGAAAGAAATGTTACACAGTATTTTAAAAATTACACCTAAAAATAAGGAAATTCATTCCAAACGAAAACTTTACATATATTTGAAATGTATTAACAAAAAACAGAAAAATCTATAAAAACACATCTAGTCTCCAACTCAGTAATGCAAAGCTTAGTAACTTGCACTTTTATCAGTAAATATATGCAACTACATAAACATTTTCATCTATCAACAGATTAGAGTGGATTTTAAACAGCCAGGTACTCAGCTGATAAAGCAGACTGCTTATTTCAGGCTATACATCTCATTATTACTCTGGTGCTCCAAGTCCCACATATGAAACTTCAACACTTAACTCAATGAACTTCTGCAATTTCAATAAGTTTTAATAGTGTCTTGGAGTACCAAGGCAGTGTACATAAAGCTAAAGGGATTCTTCCACTGTCCTGACCAACATCCATCATCAATCACAAAAACATTAAAGGTAAATATGATATATTACACTTTTTTCTATGTAAAACTTAGCTGATGCATTTCACTGAATGAAAAATGTAGCTTTACCTAAGAACTGCCGCATTGAAATTCCAAGCATGTATCAGTCACAGCTTAATGTAGATATGACCACTGGTAGTACCTAAAGGATGTGCTGCCTTATATAGCAACATCCAGCTTCAAAGATGCCCACCATCCAGGCCATGCTATCTTTTCACAGCCGCAGAGAGGAAACAGTGAGGTAACTTCATCACAAGCAAAACAATTTCATGATTGAGGACAACTTCAACAAACGGTACCTTAAGGAGGCAAAATCCATGACTAAATTACTAATCACATCATCAGTAACATGCCATCTTCTCATTACCACCACTGAAGTGGATGGAGGTAGGGAAGCCTGAAGAGCCACATGTAATGATTCAGAAACAGTTCCTTCCCTCCACTAGGTATCTGAATGGTCCATGAACAGTATCTCAGTATTCTTCTAGCACTATTTGTATTGTACTATATAATACAAGGGTCGGCAACCTGCGGCTCTTTGATCTCTGTGCTGCGGCTCCCCGTAGTTTGTTAGTTTTTGAAATGTAATTCAAAATTTGAAGATTATGGTGATCTTGTACAATCTAAAAACGTTGTGGAGACCCCATTTCCTGGCACATCCGAACCGGCTCACAATTAGCCACCATTCCGGCTAAGGGAGATAGCCTACGGGGGTTTGTGAGCATGTGTCTTTTGGAGCATCCGCGCCCACAGGGACGGGTTGAGGGAGGCTTTAAATCAAGGCTGTTTAGTTCGAATAAAGTTACCTTTGACTGCAGTGTCTTTATTTTAGCGCTGCGTGTAGCGCTACACCGCTACAACGTGCTTTTTATCGCTATTAATATACATCACCACTGCCAATGCCTGACACCCGCCAGTGCGCGCTTTCTTTTAATTCTTCGATCCAAGGTAGGCTAACTATGGAGTAACCTTCAACCCAACGTCTTTTTCTCGGAGTTCAAAATGTTTTTGTTGCATGTAGAAATGTAATTTCGTTTTCTCTGCAGGAGTTCATCAATTTCATAAATGCAACACATTATAGTTTGTTTATACATAGCATAAAGGCAAAAAAAACCGTTGTATGCAGTGTTATTTCATTTTAAATGTCAAACGGGTTTTGTGGCTCCCAGTGTTTTCTTTTCTGTGGGAAATGGGTCCATATTGGCTCTTTCAGTGGTAAACATTGCCGACCCCTGATATAGTACTTTATAGCACTGTATTACTGCTGACAAAACAAAAAAACTTCATGCCATTCAAGACAATGATAATAACCCTGATTTTGAAGCTACTTCACATCAACTATTTGGTCTTGAACCAACCAGAAAAATCCTAGTCATACAATTTAGCAACACGATAACCACCTTGATCATTTTGCACTAAACCTGTAGATGACACTGGCACCTCAAGAAATGTCATCTCACAGCACAATCAGAAGACCTGGCTGAACACAGAGTTGCACTCCCTACTAAAAGCCCAGTATACTGCCTTCAAGTCTAGTGTCAGAACAGCTCTCAGAGCAACGAAGAGAAAGCAATCATAGGCATCAAAAAGGCAAAGACCACCTATGTGCAACAAAAATTCAGGAACACCTAACCGGTAAAGAATCATGGTGTATGTGGCTGGGCAGCAAGGGTATTACTGACTATGCAAAGAAAAGCAGTATTGACTGCACCAGCGACCCTCCCTCCCTAACATGCTAAGCAACACAGGTGCTCCCAGGGCTGTGTGCAGAGCCCATTGCTGTAAACTCTGCTCACACGTGACTACACAGCCAAACACTGAAGTCATCACATTGTCAAATTTCCTGATGACACTCACAGAGGTAGGGTCATTCAGCAAAAACAATACGATGCCCTACAGAGAGGAAGTGGAAGAGCTCGAGGCCTGGTGCCAGGCAAATAATCTCTTCGTCAATGTCATCAAGAAAATGGATATGGTTAACGACTTCAGAAGAACTCACACCTTTCCTTACATCAGCGGCACAGCAGTGGAAACTGAGCAGTTTCAAACTTCTGGGAGTGCACATCTCACACAATTTCTTATGGTCCAAGAAAATATTCCACACCGTCAGGAAAACACACCAATGCTTCTCCTTTCTGAGGCTAAAGAAAGCTGGACTATGTAATTTTACATATGTCTTTCAACAGATATACAGTGGAGAACATCCTAACATATGCATCGCTGCATGGTATGAAAACTGTGCTGCGGCAGACAGGAAAGCTCTACGAGTAGTCAAAACCACTTAACACATCACAGGCACTAGTCAACTTACCAACAAGGATATACATATAGAAAGGTGTCAGAAAAGGGTCATTATCATAAAGGATCCCACCCACCTTGAGCATGGACTGTTTGTCCCACTCCCATCTAAGAGGAAATTAGACAACATCCACATCAGGACCACCATACTCAAAAACAGTTACTTTCCCAAGCAGCAAGGCTGATTAATGCCTCCACCCATTAATCCAACTGTGCACACACTCCACAACCAATACATTATAATTTCCTATCAGGCACCTTACATACAGACACTCCTGTGCTGTGCATCACTTAATGGACATACAATTAATGTATATAAGGTGTCTTATATGTTTTATTTATTGGGACCAATGTTCTCAATCGCCTGACTTGAATGCCAATGATCTGCCCTCAGCAGATTACGGATCTCAGGTTCATCCAGGGCTTCTTGTTAGGGAAGACTGAATGATTGTGTGGGGCACCCTTGAACTCTGGCAACTAAGGTGTATTTGTTCAGATCCTCTGACTCCTTAAACGCGGCACAGTCTAGAGTTTATCATGAAACACAGACCCAACACCTTTTGCTTTCTCCAAATCAGCAGTCTTGTCCATCCAGTGTATTGAGAAAACCTCAGGTCTTACCAGTGTGTTTGGCATGTCTAGAGAGAGCCACATCTCTATGAAACAGATCACAGAAATTCCTCATTCCTCGGATACAGCAGTCTTACCCTTTGGTGCTTAATCTTATTCTCTAGCAACTGCACATTTGCTAACAAGATGCTGGACAGAGCAAGTTTCATTCCCCAGCATTTCAGTCTGGCTCGGAGTCCTCCACCACTCCTCCCTCTCTTTTGGCCATGGCACTGCATGCTTGAGAATTAAATCCATCAATTCCTTCAGAAGGTAATGAGATCGCTAGTTAAGACAGTTCAAAAGTATGTTACTTACAGGGAAATTACAGCCTGCAGGTTACAGTCAGAGTAGCTCAGAAGTACAAATAGAAGTTTTATAAACTTCCTGCAACATATCGACGTGGTTCACCAGCACCATCTTGCAAGGTTTTTTTTAATATTGTGTTCTTTATCTATTGTCCATTTTTTTTTTGTGTGTTGATCGGGATCTGGAGTAACAATTATTCCTTTCTCCTTTACGCTGGTGTACAGGAAATGACATTAAACAATGTTAAGTCATGAATAACAATGGACTTTTTTGATTTAATTATGTTCTTTCGTGTAAAATTAACTGTATATTTTATGCTTAATTTATACTTATCTTCTGAATGCTGCTTACTGTATGTGATGGAGTTCTACTGATGTTGCTGCATGTGCATTTTGCATTGTACCTGTGCATCCATGTACTTGTAAGTTTGATAACAAACATCATGTTTTAACTTTGAAGTTCACATAGCTGCCACAGAATGCCCAAGAAATTATGACAGCATCTTCACTGTAATCCTACCTTTTCCCTTTACAACAGAAATACTCTGTTAAAACTCCAAGAGCTGGTGCACATTTAATCTCAAAAGTATAAGGAAATGGAAAAGAAAAAGCTTTGTTATTACCAGAAGAAATACCTGCTAGATCCACTTTAGATTAAACTCCTTTGTTTAAAGTTAGGCAACATACAACATGTTATTAATATAAAGGAATAAAACTGGAATCAGTCTGGTTACTGCTTAGCTACTTGGCCACAGATAGATGTAACTGCTGATGCATTACAAATGCTAAAGAGGAATACATGAGCCAGTCCTCATTGGGAAATCAGAGGTGGAAAGGATCAGCAACTTTAAATTCCTCGGTGTTATCATAATCAGAGGACCTGTCCTAGGTTCTGCACATGATTGCCATTACAACGAAAGCAGGGCAGCATCTCTACCTTCTGAAAAGTTTGCAAAGATTGCATTACATCTAAATCTTTGGCACACTTCTATAGATTTGTGGTGGAGAGTATATTGATTAGTTGCATCATAACCTTGTATGGAAACACCAATGCACCTGAATGGAAAAGCCTACAAATAGTAGTGGATACAGCCCAGCCCATTACGAGTAATGCCCTCCCCAACACTGAGCACATCTAATTTGAGAACTGTTGCAAGAAAGCAGCATCCACATCAAGGACTCCCACCATTCTCTCTTCTCACTGCTGCCATCAGGGAGATAGTACAGCAGCCTCAGATCCACCACTAGGTTCAGGATCAGTTAATATCCCTCAACCATCAGCCTCTTGAACCAGAAGGAATAATTTCACTAATCTCAACACTGAACTGTTCCCACAGTATATGGACTCACTTTCAAGGACTCTTCATTTCATGCTCTTGATATTTATTGCTTTTATTGTTTCTTTGCATTTATTGAGAATGCTTGCAAGAAAACAAGTCTCAGGGTTGTATATGCGGACATACATGTACTTTGATAATAAACTTACTTTGAAATTTGAAGTGACAACAGCAAAAAATAACAAGGTTTCGCTCCAAATAGCTCTGCACGGAATATTCTAAGAAAGTGCAACTGTGAATGGGGTACAAGGATAACATCATGCTTAATTTTCATCAGCATGGAACCCAATCTAGAAATAATGTGGATAACACATCCATATCTCTCTTGGCTCCTCAAATGTCTTTGATTTGTCACCCAGTTTGTCTAGGGCAGGAGTTCCCAACCATTTTTATGCCATGGAGCCTTACCATTATTCGAGGGGTTCATGGACCCCAGGTTCAGAACCTGTGGTCTAGGGACTGGTGAACATAAACTTCTTTGAAGTAAATATTAAAACAATTGAAATAATTGCCTTCAGTCATCAGTTTTGCAGCAGCAGCAGCAGCACAGAGCAAAGACAAAAAAAACAATTTAAAAGATAAAAATATTCAAGAGGAATAATGAGGCAGATTTCAAGGGTTCGTGGAACATTCAGAAATCTCACAGTGGAGGGGAAGAAGCTGACTCTAAATCATTGAGTATAGGTTTTTGGCTCTTATATGACGATTGGTGTGATGATCTTATATCTCCATGACGATTCTAACAAGTAGGCATACACCTTGGATGGTGCGGACCCTCAGTGTTTGATGGTACAACACTGAGGCAATTCTCAGACAAAGATTTCCAGTGACACATTACAAACACAAGTGCATATGGCAAATAAAATAGTAGCAGCTAATTATATAATAAAATGCTATTTTTGTTGGTAACAATATTACAGACAAAAATAGGAAATTAAAAATTAATGAACCAATTGTTGTATTGAAACAAAGATCAAAGGAGAGCATACTCCCTCTCAACCCTTTCCACCTGCCACCTCCCTGTATCCTTTGACACCTTGAAACATACTAACCTCTGCTTTAAATATACCCAATGACTTGGCCTGCACAGCCGTCTATGGCAAAGAACTCCATACATTCACGACACTCTGGCTAAAGAATTTTTTCCTCTGCTCTAAATTGACATCTTTCAATTGTGAGGCTGTGCCCTCTGGTCCAACAGTCCCCACCACAGGAAGTATTTTTTCCATGCCCACTCTATCCTAAACTTTCAATATCTAATAAGTTTCAATGAGATCCCTACCCTACCCCCACCCATCATTCTTCTGAACTCCACCAAGTACAGGCTCACAGCCATCAAACTCTCTCATATTAACTCTTTCATTCCTGAGATCATTCCCATGAAACGCCTCTGGGTTCTCTCCAATGCCAGAACATTCCTTCTTAGATAAAGGACCCAAAACTGCTCACAATACTTTATGTCTGACCTTATGAAACCTCAACATTACATCCTTGCTTTTGGATGCTAGTCTTCTCAAAATGAATGCTAACACTGCATTTGCCTTCCTTAGCATATAACCATATGACAATTACAGCACAGAAACAGGCTATTTTGGCCCTTCTAGTCTGTCCATTTAAGGCATACATTGTAAAAAGCAGCTGTCCCAATACCAACCCCTGTGGAACCCCACTGGTAACCGTCAGCCAGCCAAAATAGGGTCCCTTTATTCTCACTCTGTTTTCTGCCGATCAGCCAATGCTTCAACCATGCTAGTATCTCCCCGGTAATTCCTTAGGCTCTTATCTTGCTAAGCAACCTCATGTGCGGCACCTTATCAAACATCTTCTGAAAATCCAAGTACACCGCATCTCCTCTGTCTACCCTGTTTGTAATTTCCTCAAAAAAGTGCAGTACATTAGTCAAGCGGGATTTTCCACTCAGGAAACCATGCTGGCTTTGGCCTATCTTGTCATATGTCTCCAGGCATTCCGTAATCTCATCCCTAACAATCGATTCCAACAACTTCCCAACAACTGATGTCAGGCTAACAGGTCTATAGATTCCCTTTTGCTGCCTCCCACCCTTCTTAAATAGTGGAATAATATTTGCAATTTTCTAGTCATCCGGTACAATGCCAGAATCTAACAATTCTTGAAAGA
Source organism: Hypanus sabinus (assembly GCF_030144855.1). NCBI lineage: Eukaryota > Metazoa > Chordata > Chondrichthyes > Myliobatiformes > Dasyatidae > Hypanus > Hypanus sabinus. The sequence continues at coordinate 31,756,936 of NC_082730.1, read as the reverse complement.
TCATTGTTCATGCCTCCCCAATCTCTCCAGCTACTTCCTTCAGAACCCGAAGGTGCATTCCATCAAGTCCAGGAGATTTATCCACCCTCAGACCATTAAGCTTCCTGACCGCCTTCTCAGTCATAATTTTCGCTGCACATACTTCACTTCCCAAATTCCTTCTGCCACACATTATACTCCATCTACCAATTCTTTGCACATTACCCCAATCTAAGTCTTCTGCAGGCTCCCTTCTTCTTCAACATTACCTGCCCTTCCACCTCCTTTATATCACCTGCAAACATGGTCACAAAGCCATTAATTCTCTCAGAATCATTGACACACAGGATGAAAAGAAGTGCACCCAACACTGACACCTGCAAGTTTATTAGTCACTGGCAGCCACCAGAAAAGTTTCCGTTTATCCCATTCCTTCTAGCAGTCAAATTTGAAAGTTCAAAGTAAATTTATTATCAATGTACATATATATCATCGTATACAACAAAGATTCATGTTCTTGGGGTATATTCAACAAATTTATAGAATAACTATAGCAGACCACCTATCTAGGGTGTTTAACTAGAGTATTGATGACAACAAACTGTGCAAATACAAGGAACGACAATGACAAAAAAATAAGCAACAAGTATCAAGAACGAGATGAAAAATTTTTGAGTGTGAGTCCATTGGTTGTGAGAACATTTCAATGATGAGACAGGTGAAGTTGAGTGTAGTTATCCCCTTTGGTTCAAGAGCTTGCTGATAGTAACTGTTCCTGAACCTTGTGGTGCAAGTCCTGGAGCTCTTACACCTTCTTCTTAATGGCAGCAATGAGAAGAGAGCATGTCCAGGGTGTGGGGTCCCTGATGATAGATAATATTTTTTCAAATATATTAAATATAAAAAGAGAAATGAGAGTGGATATAGGATTGCTAGAAAATGAGGCAGGAGAAATAATCACGGGGGCAAGGAGATGGCTGATCAACTAAATGAATATTTTACATCAGTCCTCACTGTGAAAGACACTAGCAATATGCCTGATATTGTAGTGTGTGAAGGAAGAGAAGTGAGTGCAGTATTATTACAAGAGAGAAGGTGCTCAAAAAGCTGAAAGACCTAAAGGTACACAAGTCACCCAGACCAGATGAAATGCATCCTAGGGTACTGAAAGAGGTAGTGTTAGAGATTGCGGTGGCATTAGAAATGTTCTTTCAAAAATCATTGGACTCTGTAATGTTGCCAGAGGATTGGAAAATTGCAAATGTCACTCCACTCTAAGAAAGGAGGAAGGCAGCAGAAAGGAAATTATAGACCAGTTAGCCTGACCTTAGTGGATGGGAAGATGTTAGAATCAACGGTTAAGGATGAGGAGATGGAGTATTTGGTGACACAGGACAAGATAGTACAAAGACAGCATGGTTTCCTTTAGGGAAAATCCTACCTGACAGACCTGTTGGAATTCTTTGAGATTACAAGTAGGATAGATATAGAGGATACGGTGTATGTTTTATGTTTGGACTTTCATAAGGCCTTTGACAAGGTGCCATATATGAGGTTGCTTACCAAGTTAAAAGCTCATGATATTACAGGAAAGTTACTAACATGGTTAGAACATTGGCTGTTTTGTAGGAGGCAGCGAATGGGAATAAAAGGATCCTATTCTGGCTGGCTGCCAGTGATCGTGGTATTCCGCAGGGGTCAGTGTTGGGATCACTTCTTTTTATGCTGTATAATATGTATTTGAATGATTTAGATGATGGAATGGATGGCTTTGTTGCCAAGTTTGCAGATGATACGAATTGGTAGAGGGACGGGTAGTGTTCAGGAAACAGGTAGGATGCAGAAGGACTTAGACAGATTAGAAGAATGGGCAGGAAAGTGGTAAATGATATACAATGTTGGAAAATGCATGGTCATGAACCTTGGAGTCGAAAAAAAATGTGGACTATTTTCTAAACAGGGAGAAAATCTAAAAATCTGAAATGCAAAGGGACTTGGGAGTCCTTGTGAAGAACATCCCAAAGGTTAACTTGCAGTTTGAGTTGGTGGTGAGGAAGGCAACTGTCATGTTAGCATTCATTTCAACAGGTCTAGAATACTAGAGCAAAAATGTGATGCTGAGGCTTTATAAGGCACTGGTGAGCCCTCGCCTCAAGTATTGTGTACAGTTTTGGGCTCCTCATCTTAGAAAAGATGTGCTGGCATTGGAGAGGCTCCAGAGGAGGTTCAGAAGGATCATTCCAGGACTGAAAGGTTTATCATACGAGGAACGTTTGACGGCTCTGGGTCTGCACTGGCTGGAATTCAGAAGGATGTGGGGGGGGGGGGGGGGGGGAGGGATCTCATTGAAACTTTTTGAATGTTGAAAGGCCTAGACCGGGGGTCGGCAACCCGCGGCTCCGGAGCCACATGTGGCTCTTTTACGTCTGTGCTGCGGCTCCCTGTTGCTTTGGGAAATAATTGGTTGTGGCGACCCTTTTCCTGGCACATCCGAACCGACTCACTATTAGATAGCCTACGGGGGTTTGCGAGCACAGAGCTTTGGAGCCTCTGCGCCATGGGGGGCAGGTTGAGGGAGGCTTAAAAGTGAGGCTGAAGATTTCGAATAAAGTTTTTTCCTTCGACTGCAGTTACCGACTCCGTGTCGTAATTTTAGCGCTGCGTGTAGCACACCGCTACATGGTCAGTATTTAATTAAAATGTATTTTATGTTAGTTTGTTAGTTTTTGAAATGTAATTCTAAATTTGAAGATTATGGTGATCTTGTACAATCTAAATAAGACGTTGTGGCGACCCATTTCCTGACACATCCAAACCAGCTCACAATTAGCCAGCACTCAGGCTAAGGGAGATAGCCTACGGGGGTTTGTGAGTACGTGCCTTTTGCAGCATCCGCGCCCATGGGGGGCGGGTTGAGGGAGGCTTAAAAGCAAGGCTGTTTAGTTCGAATAAAGCTATCTTTGACTGCAGTTTACTGACTGCGTGTAGCAACCGCTACAACGTGTTTTTATCGCTGGCTGTCCAGAGGGGAGGTGCTGAAACGCTTTGTCACGTGTCTGGAAGAAGAGAAAACTTTCCTGGGCAGCAAAGGGCTCAACTTTCCTGAGCTGGAACAGCCAGAGTGGCTGGAAAAGCTACACTTCATGGTAGACATGACAGCGCACCTGAACACGCTGAACACAGCTCTTCAACGGGGTAAGGACGTACAGCCCTGCACATGTTGGAGGATGTTTTGGCATTCGAGCGCAAGTTGACGTTGCTTGCCAGAGATTTACAGAAAGGCACATTGTCTCACTTCCCCAATTTCAGAGAGTTCAAACAAGGTCACGACATGATAAATTCGGAGTATTTACATTCTGCAATCATCGCAATGCAAACATCGTTTGGGAAACGCTTCTGTGAGTTCAGAGAGGAAAAAAACACATTATCCTTCCCGGTCACTCCCCTAAGCATCGATCCATCCCTACTGAATACGACTGCATTGTCAGGTGTGAGTCAACCTGAACAAGTATGATAAATATTTTAATTGCCTATTATTTTACGTATATTCATATGTTTTCATTGTTCAGTGAAATAGTCCTTTTATTTTTCAGGTTGACAGCTGGCTGACGTTATTTTTGGTTTGCTGCTGGCGGCAAATTTAAGTTTGGCGTTTTTTATAAATACAAGAAGGACTCAAATAGACGTTGAGTATTTTACTTAAAAGTAACCTTCAACCCAACGTCTTTTTTTCGGAGTTCAAAATGTTTTTGTTGCATGCAGAAATGTAATTTCGTTTTCTCTGCAGGAGTTCATCAATTTCATAAATGCAACACATTATAGTTTGTTTATACATAGCATAAAGGCAAAACAAAACGTTGTATGCAGTGTTATTTCATTTTAAATGTCAAACGGGTTTTGCGGCTCCCAGTGTTTTCTTTTCTGTGGGAAACGGGTCCAAGTGGCTCTTTCAGTGGTAAAGGTTGCTGACCCCTGGCCTAGACAGAGTAGACGTGGAAAGGATTTTCACATGGTAGGAGAAGAGGGTACTGCCTCAGGATAGAGGGGTGTCCTTTCAAAACAAAGATACAGAGAAAAATGTCTTTTGCCAAAGGATGGTGAATTTATGGAATTTGTTGCCACATGCAGTTCTGAAAGCCAGGTCGTTGAGTGTATTTAAGGCAGAGATTGCTAGGTTTGATTGGACATGGCATCAAATGTTATGGGGAGAAGGCTGGGAACTGGGGAGGAGGAGGGGGGAGAAAAAGGATCAGCCATGATTGAATGGCGGAGCAGACTCGATGGGCCAGAAAGCCTAATTGTTCTCCTATGTCTTATGGTCTATGCTGCTTTCCTGCAATAGTGTTTATGTAACACTTACCCAAAAGGCTGGTATATGTCTAGGGGAAACGGAGATCCAGCCACTCACCAACCCACCTCCCATTCACACAGGTGCTGTGAGAATCGAGTTTATGCCTCACGCCGGCAACAGTATCAAACCCACAACAAATACCATTATGAAATACACTTTAAAAAGTTTACTAAAATTAAAAGAGTATTAGGCAATACAATATATATATATATAAGGAAAAAAACAAAAGGCGCCAACTTATCAAAGTTCAGTCTGTTTAGTGCACTCGTTGGAGCTCAACCATCGAACCAATTGACCCTTCGTCACTTGCCTCCGACTTCCACATCTTCCACCCCGGACTCCCCAGTGGTCTTCCGTGCGCACATCCACCTCCCTCGGCATCTTTCTCCCAACTCCCCTCACACCAAAAACCCACGAAAACCCCTCCCCCAAGTTCCCAGCCTCACAAGACACAATAACATTCCCCATTGATTAACAAATGAATACAATTACCATATCAGCCATTCTAAAGCGAAACAACGGCGAGAGAAACACTTATCCGACAAAGAAGCATCCCTACTCGTAACAAACCAAAGAAGCCATTTTGAGTAACATACACAGGACATTGTACAGGGAGAAGGCTGGGAACTGGGGTTGAGGAGGGGGGGGAAAAAAGGATCACCCATGATTGAATGGCGGAGCAGACTCGATGGGCCAGAAAGCCTAATTGTTCTCCTATGTCTTATGGTCTATGCTGCTTTCCTGCAATAGTGTTTCATATGTGCTCAATGGTTGGGAGGGCTTTACCATGGTGGACTGCTTTTTGTAGGATTTTTCATTCAAGGACATTAGTGTTTCCATAGCAGGCTGTGATGCAGCCAGTCTACTCTCCACTGCACATCTATACAAGCATGTCAATTTTTTAGAACTCTTGGACCCTTTCAGTTCTGTGTTGTCACCTGTTCTTTCTTGTTGCTGTTTGCATGATTTGTTTGTGTTTTTTTTTCCATGAGAGGGAGGTTTGGGATTTGATGTTCTTGCTGCCATCTGCATGATTTGTTTCTTTGCACATGGGATAGTTATGTTCATGTTCCATTTGCACTATTTGTTTTTTATTAAGCACATGGTTAAGAATGATGTTCTTCTTTGAACAGCATCCATAGTTTTCTTTGTTTTGTGGCTGTCGGGAGAAGTCAAATCTCAGAGTTGTATACTACAAACGTACTTTAATAATAAATGTACCTTGTACCATCATTGATTCAAGTTTGGTTTAAGAATTGCCACTTCATCCATGAGATGGCTTTCTGGAGATTGAACCTGGACCTCGAACCTGGACCTCTTGTAACTTTCAGTTGGCCAATTCTCTATCGATTCTAGTAATACAGTAGGCTCTTATTTAAGTAGCATCATGTAGTACCTTGCCAAAGGCCTTCTGAAAATCCAGATAAATATCCACAGACCCTCCTTTGTCTATCCTGCTTGTTACTTCCTCAAAGAATGCCAACAGATTTGTCAGGCAAAATTTCTCTGTCAGAAAATGATGCTGACTTTGGCCTATTTGTGATGTGCTTCTAAATACCCCAAAACTTCATCCTTCATGAACAGACTCCAACATGTTTCCAACCACTAAAATCAGACTGACTGGCCTATGATTTCCTTTCTTCAGGTTTCCTCCCTCCTTAAAGAGTGGAGTGACAGTTGTAATTTTCTAGTCCTCTGGAACCACTGCAGAATCTGGTGATTCTTGAAAGATCGTTACTAATGCCTCCTCAATCTCTTCAGCTACCTCTTTCAGACACCTGGGATGTAGTCCATGGTCCTCGTGACTCATCTATCTTCAGACCTTTCAGTTTCCAAAGCACCTTCTCCTTAGCAATAGCAATGACACTCACTTCTGCCGCCTGATACTCTCACATTTCTGGCATTCTGTTAGTGTCTTCCGCAGTGAAGGAGGATTCTGGTGTGTCAAACATCAATGGATACCCAGATGCTGCCTCTGACTAGCACACAAAGCATTTGTGTGGTTAGTCCAGGTGTATGACTAGGCAAACTCTTCACGACCTTCCATCCCAACTGTGATAGTAAGATGACTGAACATCAAGCATATATGGCTGAACTCTCTCTTAATTAATATGTATTGTCTGGCACCGTCGTAGCATGAATACAATATGCCATTTACTAAATTAACATGCTCCACTCATTCAGGAATTGAAAATGGAATTCAACATTTTGCAGTCATGAAACATTCCACTTTAGATTTAATGATGGAACACATGTACCTGATGAAGCAACTGAAAACAGAAGGGGATGTGACAATGTCCTGAATAACTCCTGCAACAATATTGTTGGGTTAAAATAACTGACTGCCAATAACCACAACTATATATCTTTATGTATGGCCTGAATCCAAGTTCAGTGTGTTTCTCCCTTGCTAATGATTGGTATCATTAGCACCAAGACACAATAATACTATACAGAATCAACTGATACCTTGATGTCAAGAGCAGCAACTCTCAAATCATCTGTGCAATTGAGCTATTTAGTCCACACAGTACACGGACCTCATTCATTTACGAACAGCATGGGAGACAGACGTTCCTGGATTTGGGGTCAGCATGTGACAAAAGCATTTCACTCTACTGAAAAAGCAGGTGGTGAGACTTCAGCAAGAATGCAAATATTTGTTACTACCGATTTGCTGCCTGATCTTAAAATGTTGGCAGTATCCAGGTGCTCTTAGCCTTTATTTCATTCACGTAGTCTAACATGGATTGGGTGATAACTGATTTCTATGATGATTAGGATGGAAGCAGCCAAGAGATAGCCATTCATCCCTTCAGATTTCACCCCAACCAACATTCAGCCTTTGTCAGAAACCTCTCCATATACATTATTATTTTTCCTTCCCTTCATCACTCACCAACATCTAGAAACATTGAGTTAAAAGGATGCTGAGGAAAGAGCAGTTTCTTTAAAAGTGTATCAAGGTTGAAGTTGCATGCCTGAGTCTACTACATGAAATGGGAAAACAGAGCATCAATGTAAAATTAGTTTATTCTTGCATGGCAGGCATCATTTTTTATATGCAAGCACCATTTTACAATTCAAAAGCAACACTAGAAAAACTGGAAGCATGAAAGAAAAAGTGTTAAATTCTTAGCAAGTCAAGGATCATTTATGGTGACAGAAAATTTTTGTTTCAGGTCAATCCCTTAAGTATTTTGAACATTTGGTTTTCTTTGCATAACTGACAAGAAATAAGGGTTTATAAATTAATGCTAATATACTAGCTTTTTTTTAAATGACAGGAGTTAAATTTTGAACATTAGTGAAATAAATAATTAGTTGAATATAAGGAAAAGGTACATGTTTGCAAAACAGCAAGTGAATAATTGGAAGATTTACAAGCCCAAAGATAACTCTCCTCTAAAAAAGGTCTGCAGAATATGGAAATACACTGAAATAAATTGGCACATAATGATTAAATACTGTTGCAGCAAATGAGAGCACACAAAAAGATTTTATTTAATTTATGAAATATCACGAGTATTATTCTTCAGGATAAATAACCTATTCAATGTATTTCATCTCACTATCCATGGATGGGTTATTATAGATTATATTCACAATAACCACTGATATCAGGGACTACTTAAGTCAAGTAGCAGTCATGAGCATAAAATATTCAAAACCATTTGGTGTACAGAAATCTTTCTTTACTGGAAGTGTAAAACACTATCTGCTTCAGTTAACATCTTACTGGTTTCAATACAACATGAGCCAATGCTACATTTGACATAGAGATGGCAAGACCCAGCTTTCCCATGCTTGCACCTTCTAAACGGTCATAAAGAAATTCAGTCATGTGGCAAGTTTTACATTTCAAGGATGCTTCATTCCAGATTTACAGACAGGGGAGAAAAATATACAAATGGTGCCTTATAATTACTTATTGAATAAGTATTACTCCAGAATGAACAAACAGATCAAATTTGTTGTATTATTGGCACCAAAGACATATCCTTACTGATCATTTCAAATAAGTTTCAATTGTGTTTCATCAGCATGCTAGCACCATCGTGTGTCACAATCCAGAATTACAGTTTATCCACAGGCTTGATCTACAGAAAGGTTATTTACAGCTGCAACAGCATGAGCAATCTAAGTTGAAATGTTTTGTGCCCTGAGAAAAATCCAAAGCAGATGGCAGAATCAAAAGCATTTCAAGAGCAACTAAGAATTCAGTTTCCTGATATTTTCTACAGTCATCAATCTTCGTCACAATTCTCACAAAAGCAAGTCATTCCTGACAAGTCTGCATTCAGTCATCCTTTTGTGCATGATTAGATTCAAGTAATTGAAACATGAAGCTAATAAGAGTTGAAGTGCAACAGCTGTGCTACACTAAGCAATACTCCCAAGCAAAAGTTCATTTAACCTCACATTCATTTAACCTCACATTGAGAAATATTTTGGTGCCAAGACTTGAGGGACTAAATTATGGTGAGAGGTTGGATAGTTTGGATTTTTATTCATTGGAGCATAGGTTTATAAAATCATGAGGGGTATAGTCAGGATCAATGCACAACCTTTTTTGAAGAACCAGACAGCAAAGGTTTAAGGAGAGAGAGAGAGAGAGATTTAATAGTATCCTGAGGAACAACCCTTTCATCCATTGATTGGTCTGTATATGGAACAAGCCACTAAAGGAAGTGGCTGAGATAGATACATTATTAGTCACCTGAGCAGGTTTAAGACATTAGAGCAGAATTATGCCATTGAGCCCATCTAGTCTGCTTCACCATTGCATCATGGCTGATCCAGGATCCCACTCAACTCATACACTACCCTGTTTGCCATATCCTTTGACACCCTGGCCGATCAGGAATCTATCAACTTCCATTATAAATAAACCCACAAATGTGACCTCCACCACAGTCTGCGGCAGAGCATTTCACAGATTCACTACTCCTCGGTCAAAAAAAATTCTTCCTTACCTTAATTTTGAGGCTGTACTAAATAACTCCACCATAGGAAACATCCTCTCCCCATCCACCCTACCAAGTCCTTTTCCTTTCAATGTTCGGTAGGTTTCAATGAGATCCCTAAGCATCTTCTAAATTCCAATTAGTACAGGCCCAAAGCTACCAAACACTCCTCATAGGTTAGCCCCTTCATTCCTGGAATCATCATCGTGAACCTCCTCTAGACTCTCTCCAAATGGCAACACATCCTTTGAGATATGAGGCCTAAAACTGCTGACAATACCCCAAGTGCAGCCTGACTAGTGTCCTATAAAGTCTCAGAATTATCACCTGGTTTTTATATTCTATTCCCCTTGAAATAAATGCCAACGTTGCACTTTCCTTCTTTACCATATACTCGACCTATAAATCTTGCAAGAGGATTCCCAAGTTCTTCTGCGCCTCTGATGTTTGAACCTTCTCCCCAGTTAGATAATAGTCTGCACTATTGTTCTTTACACCATAACGAAGGATCATACATTTCCCAACTCTGTATTCCATCTGCCACTTTTTTGCCCATTCTTCCAACTTGTCTAAGTCCTGCAGCAATCACATCACTTCCTCAGCACGACCTACCCCTCCACCTATCTTCGTATCATCCTCAAATTTTGGCACAAAGACATCAATTCCATTATCTAAATAACTGAACCAATGTGAAAAGCAGCGGTTCCAATATTGACCCGAGGAACACCACTAGTCACTGGAAGCCAACCAGAAAAGGCCACCTTTATTCCCACTCACTGCCTCCTGCCTGTCAGCCATCCCTCTATCTATGCAAGTATCTTTGCAGTAATGCCATAGGATTTCATCTTGTTACGCAGCCTCATGTGTGACAACTTATCAAATGCATTCTGAAAATCCAAGTAAATGACACCCACTGCCTCTCCTTTGTTCACCTTGTTTGTTACTTCCTCAAAGAAGTCCAACAGATTTGTCAGGCCAGATTTCCCTTCACAAAAACTATGCTGACTTCGATTTATTTTATCATTATCCTCCTAGTACCCCAAAAGCTCATCCTTAATAAGACTCCAACACTTACCCGGCCACTGAGGTTAGGCTAACTGGCCTACAATTTCCCTTTTGTCTTCCTCCCTTCTTAAAGAGTGTAGTGACATTTGAAATCTTCCAGTCCTCCACAGGATGTGCGTAGGAAAGGTTTAAAGAGATACTGAGGCAAACATAAACAAGTAGGACTTGGTTAAATGGAAATCTTGGTTGCCATTGGCCAGTTAGGCCAAAGGACCCATCTCCATGCTCCACAATTTCATGACATTCTTCTGGGAGATAAACACATCATGCTTGCCAGAATGAAGATGAGAAAAAAAAAAAGACCTTCCTCCCAATACTCTTAAGACAGATGACATTTTATTGAATAAATTCTTTAAAGTCTTATTTGGAGAGATGCCCAAACAAGACATATCAAGACCACCTTTGTAAGGCCAAGGGTAAGCGTCAGAGCTATCTGATCAAGTATACATGTTTATGACTGGTCCATTAATTCTGCAAGACAATTAATGATGGATAGGAAGAATTTTCCAGCCCCAAGAAAGCGAACAGAAAAGCTCCAGCAGGAAGAATAACAAGTAACTAAACAGCTTGATGTGAATCCAATATGTCAGGCTTCACTTAACCTTTAATCAGCTTGAAAAGACTCACAAGAAAATTAAGAACATTATGACTCAAATCTAACGCTAAGCCACTTCAATATTTACTGCTCGACTACCCAATGCAATGTAAACAAATCATCTGTAATGGATTGTATCAGTGCTTTGTATTATACTATGGTAATTTCAGCAAATATTACTTTCTTCTGGAGGTATACACTTCAGGGCAACAGGAACTTCTGGGAAAAATATTACAAATCTCAAACTCAAAGTAAAAAAAAAGTGTTTTAGACCTATCATCATAAATGATACAAAAATTTTTGGAAAGTTAAGTTTTAAAAGAAACATGTTGAGAGTTAACAGAAGTATATACTGTCTATTGGGGGTAGGGAATAAGAGCAACCAAGAAAGAGAGACAAAAGAGCTATGAGACTCAAAGAGAAATAGCAATAAACCTGGGAGAAAAAAGTAGTGAAATTAAAAATCTGTTGCTGAAGCATATAGAAAAAAATTGCAGCTTCTCACTCATCCAATGTTTTATATAGGCTAGTTCAAGGCACAAGATTCACAAATTGCAATGCAATGGGACCCGATTCTTTGTAAACTTACCCAAATCAGTATGTGCACTACTTAAAAGCTGCTTGAATTTCTCATGGCGAGATTTTTCTCTTATGGTCATTTGTGGTACTCCTGATGCATTCTGATCTGAAATTCTTGCAACTAATGGAATAAGAGGCCGCGAAGGGAGTGACTGTTGTTTCTGGAGTGTTACTCTGCCTAAAGAGACACCTGGAATAAAAATAAGGTCAGAGTTATTATCTCCCCTAAAACTTAATGAATTAAATCATTTTAGTCACAATAACATAAAAAGGCTGGTTCTATCTTTTCCTCTTCATAGATCTCCAATGAAAAATATTTACATTGCCACAGCAAAATGGAATTGACTTATTGTCACATGTACCAATGAACAGTGAAAAACCTATCTTGTTCATACAGATCATTCATTACACAGTACTTTGAGGCACAGTACAGTGGAAAAGTTTTGAGCAGATATAAATAGCCAGTGTTGTTATTTGTCAATGTGGAGCAGACAGCAAGTTTGTAAATCTGGTGAGAGCAAAGGATGTTAGCTCACCAAGCCTTGAATCCCCAAGCAAAGTAATTGGTTTGGTGATCATTACAAAATGTCTCTGACGCTTCATGCTTCCTCCCCTCTCCCAACCGCTCCTTCTCCTTGCCTCCTTCCCACTCTCAGTCCACAATAGAGACCCATATCAGAAGCAGCTTTGTCACTCACATGTCATGATTTTTTTTTGGGGTGGCAGCAGTACAGTGGAATACATAAAATTACTACAACACTATGCATAAGTCTTAGGTTTCCTCACTATATTTATGTGCTCAAGACTTTTGCACAGTACTGTAGTGGAAGGTAAAATGTTAACAAAATGCATAATGAAGTGTACAGAGAAAGTGCAGTGCAGGACAATCAGATGCAAGGTCAAAATGAGGTTGATTGTGAGGTCAGATCCAATATGAATAGTAACACAGAAAATACTCCATGTAGCATACTTGTCCAATCACAAACAAGGAACTGCAGATGCTGGAAATCCGTGCAGCACACAAAAAATGCTGGAGAATTTAAAAGGACAGGAAGCATCTAGGAAAATAAGTATAGTCGACGTTTCAGGCTGAAACCCTTCAGCAGGACTGGAGAAAAAAAGCTGAGGAGTAGATTTAAAAGGTAGGGGAAGGAGAGAGAGAAAAACACAAGGTATAGGTGAAACCTGAAGGGGAAGGGATGAAGTAAAGAGCTGGGAAGTATATTGGTGAAAGAGACACAAGGCCATGGAAGAAAGAAAAGGAGGGAGGGCACCAGAGGGAGGTGATGGGTGAGCAAGGAGATAAAGTGAGGGAGGGAAAAGGGGATGGGAAATGGTGAAGGAGGGGGGAGGGTGGGGGTCATTCTCAGAAGTTCAACAAATCAATGTTCCTGCCATCAGGTTGGAGGCTGCCCAAACGGAATACAAGGTATTGTTTCTCTAACCCAAGTGTGGCCTCATCACGACAGTGGAGCAAGTTACGAACAGACATATCAGAATGGGAATGGGAATGGGAAGTGGAATTAAAATGGGTGACCACTGGGAGATCCTGCTTTTTCTGGCGGACAGAGCACAGGTGCATGGCAAAGCGGTTTGTCAATCTACGTCAGGAGACCACACCAGGAGCGCCGGACACAGTATACGACCCCAACAGACTCACAGGTGAAGTGTCACCACACCAGGAAGGACTGTTTCGGGCCCTGCACGGTAGTGAAGGAGGAAGTGTAAGAACAGGTGTAGCACTTGTTCCACTTGGAAGGATAAGTGCCAGGAGGGAGGGACAAATGGACAAGGGAGTCACGTAAGGAGCAATCACTGCTGAAAGCAGAGTTGGGGGGGGGGGGAGGTGGAGGGAAGATGTGCTTGGTGGTGGGATCCTATTGGAGATGGCATAAGTTTCACAAAATTATGTGCTGGACACCGAGGCTGGTGGAGTGGTAGGTGAAGACAAGAGGAACTCTATACCTGGTAGGGTGGCAGGAGGATGGAGTAAAAGCAGACGAGTGTGAAGTGGAAGAGATGCTTTTGAGGGCAGTGTTGATGGTGGAGGTATTATCCATTCTGAAATGCTTCAGAGGGTCTGCATGTATATAGGCTGACCACCAATTTTCTGGAAAGTGATGGTTCAGCACCTCAATTCGCAAGAAATTGTGTTTACTGGCTGGCCACCAGATGGCACTGTGTATGATGAGCATAGTGTCATCTGTGGTGAGGCTCATTTTGACAAAAGAGCACACCATTTTTATTATTTACATTGCATTTGGTGGTACTCCCAAAATTTTGTGCTCATTTTTGCTTATTTTACATAAATTTAACCCTAGATAGGGCTTCGAAGATAAGTGCAAGTACCAGTGCTGGTGCTGAACATAAACATCAGTCCATATTGATCCAAGAGAAGGTTGAAATGCTGAAAAAGCTAGGACATAGTTGTTCCTGTGTGTAAGCTGAATCTATGTGAGTGGATGATTGTCAACAACGAAACACCTGCTATGCATCACTTTACAGACTGAAACTATAGACAGTGTTCTGAGTGCTGATAAAAACACTCCAAGTGATGAAGATGGCAGTGATGATGATGAAACTGATGAAATGGAAGGATTTACTATTGATAAGTTAATTGAGTTATTGGGTGACGTAATCAAAGAGTTTGAGAAATGTACCTTTGGGACAGAACAATGAATTTTTATTTGATGCAAGAAAAATTACACAGGAACAGATCAAATCAACTTGGCCTGGATGAAATGTTTATAAAGGTAACTGAGAAGCAACATTCTTTCAAAGCACAGTAATTAATACATTTACAATCAATTTTTGTTTAATTAATAATGCTCTAAGCTTCTACACTCCATTTTATCATTATTATTGCACAACCTCTTTTAATCCAGCAAAAACGTTAATCCGGCAAGGCTCAGAAACCGAGGGTGCAGAAAATCTGTGGTCAACCTGCAGTGTATCTCCTATCAATTAGTCATATTTTCATAATTTTAGCATCACTGGTCATTGTTAAAACTATTTCAAAATATCAAGTTCAATCCAGCAAGGCCCATGGATTAGATAGGTATGTAGCGGTGTGCTACATGCAGCGCTAAAATTACGACACGGAGTCACGGTAACTGCAGTCGAAGGAAAAACTTTATTCGAAATCCTCAGCCTCACTTTTAAGCCTCCCTCAACCTGCCCCCTGTGGCGCAGAGGCTCCAAAGCTCTGTGCTCGCAAACCCCCGTAGGCTATCTCCCTTAGCCGAAAAGCTGGCTAATTGTGAGCCGGTTCGGATGTGCCAGGAAATGGGTCGCCACATAACCCCAATCCCAGAACCGGCGATACACCCCCCAATGTCCACAGTCTGGGCCGGAACCTGCTTCGGAGGTCGGCCTCTGTGCCGAGGTGCCGGAAACTCTTCCGGTTGTGCCAGGTCCACATGGGCCGGTTTGAGTCGGTCCACCGTGAAAACCTCCTCTTTCCCCCCAACGTCCAGCATGAACGTGGACCCGTTGTTCCGGAGCACCATAAACGACCCCTCGTATGGCCGCTGCAGCAGTGGCCGATGCCCGCCCCTTCATACAAACACAAACTTACAGTTCTGCAGGTCTTTGGGTACGCAGGTCGGGTTCCGCCCGTGCTGTGAAGTGGGTATGGGGGCCAGGTTACCGAGCTTCTCGCGTAGTCTGCCCAGGACTGCTGCAGGATCTTCCTCTTGCCCCCGTGGGGCTGGCAGGAACTCCCCGGGGACCACCAGGGGCGCACCGTATACCAACTCGGCCGACGAGGCTTGCAGGTCGTCTTTGGGTGCTGTGCGGACGCCGAGTAGGACCCAGGGAAGCTCGTCCGCCCAGTTGGCTCCTCGCAGGCGGGCCATGAGGGCCGACTTCAGGTGACGGTGGAAACGCTCCACTAGCCCGTTCGACTGTGGGTGGTAGGCAGTTGTGTGGTGCAGCTGAGTCCCCAAAAGGCTGGCCATAGCTGACCACAGGCTGGAGGTGAACTGGGCGCCTCTGTTAGAGGTAATGTGGGCCGGTACACCAAAGCGAGATATCCAGGTGGTGATCAGGGCTCGGGCACAAGATTCGGAGGTGGTGCCAGTGAGCGGGACCGCTTCTGGCCATCTTGTGAACCGGTCCACAATAGTCAGGAGGTGCCGCGCTCCGCGCAACACCGGCAGAGGACCCACGATATCCACATGAATGTGGTCGAAACGCCGGTGGGCGGGATGGAACTGCTGCAGTGGGGCTTTGGTGTGCTGCTGCACCTTGGCCGTCTGGCAGTGCATGCACGTTTTGGCCCATTCACCGACCTGTTTGCGGAGTCCGTGCCAAACGAACCTGCTGGAAATCATCCGGACAGTCGTCCGGATGGAGGGATGCGCCAAGTTATGAATGGAGTCGAAAACACGGCACCGCCAGGCTGTCGGGACGACGGGACGGGGCTGGCCGGTGGCGACGTCACAGAGTAGGGTCCTCTCACCCGGGCCTACGGGGAGGTCCTGGAGCTGCAAACTGGAGACTGCGGTTCTGTAACTCGGAATCTCCTCATCTGCCTCAAAGTCTACCCCTTGGGAAAGGGCATGAACGGTAGGGCGAGAGAGCGCATCGGCCACGACATTGTCCTTACCCGAGACGTGCCGGACATCCGTCGTGTATTCAGAGATGTAGGACAGGTGGCGTTGCTGGCGGGACGACCAGGGGTCGGACGCTTTCGTAAACGCAAAGGTAAGCGGTTTGTGGTCCGTGAACGCGGTGAAGGGCCGACCTTCTAGGAAGTACCTGAAATGCCGGACTGCCAGGTAGAGCGCCAACAGTTCCCGGTCAAAAGCACTGTACTTGAGCTCGGGCGGCCGCAGGTGTTTGCTGAAAAACGCCAGGGGTTGCCAGCGACCTGCGATGAGTTGCTCCAGCACCCCACCGACTGCCGTGTTAGATGCGTCCACTGTGAGGGCGGTAGGGGCATCCATTCTGGGATGTACCAGCATTGCGGCGTTCGCCAAAGCTTCCTTCGTTTGAACGAAAGCGGCGGCGGACTCCTCGTCCCAGGTAATGTCCTTGCTCGGACCCGACATCAGGGCGAACAAGGGGCGCATGATCCGGGCAGCTGAAGGGAGGAAGCTGTGGTAGAAATTGACCATACCTACGAATTCCTTAAGGCCTTTGATCGTGGTGGGTCGGGGGAAGTGGCGGACCGCATCTACCTTAGTGGGCAGAGGGGTTGCCCCGACTTTAGTAATCCTGTGGCCCAGGAACTCAATGGTATCGAGTCCGAACTGGCATTTGGCGGGGTTGATTGTAAGACAGTACTCACTCAGTCGCGCGCAGAGTTGACGGAGGTGGGACAGATGCTCCTGACGACTGCTGCTGGCTATGAGGATGTCGTCCAAATAGATGAAAGCGAAGTCCAGGTTCCGTCCCACTGCGTCCATTAACCGCTGGAACGTCAGTGCGGCATTCTTCAGGCCGAACGGCATGTGGAGGAAGTCGAAAAGGCCAAACGGGGTGATGAGAACCGTTTTGGGGACGTCGTCAGGATGCATCGGGATTTGATGGTACCCTCGGACGAGGTCTACCTTGGAGAAGATCCGTGCGCCGTGCAGGTTTGCTGCAAAGTCCTGAATGTGCGGCACAGGGTAGCGGTCCGGTGTGGTAGTCTCGTTCAGCCTGCAGTAGTCGCCGCACGGTCTCCAGCCTCCCGTCGCTTTGGGCACCATGTGCAGGGGGGAGGCCCATGGGCTGTCGGACCGCCGGATGATCCCCAATTCCTCCATCCTCTGGAACTCCTCCTTCGCCAGTCGGAGCTTGTCCAGGGGAAGCCGCCGAGCGCGGGCGTGGAGGGGTGGTCCCTGGGTCGGGATGTGGTGCTGTATGCCGTGTCGGGGCATGGCCGCTGTGAACTGCGGTGCCAGAACCGATGGGAAATCCACCAGGACCCTGGTGAAGTCGTTGTCGGACGGCGTGATGGAGCCGAGGTGAGGGGCTGGCAACTGGGCTGCACCCAGGGAGAACGTCTGAAAGGTCTCAGCGTGTACCAGTCTCTTCCTGGGCAGGTCGACCAGTAGGCTGTGAGCCCGCAAAAAATCCGCACTCAAAAGCGGTTGGGCTACGGCGGCCAGTGTAAAGTCCCACGTGAACTGGCTGGAGCCGAACTGTAGCTGCACCTGACGGGTGCCATAGGTCCTTACTGTGCTGCCGTTCACGGCCCTCGGGGAGGCCTCGGTGCCCTGCTGCGGGTGTCATAACTCGTCGGAGGTAAAACGCTGATCTCGGCACCAGTATCGACCAAAAACCGGCGTCCCGACCTTCTATCCCACAGATACAGGAGGCTATCCCGATGGCGTTTCCCGGGAACTTGCAGGGCGGGCGACAACGGTGGGCTTCTGTGCCCCAAAGCTGGTGGTAGAAGCACCAGTGTTCATTGGGCCGGGGGTTGGCGGGCTCTGCGGCCGGGCCTGGACTGGTTTGCTGCTGGGAGCGTGGCTGGGAGATCTGTGCGATGGACGCCCAGCTCACCTTTTTGGCGTTCCACAGCAAGTCCGCCCGGGCTGCCACCTTCCGGGGGTCACTGAAATCCACGTCAGACAGCAGCAGGCGTATGTCCTCGGGCAGCTGCTCCAGGAATGCCTGCTCAAACATGAGGGAGGGCTTGTGTCCTCCGGCCAGAGACAACATCGCATTCATTAAAGCCGATGGAGGTCTGTCTCCCAAGCCATCCAGGTGCAGTAAACGGGTAGCCCGCTCGCGCCGTGAGAGTCCAAAAGTCCTGAGGAGCTGGGCTTTGAATTCCGTGTACTTGCCATCTGCCGGGGGTGACTGTACGAACTCCGCGACCTGGGCCGCTGTGTCCTGGTCGAGGGAGCTCACCACGTAGTAGTAGCGGGTGTCTTCTGAGGTGATCTGGCGAACGTGGAATTGGGCTTCGGCTTGCTGGAACCATAGGTTCGGTCGCTGTGTCCAGAAACCCGGCAGTTTCAACGAAACCGCATGAACAGAGGTGGCGTCGGTCATTTCTGGTCCAAAAATCATTTGGACCGTCGGGGTCACCAATTGTAGCGGTGTGCTACATGCAGCGCTAAAATTACGACACGGAGTCGGTAACTGCAGTCGAAGGAAAAACTTTATTCGAAATCCTCAGCCTCACTTTTAAGCCTCCCTCAACCTGCCCCCCCCGTGGCGCAGAGGCTCCAAAGCTCTGTGCTCGCAAACCCCCGTAGGCTATCTCCCTTAGCCGGAAAGCTGGCTAATTGTGAGCTGGTTCGGATGTGCCAGGAAATGGGTCGCCACAGGTATCTATAATTTCTGCTCTTCAATTTACCAGATATTTAATATTGCCATCAAATCACTTTAATTTCAGAGAGCATTGGATCATCAATTAAGTCAGTGTTATTAAACATTAAATGAGATTAAACATTTTTCAATATCAGCAGTATAATTATAAACTTCATTTCTAACTTAGAACATAGAACAGTAGAGCTCAGCACAGGAATTGGCCCTTTGGCCCACAGCATTGTGCCAAATCCAATTAATTAGTAATCAAGTAGCCAACTAAACTAATCCCTTATGTCCACAGATGTCCATATCAATCCATTTTCTTCACATTCCTGTGCCTATCTAAACGTCTGGTAGAAGTCCTTTGTATATATGCCTCTACTATCACCCCTGGCAGTACATTACAAGAACTTAACACTGTAAAAAAAACTTTGAAATTACCCTCTCACTTTAAATGCATGCCCACTAGTTGAAAACATTTTAACCATGAAAAAAAGATATTGTCTGTCTCGCTATGCCTCTTAATCTTATAAACCTCTGTCTGATCATCCCCATCCCAACCCCACCTTCAGCTTCCACCGCTCCAGAGAATACCACCCAAGTTTGCCCAAGCTCTTTATGGAGCATATCCTCTAATCCAGGATACATCCTGGTAAACCTCTTCTGCGCCCCCTCCAAAGCTTCAACATGCTTCCTATAATGGGGTGACCAGAAATGAAGGCAATTCTCCAGGTGCAGCCTGACTAGTGTTTTATAAAACCATAACATAACTTCCTAACTTTTGAACTCAATGTTTCAACTAATAAAGGCAAGCATGCCATATGCCTTCAAAACCACACTACCAACCCGTGTAGCAAATTTCAGGGAGCTATTAACATGAACCTCAAGATCCCTCTGCGCATCAATACTGTTCAGGATCTTGTGCTTACAGTGCTTTACATTTGATCTACTAAGGTGATACACTTCATTTGGCTGGGTTAAATTCCATCTGCCAATTCTCCACCCATATCTGCGACTGATCTTTCTCTCATTGCATTCTTTGCCAGTCTTACACTATCCACAATAAAAAATAATCATGTCATCTGCAAATTTACTAAACCACCTATCTACATTTTCATTCAGATCATTTATATACATAACAAACAGCAGAGGCCCTAGTACAGATACCTGCAATTAATCACAGACCTCCAGCTAGAATAATCCCTTCAACCACTGTCTTCCAAGGGTAAGCCAGTTCTAAATCCAAATGGCCAATTTGGCATAGATTCCATGCATCTTAATCTTCTGGACAACACACACAAAATGCTAGAGGAACTCAGCTGGCCAGTCAGCATCCATGGAAAGGAATAAACAGTTGACATTTCCAACTAAGACCCTTCGTCAGGATTGGAAGAAAAGATGAGAAGTCAGAGTAAGATGATGCGAGAAGTGGAGGAAGAAGTACAAGGTGGTTGGTGATAGATGAAACCAGGAGAAGGGAGGGGTGAAGTAAATAGCTGGTAAGTTGGTGAAAGAGATAAAGGACTGGAGAAGGTAGAATCTGATAGGAGAGGGTAGAAGACCATAGAAGTAAGTGGAGAAGGAAAAGTAAGGGAGGTGATGGGCAGGTAAGGAAAAAGGTTGGGGGGGGGGGGGTAGAATAAAAACAGGAAAGCGGAATGATGAAGGGAGGCAATTACTGGAAGTCAAGAAATCGATTCCCAGCTCTACTTCACCCATCACCTAACCCTTTGTACTTCATCCTACCCTTCCCCCACCACCTTACTCTGACCTCATTTTTTTTTTACCCAGTCCTGATGAAGGATTTTGGACCAAAACAGCAACAATTTATTCCATTACATAGATGCTGTCTGGCCTGCTGAGCTCCCCAGCTTTGTGCTTGTGTTGCCTTGGATTTCTAGCATCTGTAGATTTTCTCGTGGTTGTTAACCTTCTGGATGAGCCTCCCATGATGGGCCTTGTCAAACACCTTATTAAATTCCATGTTGACAACATACACAGCTCCACCTTCATTGATCATTCTTGTCACCTTGCCAAAAACCTCAAGCAGGTTAGTAAGACACGGCTTGCCCTGCACAAAGCCATACTGGCTCTCCCTAATTAGGTTGTGGTTTTCCAAATGCTCATAAATCCTATCCCAAAGAACTCTCTCCAATAACTTATCTACCACTGACATAAGACTCACCAGTCTGTAGTTTCTAGGATTATCCCTTGTTCCCTTCTTGAAGAATGGAACAAGGTACCTCACCTCTGGCTAGAGAGGACAAAACAATACTGATCAAGGCCCCAGTAATTTCTTCTCTTGCCTCTCTCAATAACCCATCAAACCCTGGGGATTTATCCACCTTAATGCTCTTTAAAAGACACAACACTACCTCTTCCTTGAAGTGTCCTGGCATAGCAATACATTCAACACTGTTCTCGTATTCTCCACATCCTTCTCCTTGGAAGTACTGATACGAAGCATTCGTTAAGGATCTCACCCACATCCTCTGTATCCAGGCAAATGATCCCCCTTTATCCTCGAGTGGTCCTTCTTCCTCTCTAGTTATCCTCTTGCTCTTGATGCCTTGGGATTCTATTTAATCCTAATTGCCAAGGACATTCCATGGCCTCTCCAGGATGCATCTAATAAATTCTGCCTCATCTAAGCCTCTTGCACTCAGAAGATCCCAGTTTATATTAGGGAAGTTGAAAATGCACATGACAAAAATCCTATTGTTTTTACACATTTCCTTAATTGGCCAGTATGTCTGTTCCTTGTGTTCCAGTGGCTATTGCAGGTTGGGAGGGAGGGGGTTTGTAATATGATCCCTGAATGACTGAATCCTCCCAGTTTTGAGTTCTAGCCATATAGACTCAGTGGATGCCCCTCTATTATGTCATTGAAAGCAGCTGTGACATTGCCCGATTAGTACTGCAACTACACCACTTTATTTACCTCCCTCTCGATCTTTCAAAACCCTAGGACATTAAGCACTCATTCCTGTCTCTCTCAACCAAGTCTTCGTAATTGCCACAACATCATTGTTCCATGCTCTGGGTTCATCTCCTTTGCCCCACAATACTCCTAGCATTAAAATATGCACATATCAAGCTATCCGTCCTATCTTATCTATTACATTGCTCCTGTTTTATTGGCCCTGACATGTACCTTCCTTTCCATCCTTCCACTTTCTGATTTGGTCCTCTGGTTTCCATTCCCCTGCAAACCAGTTTAAATCCTCCCAGATATCACTAGCAAAACTCCCAGCTAAGATACTGGTTCTGCTCTAGTTTAGGTGTAACCAGTTCCTCTTTTACAGGCCTTCAATTGGTGTGTTTCAATCATTGTGAGCTGGCACTTGTATGGATGCAGCAAAGTAAGGTTTTAAAAAAATGTTTGGCATTTCGGTACTTTTTGGCTGGTAATAATCATAACGATCTATTAGCCACATGGCAAAAGTCAATAAAAAGGGGAAAGCAGAGTGGTCATTGCAGGAATGGATAGTGGGTGGTCTGGCTTTGCAACAACATTCTTAAGAGACAACAGACAGAGGTTCTAAGTAAGTTTCTAGTAATTTTTTTCTCTATCTTTATCTATTAGTAGATAGCTAGTGAAGTGAGAATGGGACCTAGACGTGGGAACTCTTGGAGGCCTTCAGTCTCCCTGATATCCTCATCTGCATGAAGTTCATCAGGCTGCAGCTCCTTAGAGATCATTTTAAGGGACCAGAGCTGAACCTAGATGACCTTTGGCTCATACGGGAGAATGAGGAGGTAAAAGATAGGAGCTGTATGTAGATTATCACCCCTAGGTTGCAGGAGACAGGGAGCTGGGTGATTGTCAGGAGAGGGAAGGGAATAGGCAGCCAGTGAAGAATAGCCCTGTGGCTATTCCCCTCAACAAAAGTTTACCACTTCGCACATTGTTGGGGTGGGCAAACTATCCAGGGGGAAGTTGCAGTGACGAGGTCTCTGGCACTGAGTCTAGCTTCATGGCTCAGAAGGGAAGAGGGAAGGAGTGCAGTATTGATAGGGGATTCCATAGTTAAAAAAGCAGACAGGAGATTCTGTGTACATAAAAGAGATATCTAGATGGTATTTTGCCTCCCAGGTGCCTGGGTCAGGGATGTCTCAGACCAGGACCAGAGCATTCTAAAGGGAGAGGGTGAGCAACCAGAAGTGGTACATTTCAGTACAAATGATATAGATAGGAAAAGCGAAGAGATAACTGTAGAGAGAATCTAAGGAGTTAGATAGAAAGCTCAAAAGCAGGATCTCTGGATTGCTGCCTGTACCATGTACCAATGAGGGTAATAATAGGATGACTTGGCAGATATAAACGTGGCTGAGGCAGGGGGAAGGCTTTTCAGATTTTAGGAACATTGGGATTCTTCTGGGGAAAGTATGACCTGTACAAAAAGGACAGGTAACACCTCAATCCAAAGGGGATTTATATCCACAAGGGCAAGTTTGCCAGAGCTGTTGCGGAGGGTTTAAAATAATTTGGCATGGGGATGGGAGCCAGAGTGATAGGGCAGTTGGTATTCAAGTAGATGTATGCAGTGAGGCGGTGAGGGAGGACTGGCAGAAGATAGGGCAAAATTACTGTTAGTGGAATGAGTTGAAGTGTAACATAGGGCAAAATCACAAAGCCTGATGAATGCGGGACTGAAAGTCTTATATTTGAATGCACACAGTGTACACACTAAGGTACAATCACAAACATGAGAAAATCTGCAGGTGCCGGAAATCCAAGCAACACACACAATATAATGATGAAAGGTTTCAGCCCGAAACATCAACTGTATTCTTTTCTATTTATGCTGCCGAGCCTGCTGAGTTCCTCCAGAATTTTGCATTGTATAAATTAAGGTATATGATCCTTTAGTACAGTTAGATTGGCAAGTATGACATTATGAGCATCACTCATATGAGTCATGGCTGAAAGAAAATCATAATTGGGTGCTTAACAACCAAGGACACATTATATTGAAAGGACATGCAAGTAAGCAGAGAGGTTGCGAGGCCTCTGTTGGTAAAAAAAAATATCGAATTAAATTTTTTGAAAAAGGTAATGTAGGATAAGAAGAAGATGTAAGATCCATGTGGTTAGAAATACAAAATGGCAAGGATGAAAAGACCCTGATGAGAGTATATACAAGCCCCCAAAGAGTAGCCAAAGGCATGGCATACGTTACAATGGGAGATACAACACACGTGCAAAAAAGGCAATGTCATAATAGTCATGGGGGATTTCAATATGCAGACAAATTGAGACAATCAGGTAGGTG
This sequence comes from Hypanus sabinus, assembly GCF_030144855.1. Classification (NCBI taxonomy): domain Eukaryota; kingdom Metazoa; phylum Chordata; class Chondrichthyes; order Myliobatiformes; family Dasyatidae; genus Hypanus; species Hypanus sabinus. The sequence goes on along the minus strand of NC_082730.1, from coordinate 31,732,873 downwards.
TTGGATCCCAAGAGGGGAAATTTTAGAGCAGATGGCTTTTAGAGAAGATTGTGGTTGAGACTACTAGGGGAAAGGCAGTTCTGAATTGGGTGTTAAGTAACCAACAAGATTTGATCAGAGAACTTAAGGTAAAAGAACCCTTCAGAGACAATGATCATAACATGGTAGAATTCTTCCTGCAGTTTGAGAGGGAGAAGCTAACCCAGTTGTATCAGCATTACAGTGGAGTAAAGGGAATTACAGAGGCATTAGAGGGGAGCTGGCCAAAGTTAATCAGAAGAGGACACTACCAGGAATGATGCAGAACAGCTGAAACATGCTGTAAGGTTTCACTGCTAATGTAATGTTTTCTCTGTAGCAGCAATGTTTGGGTTATGACGAGTGATAACTGAGGCTTTGGAATGTGTGCTATTCAATGACAGGCATATTGTTTCCTTCTTGTGGATCTGAGAGAATGTATTCGCGGTCTTCGTTAGGCGAGAGATGAAGAGGGAAGATACTAGTGGAGAGCACTAGTAGACCGCTGGGCGGAGTGGACGCAGCGAGGGTCCAAGGGTCGGCGACGCTCGGAGGACGTCAATGGGGAACAAGTGGACAGAAACATGAGTTCCAACGTTGCACATTAGACTGTTTTATGAGAATGGGCCCTTCTTTTTTCCTATTTTTGATTCTTTACTAACCCTATAGTCAAATTAAAATTTATAAAGCTCAATTGTTTAATTACGTAATGTGTACTGTTTGCCATTTTGTGGTATTGATTTGTAACAGGGGAACACATCACGCAGCATCCACCCAAACAAGATTTCTCAGGTTTGGCCAGGCCGGAGGCTGTCTGCCACTGTAGCCAAACCCAAGGATTACTCAGCAATGGCTGGAGTTTCTGGGAGCAATTCAGAAGACACAGTAGAGATACATCACAAAGATAAAGTATTCTAAAGGGAGGATGATGCAACCATGGCTGATGAGTGAAGGCAAAGACAACTTAAAAGCAAAAGATGGGACATATGGAGATGGGGAGAGAAGTCCTATGTGGTGGGAGTCTTGGACCAGAAGGCACAGCCTCAGAATAGAGGAGCATCTATTTAGAAAAGATATGGAGGAATTTCTTTAGCCAGAGAGTAGTGTATCAGTGGAATTCGTTGCCCCAGATGGGCTGAATGATCCAATTCTGCTCCTGTCTTATGGTCCTACAGATGACCCCTGCCCCAAATAAGATTCCCATTATCCAAGAACATGAAACCCTGTCTCCTACATCAGATCCTCCACCACTCATTCAACTGTACTATCATGCTATCTCTGCACATGCCATTGGAGCAATCCAGAGATTACTACTTTGGAAGTCCTGCTCTTCAGCATTTTTCCTATCTCCCTATATTTACTGTCCAGGAACTCTGCCCCCTTTCTATCCATATCTTAGGTGTCAATTTGCACCACAACTTCAGGCTGCTCACCCTCCCCCCTTGAGATTATTCTGCAGTCACTCTGAGACATCCTGGACCTAGCACCTAGGGAGACAACACACCACCCTGATGCCTCTGTCATGGCCACAAAATCTCTTGACTGTCCCCTTAAATACTGAATCTTGTATCACTATCACTCTGCCTAACTTTACCCTTCCCTGCTGAGCCTCAGATAGCCACACTGCCACTGGCCTGGCTGCACCTGATGCACCCTAGTAAGTCACCCTGCAAAATCCAAAGGGGTATACTTGTTACTAAGGGGAATGGCCACAGGGGAACCCTGCACTAAACCCGCTTACCACCATCATTTCTCCTGATGACCACCCATTCACTGGGGAGCCTCCACATCTCAGTACAAGTCTCATCTATGAAGTCTTCAGCTCTAGCTCTAGTTTCTTGACCTTGTCGGTCAGAAGCTGAAGTTGGGTGTGCTTTCTGCAGATGTAGTTATCAGGGAGACCATTAGATACCCTGCAATCCCACATCTTACAGAAGTATTCCACTGCCTTAACAACCATCCTTTCTGCACTTGTTATACCTTTGGGTCTTGCTTCTTAAGTTTAAGTTCTACAATCAGTTAGATGATTCCAAAAGACTCAGCACCCTTAAGACGCCACCTGTTCTCTCCAAAGCCTGTTAAGCCAAAGCCTCCCATTCTAGTAACCCTGGCCCACCCACATAATGGCCACTCTGCTTACATCTCACTACTTTTTATTGACCCTTGATCAGGACTTAACCCGCATCGCTGAAGAGGTGAAACAGAACGTGAACTGCTGCACTACTGATGAAAGATACTTAATCTACTAGTCTGTACAATTACAGGGCCGCTAATTCAGCCCACATCATGGATATCCACAGATCCAGAGAGGAGAAATGGAAAAATTTCTGCAACTTTTAAGGCTAGAAACAACAAACATGTATTGATACAGCACATATCACACAAGACTGCACAGGATGCCAAAATAACATATGGTAGAGTGGATAAATGTAGGTTTCAGGATGTTTTCTAAGAGAGGAGGTAGAGTGGCTGAGAGCTTGAGGGAAGCAGGTTCAAAAGTAGAAGGGTTTAAATAAGGATATGACCATTAATAATAATGTAAAACTCAGGAAATAATATCTGTTCCCTCAGAGACTCTGGCCAAATGATACACACTAATGCAGCTGGTCATAATTGCCCTCCTTAGTCACTTAAGCAGACAACTCAGTTCAGTAATTAAGGATGAATAACTACTGGCATAGCCAGTAAATGAATTTTTAAAAAAATAATCCTGCCTACCATAGCCAATGTTCCTCCATACACTGTTCATTTGCATCAGAAATATATACTAGATTTCCTGATGATATATAAATATCTGACAGTTCAGCCCAACAGGACTCTCCATCACATCTTTAAATCACTATATTTTCTTCTCACAGCATCTTTATATAATCCATCTCCCAATTCAATCAACCTCATAAACGAATCACTCACAGATCTCATGCTAAAATGCCAACTATCTCTTCTTCTTGGGTACTTTTACCCTCCATTCTAATACAACCACAAAGCATCAATCTGCCAAAGGATTAAAAATATCCCTAAACATTGCCAAAGTAACAAGTCTATGTGTTGACCAACGCACACCAGACCATCTCATGATCTTTTAAGTTGTCTCCCACTAGAAGCTGATCTCATTTCCCTTCATAGTAGTTGCTGTTTATACAGCTCCTCTTGTGATTTCAAAACCAATTATTGTTTGCAGGCTGCATTTGAAAAGGCTGGTTCTTGTTTGAATTAATGGTTACTATATTTTTATACATTTTTATTGTCTGAATATGGCTGCTATTTCCTCCAGTAGGAAAGGCACAAAAATATTCACTGGGTGAGGATCCTACCTGCCCATTACATAATGTGGTTAAATGCTACAGAAAAAAGTCCCATTTTCAAAGGACTGCCAAAAGAGTATGCTAACAGCAGATGGTGAATGAACCAGCATAAAGCCAACAACATCTCCTCACAAATCTCAGTTACAAGTTACAACACTGACAGGTGATCACTGCATAGTCCCTAAAGAAACAAAGTTCCATCAAATTGTGTTGCACTACTATCACCGAAATAAGATATATTCAAACTATGCCAATCGTGCGGCAGTGTGGACTATCAGCAGAATTATATTCTGTCATATGTGGCCAGTGTATCATGGCTCAGTACATCACTAATTCAATAGTAACAATAAATTCAGAGGACCACTGTGGGAAAGCATGCCAGTAGCAGCATCCATTATGGCTAGGCTGCAACACAGGACAGCATGTGTGCAAAATAGCAATCACAACATGCAACTAACAGAGCTAATCTACCTCACAGTCAGAGGAACTCAAAAGATCTACTATACTGTTGCGAATGTTAGTGGGCAATTAATCATTTAATAAGAGGAAAAGATTCTACCAACACAAATGCCAAAGGCTGAAGGAGTCAAACATTTTCCACCAAAATGACAAGTCCATTATTCACCTTGGCTTTCTCCCAGCATCACAGGTATTGTGATAGCCCCTTCAACCGATTTTAATTCAATACGTGCTGAGACATCCCTGCCATAATGCAAATAGTTGCACTCCAGAATTAGATGCAGCTCCTATGAAACAATTCCAGTACAGTTTAAAATTGGCATCCACCCAACAATGTGGAATATTGCCCGGGTATGTCATATTGATGTCAATCAGGTCAAACCCAATTCACTAAATTACCATCCAACCAAATCTCAATCAGTAAAATACACTAAATGGCCACTTTACTCAGTACTTCCTGTACCTAATAAAGTGGAAATTGAGTGCATGTTCGTGTTCCTCTGCTGCCACTCACCCATCTACTTCAAGGTTTGACATGCTGTGTGTTCAAAAATGTTCTTCTGCACACCGCTGTGTGTTCAAAGATGTTCTTCTGCACACCACTGTGTAATACATGGTTATTTGAGTTACTGTCACCTTCCCGTCAGCTTGAACCAGTCTGGCCATTCTACTCTGACCTCTCTCATTAACAAGGCTTTTTCACACATAGAACTGCCACTCAATGGATACTTTTTTTTTGTTTCTTGTGCCATTCTCTATAAACTCTAGAGACTGTTGTGCATGAAAATCCCAACAGGTCAGCAGTTTCTGACCCCTTCTGGCACCAACAATCATTCCACGGTCACACTTCTGATGTGCAGTCTGAAAAACTGAACCTCTTGACCATGTATGTATGCTTTTATGCATTCAGTTGCTGCCACATGATTGGCTAATTAGATATTTGCATTAACGAACAGCTGTACAGATTTTTATTTTATTTTGCAATGCAGTCCAGAGTAGGTCCTTCCAGTCCTTTGAGCAGTGCTGCCCCACCAAGCCCTGACAACCTCAATTTAACCCATGGGACAATTTACAATGACTAATAAACCTACCTGGTACGTGTTTGGACTGTGGGAGGAAACTGGAGCATTTCAGGAAACCCACGCATTCCACAGGGAAGTAGGAGAGACTCCTTACCGAGGACACCAGACTGAATTCCGAAATTCAACACCCCAAGCTGTAATAGTGTCATGCTAACTGCTACACTATCATGATGCCCACAGGTGTACCTAATAAAGTGTCCACTGAGCGTAGTGTCCTTAATAGTACTCTCAAGCTAAACTCATTCAGAAATTGGATGTCAGATTGTGCTTTGCCTTTCCCACACAGTTCTAGAACTTATTACAGCCTTGGTCTAAACACAGACAAAAGTGCTAAGTTCAACAAAGACACGAATGCCATGATATCAAAGAAATAGGTTGCAAAACAATATAGGGACCCCATTTAAACTGAAGTGAATGTGATTCAAATAGAAAACTCAACTTGTTGGAGTCATATTTTGTATTAAGGACAGCAGTTGTACTTGGTGGAAGTCAATCAGCTTAGCCTCAGGACATGACTGCAGGACTTTGTTTAGGCAGCGTCCAATACCTAATCATTTTCAATCGTTTCATTATCTTCACTCTATTATACAGTTCTAGTAAGAAGGTTTACTGATGACTCCAGAACATTCATTTCAATTTGCAGTTCTTCAGTAAATGATTCAGTCTGTGACTGTATACACGACCTAGAAAATATTCAGGAATGGGTAATAAAATGTACACCACTCAAGTGCTTGGTAGTAGCCACCTCAATAACAGAGACATCACCTGTTCATTTGAGTAGCACTACCATCACCAGATAATCCATCACCAACACACTGTCAGTACTGATCAGAACATGAACTGCACCAGGCATATTAATATCAAACAGAAACTCAAGAAATTCTTCAGATGCTGGAAATCCAGAGCAACACACACAAAATATTGGAAGAACTCAACAGGTCAGGCAACATCAATGGAAATTAATAAACAGTTTGTTTCAATCCTTCCTCAGAACTGGAAAGGAAGGGGGAAGATGCCAGAATAAAAAGCAGGGGGAGTGGAAGGAGGATAACCAGGTCATAGGTGAAGCCAAGTAGGTGGGAGAGATAAAGGGCTAGAGATGAAGGAATCAGATAGGAGACAAGAGTTGACCATAGAAGGGAAGGGAAGGGGGGGCAGTGGGGGAGGTGATAAACAGGTGAGAAGAGATACAAGACCAGAGCAAAGAACAGAGGAGGAGGAGGAAAGGGAAAGGGGGGCAGGAAATGGGGGAGGGGGAAAGTTAGGAATGGAAATAGGAGTTAAAATATTTGCCCACCGGGAAATTCCCTGTGGGTGAAGTGTTGCCTCACTTGGAAGGACTGCTTTATGCTTTGGCTCTTGAAAGGAGGCAAGGGAGGTTGCAAGTGGGCAGGTGTAACACTTTGGCTGCTTGCAGTAATCAGTGCCAGGAGGGAGATTAGTTGGGAGGGACGAATGGGCAAGGGAATTAGAGGGAGTGATCCCTGTGGAAAACAGGGGGAGAAGGGAGGTAAAGATGGGATTGCTGGTAGGATTCCTTTGAAGATCGCAAAAGTTGCAGAGAATTATGTATTGGAAGCAAAGGCTCATAGAGTGTTGTTACGACAAAGGTTTCTCTTTGTCCCTTATCCCTGTTAAGGTGGCGGGATGATGGGACACGAATGGCAACTTTACCTCTTTATTACTCATGATTGCCCTCTTACAGAAAGCGACTTAAATCTGAAGTAAATGGAGTTTAAAATTCCTTCAGTTAAGTCATTAACTGAGGTAGGTCAATCAGAGACATTATCCTAATTGAAAATAATGAAGATAAAGTGCCGAGTAGGCCCTTCGAGCCACATTGCCACAGCAACAAAAATTTCAACCCAAGCTTAACCACAGACCAACTTACGAAGACCAATTAACCTTCCATACAACACGCCAGAGGAACTCAGCAGGTCAGGCAGCATCCGTGGAAATGAACAGTCAACATTTTGGGCCGAGGCCCTTCATCAGGACAATTAACCTTCTGACCAGTACATCTTTGGACTATGGGAGGAAACTGCAGCACCCAGAGAAATCACATGCATTCCATGGAGAGGACGTACAGACTCCTTACAGATGACATCAGAATGGAACTCTGATGCCCCAAGCTGTGGTAGCTGCTAACTCCACGCTACCTCGACGCTAAACAACCTCAACAACAAGTAGAGGCAGAAGTTCAAGGAGAAGCAGTCTTGCAACTTCTGTAAAATTGCAATAACTTTCATGACTTGACCAACTTGTTTTCTAATAGATTTCTCGTGAAGGGCAAATTCAAATCCCAATAGATAAGAAAGGACTTGAAGAACATTCTGCAAGTCATCTTTCTCTTTCTTCTTTGATCCAGTTAAATTTTAAAAAAGCACTAGACTACTTGAGCAAAGCTATCAATCAATAGCAGATTTCAAAGTGAGTAGGATAAGCCCAAAGAGCCCAAGCTGTTAAAGGCTTAGGTTATTATATTGATTACCTAAAATGATACACATTTTAAATCACATTGAACAATATGAATGTTGTGATCAGAAATGGTTCTAAACACCTGTTACAATTCAGAACTAATGGTTTTGAAAATACACAATTGCTTTTTGATAGGTCAACTGCTAACTGTCCATAAATCCAAAATAACTAGTTTGTGGAAAGGAGGGATGGGTAGAACTAAGTGTATTTCTCTCTGATTCAGTTAGTACAAAAGATTATGAGGGCAGATAGAAGTGTGTTTGTTTGTATAAATAGGTTAGAACATTAAATAGTACAGCACAGGAACAGGCCCTTCAGCACACTGAACACAATGCCAAATTATATTAAATCCCTTTAGTATCTACATAATCCATATTCTTTTGTTCCCTATATATTTATGTTTCTAACTTCCACTACTGCATATGCTTTCACCATTGCCCCTGGTAAGTGCTGAGAGAGCAAAACTGTGGTACGTGCCCAGGAGGACGGTGTCAAAATGACAACAGGCTGTAATGGCCATTTCTAATTCAAATTGGGGTATCAATGTCCTATCTGGAAGACTGAATAGTGCCTGTGCTAAAGATGAGCTGCAATTTGAGCTTGCACATCACATCATTGTAAAAGTGCAGAAAACTGAAGACAGAAATGTCAGGATGGAGTGAGATAGTGAAGTAAAACAGAAGGTCAAGGTCATTTCTCCAGTCTGAGTTCAGATGCTGCACAAAATGATCACCCAATCTGGATTTATAATTTTTCCAATGCAATGACTGCTTTGTAAACACAGAAATAAAACAAATTGCAATAACTGAGTAACACACAAAATGCTGGAGAAACTCAGCAGGCCAGGCAGCATCTACGGGAAAAAAGTACTATCGATATTTCGGGCAGAAATCCTTCGGCAGGACTGGAGAAAAAATACTGAGAAGTAGATTTGAAAGATGGGGGGGGGGGGGGGGGAGCAAAGAGTTTCACATATGTAGGCGAGAAACGACTGAACCAGGGAGAATAAAATAGAGTTGAGGCATTTAGATACGTGTTCAGTGGGGCAGGAACAAGCTGAAACAATAGGTCTACCAGGACAAACAGGTTTGGGGATTTGGGGTAGGAGGTTGAAACAGTTGTGGGGTGCAGGAACAATGAGGTTGGTGATGGTGTGGGAGATAATGGCCTGATGTTTCTTAGTAGGATCCTGTTTCAGGGACAAGTAAAAGGAGGTGTCTGAGAGTTGGCACTGGGCCTTAGCAAGGCAGAGGTCAGTTCGCCAGACTACCACAAAATCTCCCTCCTTTATCTGCAGGTTTGATGGTGAGGTGAGGATTAGTGCAGAGGGAGTGGAGAGCCAAGCATTTGGAAGGAGTGAGGTTGGAATAGGAGGGAGGAGTGTTGAAGTCTAGATGGTTAGTGTCCCGTTGGCAGTTGGCAATGAAAAGATCCAGAGCAGGCGGAAAACCAAGGCAGGGTGTGCAGGAAGAGGAGGAGGACTGAAGACGGGAGAAGGAGTCACCAGTGTGGGGAGTCACCAGTCCTTGCCAAAGAAATAGGCTCGGAGATGAAGAGCAAAGAAAAGCTCAGTGTTGTGATGGGTGGGGAAACTCACTGAGGTGTGAGCGCAGGGAAACAAAAGTAAGGCCTTTATTGAGGAAAGAACATTCTGTCTCAGAGAGGGGAAGGTCAGAGAGAAAGTTGAAAACTGGCATGGTGAGAGTTGGGATCGGAGTTGGGAAAGGGGTTGGTGGTATCTGAGAAGGGAAGTTTTTGGAGTGTTCAGAGATGGTGGGTTGAGAGGGAGATGGAGTCTCCTAGGATCCAGGAGGGGGCGGTTGGACCTGAGAGAGACAGGATTGTGGAGTGGTGGTGGGAGAAGGGGAGATGGAGAGACAGGGGTTCCAGTGGCAGCGTGTGAAGACCCGTCCTGGAGGTCAACGCTGGAATCCGAGTTGGAGGTTGCTCCATCAGCACCTTGTTAATGTCCGAGGTCACTGGAACCTGTATTGATGGCAACAAAGTCCGGGTTTTGAGTCTGCTCTGGATTGTTAGAGGCAATGAGATCAACAGCAGAATTCGCAGTCTGGAGGCATCTAGGCCTACCGGCATTGGTTCTATGGTCTGTAGACAGGTGATTTTCCAATCCTTGTAGGATACGTAAAAGTCAAAGAACCAGTGATTGAAATCGAGGATCTGTAGACAGCCAACCTTCCAATCTAGCACTTTTGATTGTGTGTTGCTCGGATTTCCAGAATCTGCAGATTTTCTCATTTGCAATCACTGAATGAATCAGTGCCTCAACTAGAAGGACTCTATCGGCCACTAGATGATGAGAAAAACAAAGGGAAAAGGACAAAAGTTGCATCGCCTGCAGCTGCATGGAAAAATACCATAAAATGGAGTGATAGGGTGGGGATGGAAGAATAGGCCAGAGTGTCATGAAGGGAGCAATTCTGATGAAATACTGAAAAGGAAGGAGAATCTGGAGCTTGTTGGAAATAACAGAAATTTTAAAGGGTGATCCACTGAATGCAAGGCCTGTAAGGTAGTTGGCAAGGGCCAGAGGTTCTCCTGTTCTTTTCAGGAGAGGAGGTGGTAAGAAAGGAGTTACAGGAAACACAAGAACCATTGAAGGTCTGACACGATGGCAGAGCGGAAGCCATAATTCAGAAAGGAAGATGTTACAGAAGACACCTGTGCAAAATGGCTTACCACTTGAACAAAAGCAATGGAGTAGGAGGAACTGGGAAATGGGAATGAAGTTCCTACAGGAGGCAGGGTGAACGGAAGTATAGTCAAGTTATGATGTGTTTGCAAAGGATGTTTGTGGACTGCCAATTCCCTGAGATGGGACAGAGGGAGATAAGAAAGGGATGAGTTGGAGCTAGACCATATGAAGGAGAAGTAGGATGAAAACCAGTTGTAAAAGGTCTTTATATGCAGAGGAAGCAACAACAATAAGGTCGTTGCTGTATCAGAAAAAGAGTAGGATTAAAACAGTATCCCACAAAAAAGTGAATTGCTACATAACAAGCCCCATAATTTGAAACTGCCAGCTCGATCAAACGTTTCAATTTTATTATATGAAAATAAAAGCAATTACAAATATAATTCAGGACTGCATTATTTTGAAAGTTCCCCACCTTTTCCTTCTTTGCAGCAGTTGCTTCAAATTTACTTGCCAAAAAAAAATCTGTTGAACTCACAGTATAAATGTCTCCTCTCCTATCCCAATCAATCTTGTGACCTAACAACAAATCTGCACTAATCATGATGTGAACCAACATTAATTAGGAACAAAGCTGATCACATCTTATAAAGAGCCCTTATAGCTGGCAGAAACAGAGACTTTCATTGCAGTATCTTGGTTTGGAATAATCTGAGATTCCAGAGAAGAAAAGGAAGCATGCCAACCAACCCTATCAAAACAAATGTCACCACCAGTGAAATACCACTGCTTATATATACACACAATGAAAATAGCAACCGTCGACTTAGAAGTGACACATTTTTAATGACCATCATGGGGCTGTCACCAATGTCAGTCACAAGTAGAAACACTTCTGTTTTTGCACGGATACAAACTAACCTCAAATCCCCACCACAAATAACAGCATTGAATTCTTACTCCCAGTCTGGATATTCTGAAGAATTCCTCAATAATAATTTAAGTTAAGTAAATTTTAGTACATCCGGCAGCTCATCCACTTGCCAGCTGCAAGTAACAGGATTCTAATTTGCCCAACTTCCACAATGCTGATGGTCAAAATGAAATTTTGTGTAATTTGAAAAGATGGAGTAACAAATTACAAAAAGGTGGCAGAGATATACAAAACAGACATACAGTACCATCAACTTCCATCTAATTGAGTGTGCTACATTGTATTGAAAATTGTTCACTAATAACCAAGACAGCAAAATAGATAAGCAAAGTAAATACATCACAGATTTTATGTAAACATAAGTAGCAGCCACAAAATTTAGGTAAAAGATCGAAAAACAGAAATAACCTAGTTTTCAAAATAAAGTGGATTATGGATGGTCCCACAAGCAATTTGCAAATGTGTACATGGTCTTCCACAGCATGGCAGCAAAATGATCGATATTTTAGTAGTACTGCTACAGCAATAATGTTACAATTCATTACACACCTTTCTCGTGATGGGAAAACATTCCACTGGCCTACTGCTTCAGAACTTCACCCTCAAGCTATGAAGGAGCAAGAAGCTTGAACAATGAATTACTGGCATGAATACTAATTTCAAGTATTTTTGGCGACAAGTCAAGACAAGAACTAGCAGCTTATAGTCTTTACCCCTAGACTCCCCCTACCTAAAAAGCAATAAAGCTCCCTGGTGGTCTATTAAAATATTCAATTTAAAGATGAACAAACCCCTACTACACAAGTGAAATGTTTACTCATCTGCAACAGAACTATCTACAATCTATCTTGTTACTAGAACACCAAAATACTACTACACATCAACAATCATTCTTCTTTTGTCTTCTAACCACATCCGTAAATTCAATCATAGGAAACCAGTAAATAAAGCTACATATTTTAATCTGGTTGAGGGTGCTGGGAAAGCATAGAGTGCAAGACCCCTTTATATCCAATGGGAATAATAACACACTAGATTAGGAAGCAAAGGTGAATTTTAAGCTTTCTTTAGTTTAATATTACAAGTTAAGTACTCCTTATCCAAAATGCTTGAGCCGGAAGTGTTTTGGACTTTATTCAGAATTTGGAATACATGATGAGATGGTTTATAATCACCATCATTTCCAACTCTGAATTATGTGCTACCTGTAAGCAGTCTTTGTCTTACATTTGTTCATCACGCATATGTATAGGTGGAGCCATTCAGTGCATTAGATTTACATCAGCCATGATTTTGGCAAACTCAGTGAATTTCTCTGTTGCTTCGTGATCAGCAGACACTTTATTACGAGCCTTTAAAAAAGTTAAGGCAGAGCCTTTTTTTAAATTTCTGCAACCAACCTGCTGAATATTTACATTACCCTTCATTTTCTAGTTCATCACGATAGATCTTTGCTTGTTTCATCATCACCATACCGTTAAGCAGCATATGAATCCACTCTTTCAATATACAATCAAGATCTTTATTTTTTACTTCATGCAGAGTTTTTCTATTTTTCCATTAATTTCTGTTCATTACATCTGTCTGTAGTGCACATCGCCTGGGAACCTTCCCAACTCCTTGTATTTTTCATTTATGTTGTCACATCAGTGCTCAAAAAATTTTTAGATTCTAGAGATTTTCCAATAAGGGGTACTCAACCTGTATTGATAAATAACTTATTAGTTTGTTCCAAGTTAATCTTTATTACCCATTTCAATTGTAATAGTATTTAAAAATTTCTGAATGTCAGAGGCACTTTTAAAAATAAAATTCAACCTGCACATCAGGCTCTGCCAGGAAGAAGATGGCACCAGTGAACAACACAACTAAGGGCAACATCCTTCAAACGGTTCACAAAACTATTTCATTCACTTCTACTTTTTTTCTCAAATGTCGGAGCCTGTGATCTACATTTTGGTGGTGTGTTTTCAAGCCAATTGAGCGATTTGGCGCTTTGCTGTCTAAGGGGTTCAGTAACGTTTCAAGCAAACTATGCGGCCAGGAGACCAAGATGCCTGGAGAGGGGCATGACCGACTCCATTTCTCACTAGTTGAAGCATCCAGGAGAATGAAAATCTATTGACGATGACAGCAGAAGGCAGGAAGATATTCAGCACTATCTACCTGTGTGTGACCTGTCTCTCTCCCTCTCACTCACCGCTCCCAGAGAAAGGTGCCTGTATACAGATTGTCCCTCTCGCTTGTTGCTGAAGGATGATGCTGGAGTCCTGAATCTCAGGCAAGGTTTAATCGACATGGTTGGGCGATTGGACTCTGAAGTTCACGTTATGATCTGTTTCTGGCTGTTCCTTTTTTTGCTGCTATTTTGTGAGATTTTGTTCAAGGTAGACTGGCTCTGCAGCCTGCAGATAACATACAACACAGTACTAGACTGAACTGAACCTAGTATCTTTCAACGATTTTGGTGTTTTATATTCTGTGCTTCTCGCTCGTTTTGTTTTGCCATTTGCGCGATTTGTTGGTTTTTTTTGCATGTTGGGGGTTTGGTGTTTTTCTTAGAACCAGTTCCATGGTTTTCTTTGTTTCATGTATGTCTGTTGGAAGAAGAATCTCAGGGTTATATACTGTATACGTACTTCAATAATAAATGTACTTTGAATCTTTGAATCAAAGACCATCAATGAATTTAAATGGGCTTCTTACTGACAATGATTATCATCATTGGACTCTGGTTTATACAGTGTCATCTCGATTGGTCTTACACATTCAGAGAAGGTATGTGCAAGCATTGCTGTTAAGTTGAGGACTGCTATCAGAGGGCTGTAATAGCAATAGCCAACATCATCAAAACCCAGCCCAGAATCATATTTCTCTTTACAATGTTGATTGAAGGATAAATATTGGCATGAATACCACCTAAAACCACCTTTCCTCCTTTAAAATAGTGCCTTGATAAACACAAGAGTTTGTGTACATCTTGAAATGGGATCTGGAAATCTTGAGCAACATACAAAATGCTAGAGAATCTCAGCAAGTTAAACAGTTTCTATGGAGGTGTTTAAACAGTCAATATTTCAAACTGAAACACTTCATCAGGACTAAAAAAGGGGCAGAAGCCAGGATGCGAAGGTGGAGGGTGTGTAAGTAGTACAAGCAAACAAGTGACAGGCCATTCCAGGTTAGGGGGAAGGCAGGTGGGGAAGGGTTCAACTAAGATGCTGAGAGGGGAAAGGTGAAAGAGGCAATTTAATAGAAAAGGACAGTGACTACAGAAGGAAAGGAGAACTAGAGGGAGTTGATGTGTAGGTGAGGAAAAGAAAAGGGGTGAAAAGGTAACCAGAATGAGGAAGGAGGTGGCCTCTTCAACATCAGTGGCACCCAATGCAGACTGGGGGATCACTTTTTCAAGCACCTTTGTACTGGCTGCCACAACAGACAGGCTCTCCCAGTGCCTATCCATTCTAATTCTACTTCACATTCCCAACTGACATGTCTATCTTCGACTAACATAATAAAGCCAAACTCAAGTTGTAGAAGCAACACCTCATTCTGTCCGAGTAGCCTCCAACCTAATGATATCAACATCAATTTTTCTAATTTCTCAAAGCTCCCTCCTCCTCTCCAAAGCTTAGTTGGAATTTAGAGGATTGGAAATTTTCTAAAAACTAGAACTAAATAAAACCATAAGGGAGAGAAAATATAGCCAATCTAAAATGGTGCAAAAAGGATTTCAAAATGTACAAAAAGAGTAAAGAGCAAAAATAAATATTGGAATATTGGACTGCTGGAATTTTATACTTAGGAGTTAGTAATGGGGGGGCAAAGAAATGGCAGACAAACTAAGTAACTATTTTGTATCAGTCTTCACTGTGGAAGACACAAATAGTATGCCAAAAGTTCGAAAGTGTCAAGGGGCAGAAGTGAATGCAATTGCTACTACTAGGGAGATGGTGCTTGGAAAACTGAAAGGTCTGAAGTCACTTGAACCTGATGGACTATACTCCAGGGTTCTGAAAGAGGTAGCTGAAGAGATGAATACATTAGTAATAATCTTACAAGAACCAATAGTTTCTGGCATGGTTCCAGGGGACTGGAAAATTGTAAATTTCACTCCACTCTTCAAGAGTGAGGTAGAAGAAAGGAAATTATAGACCAATTGGCCTGACCTCAATGGTTAGGAAGATGTTGGAATCAATTATTAATGATGTGGTATTGGAGTACTTGCAGCACATGATAAAATAAGCCAAAGTTAGCACAGTTTCCTTAAGGGAAAATCTTGCCTGACAAACCTGTTGGTGTTCTTTTAAGAAGTAACAAGCAAGACAGACAAAGGAGAATCGGCTGATGCTGTACACTTGGATTTTTTGAAAGCCTCTGACAAGATGCCACACCCGAGACTGCGAAACAAGAGAAGGGCTCCCGGAATATTACAGGAGGGATACTAGCATGGATAGAGCATTAGTGAATTGGCAAAAGGCAAACAGGAAATAAAGGAATCCTTTTTGGTTTGGCTTCTGGTGACTAGTGGTATTCCACAGGGATCTGTGTTAGGACTGCTTCTTTTTACGTTGTATACCCACGATTTGGATGATTAAATTGATGGCATTGGGATCAAGTTAGTGGACAAGACAAAGATGGGTAAAGGACAAGTAGCACTGAGGGAACAGGGGCTGCAAAGGGACTTAAACAGATAAGGAAAATGGGCAAACATGTGGCAGATGAAATGCAGTGTCAGGAAGTGTACAGTCCTGCACTTTAGTAGAAGGAATAAAAACAAATAACTTTCTAAATGGGGAGAAAATTTAAAAAAAACTGAGGTGCAAGGGGATTTGGGAGTTCTCATGGAGGATTCCCTAAAGGTTAATTTGAAGTTTGAATCAATGGTGAGGAAAGGCAACTGCAATGTTAAAATTCATACTTGCAGTATTATGAGTAGTTTTGAGCACCTTAAGACTGTCCCCAGCTGCTGTGCTTCAAGTATGCGAACCTTGCGACAATTTGTCCTGTTAAAATGATGAACTGAATACTGAGACTCTGGGCTTATTTTCCCCCAATTGCATTCTTTCAGATTTCTTGCTTTGTGACTGCCTGCAAGCAGGCAAATCTCAAGGGTGTATAATTTATGCATTCCTTGATAATAAATATTCTTCAAACCATTGAATCTTATTTAAGAAAGGATGTGCTGACATTGGAGAGGGTTTGGAGGGGAATCACAAGAATGATTCCAGGAATTAATGGGTAATCGTATAACCAGCGATTGAAGACTCTGGGCCTGTACTCACTCAAATTTAGAAGAATGAAGGGTGGAACTCATTGAAATCTATCGAATGTTGACACACTTTGATGGAGTCGATGTGAAGAGGATATTTCTTTTTGTCGGGGAGTCTAGGATCAGAGGGCACTACCTCAAAATAGAGTGGTGTCCATTTAGAATAGAGTTGAGGAGGAATTTCTTTAGCCAGAGGGGGTGGTGAATCTATGGAATTAGTTGCCACAGGCAGCTGTGGGGCCAGATCATTGGGTACATTTAAGGCAGAGGTTGATAAGTTCTTGATAGTCAGGACATGAAAGATTATGGGGAGAAGGAAGAAGAATGTGGTTTAGTAGGACAATGGATCAGCCATGATGAAATGGCAGAGCAGACGATGGGCCGAATGACCCAATTCTGCTCCCATGTCATTTGTTTATTTTTCATTCCTCATTCTGGTTACCCTCTCACCCCCTCTCTTCTCATCTGCCCATCAGCTCCCTCTAGTCCCCTCTTCCTTCCCTTTCTTCCATGGTCCATTGTCCTGTCTTATTAGATTCCATCTCCTTCAGCCCTTTCTCTCTTCCATCTGTCATTCCCAGCTTCTTATTTCACCACCGCCCTCCCACCTTCCACCTCATCTGATCCTACCCACTACCTGCCAACTGGTGCTCCCTTCCTCTTCCCCCATCACGTTACTGTCTTCTTCCCCCTTCCTTTCCAGTCCTGTCTCAAACCAAAGTATTGACTGTTTATTCCCAACACAGATGCTGCCTGACTTTCAAAGCTCCTCCAGTATTTTGTATGTGTTGCCTTGAGATCTATTATGCTCCCTTGGGACAATTAATGGGATCTCAACCTAACTTAAAGGCATGACAACAGCCATATTTCATTAAGAGTTTGAGGAGATTGGAGTATGTCATCAAAGACACTCGCAAATTTCTATGGATGTACCTTGGAGAGCATTCTAACTGGCCGCATCATGGTCTGGTTCAGGGTGGGGGGGGTGGGGGGGGGGGGGAATCTACTGTACAGGATCGAAAGCAGCTGTGAATTCACTCAGCTGCATCATTTTACTGTCATTTAGCTTTAAGTATGGCATTGTACTGCTGCCACAAAAACAACGAAAGTTCACAACATATACTGGTGATAGTAAACCCAATTCCGAACCACAGCTAAAGAACATAAATCTGACAGTAGCCCCTTTGTCTCTCTTCGGAGTGCCAAACTCAGGTCAAAAGTGAAACTCTGTAACCTTCAGACTCCTGCTCCAAGTGAGATCAACCTTTGAGCATTGCCCTGCTAAACCAAATGGCCATTTTATTAGGTACACCTGCGTAACACTCTGGGAAAGGTTTCACTGCTAACGTAATGGCCTTTCTATAGAAGCAATGTTTGGGTTATTATTAGAGATAACGGGTGCTTTGGAATGTGAGCATGAAGGGAGTGTATTTTCACGTTGTGTGCCCAACACCAGTGTGAGCTGGGTCTTCTGTTCGGTGGGAGAAGATGCCAGAGAGAAGAGGTCATAAACTCGATGAGCAGGACGATTCAATGATGCCCAGGGAGATCAAAGGAGGATCAGCAAAGGGAACTATGAGCTCCAACTTGCGCACATTAGACTTTCATTTAAATGGGCCCTTTTTTTGCTTTTTCTTTGCTAACCCTTTAGTCAAATTAAGAATTATAAAGCTAAATTGTTTAATTGTATGTCGTGTACTATCTGTTATTTCATTGTACTTATTTGTAACAGGGTGAACAAATCACACAGCTTCCACTTTAACAGGGGTTTTCGGGGTTTTGCACCTGAATCTCACACGTTTGGCAGGGCCGGAGATCATCCTCCCAGCCAGCGGAACCAGAGTTTCACTTGTATATGTGATCATTAAGGCAAATATGTAATCAACCAACTACGTGGAAGGAACTGAATGCATAAAAGCATGCAGACATGGTCAAGAGGTTCAATTGTTCATTCCAAACTTCAGAATGGGGAAGAAATGTGATCCAAGTAACTTTAACTGTGGAATAATTATTGGTGCCAGTATCTCAAACTACTGATCTCCTGGAAGTGTCACATACAACAGTATTTTAGTCTAGAGTTTACAGAGAATGGTGCAAAAAAACAATAGTATCCAGCAACCAGCAGTTCTGTGGACAAAAATGCTTTGTTAATTATGCCAATCATAGAACATTACAGCACAGAAACAGGCCTTTTGGCCCTTCTTAGCTGTGCTGAACCATTTTTCTGCCTAGCCCCACTGACCTGCAACTGGACCATACCCCTCCATACACCTCTCATCCATGCACCTGTCCATGTTTTTCTTAAATGTTAAAAGTGAGCCCACATTTATCACTTCATCTGGCAGTTCATTCCACACTCCCGCCACTTACTGAGTGAAGCCCCCCCCCCCCATGTTCCCTTTAAACTTTTCTCCCTTCACCCTTAATCCACATCTTTTTTTTCCTCCCCTAACCTCAGTGGAAAAAACCTGCTTGCATTCACTCTATCTACACCCATCATAATTTTATATACCTCTATCAAATCATCATGAAGTACTTTCAATGCCTGGTAATGTCACAGATCAAAAACTCTATTTCTGCCATACTGGACACTCACCAATATGCTTATTGACAGAACAACTTCACCAGAGATATCACAGCATCTCTCTTGCACCTGATCATGACACACCTAGTTCAACATTCATCAATATTGTCCCACAGATCTTGGAAAACAAACTCTTACTCCTCAGTCTAAATACACCACAGTGCAACTGACCTCCGTCACATCGTTCCCATCAATAAGAGAGTGCCCTCTTCCACCCCCAGGAGTGGTGTGCTGAGCCCACTGTCATACATTTTCCCTTACACACAACTGCACAACCAAACACCAAGTACTCACATTGTCAAGTTCGCCAATGACACAACAATGTCATCATTAATGATGACAAGACATCCTACAGAGAGGAAGTAGAAGTGCTCAATGCCTGGTGCCAGGCAGATACTCTGCCTTAATCAACAAAATAAAGGAGATGGCTACTGACATCAGAAGAACTCACATCACTCATATCCCTCCTTCTGTCGGCAGCAGTGGAAACTGTGAGCTGTTTCAAATACCTGGGAGTACACATCTCGTGGTCCCAGAACACACCCTACACCGGGGGTCGGCAACCTGCGGCTCCCGAGCCATTTGTGGCTCTTTCACCTCTGTGCTGCGGCTCCCTGTGGCTTTGGGAAATAATTGGTCAGTATTTAATTAAAATGTATTTTATGTTAGTTTGTTAGCTTTTGAAATGTAATTCTAAATTTGAAGATTATGGTGATCTTGTACAATCTAAGTGTGGCGACATCCGAAACGGCTCACAATTAGCCAGCATTCCGGCTAAGGGAGATAGCCTACGGGGGTTTGTGAGTACGCGTCTTTTGCAGCATCTGCGTCCATGGGGGCTGGGTTGAGAGAGGCTTAAAAGCAAGGCTGTTTAGTTCGAATAAAGCTATCTTTGACTGCAGTTTACTGACACCGCTACAACGTGTTTTTATCGCTGGCTGTCCAGACGGAAGGTGCTGAAACGCTTTGTCGCGTGTCTGGAATAAGTGAAAACTTTCCTGGGCAGCAAAGGGCTCACCTTTCCTGAGCTGGAACAGCCAGAGTGGCTGGAAAAGCTACACTTCATGGTAGACATGACAGCGCACCTGAACACGCTGAACACAGCTCTTCAGGGGAAAGGACGTACAGCCCTGCACATGTTGGAGGATGTTTTGGCATTCGAGCGCAAGTTGACAGTGCTTGCCAGAGATTTACAGAAAGGCACTTTGTCTCACTTCCCCAATTTGAGAGAGTTCAAACAAGGTCACGACATGATAATTTCGGAGTATTTACATTCTGCAATCATCGCAATGCAAACATCGTTTGGGAAACGCTTCTGTGAGTTCAGAGAGGAAAAAAACACATTATCCTTCCCGGTCACTCCCTTAAGCATCGATCCTTCCCTACTGAATACGACTGCATTGTCAGGTGTGAGTCAACCTGATCTTGAGATGGAACTGGCCGACATAGCCGACAAAGACATATGGGTGTCCAAGTTTAGACGCTTGACAGCAGACCTTGAAGATGTTGCCCGTTCTTGCTCAGAAACACAAATGGAGTGATATTGAAAACCTTCCAAAACCGGACAAACTTGTGTTCGAAACATGGAATGCTATGCCCGACATTTATGTAAACATTAAAAAGTATGCGCTTTGAGTCCTGTCGATCTTTGGATCCACATATGTAAGTGAGCAGGTGTTCTCCAACATGAACTTTATTAAAAACAAACATCGCGCATGCCTCACAGATGACAGCTTGCGATCCTGTGTAAAGATGAAGGTGACGTCATACAGCCCTGATGTGCAGACGCTGTGCGCTGAGGTCCAGGAGCAGAAATCCCATTAACCAAGTATGATAAATATTTTAATTGCCTATTATTTTATGTGTATTCATATTTTTTCATTGTTCAGTGAAATAGTCCTTTTATTTTTCAGGCTGACAGCTGGCTGATGTTATTTTTGGTTTGCTGCTGGCGGAAAATTTAAGTTCGGCGTTTTTCATAAATACAAGAAGGACTCAAATAGACATTGAGTATTTTACTTAAAAGTAACTTTCAACCCAACGTCTTTTTTTCGGAGTTCAAAATGTTTTTGTTGCATGCAGAAATGTAATTTCGTTTTCTCTGCAGGAGTTCATCAATTTCATAAATGCAACACATTATAGTTTGTTTATACATAGCATAAAGGCAAAAAAAACGTTGTATGCAGTGTTATTTCATTTTAAATGTCAAACGGGTTTTGCGGCTCCCAGTGTTTTCTTTTCTGTGGGAAACGGGTCCAAGTGGCTCTTTCAGTGGTAAAGGTTGCTGACCCCTGCCCTACACAATCAAAAAAGCTCAGCAATGCCGTTACTTTCTGATCCTCAAGAGAGCTGGACGATGCACATCAATACTGTCTGCTACAGATATGCAGTAGAGAGCATCCTAACACGCTACATCATTGCATGGTACGGAAACAGCTCTGCGCAGAACAGGAAGGATCTACAATGGGTAGTCAAAACTGCCCAATGCATCACTGGCACTAGCCTACCCACCAGAGGACATATATACAGAAGGGTACCAGGAAAATGCCAGCAAGCATCATGAAGGATCCCACCCACCCTGCCCATAGACTGTTTGTACAATTCCCATCAGGAAGGAGGCTACACTGCATCCACACCAGGATCACCGGACTCAAAGACCAACTTTCCCAAACCACTAAGGATAACCAACAACTCCAACCACTAACCCACCTCACCACACCACCACTACTTTGTCATTTCCTTCAGAGTACCTAATTTACAGAAACTTCTATGCTGTGTACACTTTGTGTACATACAATGCATACCAATCTTATGTATTAATATTTAATTGCGTCCTTTATCTTACTGTGGTTTTTTGCACTGCATCAGATCCAGAGTAACAACTACTTCATTCTCCTTTATACTTATGTACTAGAAATGACATTAAACAACCCTGAAATGGTTCAGACTGAAGACTTTTGATCTCCCTTTGAAATTTAAACTTATTTCTTGAACAATTTGATAATTGTTTATATAAATGTCTAGCAAAGTGACTAATATGCCTCACCTTACCAATAACATTAAATTCTTATTATTTCTACTTGCTGTTATACCCAAAAGATTCCACCAAAACATGCAGTTCCTCAAACTACCGACTGAAGAGGTTTAGCTCTTGGTCAATAATCACTCAAACAAAGATGATGTCCACTTCATATCCTTTTAATTAGCAGGTTCAGAGCTCACTGGAGACAGGAATGCAAGGGAGGTCTCAACAGGAACTTGTCAGTGGAGAATGGACACAAGTTCATTGAGTCTCGTCTGCAATAAACCAAATGGACATGTATTTAAAAAGTATATTACCAAAATACATATACTACCTTGAGATTTGTTTACTTACAGGCATTTACAATAAAATAAATTTATTAAAAGCTATAAAATACAAAGAACAACAATCAACTAATGTACTAAAGAAAACAAATTGTGCAAATAACAAGTAAATACTGCGTTGTACAGACCTTGAATGCAAATCTTAAGTTGTGGAGTCAGTTTGGCACGGAGGTGCGTGAAGTTATCCATGCTGGTTCAGGAGCCCGATAGTTATGTGGTTATAACTGTTCCTGAACCTGGTAGCATGGCACCCATGATACCTCCAGCCCAATGGCAGTAGTAAGAAGAAAGCATGGCCAGGATGATCTGATTCCTTTAAGATGGATGCAGCTTTCTTGTAGCAGCACTGCTTGTAAATATGCTTAACGACAGAGAGGACTTAGCCTGTGATGGAGAGGGCTATATTCCCCACTCATAGCAGACTCTTCTGCTTTTGAGCATTCATGTTTCCATACCAGGCTGTGATGCAACCAGTCAGGACACTCTCCATTGTCCATCAATAGGAGTCTGTCAAAGTTTTAGATGACATGCTGAATCTAATGAATTGAATTGATTTTTTTACATGCATCCTTCATATACATGAGTAGTAAAACTTTGTATGGTACATCTCCATTCAAATGTGCAATGATGGTAATTTATAATAAATATTATGTACAACAGTATAGTCAATATAGCATAGAAATACAGCGTCAGCATGAGTTAAGCACTCTGATGACCTGGTGGAAGAAGCTGTCCCAGAGCCTGTTAGTCCTCGCTTTTATGCTGTGGTACCATTTCCTGGATGGTAGCAGCTGGAACAGTTTGTTGTTGGGGTGACTCGAGTCTCCAATGATCCTTTGAGCCCTTTTTACACACCTGTCTTTGTAAAGGTCTTGAATAATGGGAAGTGCACATCTGCTTGTGCGCTGGGCTGTCTTTATCACTCTCTGCAGAGTCCTGCGACAGAGGGGAGTACAGTTCCTATATTAGGCAGCGATGCAGCCAGTCAGGATGCTCTCAATTGTGCTCTTTTAGAAAATTCTTCATATTTGGGGGGCCATACCAAACTTCTTCAACCGTCTGAGGTGAAGGAGGCACTGTTGTGCCTTTTTCATCACACAGCCAGTATGTACAGAGCACGTGAGATGCTCAGTGATGTTTATGCTAAGGAATATAAAGCTGTTCGCCCTCTCAATCCCAGATCCATTGACGTCTATAGGGATTAGTCTGTCTCCATTACTCCTGTAGTCCGCAACCAGCTCCTTTGTGTTTGCAATGTTGAGGGGGAGGTTGTTTTCTTGACAACACTGTCGGGTGATAACTTCCTCTCTGTCGGCTGCCTCATTATCATCTGAAATTAGGTCAATCAGTGTAGTGTCGTCGGTAAATTTAATTAGCAGATTGAAGCTGTAGGTGGATGGGTATACAGACAGTAAAGGAGGGAGCTTTGTACACAGCCCTGAAGAACACCTATATTGAGGGTCAGAGTAGCAGAGGTGAGGGAGCCCATTCTTATTACCTGCAGGCAATCTGACAGGAAGTCCAGGATACAAGATACACAAGGCAGAGATCTCTGAGCTTCTTGTCGAGCCTGTAAGGAATTATGCGAAGTAGAGGCACTGTTGGGCCTTCTTTGTGATGGCATTTATAGTCCCAGGACAGATCCTCTGATTATGGTAAGACAACAAATTTAAAGTTTCTGACCCTGTACATTTCCACTCCTCTCATGAGGCCTGACTTAGGGCAACCAGCTTCTTCCTCCTGTAATAGAAAACCGGCTCTTGGGTTTTGCTGTTATTTGAGTGAAGAGTTGTTGATATCCCCCTCCTAAATGTCAAACTGTGATCACTTTTGATTCAGTCAAAAGTGGTGTCATCGGCAAACTTAAAGATGGCATTGGAGTTTTATTTAGCAACACAATCACAGGAAAGAGCAAGTAGGGGAGGTGATAAGCATCTATGGTGCGCTTGTGTTGATGGTGATTGTGGAGTAGATGTTGTTGCCAATCCGCACTGACTGTAGTCTGTAGGTGAGGAAACAGAGGACCTAGGATCCAGATGCACACAGAGGTCTAGCAGCTCAGTAATAGGTTTCAAGTGGCCATAGCATTGAATGCTGAGCTGTAGTCCATGAAGAGCCTGCTGGTGTATGTATCTTCATTGTCCAGATGTTTCAGAGCTCAGTGAAGAGCCAATGAAACTCAAGTCAAATATTTCCAGTTATGATAATCCCATACTTTCAATGAATTAGCTGAGAACTTTAGCAATGAAATGCATAGAAAATGCATCCACGAATTTGCTAGACAGTGGCTTTTGAATAAAGATAATTGGATTTAGACTTCACAACCCATCAAAGACTATAATGGAATTCCTCCTCATAGCCCTCATTATCAAGACAGTAACTGTGGTGCTAATTGATGTGCTCTTACCTCATATCCAAAGAGCATTTCAACACTGACAAAAAAAATCTTTCATACCAGATTATGCACTCAATACTATTCAAATATAGAAGTAAATTTTGGATTTGGATAGGTTATTTTCTGGCAGAGATGGTTGGTAGGTGGGAGGCCTTCAAAAATGAAATAGTGAGAGCAAAGAATTTTTAAGTTCCTTTTAGAATAAAAGGAACCCGACAGATTTTGGAACCATCATCTAAGGAATATTGAGTCCTGGATTAACAAGGCATATCAGGTATAGGCTGTTATTCTCAAATGAGGCACTTGAGGAGTATACAAACACAGAACACTTGGGGAAAAAAACCAGAAGGAGTAAAAGAGAACATGAAGTTCCTCTGGCACACAAAGGGAAAGAATGCCACAAACTTCTTTAGATATATTAACAGCAAAAGGATAACAAAGGACAGAATTGACCTCCTTGAAGATCAGTGTGGCAGTCTGTTGCACGGAGCTGAAAGAGATGGTGGAGATCTTAAATTATTTTTTTACATCTCTACTCTGGAGACACACCCAGGGTCTATAGAATGGAGGGAAAAAAGTAGTAAGGTCATGCTCTGCATTTGGATTACAAAAGAGAAAGTGCTTGCTGTTTTAAGGCAAATTAGGGCGGATCAATTAGGGCACAACAAGGTGACCCTTGTGAGATGCTGGTGCAGATATTGCAGGGGCCTTGGCAGAGATGTTTAAAATCTTAGCCATAAATTAAGTGCCAGAGGACTGAAGGATAAACCAGGAAACTATAGGCCTGTGAACCTAACAACAGTTGTGGGTAAATTATTGGAAGGTATTCTGAGGGACTAGTTATGCAGATATTTAGATCGGCAGGGCCTGATTACAGGTAGTCAGTGTCTAACCAATTTTATACAGCTTTTTTTTTTAAAAATCAATTTTGAGGATGGTTGAGAAAAGGAAAGATGGTGGATAGTGTCTGTATGGGCTTTCGCAAGACCTTTGACAAATTGGTCCAGAAAATTAAGTCACTTGGAATTCAGGATGAAGTAATAAATTAGATTCAGCATTGGCTTAGCAGGAGATCAGAATGATAGTAGATGGTTGTCTCCCTGACTGGAGGCCTGTGACTAGTGGTGTGTCACAGGGTTAAGTGCTGGGTCAGTCGTTGTTTATCAACTATATGAATGATTTAGATAATAATGTAAACTGTATCAGCAAATTTGCAGACTACACCAAAATAGGTGATGTAATGTGCTGCAAGGAAGGCCAAAGCTTGCAGCATGACCCGGACCAGCTGGGAAAAAAAAACAGCTGAAAATGGTAGATGGAATTTAGTGCAGACAACACGAACACATCAAGAGGACCAACTCTGGTTTCTCCTGACAAAACGGGAGGATTTACACAGTGAATGATAGGGCAAATGAGGATTGTGGTAGAACACCATGTCTCGAAATAGAGATTCATAATTCCTTGCAAATACAGGTACTGTATGTAGGGTGGTAAAGAAAGCCACAGAAGTTTCTGAATGGGCCATGATTGTTTACTGTTTTAATAAAATATTACCAAAAAATATAAATAAAGGAAACAAATAATTGGAACTCTGAAAGAAATAAATGAAAAAATATTCAATATTATGGAAATTAGACAGCAAAACAGCTTAGAGTGTGTGTGGGGGGAGGGGGAATACAGCACATCAATCCTATCTCTGCTCCTGCTTGCCCATGCACAAATCGCCACTCATACCCTGCAGGTCGACACAGAGTCCGGCTCCACCTCCATCCCCTAAGACCAAACTATGGATTGGGTGGGGCTGTCTGTAGCAATGCTAATCAGTGAGTATGCAGCAGGAAGCTAATTCGCTTTGCCTTCCACTGATAGTGTTATAATACTGATAAAACATGACATGAAGGCTACAACTACTGCAGTGAGATCATCTACCAGAAACAGCAAAAGTGCAGAGGCAAGAACACTTGAAATCTGGCACTACAAGTCTACCAGTACAACTTCCACTAAATGCCTGATTCTTATCATATTTTCAAAAAAAAGTGCAAACCGCTTTTCTTGGTGAGTACACACCCTTTATTGCCACATAGAATTTGTGTATATAGTAACATTTTTAAACATTTGTTTTGTTTTAATATTGCCTCAAACTCCAGTTTTCTAATTTGTGCATGTACATTCAATACTGATACTTATAATTTTTTAATACTTACCAATTTTCTAGTAACTCAATTATATTAATAGTATCGTGCATGTACACACAGTTGCAAGAAAGGTTTGTGAAACATTTGCAATTACCTGGTTTTCTGTATTAATTACTCAAAATGTGGTCTGAGCTTCATTTAGGTCACATTAATAGACAAGCACAGTCTACCCAAACTAATAACACATAAACATTTGTACTTTTCATGTCTTTATTGAACACCTTGTTTAATCATTCAGTCCAGGCCGGTAAAAGTATGTGAACCCTTGAACTTAATAACTGGTAGAGCCTCCTTTGGCAGCAATAACCGTTACAAAACATTTCCTGTTTCAGCTGATCAGACTTGCACAACATCGAAGAGGAAGTTAAAACCATTCCTCCATACAAAACTCAGTTCATCAATATTTCTGGGATACCTCTTCAGGTCATGCCACAGCACCTCAATTGGGTTAAGTTCTGGACTCTGACTTGACCATTCTAAAACAAAATTTATTCTTTTTAAACCACTTTGTTGGTGATTTACTCGTGTGTTTCAGATCACTGTCTTGTTGCATCATCCAGCTTCTAGTAAGCTTCATACATTCTCCTGCAAAATGTCTTGATACAATATTGAATTCATTGTTCACCAATGACTGCAAGCTGTACAGGCCCTGAGGCAGCAAAGCACCCCCAAAACAATAAGCTCCTTCCACCGTGCTTCACAGATGGGATGAAGTTTTAACATCAGTGCGCAATGCCTTTTCTCCTCCAAACATAACATTCATTTTTTCCAACAAGTTCAACTTTTCTCTCATCTGTCCACAGAATATTGTCCCAGCAACATTGTGGATCATCCAGGTGGTCCTTTGACATGTAGTAATTTTTTTTGGAGAGCAGTGGTTTCCATCATGGTGTCCTTCCATGAACACCATTCTCCTAGGGCGGGGGTCGGCAACCTGCGGCTCCCGAGCCATTTGTGGCTCTTTCACCTCTGTGCTGCGGCTCCCTGTGGCTTTGGGAAATAATTGGTCAGTATTTAATTAAAATGTATTTTATGTTAGTTTGTTAGCTTTTGAAATGTAATTATGGTGATCTTGTACATTTCCTGCCACATCCGAAACGGCTCACAATTAGCCAGCATTCCGGCTAAGGGAGATAGCCTACGGGGGTTTGTGAGTACGCGTCTTTTGCAGCATCTGCGTCCATGGGGGCTGGGTTGAGGGAGGCTTAAAAGCAAGGCTGTTTAGTTCGAATAAAGCTATCTTTGACTGCAGTTTACTGACACCGCTACAACGTGTTTTTATCGCTGGCTGTCCAGACGGAAGGTGCTGAAACGCTTTGTCGCGTGTCTGGAAGAAGTGAAAACTTTCCTGGGCAGCAAAGGGCTCACCTTTCCTGAGCTGGAACAGCCAGAGTGGCTGGAAAAGCTACACTTCATGGTAGGCATGACAGCGCACCTGAACACGCTGAACACAGCTCTTCAGGGGAAAGGACGTACAGCCCTGCACATGTTGGAGGATGTTTTGGCATTCGAGCGCAAGTTGACAGTGCTTGCCAGAGATTTACAGAAAGGCACTTTGTCTCACTTCCCCAATTTGAGAGAGTTCAAACAAGGTCACGACATGATAATTTCGGAGTATTTACATTCTGCAATCATCGCAATGCAAACATCGTTTGGGAAACGCTTCTGTGAGTTCAGAGAGGAAAAAAACACATTATCCTTCCCGGTCACTCCCTTAAGCATCGATCCTTCCCTACTGAATACGACTGCATTGGCAGGTGTGAGTCAACCTGATCTTGAGATGGAACTGGCCGACATAGCCGACAAAGACATATGGGTGTCCAAGTTTAGACGCTTGACAGCAGACCTTGAAGATGTTGCCCGTCAGAAGGCCGTTCTTGCTCAGAAACACAAATGGAGTGATATTGAAAACCTCACAGATGACAGCTTGCGATCCTGTGTAAAGATGAAGGTGACATCATACAGCCCTGATGTGCAGACGCTGTGCGCTGAGGTCCAGGAGCAGAAATCCCATTAACCAAGTATGATAAATATTTTAATTGCCTATTATTTTACTTATATTCATATTTTTTCATAGTTCAGTGAAATAGTCCTTTCATTTTTCAGGATGACAGCTGGCTGACGTTATTTTTGGTTTGCTGCTGGCGGAAAATTTAAGTTCGGCGTTTTTCATAAATACAAGAAGGACTCAAATAGACATTGAATATTTTACTTAAAAGTAACTTTCAACCCAACGTCTTTTTTTCGGAGTTCAAAATGTTTTTGTTGCATGCAGAAATGTAATTTCGTTTTCTCTGCAGGAGTTCATCAATTTCATAAATGCAACACATTATAGTTTGTTTATACATAGCATAAAGGCAAAAAAAAACGTTGTATGCAGTGTTATTTCATTTTAAATGTCAAACGGGTTTTGCGGCTCCCAGTGTTTTCTTTTCTGTGGGAAACGGGTCCAAGTGGCTCTTTCAGTGGTAAAGGTTGCTGACCCCTGTCCTAGGGAGAGTAGCAACATTACTGAAATTCCCCATTTGTAGACAATTTCTCTAACTGTTGAACACACAGGTCTTTCAAAATGATTTTGTAGCCTTTTCTAGCGTTATGTATCTTTACAATTCTTCTAAGGCTTTCTGAAAATTGTTTTGATCGAAGCATGGTGCACATAAACAGATCTTTCTTGAGAAGAGCGGGCTCTGTCACTAACCTACCTTTTTTTGTCTTTTTTTCAAAGGGCAAGGCATGTCCACGTCCACTACCCACATCTCCAATCTCATCTCATTGACTGGAACATCTGACTCCAAATAGCTTTCGTAGAAGGCATTAGCCCAGAGGCTCGCATACCTTTTTGAATCAAGACTGTGATTATTTAAATGGTATACTCCATATTGACAAGAAGAAATACAATTGCCTGTGTGTTATTAATTTAGGCAGATTGCGTTTGTCTATTATTGTGATGTAGATCAGACCACATTTTATGAGTAATTAATGCAGAAAACCAGGTAATTGTAAAGGGATCGCGAACCTTTTCTTGCATGTGTGCACAAGAACACACACACACACACACACACACACAGTAATAACAATACAATTAAGTGAGTAGACACTAGAAAATTGGTAAATACTGTACACAAGGACAAGACAGACAAGTCACTGGATTACTTAAAAAAAAGGTGTGATAATTTTCAATCAAGGTCAACAGTAAAACAAATGCTTAATGAAAAAGCACCTAAAATAGACAAAGCTTCACTTGTATCCAAAACAAGAGAGAGTCTGCAGATGTTGGAAATCCAAGCAACACACACAATACTGGAGGAAGTCAGCAGATCAGGCAGCATCTATGGAAAAAAAGTACAGTCCACATTTCGGACCGATACCCTTTAGCAAGTCTTAGAGGACTTGGATCCTCCAAACTTAATTGCAAAATCAGGCAAACCACACGCAGGTTGATGGAGCAATACCTTATCTCCTGCCTAGGTAGCCTCCTACCTGCCTCCATGAAATTTCAACTCACAGACCTCTGTTGATACCCCTGCCCCCATCCCTATCTATAATTTTAGTCTGGTTCTCTTTCTCTCTCTTTTCCCCCCCTCACTATAATCTCCCCTCAGCCCTACCTTTCTTTCTCTTATTTCCCATAATTCTCCACCTTCCCCCTAGCCCATTTCCCTTCAGCCAATCACTTCCTAGCTCTCTACTTTATCCCTCCCCCCACTTCTTATCCCCCCTCGAACATCCCACGTTACTTCACTCCTGATGAAGGGTTTCGGCCCGGAACGTTGTCACTACCTCCTCCCATAGATGCTGCCTGGCCTGTTGAGTTCTGCCAGCATTTTGTGTTTTTAAGCCACATATTCTGCCTGCAGTTTCTGTTCTAATTTCTACTGTTATGAGTTAGAGGCATATAAAATTATTCAAGCCATCCCCTTGAGCAACTCAGCACTATCAAGGATGAAATGTCAAATAATATGGAAAAAACTAGACATACAACTGCAAGAAGTTTACTCTGCAAACTGATGGAAGTACATTACGTGATAATGAAGCCCTTCTGATGATATATGTTAGGTTTCTGAATTATGATCATACCTGTGAGGAAATGCTTTTTGTCTGAAAGCTTAAGGCACATACTAAAGGTGAAACTATTTTTGAAGTCAAGAGTTATTTCTTGGAAAACAAAATTCCACTATAAAATATAATAGCTTGTGCAACTGATGATGATGCTTCTGTGGTAGGAAGATAGAGGGTTCACTGATCATTTTTTTAAAATGCTGTTCCTGACTTTTTCTTTTGCACAAACTGTGTCACCCACCATGAGCATTTGGTTACAAAAAAAATTGGGAGGATGTTTGCAAGATATCCTTGCTGCATTAATGATGGCTGTCAACTTCAAATCAAATGCACTTCAAGACAGTCGGGTTCAACAACTTTGAGGAAGAATGTCTGAATAACTACTAATGCATAGAGGTCTGATGGTTATCAGAAGGTCTTCATTACCTTCTTGCACTTTTGGATAGTACTGTAGCATCTCTAAGTGATAAGCAGCTTGGAGAATAATTTGCTGTTGGTAATTCTGACATATTTTAACCTGTCAGATATTTGAAAAAACTGAATTTATTAAACAAACAGTTACAAGGGAAAAAAAACTGTAAACTCATATCACGCAGAAACTACTATCGCTTTCCTTGAAAATCTCAAAACGTTTCAGCAGTGGCACTGGACATCTCATGTTTATGCAATTTCCTAAACTGGCCACTCTTAAAATAGAATTGCAAGATGATCTAATTGTACATCTTAATAATTTGAAACAACAGCACACTGATAGGGAATTTCAGTTCAGAGTCCTGCTGGAGATACAATTCCAGTTTGGGTGGTGGATCCATTTGAATTGAATGTGAATGATGTTAACACCATATCGCAAGAATGTCTTATTGAGTTGTAAAGTGATACAACAATTCAAACAAAAAGGTATCCAATTCAGAGCTTCAAAATTGTTCTATTTTTCCATATACACCTGCAACATTTAACATATAATACCTATAACCTGTTAAAACATAAATATTGAATGTATGGTAGAATTAGTACAGTTGACCAAAAGAACTTTAGCAAGTTACGGAGACCATGGAGGATGGGGGCCACAGAAGTAAATGAAAGTCACAAGTGAGCCATCAGCAGAAAATGATTGAGAACCACAAAACTAAATTGGGATTTTATTCCCAGGAGTATAGGAGAATGGAGGGAGATCTTATGGAGGTATAGAAAATTGAGGTGTATAGATGGGTAAATACATGCAGACTTCTTTTTCACCTGAGGTGAAGTGAGACTGGAACTAAAGGTCATAGGTTTAGCATGAATAGTGAAATATTTAAGGGGAACCAGAGGGAGATCTTTTTTTTACTCAGGGTGGTGTGAGCGGGGAACAAGCTGTCAGCATAAGAGGTGAATGTTGGTTCAATTGTGACATCTGAGAAGTTTGGATAGGTACATAGTAAATGAAGGTTATGGAAAGCTATGATCTGGATGCCAGTAGATGGGACTAGGCAGAAAGAAAGGTTACAATGAATAGATGAGCCGAAGGGCCTGTTTCTGTGAGTTCATGCTGTGACTAACTTACAAAGACTCTCAAAGACCAAACACAACCAAACCCCACTCTGTGGCCATTTAGTTAAAAGTAATTTGCTTTTACAGAATTCACAAATCACTAACTAAAACTGAGATACAAAATAAAATTCTCTCAGAATTTATGGTGTAACACCCTGGTTCATATTTTTATTGTTATGCTATAGTTATTTCATTTAGCAGTTCTATAATAACAGTCTGTTCCGCTTTCAGCCTGTTTGGGTTATTGTTGAAAATAAGGGATGATGAGAATGTGTGCTATTCAACTAAGTTGGTGGAACTGGGGGCAGGTTTTGAGTGAGGGACATTAAGTTTGGTGTTGGGGCTTTTGTTCAATGGGAGACGAAGCGAGAAGACGCTAGAAAGAACCGGTTGTAGGATTTGACCCTGTGCAGAACCATGATTTGATGGAGCCATGCGCTGAGATCGACTGAGGATCGGTGAATATCGGTGAAGCGTTAAGCTCCAACTTGTGCACATTAGACTATTTAATTAAAATGGGAACTTTTCTTTTTGTTTTTCTTTACTAACCCTTTAGTTAAGATTCATAAATGTAATTCTAATATAATTCGTAAATACAATAAGTGTACTGTCTGTTATTTCATGGCACTAATTTGTAACAACGTAGCAAATTACACAGCATCCACACAATCCGGTGTTTGGGATGGGGCAGCCATCTCAATCTCACAGGTCTGGCAGAACTGCAGTACGTCTTCCCTAGACTTACGCAGCCAAGGAAACCAAAGAAATTGATAAACACTCAATGCTTCCTCTTCCAGGTCTCTAATTGTTGTGGCTTTAGGTGAGAATGTACAGTGGGAGAGAAGGCACACTGAAATCCCTGCAGCAGCCAAAAGGTTATCATGATCCATTCTGTTGATCTCACATATGCTTGCTGTCCATAGGTTGGGTACTTGAATCCTGTAGAAAGCTTTTCATTTGACTTGCATGTTGTACATTTAAAACTGAGTCATGTTGAATCTGATCTGGCTCTTTGGTAATAGAGTGTGAAATTGTGGAATCTGGAAACTACATGGTACAGGAAGAAAGCTTTCATCTCATTGCATACAATGGTGATTGAAGTGGTTACTGATCTAGTCCCACCTCCCTTGCACATAGTGCAGTTTCAGTTTCATTTAATAATCACATCTATATTGAAACACAGTGAAATGTTTTGTTTGCAATAACAAGCAATACAACTTGAGGATATACTGTGGACAGCCTGCAAGTGTGGCCACACATTCTGATGCTGATATAGCATACTCACAATGCTCAGCAGAAGATCAAAGAACACAAGAAGCAACAAGATGCCAAGAGCTCTAAACAAGCCCCGTCCTCCCGTCCATCCATCCACCCACACACCCACTCACACATACAGATAGTCCTCCAACCTCAGGACATGCACAATTTTTAAATGTGCTGAGGGTTTCTGCCTGTACCAGTCTTTAGCATGGGAAATATCAGATCTTCACCACCATTTGGTGCAAATATATCTCTATACCTACTATAATCCTTCTACTAACGACCTTAACACCATGCCCTCTGGTCTTCAATCTCTCAGCTAAAGGAAATCTGCCTAGGCCTCTCATGGTATTATAGATCTTGATTAAGCCTCTCCTTGGCTCTCTTGCTCCAAAGGAAACAAGCCCACCCTATACAGTCTTTCATTACAATTTGCCGGCAGTCTCCTCCAAAATCTCATCAGTGCCTTGTCCAGCAAAACCATGTGATTGAGTTCAAGATCCAAGAGGTAATGTTACAGCCATATAGGATCGTGGTCAGACCCCTCTTGGAGTACTGTAGTACTGTGCTCAGTTCCGATCACCTCACTACAGGAAGGACGTGGAAACTATAGAAGGGGTGCAGAGGAGATTTACAAGGAAGTTGCCTAGATTGGGGAGCATGCCTCATGAGAATAGGTTGAGTGAACTTGGTCTTTTCTCATTGGAACAACAGAGGATGAGAGGTGTACAAGACGATGAGAGGCACTGATCGCATGGATAGTCAGGCTTTTTCCCCAGGGCTGAAGTGGCTAACACGAGGGGGCACAGTTTTAAGGTGCTTGGAAGTAGGTACAGAGGAGATGTCAGGGGTAAGTTTGTTTGTTTTTACACAAAGAGTGATGATTGCGTGGAATGGGCTGCCAGTGACTGTGGTGGTGGTGGATACAATAGGGCCTTTAAAGAGGCTCCTGGATAGGTACATGAAGCATAGAAAAATAGAGGGC
Organism: Hypanus sabinus; assembly: GCF_030144855.1. Taxonomy (NCBI): domain Eukaryota; kingdom Metazoa; phylum Chordata; class Chondrichthyes; order Myliobatiformes; family Dasyatidae; genus Hypanus; species Hypanus sabinus. The sequence continues at coordinate 31,698,298 of NC_082730.1, read as the reverse complement.
TATGGTTAACCCCAGCTAATTTCTAAAGTAAGTACATGTTCGGCACAGCACTGTGGGCTAAAGGGCCTGTATCGTGCTGTAGGTTTTCTATGTTTCTATTACATTTTTCCACAATTCACTTTTTTGACATACACACTGATGCTGTATCTTGATCAAATGGGAAATCATGACACAGACTGTTGTCTAGGAAGATAAAACCCCACACCATAACATAGGATAAGGTCTGTTAGTTAAGTTGATATGTTGATCAAGACAAATAACAGCATTCCTGAAATTACATCAGAGAACACTTCACAGCTGTTCTACCCGAACAGCTTCAATTTAATAACTGCTGCAAACAGAGACTCATGCAACAATTCTCAGTTGTGCATCCGATATACAAATCTAAAACATTATTTAAGTATTCAATTGGGATGCAAACAAAATAAAGTTGAGTCATTAATACTTAAATAATCTTAAATGAGAAAACATTAACGGGGTTCATATATTAACTGATAGAAGATGGAGTCCCTCTTTAATTAACTTGTACAAAACAGCCCCAAAAAGGCTTTGAATGTGATTACCAAGTCCATTGTGAAAATATCAAATAGTAGAGTATCTGCAAATCCTGTACCTCTTCAAGTCAAAAAACAATTATGTACCCACCCTTGCTGTCGATTTTCTGCTGTTCAGTATTTTCCATTATCTTTTGAAAGTTCCTAGATGATCAAACATTACAAATTTCTCATTAAATATTATTTTACATTAAAATATGATAAACTAGGGAGTAAAAGGGAGAAAAGGATTATTTCATACCAAGAAAAATTCACTCCAGCTACACTTGTATAAGCAGATCTTTACCTGAAGACTTTGATAGTTGCACCTCGCTGTTTGACTTGACCACTTTGCCATTTGTTTTTGCCTCATCGATTGATTCCGATTGATGCAACTTTTCACCTGGCCGGTCCTTTAGTTTATTGTGGTTCTGAATGACCTGAGCTGCTGTTGCCATTGCAACCTTTGAATTAAGATTCTGGGAAGCAACAGACAAGAACTCCTCTTCTTCATCATCCCCAATGTCCCAAGCATCACTGGTGCTTTTTGCAAACTCATGGAAACTTGAGGCTCTCTTTGATTTTGACTGTGTGTACATCTTGGAACCTTCTTTAAGTAAGCTGCAAAATGAAAAGTAACAAAAGATACGCGAGTATTAAATTAACTGTTCTAATAGCTGTATCAAAACACTAACCCCAAAGCATGACTGAGTCTTGTATTTCATGAATGTCACTATTTGATATCAAATTGCTTTTCAATAATGAATCACCTCATTACTTTTATTTTTAAAAATGACAACTAATTGAAATCAATCTGTACACAGTAACAATGGCAAACCACTTCTGTAAAAGAATTTGCCAAGAACAATCATGGTCAAGACCATGACCGCCCACATTATACGACATGGCACATTATGTATGAATGAACACAGTGACGGATTAGTATTTAGTGCCAAGGACTTTAAAATAAATTTATATATGTGTTAAAATATCTTTAATGGGCCACATAAATAAGTAGCACAATGACAATAAATGTTAACTGATTAAATTTTGCATTAGACTTAAAAACTCCTACATTCCAAACTAAATAATAGTTGTCTCAAGCAGTAATCAAGGACAGTATAACTCAACAAACATCAGATTCAAGATTCAGGATGGTTTAATGTCATTTCCAGTATGTAAGTATAAAGAAGAATGAAATAAATGTTACTCTGAATCCAAAGCAACACAAAAAGCAGTAAAATAAACCCAATAGTAAACAGAAATAAGTACTTAAGTTACCACATACATCGATTTGATTGTATGTCCATTAAGTGATACTAAGCAAAGAATTGTCTGCACACAAAGTGGCTGACAGGAAATGATAATTTAGTCGTGGTGAGACTGCAGAGAAGTGGGCTTGTGGGTGGAGGTGTTGATCAGCCTCCTACTTAGGGAAAATAACTTTTTGAGTCTAATGTGCCTGGCATGAATGCTATGTCACCTCCTGCCTGATGAGAATGGGAAAACAGTCCATAAATAGGGTGGGAGGCATCCTTCGTAAGGCTACTGGAACTTTTCCAACATATTTCTGTACATATCCTCGATGGCAGGTAGGCCGATGCCAGTGCTGTGTTGGGCAGTTTTAACTGTCTGTTCAATAGCCTTCCAGTCCGTACAAGTGCAGTTTCCATACCATGCAGATGCAACGAGCTAGAATGCTCTCCACTGCACGCCTGTAGAATGATGAGAATATAGATGTTCATAGTCCAGCACTCTTCAGCCTTCTCAGGAAGAACACAGATTGGTAAGCTATCCTTATTGTCCCAGTGTACATTTCACATAATGTGCACTCCCAGGAGTTTGAAATTGTTGACAGTTTCCATTGCTGTACTGCCAATGCAAATAGTGGTGTGAGTGGTGAGAGTTCTCCTAAAGTTTATAGCTATCGCTGTTGTCTTGTTGACATTGAGGAAGAGGTTATTTGCCTGGCACTGGCACCAGGTCTCAAGTTCTACCATCTTCTCTCTGTAGGCCATCTCACGATTTTTGATGAGTGCTGTTTATCAGCAAACATAATGTGATGACTCATGTGTTTGGCTGCACAGTTGTGTGAATAGAGTGTAAAGCAATGGGCTCAGCACACAGCCCCAGGGGGGCACACATGTTGAAGATGATGGGGAGGGAGGGACCACATTGCTTCAGACTTACAAAGATCAGAACAAATTTATTTTGACAAGGTGTACAGCAATACACTTTACTGATAAAATTTATAACCCCCACGGTTGCCTGCAAAATCTCACTCACAGTTCAATCCAATTTGTCGGTTTCAAAACAAATATGACAATTTGTGTATTATGACCCCCAAAGCCACTTGCATAGGAAGAAATAATTTGGTTTGCACATTATTTGAATCAAACTTGGCTTAAGGCTTGCAAACCATTGTTAAATGTTCCATCATCAATTGCATACACATGCAAATCTGCACAGGTTCCCTCTTTGCAAGTACTATAATACCATTAGGAATAAAATTAATTGAAAGGCAGTTATTGAAATTGTGTGAGAATGTATCACCATAATCCAAACCAACTGCAGACTATCTGATCAATAACATGGAGATGGTCTTCCTTCTGAAGAACTATTCTACTCATTTAGCTCATTAATCCAGTTGGTGCCCATGGAGCAGTCCAGCATTTATGATTACAGATCTTTATTTTCAATTTAGTATATCAAATACAATTTTTGAAAACAATTAAATTGTCATACCACTTGCCATTTTAAGCTTTAATACCAAAGACTACCCCCCACACCATAATCCAAATCTTATCAGTCTTAATAAGAACCCCTTTATGTATTCATCTTCCAAATTCAAATCATATTATAAAAAATTCTAAGCCATAATCATAATTACTATGTTTAATCAGCTTATTACAGTTTGACTCAGTTGATTACATGCTCACGTTCAAGTCAGAAGGTCATGGATCCATGACCAATGAGAATTACACCATACAATCTGAGAACGAATGCACTGTTGTTTTGGATAATATATCAAATTGTAATTTCATCTACATCTTGCAATCATAAAAGAAATATAGGGAGCTTTTCCGCTTAGCTATTTATTCCCTTATCCAATACCTCAGAAAAACATATAATGATTGACGTTAGTAACTATATGCATCAGTACGTGCACTCTTCTATAAATGCCAACGTGACAATTTGTAATCAGGTACATTGACTGTGATGCAGTGTAATTCATCCTGATAAAGGCACAATGTAATTAAAAGTTCTTTCACTTTCTTCCTCCAGGCACTTCAACAAGGCAATAAATGCTATTTTAATTATTTAAAATAGGTAACTTAGTCAGATCACACTTTTTCTGGCAAATGATCATCTCAAGCAAAAGTCTGTAACTTCCCTTTGGATTTGAGGACAGGCAAGGAGGTGGGTCTGTTGTCAAGAGCTAGGAGGACCTACAGTTCGATCGATCTGACGGTGGTGTCTGAAAAGAGGATGCTGTCCAAGTTGCATGTCATCTTGGGCAATGTCTCCCATCCACTCCATAATGTACTGGTTAGGCTCAGGAGTACGTTCAGCCAGAGACTCATTCCACCAAGATGTAACTCTGAGCGTCATAGGAAGTCATTCCTACCTGTGGCCATCAAACTTTACAACTCCTCCCTCGGAGTGTCAGACACCCTGAGCCAATAGGCTGGTCCTGGACTTATTTCCACTTGGCATTATTTACTTATTATTATTCAATTATTTATGGTTTTATATTGCTATATTTCTACACTATTCTTGGGTGGTGTGACTGTAATGAAACCCAATTTCCCTTGGGATCAATAAAGTACGTCTGTCCGTGATTGAAGCACCGTGCTGGGTTCAGGCACCAGAGTGTAATGAGGTAATTAAACCCAATGTCTGATCAAAAATTTAGACACTGGGCCAGATTGAAATGGTCAGGGTGTAAGAGCCCAAGGTTAGGTAAGGCCAGTTCAGATCACTGTTTAACAAAGTTTATTTGGCTCTATGCTGAACTATGGGACACGTGTGGACTTCAGTTCAAAACACTATTTGCTTGTGTTTTTTCCCCCTCTGCATACTGGGTGTTCAACGGTCTTTTTTAAAAATACATGTTTTTTTTTTGGGGGGGGTGTTTCTTTATTTCATGGCTGCCTGTTAGAAGACGAATCTTAAGGTTGCATAATGAATACATAAACTTACTTTATACTTTGATCTCCTAGTCCTCCTTCATGCCTGGTAGATAATCAATATCAACCATAAAACTCAAGTCACATCAAACGTTAAAATGAATGACCCACAATCACCACCACCCATTCTCTTGGTAACTACACAAAGCAAATACATGCAATTCACAAAATGATCTTGGATATCTCTGCAATCCATTCCTCAGGCATGATCGCAGATGCTCTCTGTAGGTACTCATCACAACACTGATGATAATTTTAAGCCCACAACTCTTGAACTTTGAGTTATCCAAAAATACTTAATTTACACCTTGCCTCGCTATATTTGAAACCACCATCATCAGCTATTTGTTTGTTCCTATTTGTCCTTTCCCCAAAATTATAGAATTGAAACAACTTCATTTCTTTCAGTCCTTCAATCCACCCACAACCTTGTTGAAGGTTGCTTGCAAATCCACAGACAAGTTAAGTCAACAGAGAAACTGCAGGAACAAGAATGTGGAGCAACAACAAAAAAAAACAACACAACCTGCAGGAGGAATTCAGAGTATTAAGCAACATCTGCAGAGGCAATGGGTTAGTCAATGTTGAATCTAGCCCCTATATCATGGTTAGTGGAAACTATCCATCTTTGAATCCGCATCAGCTCAGGTTTATTATTAATTTGCCAAGAACCTCCAACTTTATTCCTGAATGTAAAAACATTGGGTGAACTACATATTAGGAGTCTGATCACATGCTGAATATTTACAGGGAGTAATTAGTTGATGTAAATAAGCCTTCTTTGCCAACTAGCCAATGCCTGTGCTACATGTAAGTAACATTTTGCTTATAAGCATTATCTGGATCAACTCCAATTTCCTTCTATTTATCTGCATTATTTATCTCAAATAGTTCAGGAAGTAGACAATGAAAGTTAGAAATGCTTTAGTTACTGTAATTCTTTAAAGAAACAAAGCCTTGTTATAACTATTTCTATGTTTCATTACAGCTTTCATGAGACTAATTAGAGAACAAATCATACCTATATATTAAACCACAGCATGGATTTAAAATGTTCCACCAATGTTTAAGACATGGCTTAACAATTTAATAATTCTTAATGGGGCATAAAAATAAATATTTTTTGTGTAATTTCTTTTATATAATGTTATTTACTTCCAGTCTGCATAAAATCCAAAGAACATAATGATATAGTTTTATCTAATTGTTGCAATGAAGTCACAATGAAGAAAACATGCTTAACTGAGATGTGAAATAAAACAAAGTGCTTTTTAAAAGTACAGGTGTTCACACTACTGCCACTCTGTACAGAATGTATACAATAAATATTGTCTTTATATACAAATTAGATAACAATCTAAACTTGATATACCAATGACTAATAGTTGAAAATTCTGTATAAAAACCCTTCTAAGTAGTCTACTAACAAAGTACAGGTTCATTTACTTTAAATATTACTGTCTTCATAATAGCTTGCAAGTTGACATTTATGGTCCATTTCCTTCCACTTGGCAACTAATTCAGGTTAAGTATTTTGAGGACATTCAGTTAGTGATCTTTAAAACTTTCCATCCTTCTATGATAACCAGTTTTTTTTAAAATTAAGATCAAGGCTGCCTTCACTTTTGGTAAGTATTCAACTACAAATGAAAAGAAGATATTTATTATGAGCCTCCTGCCAACATTGTTCAGAGCTGTCCAATTCCATGATTTTGTAATCTGGCTCTCTCCCATAGTTGCTCAGTTAAAATCCAGTGCAGGTTTCAACAGAGAAAAACCTTTAGATCTTTTTGCATCTTTCAGACCTGAAGTACCAGGCAAAAATTTTTTTGAAGTTCAACAGGTAAAAGCAGTAAAGAATCCAAACATAAAGAGACTGTAACCAATTTAAACCTGTCCAATAATTGAATGATAGTACATGAGAAGGTGGTGTTACTTTGGAAATGGATGGACTGTGACAATAAATGTAACATTGTTAAAATTGACAAAGGCTTGGTCTTACACAAAGAAATCATAAATTGGAGATCAACTTCTGTTGGTTTTCTTAAAACCATAAAGCTGCTGTCTGAGTTAGTGTGATCATACAGCTATTAAAGCATCTTCCCAAGATAGTTCCACTTCAAAAGAGAGCGTATAATATTATTTTCTCTTCTTCTAAAATTCTAACCTGAACTGATCTAAATAAAACTATTTCAAATACCACATGCAGGATTTTAGAAACTTGGTAGTTTCAAATCTTGAAGTATCTTGGACAAGGAACAATCATGAGACTTTGCATACATCTCTTCACCCCCAACCTTTTTGTGATGTGATAATGTACTTTAATTAGGCTCTGACTTACACACAAAATGATACTGCTACATGAATGATACAATGTAAAACTGAAATTGTTGAAGATCATGCAAAAAATGCTTTAGGTTTGGGCTAACCCTAACCCTACTTACTGTAAATTGAAATAAACATTTTGCTGAAGTCATCAAAAGTAGAACATTATATCATTAAACATATCTTTATTCTGCCCACATGGATCGCTCCTTCCACGATTCCCTTGTCCATTCACCTCTCCACGGTAATCCTAATCTCCCCCCACCACCCTCCGGCATTTATCCCTGCAAACTTCCAAAGTGCTACACCTGCCCAGATACCTCTTTCCTCACCTCGATTCAGGGCCCCAAGCAATCCTTCCAGGTGAGGCAACACTTCACCTGCGAATCTGCTGAGGTCGTCTATTGCATCCAGTATTTTTGATGTGGCCTCCTCTACGTTGGTGAGACCCGTCGTAAATTGGGGAGCCACTTAGTCTGCACCATCAGCCACAAGCGGGGCTTCCTGGTAGCCAAATGTTTTAATTCTGATTCCCATTCCTGCTCCAACACGTTGGTCCATGGCATCCTCTTGTGCCACGATGAGGCCATCCTCAGGGTGGAGCAGCAATACCTTATATTCCAATCTGGGTAGCCTTTAAACTGATGGTATGAATATCAATTTCTCCTTCCAGTAAACTAATTACTCCCCCCCCCCGCCCCCCCCCCACACCTCCTCTATTTCCCTTGCTGATCTTTTACTTTTCTCACCTGCCCATTACTTCCCTCAGACTCCCCTCCTCCTTCCTTTTGCCCTATGGTCCACTCTCCTTCCCCAGCAAATTTCTTCCTCTGCAGCCCTCAACCTTTCCCACCCACATGGTTTCACCCATCACCTTCCAGCTAGCTTTTATCTCCTCCCCCCCCCCCCACTTTCTTTACTTTGGCATCCTCCCATTTTCTTCTCACTCCTGAAGGGTTTCAGCCCGAATCATCAACTATCTATTCATTTCCATGGATACTGTCTGACCTGCTGAATTCCTCCAGCATTTCAAGTGTGTGTTGCTTTGGATATCCAGCATCTGCAGACCTTCTCATGTTTCTGTAGAACTCCTGGAACAGGCCCATCCCAGAGTCAAGAAGGCATAATACTTATGCAAAATCCTTCCACCCATCTTTGACAATACACCGCAAACACTTGTGACAATAATAAGCCAAATTTGCCAATGTACTAAGATACAGTGGAAATTCTGAAGTGCAGTGCAGGTGGGTAATGAAGTGAGAGCCATAATGAGGTAGTTTGAGAGGTCAAAAGTCTATCCTATCATTCTCTAGGACTGTTAAAGAGTCCTATGACAGTATGATAGAAGTTGTCCTTAAGCTTAGTGGTTCAGGCTTTTGTAGCTTGTCTGATAGGACAGCAGAGAAAAGAGAATATCTGAGTCGGTGGGATCCTTTATTATGTTGGTTTCTTTACCAAAGCATCAAGAGTAGACAAATTCTGTGAAGGGAAAGCTGATTTCCACGATATGCCGAGCTACGCCTACAATTGTACAGTTTCTTGCAACCCTCGTGCCCCAGCAACATCTTCCTAAATCTCCTCCGTATTCTTTCCAACTTCATGTCATCATTCCTATAGCAGGTGACCACTCATGAACAATATTCCAGCTGCAACATAACATCCAAGCTACTATATTCTGTGCCCACACTGAAGAAGGTCAGCACATCTAAAGCCTTCGTCACCACCCTGTCCACATGTGATGCCATTTTCAGAGAGCCATTTACTTGTTCTCCTTGATCTTTCTGTCCTACAATACTCCAAGGCTTTACCATTCACTGATCAAGTCCTATTATCATTTGTCTTCCCAAAATGCAATACCTTGCACTTATTTTTACTGCATGCCATTTACCATCCTTGGCAACATGCCTAACTGATGAAGATCCTCTTGTAATTTTTGATAACCTTCTTCATTATCTGTGATACCAGCCACTTCATTGTTATCTTCCAAATTACTAACCATGTCCTTCTAATGCTCATTCAAACGATGAAGAACAATGGGCCCAGCATCAATCCCTGTGGCATCACTGATCACAGGCCTCAACTTGGAAAAACAACTTTCCAGCTTCAAGCCAATTAAGATTCCACTTAGCTGGTTCTCCCTAGACCCCATGTGATCTAACCTTCTCTTGTTTTCCATATGGGACCTTGTCAAAGGCCTTGCTAAAGTCCAAATAGATAATATCCACCAACCTGGCCTCATCAATTGTGTTGGTTCCCTCTTCAACACAAACTAACAGATTAATTGAAGGAGGGAAAGTAGAGAGGGATCAATTACAACAGGCACACAAGAGATTCTGCAAATGCTGTAAATCTTCAGCAACAGACAAAATTGCTGGAGGAACTCAGCAAGTCAGGCAGCATCTTGTGGGGTTGTGGGGGTGGGGAGGAGGAAGAGATAAGCTGTCGAAGTTTCAAGCTGAAACCTTTAATGGATTCGTGATGATTGAGTCCTGATGAACTGCATCCATTAACTGAAACTGCAGATGACTGAAAGTCAGCAAGAATCTAAAGGTTGATTTGTTCAATTTCCCTCTTTCTTGAAGCAAGCGATGGATCCAAATGCATGCTCATCCTTCAGCACCTCGTAAAAGCAACTAACATTCACATACACGTGTAAGCATTAAGCACGGCATTTTAAATCTGCAAGAACATTTTGGCTGCATGTTCAAATACGTCCATACCCAATATTCACATACATGCACTTCCAGCGGTCATCGCTGGATAACAAGTATTAATGTTATCCTTGGTGTCTATGCCTCGCCCTGATTCACAACACTGTCAATATCCGCAGATCCTTTACTATCACTTTGATCTGGATCAAGTTATTCACCACCAGCTGGGAACTAATCATATTTTTTTTCAGTTTTATAGTCAGTAACCTACTGGTTTACTAAATATCCTGGGATCTAGAGTTCGAATGCTTTGATACTGTTACAAACTGGTTCATATTTAGGAAGAACTTAAGACTAGGAAACAAAAACAAACTGTTTCATTTAGAAATAACAAGTGCAATTAAATTGAGGTACATAACCAAGGAATACAAAAGCTTAAAAGCTTCTTCCCAATATGCTACTGACAAATAACATGTTTACACACCCTTTTGGCAGTTATACACATACTTCAATCTCATTGGAATTCACAGGTGTTCATTACCATCATCTGTCCAGTCCAAAAAGTAATTTGATATTAGACAGATTCAGGTGTTGGAGTCACTAGTTCAAAAACTTACTTTAAATAAAAATATATAGCAGCAGTACAATTATATAATATTGAAGCACAAGTTAGTGAGTGAGCCTACCATAAAAAATGTTTGCTTACTGCCACATCACTGTAACCTCTACCATTACAACAGACAGGAGCTGTAATCTTAAACAAATCATGGAATAATTTCTCTGGCTCAGATATAAATTACTATTCTCTGGCCAAAACAAAGTACAATCACCACAAAGACAGACTTAGCTCAAGCAACAAATCAGGTAAAAACAAATAAAATGCTATTCCAAATTCATTATTAACTTCAGAACAATTTTAAAAAATCTTAAGTGTGCACTGAAAAATTAGCTGTTATAGTCTACATTAGAAAAACAGAATCACTATCCAGTGTATTGAAATACCAGCACAATCATCAAAGTTTGTTTTACAACATTTACATTTCACTCTTTGATCACAAGCTCTAAACATACTGCAAAAATTTAGATTTCACAGAGGATACTCATAACAGTTCTCAAATCTTCCAAATGACTATTCTCTACCTTGCAAAATAATTTCTGACCTCAGACACTGTACTCTCCATTCAACCCAAAAAAAACATTTTGCAGCAATTACACATTTTCAGGATTTGCACCAACAGCCAAGGGAAATAATATAAAAATACTGATTGTGACATAGGTTGATTACATCAGTCCAGGAGCACATAAGCATTACATTTTGAAAATATAACATTTGGACAATAAAGCCACAGGTCTGCTGGAAATATAAAACTTTTTGAGTGCACGTTGCATGTTTACTTCTGATTTTTAGAAAAGGGTACAGTTTGGTATTCATACCATAACATTGCATCAAAAATTTCATTTTAGCTACATTTGAATAGATACATTTTCCAACTCAAAACACTAAATGGCAATAAATATTCTTAGCCCTTCTGACACAAATAATAAGCAAAGAAACTCGTAATAATCTTGGTGCAAGTCTCAGCAGTCAACTTTGTGTGGTCCCTGTGGCATTTGGCACAAAGACAGTTAGCTAGGAACTTCTGTGGCTTCTTTTTAACCAGCTGATTTGTCCGTCTTGCTTGCTCTGCCCCTAAAGTCCTCTGTAACATTGTCACTATTAACCACAACTACATCCCAAATGCTTGTTTCAATGCCCATTGTCTTTACAACTTGCTTACAGTTGACTTAAGTGCAGAAACAAATATCCAGAATACAATTCAATGGTCAGCTCAATGCATGGCAAATCATTGCAAACACAAGTATCAGCAAGTAAAGCTTATTAATTGATATGGTCAGATGGAATTAGCAGATTCTAAGAGTTCTAAGATACTGTTCTTGTTTTTTTTAATGTAGAGTTACAGCATGGTAACAGGCCCTTCTGGCCTAACAAGTAAGCCCACACCGCCCAAATAGACACAAGTGACCAATTACCGTAGATTCCGGACTACAGAGCGCACCTGATTAAAAGCCGCATGCTCTAATTTTAGAAAGAAAATCAATTTTCTACTTGTACAAGCCGCACCGGATTTTAAGCCGCAGGTGTCCCACGTTGTAATATGTGATATTTACACAGAAAGATATTACACGTGAGGATTTTTTAACTTTTAATTAAATCCGTATGGTAACAAAAACAAATACATATTGCAAATGCTTTTTTTCAAACAGTGCCTGTAACACAGCTACTTTTAAATATACATACGTATCGGTAACACACAAATTACGCTGCGTATACTTTTTTACTGAACAGTGCACGAACAACATTCCAATATCTCCTAACGACTGGTAAAAAAAATATATATATACTACAGCCTACCAGGAAAAGTTATTGATCGCCTTCTTCATCTTCCTTCTGCGCACTAAAACCATCAAAGTCCTTCAGTGTCCGAATTGAATAAAACCTCAGGATCTCGTCATTCACTTCAGTCTCTTCGTTGTCGCTCTCACTTGAGCGCACACAGTCCTCTTCATCACGCAGCAGTCCAGCCTTTCGAAACCCGCTGGTGATGGTGGAAGTTGTGACACCGCTCCACACATTTAGGATCCACTGGCAGATTTGAGTTAAAGATGCTCTTCGCATGCGTCCTGTTTTGGTAAAGGATTTCTCGCTGCTCGTCATCCAAGCCTCCCACTCAACGCACAGCGCCACTTTAAATGCCCGGTTCACGCTGATGTCCAGTGGCTGCAAATACTTCGTGGTGCCCCCAGGAATCACCGCTGGAATTGAGTTTGTACTCTTGATGGCAGCTTTCACTGAACTTTCATTGTCAGCCGCTTAAAAAAATCACCATCGGTGGAAGCTTTAGTCCGGATGCTGTGCAGCTCAGAACACAAGTAAAATGCGTTCTCTCATGGCCACTTGTTTTCAGTGTGATGGACGAGTCACCTTTTTTATTAACAGTCCAAGTGAGAGGCAGGTCAAACGTCAAAGGTACTTCATCCATATTTATATCATCTGGCCCGATGGAATTCTCCGCTATCTTTGTTTGAGTGAATGTGCGGAAGTTAGCAAGTTTTTCCTCGTGGTCAGGAGGGAGCTGCTGACACAGAGTCGTACGTACCCTGACGGACAGGCCTTTTCGTCTCATAAATCTAAAACACCACGATGGCCCACCTCTAAAATCTTCGATTTTCATTTTGGTGGCGATTGCTTTAGCCTTCAGTCTGATCTGCACGGTGGAAACACCGCGGCCGCCTGCTCTCTGTGTATTAACCCAGTCTTCAAGAAAGTTTTCAAGTTCGGGTCATCTGCTATGATTACCTCTGAAAGCTTTTGTCGTCTTTTTGCATTGACTCAGTTCTTCATGCTGGCGTCTCCACCGTCTCACCATCGATTCATTTATGCCAAGATTATGTGCAGCAGCTCGATTTCCTTCTTCAACCGCCAGATTGATTGCCTTTAACTTAAAAGCTGCATCATATGCTTTTCTTCAAGTGTTTTCCATGTCGATGAGGGTGAGTACAAATGACTGATTTACAATAATTTAATTGTGAAAGTGCGCTTGATTTATCGTACAATTCCATTGGACCTCTGTGAACTACTCATCAATTTTATTGGTCTACTGTTACGAGGCAAAATGTTTTTGGCGGCATGAAAAAAAAACATGCATTAGCCGCACCGTAGTATAGGCCGCAGTGTTGTCGCAGTGTTCAAAGCGTGGAAAAAAAGTAGCGGCTTATAGTCCGGAATTTACGGTAACCTACTAACCAGCCTACACATCTTCAGAATGTGGGAAGAAGCCAGAGAACCCGTATGAACCCCACACAGTCACAGAGAGAATGTAAAATCTTCTTACAGACAGCAGCAGGAATTGAATTCAGGTCGCTACCATGCCACTGTGACTAGAAGACATCTATGAGGTCCACTGCTCTTTTGTATCGCCCCCCCCCCCCCCATTGAATAAAGAAAATTAATGCTTACTAGACTAACATTTGAAATAGGTGAGATGCCTTGGTTAGACAGGTCGGGCTTGCATCGATTAGAGTTTAGAATGAAGAAAGGGGATTTGATTGAAACACAGGGTTTTGCATCTGCTGCCCAGACCTCTCTCCTACAGAGGAACATACTGACACAGGCTTTGAAGACTCAGTTTAATGATTAGACATGTTGAATAGTCCCTAGTCTCAGCTGAACAAAACAGCTGCAACTTTCATGCCCATACATCAGTACTTCTATCAGCAGGCAGGATGTTATCCAGGGAATTGCCTCACTATGAGTAATTACAGTAAAAAAAGATGAAGGAATTCAGTGGGTCAGGCAGCAGTTGAGGAAAAGCAGAGACTACAGTTATAGTCACAATCCTGCATTGGGGGGGGGGGGGGGGGTGTGTGTGTCTGTGTGTGTCTGTGTGTGTCTGTGTGTGTGTGTAAAGGGGAGATGGCCAACATAAAAAGATGTGGGGTTGGATGGGCTAGGAATAGAAATTAAACAGGAGTTGGGTGAAGAGGTGTTTATGGATAGATACAACTAGGTTGGCTGGGGGGAGGGGGAGGAAGAGAAGCAAAGGATAGAAATTGTAACAGAAGCTAGGAGCTAATAGTTGGATAGAAAGAGCTGCAGGTTATAAAATCCAAGTAGAAAGAAAGTCTACACATTGAATCAAGGGAGGCACGGTGGGCAGATAGGAACCAGAAAAGAAGGGGTCGGGGTCCCAGTAGAGTAAGTGAGTGATAGGCAGAAAGAACCAGGGAGGAGGAGAGGTATGAAAACAAATATGTAAAAGGACCTGGATCGATAAGAAAGAAAGGAAGGAAGAGGGAGTGTGGGTTACCTGAAATTGGAGAATTCAATGTTAATGCCATCAAGTCATATACTACCCAGGTAGAATAGAAGGTACTGCTACCTTGCTCTTGCTGGCTTCATGCAGTAGTGAAGGCTGAGAACCGTGTGAGCAAAAGGGTGGAAATGGGGAGCAGAGTTAAACTGGATTGAATTGACTTTATTACTTACATCCTCCATGTACACGAGTAAAAATTTTTACATTATGTCTCTGTTCAAATGTGCAATTATAGTAATTTATAATAAATAGTATGTACAACAGGATAGTCAATATAACATAGAAATACAGTTCTGTTAGCATAAATTAAGCAATCTGATGTCCTGATGGAAGAAGCTGTCCCAGAACCTAGTGGTCCTGGATTTCAAGCTGTGGTACCGTTTCCCAGATGGTAGTAGCTGGAGCAGTTTGTGGTTGGGGTGACTGGGATCTCCAATGATCCTTCGGGCCCTTTTTACACACCTGTCTTTGTAGTTGTCCTGAATAGTGGGAAGTTCACAACTACAGATGCACTGGGCTGTCCGCACCACAGTCTGCAGAGTTCTGCAATTGAAGGAAGTACAGTTCCCATACCAGCCAGTGGTACAATCGATCAGAATGCTCTCAAGCATGCCCCTATAGAAAGTTCTAAGAATTTGGTGAGGCCATGCCAAACTTCAAGGCACTATTGTACCTCTTCACCACACAGACCACACGAGATCCTCAGTGATGTTCTTGAAACAGGGAGCCCCAGAGAGACCAGGCAGAGTGCAGGCGCTCAGCAAAATAGCGTCCTTGCCTGTTATTGGTCTCACCAATACAGAAGCCACATTCAAAGGAATAGACAAGATTGTAGGAGATGCACGGGAATTTTTGTGTCACCTGGAAGTGCTTTCCAAGCTCTTTGATAAGTTATAGTACTGTTTCCAAAAGTATTGCTATGGCACAAACCAGGCATGACCTCCTGCCTTCACCATTGCCTTGCTGGAAACCTGAAGTACTAAGCAGCCACATTGCTCAGCCTAACCTGCTTACCACCAATCCTGACAAGCAGCATTTCTGCACCATGTTATGGAGTTATACATGGCTGTAAGTGTGCCAACAGTGGGCACAGATTTATTTCAAATTCCTAGCATGGAAGAGAAAACAAGGGTTTGCACCAGGCCTCCAATGTTACAGAAGTGGATGTTTTGTTTTTTAAAAATAGAGCGATTAATATTTCTAAAATGTTCAGAAGACAGAACTGCAAATGCTATAATGAATCAAAGCTCTGTTGTATGGCATTCAACAGTGCTCTAGTTTATTGATTTCAGTATGAAATAAAAAATTGCAGGCAACAATACATGTCTGAATGTCGCAGCACTCAATCTTCAGTTTAAAATAATTGTAGTATGGCAGACTCCTGGGTCACGACAATCTGATGTAGATGTTAGTAACAAACTCTTCACAGACACAGAACAGTCTCTTTTAATCACTAAAGGTATCTCTACATATGGGAATGCTAGGATGCTATTGTTAGCACAGAGCAATTCCCCAAAGACCAAGTGCATTTTTTTAAGCTATTAGGCAGATAAGACTGAACAATTTTCCATTGGTTATGGTGTAAGTGATTCTGTATAAATGGAAGACACGAAACAATTTAAAGAATATTCCACGATTAGCCTCAGAGCATAATGCTATCTAACTCTTTAAAGAAAGAGAACATGTCAAGCAGGTTCAATGGGCAGCCAATTTTCTTCAGCACTTTGAATAAATTGCCCATCCTCACACAATTGAATGCATTGGTGAGGCCAGTCAAAGCTCTGTTTTTGCTAAAGGCATTTCTCCTCTACTTTCAGAACTAAACTATTTAGCAGAATGCATATTCCAAATTAATTTCACAGATTATATTTAATTTTTTTCTTGATACTACCATAATCTATGTGCATTTCCAACCTTGCCACAAGTGATTTCAAGACTGAGGCCATCTGAACATACACCAAACTTGACACCAATCCAGATGGTCTGCATATTTATGCCAATCCTATGCCCTTCAAGAAGGAAGCATACATTATTAAGAACCCTCATCATAAGGCAGGCCCTCTTCTTATTTCTACCATCGGAATATACAGGAGCCTGAACACCCACACTCAATATTTAGGAACAGCCATCAGATTTCTGAACAATCCTTGAACACTACCTCACCATTCTGCTTTTGCACTTTTTGTAAATATAGAGAGCATAGTATTTTTTTTAAATGTCTTGCAGTGCATTGCTGTCACAAAACCATAAGACATAGGTGCAGAATTAGGCCACTCAGCTTCATTGAGTCTGCTCCGCCATTCCATCACGGCTTATTTATTATCCCTCTCAACCCCACTCTTCAGTCTTCTTCCCATAACATTTGACATCCTGAATAATCAAGAACCTATCAACCTCCATTTTAAATACACTCAATCATTTGATCTCTACACGTCGGTAACAATGAATTCCACAGATTTACCACCCTTTGGCTAAAGAAATTCCTCATCTCCATCCCTATATTCTGAGGCCATGCCTTCTGGTCCTCGACTCACCCACTACAGGAAAAGTCCATTCCACATGCACTCAATCTGGGCCTTACAATATCTCAGATTTCAATGAGATACCCCTCATTCTTCTCAACTCCAACGAGTATAAGCCTGGGGTCATCAAACACTTCTCGTACAGTATGCCTTTCATTCCTGCAAACATTCTTATGAACCTCCTCTGGACCCTCTGCAATGCAACTTTTCAGATCAGGGGCCCAAATCTGTTCACAATAGTCCAAAGCACAGTCTGAGCAATGCCTTATAAAACCCTACCATCCACATCCTTGCTATTATATTCCAGTCCTCAAAAAGTGAATGCTAAAATTGCATTTTCCTCCCTTACCATCAATTCAAACTGCAAGTTAACCATCAGAAAATCCTGCACAAAGACTCACAAGTCCCTTTGCACAGCTGATTTTTGAATTTTCTATCCATTTAGAAAATAGTCCACACTTTTATTCCTTTACCAAAGTGCATGACTATACAATTCCATAAACTATATTCCATCTCCCACTTCCTAACCCATTCTCTTAATCAGTCCAAGTCCTTCTGCGGACTCCCTGATTCCTCAAAACTACTGCCCTTCCACCTATCTTTGTATCGTCAGCAAACTTGGCCAAAAAAACCCATTAATTCCATCATCCAAATCATTGACACATAACATGAAAAGGAGTCCCAATACCGACCCCTATGTAACACCACTAGTCACTGGCAGCCAAACAGAATAGGCCCGCTTTATTCCCTCTCTTAGCCACCTGACAGTCAGCCAGTGTTGTATCCACGCTAGCATTTTTCCTGTGATTCAATTAAACTCCCACTGGCTCTCCTTTGTCTATCCTGCTAGCTATTTCCTCAAAGAATTCCAACAGAGTTTTCAGGCAAGATTTCCCCTGAAGGAAACGTGCCCACTTTGGCCTACTTAATCATGTGCCAAGTATCCCGAAACCTCATTCTTAACAATCAACTCCAACATGTTCCCAACCTCTGAAGTAAAACTAACTGGCATACAATTTCATTTCTTCTGCCTCCTTCCCTTCTTAAAGGGCAGAGTAACATTTGCAATTTCTAGTCCTCTGGAACATTTCAGAATCCAGCGATTCTTGAAAGATCATTACTAATACCTCCACAATCTCTTCAACTAACTCTTTCAGAAACCTGGAGTGCAGTCCATTTAGTCTAGGTGACTTGCCTACCTTCCGACCTTTCAGCTTCCCGAGCACCTTCTCCTTAGCGATGGCAACTACATTCACTTCTGCCTCCTGAGGCACTCATATTTCTGGCATAACTTGTGTCTTCCACAGAGAAGACTGGTGCAAATAGTCTGCCTGCCATTTCTTTATTCCCCCATTACTAGCTCTGCAGCATCATTTTCCAGCAGTCCAATATACACTCCTGCCCCCCCCACCTTTTTACTCTATATATCTGAAAATAACTTTTGGCGTCTTCTTTTATAATATTGCGAGTTTACCATACTTTATTTTTTCTCTCGTCATGGCTTTTTTCGTTGATTTCTAGTTTTTAAAAGCTTCCAAATCCTCTAACTTAACACTACTTTTTGCTTTATTACATGCCTTCTTTTGCTTATATGCTATCTTTGACTGCCCTTGTCAGCCACAAATGCCTTATCCTCCCTTTAGAATACTACTTCATCTTTGGGATGCGTCTTTCCTGCATCTTCTGACTTGCCATCAGAAACTCTAGCCACTGCAGTTCTGCCATCAGCCCTATTCGTGTCCCCTTCAGCCAGCTCCTCTCTCAGGGCATTCTAATACCCTTTAGTCCTGACTTTACAGCTGACTTTATCGTTCTCTCTCAAACTGCAAAGTCAATTCTATCATAAGTCTGTCTTACACTGAGAGGTTAGAGAGACTGGGCTTGTACACGCTGGAATTAAGGAGATTGAGAGGGGATCTGATTGAAACATATAAGTTTATTAAGGGATTGGACAAGATAGAGGCAGGAAATATGTTCCAGATGCTGGGAGAGTCCAGTACCAGAGGGCATGGTTTGAGAATAAGGGGTAGGTCATTTAGGACAGAATTAAGGAAAAACTTCTTCTCCCAGAGAGTTGTGGGGGTCTGGAATGCACTGCCTCAGAAGGTAGTGGAGGCAAATTCTCTGGATGCTTTCAAGAAGGAGCTAGATAGGCATCTTATGGATAGGGGAATCAAGGGATATGGGGACAAAGCAGGAACCGGGTATTGATAGTAATTGATCAGCCATGATCCCAAAATGGCGGTGCAGGCTCAAAGGGCCGAATGGTCTACTTCTGCACCTATTGTCTATTGTCTATATATGATCACTGCCTCCGAAGGGTTCCTTTAAGCTCCCTCATCAAATCTGATTTGTTACACAATAACAAATCCAGGATTGCCTTTCTCCCAATGGGCTCAACCACAAGCTGCTCCAGGAAGCTATAAGTTGCCTTTTCTTAGCATCCAACACCAACCTGATTTTCACAATTTACTTTCATATTGAAAACCCCCATGATCATCATAGCATTGCCCTTACTACATGTCTTTTCTATCTCCAGTTGTAATTTATATCCTACATACTGCCTACTCTTCAGAGGCCTGTATATAACTCCCATCAGGGAGTTTAACCTTTGCAGTTTAGTACCTCTACCCACATGGATTCTACATCCTTTGATCCCATAACACCTTTTTCCAAGACTTGATTTCATGTTTTACCAACAAAGCCACCCATCCTGCCTGTACTTTCAATACAATGTATATCCTTGGATGTTAAGCTTCCAACTACGAAACTACGATCTTCTCTTAGACAAGATTTTGTGATGGCCACAACATCATACCTGCCAATTTCTAACAGCAGTACAAGATTGTCTGCCTTATTCTGTGTACTGCATGCATTCAACTATAACACCTTGAGTCCTGTATTCATTACCATTTTTGACTTTGCCCCCATATTACAGTTCAACTCATCCCACTGACTGCAAATTTGCTCTATCACTGCCTACCCTTGCTTTCAGTCACACTACACAATGCATCAATTTGTATACCAACTACCTCAAACTCAAACTAGCAAATTAGTTTAAAATCCTCCCCAACTGGCAAACTTGCCCGCAAGAATATTGGTTGCCCCTTGGGTTTAGGTGTAACCTGTCCTTTTTATACAGCTCATACTTTCCCCAGAAGAGATCCCAACAAAAATAAATTTCACAACAGAGGTCAGCGATAATAAACAGAATTAAAAATAACAGCATGTTGGCTCAAATCTAACATTGCTCAAAAGTATTTTATTTTTACTAGTTGCACCAACTAAAAACCACATTCTATTTATGTTATGTAATTCACCCTACTTTGGGTATACTAACATTTATGCCAGTCATTCTGTTAAGCAAGTTTTGCTTAATTCTCACTTCTCCCTTTGTTCTGGTTTTGTATTTAACATTTTAATAAGATGATTAAAACATTTAATTTGTTTTCAATATGAACGTAAACAGAGTGCCTAATATCTCTGGATGTATTAGTACGCAACAGTTCTAACATATCAATTCAGAAATTGAGAATATAAAATTTTAAATCACAAGGTATGGATGAAAAGGAAACAAGTTTTCCTGTGAACCTATCAACTGTCAACAGTGCATGGAAAACAAGGTCCCTAGTGAGCATCAAGGGTGCACAAAAATCAGGCCCATTGAGACAAATGCCAAAATAATCAGGATTTCCAAATCACACGGTGGATTATTGTTATTTTTCCTGCTTCTTATAATATAAGCAAGAGGTCAGACAGCATCTATGGAAATGAGCAAACAGTCAACATTATGGGCAGAGACCCTTCTTCACGACTGGAAAAGAAGGGAGAAAACACCAGAATAAAAAGGTGGGGGAGGACAGCTGGAAGGTGATAGGTGAAGTCAGGTGGGCAAGAAAGATAAAGGGCTGGAGAGTAAAGAACCTGATGAGAGGAGTGGACCATACAAGAAAGTGAAGGAGGGGTGACACTGGGGGAGGTGATAGGCAGGTGATGAGAGGCAAGAAGCCAGAGTGAGAAATGAAGAGGAGAGGAGCAGGAAATTATTTTTTTTAAACCGGAATGAGAAATCGATATCCATTCCATCATGTTGGAAATTACCCAAACAAAATACATGTTACCCCTCCACCTAAGGGTGGCCACATCATGGTACAAGTAAAGGCTATGGACCAACAAGTCAGAAAAGGAAGCTGAATTAAAATGTTTGGCCACCAAGAAGTTCCACTTTTAGCAGATAGAGCAGAGGTGCTCAACAAAGCGGCCCTCAATTTACGACAGGACTCACCAATACATAGGAAGCCGTGATAGGAGCACCGAAAACAATGGATGACCCCAGCAGATTCACAAAGTGTTGCCTCACCTGGAAGAACTGTTAGGGTCCCTGAACGGCGGCAAGGGAGGAAGTGAATGGACAACAATAGCACTTCAGCCGATTATAGAGAAAGTCCCTATGGAGATGGTAGAAGTTGCAGATAATGCATTGGATGAGGAGACTAATGGGGTGATAGGTTAGGGCAAGAGGAACTTCATCCCTGATAAGGCATTAGGAAGATGGAGTGAGGGCAGCATCAATGGTGGAGGAAGGGAAGTCCCCATCTTTAAAGGATAACATCTCTGATGCCCGGAAAGGAAAGCCTCATCCTGGGAACAGATATGGCAGAGACAAAAGAACTGAGAAAGGGGAATCGCAAGTTTACATGAAACAGAATAGGAAGAGGTAGTCAAGATAGCTGTGGCAGTCAGTAGGTTTGTAAAAGATATTCAATAGTCCAAGTATACAAGATTGACTGGAGTTGTCTACAGATATTCTGGCTGTAATTATGCATAATAGGAGATTATAGAGTCATAGAACAGTACAACATGAATATAGTTCCTTGAGTAAATGAGTCCATGCCAACCATATTCCCACCAAGCCCCTCAGTCCAATTTACCATTAGTGTTGTAAGGCTGTAAACTGCCTCCCTGATAACATGAAAGCTCCCCAAAACACTTCCATCTGTTTCTTGATTTTTGCCTCTAATCACCGAGGAATATGGTTATAAGTACCCAATTACTGAAAGCAGCAAACAGATTTGAGACATACAACATGGAAACAGGTCCTTCGGCCCAACTCATCCACGCCAACTGTTGTTGTCCAGCAAGCTAGACTCATCTGGCCATGCTTGGCCCAGTGCCTTCTAAACCTCTCAGCCACCATTTCTGACAACTTCATTCTAATTTTGCACTACCTGTTCCTTGAAATTGCTGTCCCTGATGCCCGTTTAAAATCTCTTGCCTGAGTTTTGCCCTCTAGTTTTTAAACACACCCTCTCTAGGGAAAATATTTTGTGCTTTCACCTTGGCTATGCCCCTTGCAATTTTATATACCTCTATCAGTCACTCTTCAGTCCATGCTTGTGGGAAATGAGTCCTAGTCTCTGCAACCCATCCCTGTAACTCAGGCTCCCAAATCCAAGCAACATATTGGTAAATCACTTCTGCAACATTTAAAAGTCATCTATACAGGTAAATGGATAGGTTTAGAGGGCCATGGGACAAAAATGGGTTGATCGGACTGACTCACTGGGCAACTCATGGATGAGTTGGACCAAAGAGTTTGCTTCCCTGCTGTATGACTCTATGAGTCCATTTTCTTTATATCTTTCTCCCTTATCTAGGATAGTTGATACAAGTGTAAATTTACCCTAACCTGCAAAGATTGAGACTATCTACTCTACCCACATTCTTTTAGAAGATCACAATTCCACACCCTTCTCCACCTTCTATTAGTCTCCTTTGTTCCATGAAAACTGTCCCACCCAAGCCCTCCAATAAAGGTGTATAGGGGGTTTCTTCTTTTTTCTTTGTTACTGTTGGGAAAGGGTTTCTTTGTTTTGTTAAAAGCAGGAATGTTTCTTTGTTGCGAGAGAGTGCTGGGAGAATTGTATTCCTTTGTAAATGAAATGGGGATTAATGTTCTTTCTTCTGAGTCTGTAAGCTTTTGTTGCCGGGCTTTTGGAGAGATCGGAGCGAGGGGGGTCGAGAGAGAGGACGCAATGCTGTAAGCTGGGCGAGGATCGGACCCCAAGCGGGGGTCCGGGCCGGGAGGTACTCCGAGGAGGTGGGGATGAAGCTAGATGTGCTTGGTTGTCCACTCGGAGGGTTCTGAGCTGCGAGTCGAGGAGTTCGGAGGGAATCAAATGGTGGCCAGAAGACTTCAGAAATTGAGCTCCAACGGTTGTGCATGAAGTGGTTTGGACTTTGAGAAGTTTGGCGCCTTTTCTTTATTTTTTCTCTTCATATATACTGTATCTTTATTAATCACTTAGTTATAGTAACCTTTATAAATTGTACTCATTTAATCGCATATGGTGTACTGTCTGTTTTTGGGCGAGGCGGGGACATCACACAGCATCCACACCAGCTGATTACCCAGTTTGGCGGGGCCGAAGGCTGCTCCCCCTAGACGAGAACGAGTGTGAGCGAGCCTGAGGTGACCCAGGGGGTTACAAAGGTAAAACAGCATCCCAATTCCTTGACTCAAAGCCTCGTACAATGAAGGCAAGCATGTCATTTGCTTTCTTCACCACTATTTATTTGATGTTACTATTTTTAAGGAATTAAGTATGTGTAATCCAAAGTCTTACTGTTCAATAACACTCCCTGCCATTCAGTGTACACACTGACCTGGTTTAACTTCCAAAATGCATTGCCTTGTACTTATCCAAGTTAAATTCTAAAAGATTTCTCATACTCTTTCCCAATGGATTCAGATCCTATTGTAATTTTAGGCAATCTACTTCTCTCTGCTGTACCACCAGTTTATGTCTTACTAAGCATGCAATCTATGCTCCTTTCCATGTCATTAATATACAAGATATATGATGGACAACTCTGATTACAGATCTCCAACCTGGAAAACAATCCTTCACTCCCAGCCTCTGCACCCTACACATAAAGGGCTATCTTACCCTGGATCATAGGTATTCTACACTTCTGAGCAGCCCACTACATGTGACATGGTCAAAATTCTCGCAAAACTCCACATAGATAATGCCCATCACCCTACCTCATGAACCTCTTGGTCACTTCCTCCAAAATACACTCAAAGTTGAGATATGATTTCCTAAAGACAAAGCCAATGTGACTAATCCCAATTAGTTCTAAAAATGGTAAAAGGCTGCAGCATGCTGCTGTGCAGAAGGATTTGCGAGTGCTTGCATGTGCATCACAAAAGGCTGGTTTGCAGCTGCAGCAAGAATGTAAATGGATTGCTTGTCTTCATTGCTAAAGGGATTGAATTTAAGAACAGGGAGGTAATGCTACAACTGTATCGGGTAACTAGTGAGGCCACATCTGGAGTGCTGCGAGCAGTTCTGGTTTCCTACTTGAGGCTTTGGAGGCAGTGCAAGGGAGGTTCACCAGGCTGATTCCAAAGATGAGGGGGTCAGACTATGAAAAATTGAACTGTTTGCGATTGTACTCACCAGAATTTAGAAGGATGAGAGGAGATCTTATAGAAACGTATAAAATTATGAAAGGGATAGATAAGATAGAGGCAGAAAAGTTGTTTCCACTGGTAGGTGAGACTAGAACTAGGGGACATGGCCTCAAGATTTGGGGGAGTAAATTTAGGACTGAGATGAGGAGGAACTGTGGGTTCACCAAAAAGTAATGAATCTGTGGAATTCTCCGCCCAATGAAGCAGTGGAGGCTGCCTCCGTCAGTACATTTAAGATAAAGTTGGAAAGATTTTTGCATAGTAGAGGAATTAAAGTTTATGGGAAAAAGGCAGGTAGAGGGAGATGAGTCTATGGTCAGATCAGCCATGATCTTATTGAATCGCACAGCAGGCTTGTCAGGCCAGGTGGCCTACTCCTGCTCTTATTTTATATGTTCTATGTTCCACCTTGCTTAAAATTGTATTCTAGTTTTTACGTGGAGCGAGACTTTTGTCCTTGTTAAAAATTCTTATTCTCTAGTCTTATTTCAATTACTTCCTTCACCAGTTGGTCCCAAAAGCCAACTTCTGTGCTGTCAAAGTCAATCCTGCTACCACTGATTTCTCCAGGTAACCCACATGGACACAACTCCCATGTTCCTTAATGTGAGTTTCTACCGTGCGCCCCATCTAGCCGATATACGCTGCTCCTCATTCACAGAGAATCCTGCTAAACTGGGTCAAAACTATTTCAGACCCAGAGAGTCTCAATGAGGAAATAAGACAAGTAGACATGACATTCCTGCAGAATAGCTAGTAGACAAAGAAAATCAATCAGGCTCTCAAAAAGGCCAATGGAAAAACCAGGAAACCTAACAATGAGGAGAAACCTGTTGCTACTCCCATCTTTCCTATATTTCCACGGTTTCTGGAAGGATCTCCAGGATCCATATGGTAGCTCAAATCCCAACTTATGCAGATCAAAGATGACCTGGGACTCAAGATGGCTGGCATTTACAGGATTCCCTGTGAATGCAGAGCAGCGCACATTGACACAGTGAAAACCCACATCAAAGAGCATAGGTGGTGTATCCATTTGGGTCACCTGGAGAAATTGGCAGTGGCAGAACATTACATATGCAATGACCACAGGATTAACTTTGATAGCACAAAATGACTATGCCATGCCAATGGCTTTTGGGACTACTTGGGTGAAGGAACTAATTGAAATAAGAATAAGAAAGACGAAGGTCTCGCTCCAAGTAAGAACTGGAATATGATTTTAAACAAGGTGGGACAGCAGATACCTGATTGGTTAGTCTTCAACTAGTCAGGAGGGACGGATGGCAGGAGTTGAGTATATTTACTACTGGACTATACACTCGTAGCCATCATCCCTGATGAAGGTGGCAGAGTTCGTCATCAAAACATATATTAAAATTGACACATGGACCCAGCTGGAAGCCTGGGAAAAGTTTATGTGCCTTCCAATAACTTTCCCACCACTGGTTTAAGCCTTTAGCTTCCAGGCTTGTTCTTTTGGTCCTTACATTAAGACACTATATTTATTATCCTCCAGCCTTCCAGCAGCTTTTGAGATATCAAAAAGGACACAAGTGGCATTTCATACCGAGCAAACAAAACTGAAACACAGATTATAAATGATATTTGAAGAGCAGCTAGGACTAGGCTCCACCAAGTTTGACCTCAATAACCTATCCTCTGCAATACCTGCATTAGATGACCTTGTTAATTAACTCAATTGGATGGAATACACATATTGAGCATTAGAGCTTCCTACAGGTAAACTGGAGCAAATGGCCACTGAACTGGATGAAAATCAGCAGGAA
This sequence comes from Hypanus sabinus, assembly GCF_030144855.1. NCBI lineage: Eukaryota > Metazoa > Chordata > Chondrichthyes > Myliobatiformes > Dasyatidae > Hypanus > Hypanus sabinus. Next base: position 31,671,933 of record NC_082730.1, on the reverse strand, counting down.
CAGGCAGGCAATCCCCATATATTAATGCTAAAATTCCATTCCATGACATTATTCTACAGACAAAGAACTTCACCTCATGATTTGACAGTGTCTTCTGCCAGCAAGAGAAATATGAACTAACCTTCTGCTGGCAAGTGGACTCTGCTTGGTTTTTTTGGTCATGTCTCAGCAGAGCCGTCTGCAAGCAGAAACTAAGCTTCAAGCTACTGATCAGGAAGCCTCCATCCCGATAGCCTTCGACACCCTGTGCTGTCAAAAGCATAACATAAAAATAGGTGTAGGTTATTCAACTACTCATCTGCTTCACCATTTAAGTTCATAGCTGATCTTCTACCTCAATTCTACCTTCCCTTGTTAATCGTATTTTCCTCAATATCCAATACATATCAATTTCCTGTCTGGATATATTCACTGAGCCCACACACTTCTCTTAGGTACAGAACTCCAAAGTAAATCTCAGCCTAAACAGTTGTCCAAATCAGAAGACGATCATCATTGCATCAAGCCTGAAAAGAACTTTGAGCATGTTAATGACCGCACTACTTATTTCTTTAAATTCCATAGACTGTAGGCCCAATTAATTAATGTCTCATAGGAACAAATCATCGCCACCTGATTCTAGGAATCAGAAACTGAAAGATTGTTTTCAACGATAAACAGAGGCAAAATAACAGTTGATATTAAATTAAAAATTACTTACATTTAAAAATCACTTTACTAAATTGAATGTTAAAGTACGGCAAAAAGAAAATCACTTTCACTTCCCATTTCTACCCAGGCCAGCATGCAGCTACTGGACCTAATAAAGTGTAGCTGGCCTCCCATCTCAGAACAACAGAGTCGCTCCCAGAACTCAGTATTAAGTTTAGCAGTACAGCAAGAGAACAGGCATGCTGTCATCTGACCTCCCTCGCATTCCACGCTTCTGAGCTGCAATATAGGTGCAACTGAGGAATGTACATCTTGGAAGCCTGCAAACGATCCTGTGCAATTCATCAGAACATAAATACACTGCTTACCTTTCTATGGAACAACCTTTTCCTGAAAATATTCATTCATGACAAAGTTTGGTGAAGGATATGATATCTTTGGAAACTAGTCTTGTTTCATTAATTGTTTACTGATACAGGTATTACATTCAAGATTCGAGTATACAGATTGATTTTGTCTTCAGTCTTCACTATGGATGTGAAAACTGAGCACTTCACCATCACCCAAAGACACTGAACAGGCATTATTGCAATGTCACTAGAAAATTCTCCATATCACCTGAGAACTGTCACCTGTATCCTTATCAGAGCAGAATCCGAATCAGTTTTAATATCACTGGTATGTCATGAAATTTGGTGTTTTCTGCTAACAGGACATAGCAATACATAATGTAATTTATAGTTAGAACTATTAAGTATAAAAATTTAACCCAGTAAGCACAGATATTAATTGCACTATAGTGATGTTCAACTCTTGACATCTAAAGTATTAGATACACATGTCACTAAGAACACACATGGTGATCAGAGGAAGTGCTAAAAAACAATGGAAGTGTACTGTACCTCAAGAAAATTGACATGAACACACTAAGTTGGGAAGAACAGTTCACCAACCAATTACAAGCAAACAGGAGCCCAGTTGGAAGAGAAACTTCAAGCCCTCAAACCAAAAGGATCCAGAAAGGATTAGTAAGGAAACCCTGACCATCCTATAACAGTTCCATTTAAAAATAAAGTAATTTCAATTTACAGAGTCATCTCAGGATCTCATAGCAAACCAGAATGGAGATTATCCTCATGGCAATGAATTATGAAAATACCTGTATCTAGAACTAGTACTTTTGGTAAGAAAGTGTAACTCATGATGATACACATGATAAAATAAACCACAATTTTGATTCTACCATACTGTGTGGAATCCACTTCTGCAATAGAACCTTCAAAGACTTCCATAAGTAATAATCCTGGAAAATTAATTTCTTCAACACAAGCTTTTCTTATGTAGCTTCGCTATATGGCAAAGCGTCCTACTGTATCAAGTCAGAGAGCAAGCTGAATTCAGTGTGGCTCAAAAGTGGGCACTTAAAAGTGTCACATTAAGGGCAAAACAACATCTTTTAGATTTGGGATAAAAACAAATTTACCCCTTCAAAATGGCTTGGTTGTCCTAAACACTAGACATCAAACATACATTTTAAAAAATAGAAAATTCACTCACACACCAAACAGGAAGAAGACGGTACAAAGAACAAGGTGGCTACATGGGTGTTTTTTTTAAGATATAAAAATAATAGGAAGTTATGGGAGAGTTTTGAGGAGCAACTAGAAAGTGGCTTTAAGCAGAACTGCTCCAATTTCTGGGTACCGTAAATTCTAGTGTATAAGCTGAGAATTTGGCCCTAAATTTTGGTCCTAAAATTAGGGGTCGGCTTATACAGAGGGTGCCAACTTTGGAAAAACGAATACACGGAAGACAGGTCAAATATATTGGCTGTTTTTGAGTCAAATTGTCACTGTCGACACATGAATTCTTTGGTTTGTTTAAACTCACATCCAATGGCTGTAGCACAGACATCAAACCACCAGAGATGACTGCAATGTCCGTATTTTCAACTTTCAATGCTGGTTTTGTCTCACTTGACAAGTGCGCTTTGAACGTGTCCCAGACAAGTAGCGACTTTTCCATCCTGCAACTTTCGGGATGTCGACGCCACACCTCTTTAACCCAGTTCAAGCCACCCACTTCGTCCATCCAGCAGCATTCTTGAACGTAAACAACACCCTTTTTCTGAGCAATCTTTGTTTCTTGTCTCAGCACAAGATCACGTCTATTCATCAATCGGGTGCACCAACTTCATGTAGCTTTGAAATTTTCATTGACCTCACAGTGATTTTCGTCCCATTTCAACGCTTGAACTCAAATCATTTCTCTGGTAACAATGTATCCAGACGATCGCTGGTGATTCACCTGCTCTAAAACTTTTTCTTCCAGTTCTGGCCACTGGCATGTTTTCCCACAGTTGTACATTTCGCCTTTGGCAATTCCCTCAGCGTGTCCTCTACCCTTCTCCACTCTCTCAATCTCTCTCGTTTACACTAAACTTCTTAGCAGCTGCAGAATTATTTGTTCCTTTAAGCAAAATCAACAACCTTCAGCTTGAAGCCAGCATTATAACGCAATTGTTTTAATCTTTTGTACATGGTGGTCGCAAACTCAATACTGAGTACACGTACTGATCCCACCACCCCGTGTTATGTTTTAACGAGATTACGATGGACGCTAAATGGTTTCACAGGGGTTACATTTCAAAGGATTCTTTTCCATTGGAAACCTAATCCAAAATTCCTCTCCTTGATTTATTTATTAAATATTCGCCTATAACACTCTACAATGTGTAGGCCTGTTTTCTTAGCAGATACTAGTTCACAAAATTTCCAGGGTCCGGATCCGGCAAAGCTGAGTACTGGCATGTGAGATCTTGTGATCTTTTCTGGTTAAATCAAAAACCTCTACAAAAGGGGTTAGCTTATACAAAGGTAACATGAAAAAGGCACTTTTTTTAACCTTGAGAATGGGGGGGGGGTCGGCTTATACTCCAGAATATACGGTAGTCACCAGGATAAATGTTTTGAAGATAATCAAGGTTTAAATATTTCACACAAGGTCAAGTAATCAAAGAGAGGGAAAAGCTAATCAAATATGTTCTAGAATTCCGAGTAATGCTACTGCACTAGCCTTGACTATTCTATACGAACTCCCAACCCCGCAAACCCCACATCCAACAACAGAACTCAGAAGAATAATTTATTCTATTTTTTTTACCAGATCCGACACTCGCAACGTATCAATACAAGCAGAATCACTGGGAACTGTGGTGTGGATTGGTCTCTGTTAGAAACTTGCATTGAAACAGCCCATTTACTTTCCTACACCCCTCCCCCCTTCGAGAGGCATATTTACATTAAAAAAATTGAACCGAAATTTATAATCAGGATGGCAACTGTACCAAAATGTAACCACTTACATTTATAAGCCTATAAAAATAATTTTGAAACTTCAATGAACAGAGAGCTCAAGAGCAAAACTCCTTCACCCCCTAGTATCAAGTTTCCAATTTTTTTTTTCATTTTTTATTTCTATAGTAACCTGCTGATACAGAGAAACAGGTGGATCCCAAACCAATTTTTCCCATCATATTCCTTTTTAACAAAAAATATTTGCAGCAATTAGCATAACTGAGTAAAACTGTGCATGGGAGACAGAGGTTTGTATATTTAGGAAATTACAGTGGATTCCGGTTAATTAGGACACATCGGGACCAGGACATTTTGACCCACTGACACGCACACCTCGTCTAACTTAAATGGGAAATCACTGATTGCTTCATGCTTTTTTTGGGGTGTGTTCCCTGTTGCCCCTCATGTAATGCCCATTCTTCTCACAGTTTATCTTACTAATGTACCAAGTGTGTGGTTATAGATTTTGCCACTCCAGTTATCTCTACCAGCTGACAATGAGTGGCATTAGACGAATGGCTTATAATTTGGTCCAACGGGGTTATTTCTTCAACTAATGTTAAATCTTTTCATGGCAAGGGTCTCAAGTTTCTTTGGTCAAATTTTTTTTTTTTTTTTTAAATATCACTACTTTCCAAATCTACAATAGTCAACCCAAATGGATAACAGAGCACAAGCAAACAACTGAAAACACAAAATGCTGGCAGAACTCAGCAGGCCAGACAGCATCTATGGGAGGAGGTAGTGACGACAACTGACACAGCTGTATGCTCTAAGCATGATGTAGTGTCCAACAGCGAAACAAGTGGCCATGACTGACCAGCTCTGGACCGAATTAGGCAGCATAGTGTCCTAAGTAAACAAAGGGAACCCAGGTTCTTTAAGAATTGTCCCAAATCAGGATACCCCAATTAACTAGAATCTACTGCATACTCCTTGATTATTGACACACATTTCCAATACATCAAAACAATCTCAAATAATTGAAAACAACCATACAAATCCAAGTAATCTAGAACAAGCCCAAATACTCCAGTTGCAGCAATACTTTCATGCATCATACACATATATATACACACACACACACACACACACAGTGGCCACTTTATTAGATACCTCCTGTACCTAATAAAAGAGGACACGGTGTATGTTTGTGGTCTTCTGCTGTAACCCATCTGCTTTACGATTCAATATGCGTTCAGAGATGCTCTTCTGCACACCATGGTTGTAACACATGATTACTTAAGTTACTCTCGCCTTCCTGTTAGCTTGAACCAATCTGATTATTTTCTGATCTGATTAACAAAGCACTTTCACCTGCAGAACTGCCACTCACTGGATTTTTTTTTTGGGGGGGGGGGGGTTTGCACCATTCTTTGTAAGCTCTAGAGACTGTTGTGCTGAAAATACCAGGACAACGGCAGTTTCGGAGATACTCAAACCATTTTGTCCGGCACCAACAATCATTCTATGGTCGGACATTTAGATCACATTTCTTCCCCATTCTGATATTTGATCTGAACAACTGAGCCTGTTGACCATGTCTACATGCTTTTATGCACTGAGTTGGTGCAACATGATTGGCTGATTAGTTAGTTGCATTAAAAGGTGTACAGGTGTAAATAATATAGTGGCTGCTGACCGTATGCTTTGGAAAGGTAAATTTAAGATTATCCCTATTGACAGATTAGACATGAGATGGTAGATTGGCCAAAAAGTAGATGTGCCTACAAGTGTGAGGTTAGTAATACATAACAGCATTATGTAAAAGAAAAAGTAACTGAATGTGTCTGCAAACACAAATCCCACTGTCATGTTCTAACAAATGTGCAACCGCTCTTAAAACGGCAATTACAATCTCTTGATGACACTTGAAACATGTTTCAAAACTCTCACATTTTGTAACAGTAACTGGAATGAAGAGGCTTTGAAAAATAAGCATCCTGCACCAGATTCCTGCCAAATCAATCCCATTATAGTCACTAACCATTAATGTCTGGTCTGCCTTGTCAATACAGATTTTCAGTGTGAAATTCCATCTACCCTCCAACTCCAACGTTGAGCTACAAAGTTATTCTGTGTTTACTTTGATTGCCATATGAAAATGAAATCCTAATCATGCAGATGGTCTTTTACTCTACATAATTTTTCCATCACTTTGTAAAGTTCTGGCTATATTCACAGAACGAAGGTTATTATGCTGAAAATGTATTTCATATAATCACAAGAGAACAATGAATTATGCTGCAAACCTACTTTTTGTGTAGCCGGGGATCAAATGGGGGATGCTGTGCTCCATAAACTTGTTGTATACTAAGGAAAGAAAAAGAGAAGAGAAAGACATGCCATATAAGTGTAAAAACGGAATAAAGCAAGCATCGTTTACACTTCATACAGAAAATCTGGAGGAAAAATCCGATTCATTGCATTAATGTATTGCATGTATAGAATTTAGAGTCAAGATCTTCCCAAATGAAAGGAAGCACTGCAAATAAAAGGAGCTGTGAAAGTACAGAAGAAATAGCACTCTTTCTCACTGCAATGAAATTTGTTGCATAATGCAATGCCGTGCGTTTTCTAATTACAAATAACAGCTAAAATGAAAGACAGTGGAGAGAAATAAACCTGTGTATAAATTAGATCTTTGAACAACACTGCTCAGAGAATGATGCAAGCCCTTCAACTGCAATTCAATTCTACAACCACATACGGATCAAATACTATCCCTTAACATAACCCAACTGTAATTTTTGTCCAGTTCTATTTAATTTCAAGAGGAATTAAGAAATACACCAACATGAAACACTATACAAATATGGTGAAAAATCAGTATGCTCAAGACCACAAAAGTAATAAGGGACATGAAATCCTCTACTATCATCACATTTATATTGATTAAGAGAGACTCATCGAACATTGGGTGATGAAAAAAGATGTACAAATATCACAGAATGGATATGAACTGTGAATTACATGCAAATTATCTATTTTAAAAAGGCATCACTAAGTTAATTCTGACTTCATAAACTACATGTTTTCTTTAAGTCAAAGATTAGAATTAGAATCAAAAACATCAATGAGAAAGACAGCATTCCTCTGGTAGAGTACAGTGTTGTTAGCATCTCCTTTAACATATCAGTTGGCAATCAAGAATCCCTTCCTTGAGGACTACCACAAATAGTAAAGGTGAAGCAATGTCTTGGCTCAAGCTGTATCACTTGTAGAACAACAAAAATCAGTTTTAGTATCAATGCCAAAGTTTGAGACATCCAATAGGCAAGGGATGCTTTATAAAATGGAAAATTACGACTTACACTTTAGCAATTATTAAATCCAAATACAAAGCAGAGCAGAATTTTCATAGTTAAGAAAATTAAAGTTTCAAGTACATGAAGTGAAGGGTAATCTGGGTCCTGGATGCCGCTCAGGTTATATGCAAATAATCAGCTTGAACAATACTCATTTGCTTTGTCCATTTTTTGTTTATATAACTTAAAGCAATAACTAACTATATGCTCCAGAATTATGATAAATCCAAATCACTTCCAAAGCACAGAGGTACTCGTTGATCATTGGTTATACCAACTTCATACAAAGCACAATTTGACTGTACTAGAGCAAAGCAATCTGTTAGCTTGAAAATTAGCAGGAATCTTTCATTCTAGGTAAGTACATCACAAATTAACCCCTTATATTTTCCAATTTACAGAGCAGCTAAAATGACACATGTACAACATTTATGTCTGCTGATAACAAGTCTCAACATTGACTACTAAACTAATTGTAATTTGTGAACTTCAAATAAACTCAATTGATAAACTTGATCTTGACATTCTGGTCCTCTGTCAATACTTCTGTACTAAAAAAATGATAAATCAGATATATGGTCACCTTACCAGGTACCTGTAAACTTCCTCAACTGTGACATATCATTGTGTGTGGCCATTAAAACAGCTTTAGGTAAGATTATACGTCTGTGATGCAAGTATAATGGCAATGAGCTATGAAATAATTCAATTAATCCACGATACCATGTAGAAGCCACTGTGGAAGAAAAACCTAGTTGTCAAACCTAATTACAGAGTAACTCTTTTATCCAGGTAACAAACAGGTTCCATTCATTTGAAGATATCCACATATTCAAAAAAAAACAGTAACTTACTCACAGAAACTGGTGCATGATTGCCAATAAATCTGAAAATACGAAAAAAAATCACTCCACAGTGCTGTAATGAATGGCATCAAAGCACTTAAGATCGATAAAACAATTACTAAAACTGGCAAAAGAAAAATCTAGATCTGCCATTTGTAAGAACAAACTTATTTATGAATATCAGACTTCTGAATTTAACGATATTGTTTCTACGTATGGATTGCCTATAAATTGGATGCCTTAACCCAAAAGCACCATGTACCCACTTTCTTTTGGTAAACAACTAATTCTTATTGCAATATGACAGCTGAAGACCCTAACTCATCAAACTACTGAACAGAAAAATAATGTAATAAGAAAATAAAATTATGTGCTGAAATTAAAACATGGGATTTCAGTTACTGGAAATTATCTCTATTTCAGTTACATTACAATAGTTTAAGAAACACACACCTAAAAAGCATATTAAAATGGTACAGTTTGATTCAATTTAGGTCTTTCTACAAACCAAATGATAATTTGCTGTTCAATACTACACAAAAGCAAACACACTGATATGCTTTCAGAGGAAAGTTTGAAGAAATCAAAAATATTCAAAAACCAGTAACTTCCTCTCAGATGTTGTTGGATGATTTTTCTGATGGCTGAGCAGCATCGTAGAACCTCATTCTCCACAATCAAATCAGAACAATGCAACATGGAAAACAGCCATTTAGCCCATCATGTTCAAGTTGGCCAATCACCCATTTCATCCACTTCACATTGCAAAAAGCTCTTCTCCTTTACCCAACCCATTCTACCTGAACAAAATGCCCTAATCTGGGGAAAAGTGCAAGAGAATATCAGTTTCACCTAGAAACATCACGTGGATCTCTAAGTGGCAAGAAGAGACAGAAACTGCACCTCCTGCCAAAAGAAGGAAAATAGTTTGTGGATATGGATGGCTAAACCAGGGAGAGAATGGCCCCTTCAAAATACTGAACAAGATGGGAAAAGAAAATATACTGGTAATGGATTTCCATCGGAGCTGGCAGAAATTATGAGGGGTAATCCACTGAATGGAGAAAGAAGAGGGCAAAGCAATCCTATTGTGTTTGTGTGGAAGAAGAGGGCATTAATCGAACTGTAGTAAGTCTAGGTGAAGTGTTAAGGATGCAGTCTTTGGAGTTAATCATGCATTTAATAATTTCACATTACAACTTTTAGGTTTTCACCATCCAGTTACTAACAACAACAAAAAAGATGAGGATGTTTCTAAGCCTAGCTTTAAAGTAAATCCCAAAAACCACAAGTTGTAAATCTGGTATAACAATGTAAAATTGCATACAAGACAATTGTTAGTAATCCATGTCAAGCAGAAACTTTATCAGTATCTTAGAAGATAGATAATGTCACCTCCACATTAAAGTTGTACAGACATCCAATAAGTTTAATTGAACAACAAAAGGCAAAGAGACAGACAAATCAGCACCTGTTTTACTGCTTTAGAAATGCATAATTTCACACCCACAGAACTACTGTGCTACACAGCACATAATATTCCATTTAATTCACATGGCATACTAGTGATAAATTGTCATTTCAAAGCATAACTAGCATGGTGCTGTCCCAATAGGAAGCTGCTGAACTTTGAGCAGCTTAAAAAAATAACCTAGCTTATTGAGGAAAATGTTCGCTATTAACTATGAAACATGCAAGTGTCACAAATCCAGGACGCCAATTTATTAATTAAATGTCTCAAATCCACAGTGTTTGCCTACACAATTAAGTTTCATGCCAAACGAACAAGCTCTTTTGGTCCTAATGCAAACTTAGCAGAAGATTATCAAAGCACTTCACAAGTGTAACATTTAATCATTAACAGCCTGGATCAGATCCCTGTGCACGCAAACAAACATTTACAGCTGAACGTCAAAAATGTTGGAGAGAGATAATGTGAAATGTAACATCCAATAACATGTACCTGACAGGACGTTTACATGAAATAACCTGAAGAAACAAGCAAACAGCAAATTAAATGAGAATGAAAATACTAAATAGACTTTATTTTCGTGTAACTGTTCTGTTCCACAAAATGGCAGCTGAGCTTTAAAGTCAAGAGATTACTGAATCCTTGAATTATTATAAATTACACTAATTGTACTTAAACCCCACGTGTGCCATTGACATGCAAAGATTCATGGGAATGCAATATATGGGACTTTAACATATTTATAGCCACCTATTTAAATTATACATCCACTGTACTCATATGGAAACACAACCACCTGCAGATTCCCCTCCAAGTTGTACACTGTACTCCTTCAATGTCTCAGTCAATAGCAGTTTGGACACAGCCTTCATCAGGGCTACAACTGTAAGAGAAAGTGGCTTACTCCATCTTTTTCAAGAGTATTTGGAGTAGGCAATAAACAAGGGCTTTGCCAATTACACCCACATCTCAATGAACAAAAAAAAAAATAAGCAATAAACTACAAAAGTTTAACAAGAATTTAAATCCACACATAGAATGTAAACAAACTTAATGGAGACTGAACACCCACTAACACCAACTGAACAAAACACAGCGTGATCTCACACATTTTCATTAAATAGGCATTTTCCTTCAAAAAAATATCATTGGCATTGCAAGATTTAAAATATTCAGAAAATTAACAAAACAAGTTTTTTCAAACCTACTGAGAGACAAAACTTCTTATTTGTGATAAGCTTATTTATCTTGTGATAGCATTCTGATGCAGAATCTATACAAAATGGATTACAGATTGAAATTTTAACGAGGATGGTAACTGACAAGTAGTAGTTATGCAAATAACTAATTAGAGATGGTTTTCCATTTTTGGTTCTTTTTGAAGTATCAGATCTCAACGCAGACGTTACATTGTATCATTCTAGAAAGCCTGATATAAAACTAGTCATATCAAAAGTTGAACAACATTGTAATCAGATGTAGGGTTCAGTGAAAGTCAAAATAAAAAAAACTAACTAGATGCTTTCTGACAAGGCAGCCAGCCTATGCTAAGATTTCCATCGTCTCCACTCTATACAGAAGTTACTTTGAAAGGTATTAAAAATGCATCAGTAAAATATGACACTGAAAAGAACTACACAGTGCCACGGGGGCTAAGACCTGACAAACAATTCTGCCTTTGTGCTCCCAATAAAACAAATTGCTAAAAGGGGATTGCATGCTTGTAATCTCAAAAGCAAACACTAAAGCGAAATAAGCAGCAGGGTGAGGGTGCAGGAAATTATTGCAAAAGGCATCAGCCGTCCCGGAGTCAGTGAACGAGAACACGAACCTTCCGGGAACCTTGCTGTTCCGCTTCCAGAACTGCCTCCTGTTTTCATTCGCCATGACACTCTCCTCTCACAATTTCCGGTTTAAAATTATCCGAACTGCGACTGGAAAACCGAAGCAGTAAAGCGAACCACCACATCAAAAAACGGTTAAAATTTGAAATAAATCCCCACAAACTATACGACAAGCAGCCATGTTGGCGAGCGGTGTCAATGCTCCTTTCTCATTGGCCGGGGTAGACATCCTGCACCGGTCTGCCCAATTAGAGTGCGTAATATTTCCAGGTGCGCCGTCTCCTTGACGATTGAAAGAGTTGATTGACATGTGGATCTGGGCAGGTGTCCCCGGTGGGGCCATTGATCTCAGCTGTCAGATTACTACAATGATTAAACACCAGATGGAGAGATTAAATGACTTTATATGACCAGTGTTGGCAGACTATTGTTTTATAAACCCTCTTCTGCCTTAATAGCACCGTGATAGCAGGCTACAAAATTTAAAAATATGCAGACATCTGAATTCTGAAATGAAAACAAAAACTCCCGGCATGTAAACAGCTTCTGTGCAATGGAGAGGGAGTTGCAGCTTCACTTTGATTGGTAAACTTCTTCAACAAGATTCTTCACAGTCATCGATTTAACCAAATTCATTTACAATGCATGTTGATTTGACAATAAGACAAACTTTAACATTTATTTGAATTCAAGTTTAATGGTGATTTGTTTATTCCTTTCAGAAAATTTAGAAAAATCTGTGCATAAATGCCTATTTTAAGGATATCAAAAATACCAGGATAAACAAGGATGAATTATATCTCCAACCAATGACCTGTACTCCCACAACAGTTAAATATCTACACAAGAGATTCTGCAGATGCTGGAAATCCAGAGTTACATACTGGAGGAACTCAGCAGGTCAGGTACCATCTCTGGAGTGGAATAGAGAACCTATGTTTGGGCAGAGACCCTTCATAGCTAGACAGAGATTCAAATCACCCCACACATCGAAAACTATAGACCAAGTGTGGCTAAACAGAGAACATAGAAATCTACAGCACATTACAGGCCATTCGACCCACAATGTTGTGCCGACCACGTACGAAAGTGAATTAGGTAAATAGAATTACTTAAGTTAGTCACTTGATGACCAGTATGGATATATGCTGGAACAAAGTATATTTGCCAAAAAATATCCTTTTGCACTATATTTATATTTTTGTGAAGTATTTATGTTAATAAATCTCAGCGTTGTTTATGGTGACATGTATGTACTTTGATAATAAATTTACTTTGAACTTCGAACTTTTAAGCTTGGTATAATAATTTAGTGTATTTACGTTATACCACCTCAGAGCAACAAATTCACATTGCTTAAGTCTGTGATATAAATATGATTCAGAATCAAAGGGCTAATTCTGTCCTCAATGACTACATTCCATATATTTACTGAATTATTAATTCAAACATATCTCAGTGTTTTCTTTTATCAGATTCTGTGCCATGGAGCATTACCAAATCACAAGATAAAGAGCAGAAATATGACATACAATACTTTCATCTTTGTTTTGCCAGTCAACAAACTCTTTAAATTAAATCAAGTCACTTTTTATTGTCACTTCAACCATAACTGCTGGTGCAGTACACAGTAAAAAGGAGACAATGTTTTTCAGGACCATGGTGTTACATAACACAGTACAAAAACTACACTGAACTACATCAAAAACAAAACAGAAAAAAAACTACACTAGACTACAGACCTACCCAGGACTGCATAAAATGCACAAGACAGTGCAGCCATTACAATAAATAATAAACAGGACAATAGGGCAGTAAGGTGTCAGTCCAGCCTCTAGGTATTGAGGAGTCTGATAGCTTGGGGGAAGAAACTGTTACATAGTCTGGTCGTGAGAGCCTGAATGCTAAGGTGCCTTTTCCCAGATGGCAGGAGGAAGAAGAGTTTGTATGAGGGGTGTGTGGGGTCCTTCATAATGCTGTTTGCTTTGCGGATGCAGTGTGTAGTGTAAATGTCCATAATGGCAGGAAGAGAGACCCCGATGATCTTCTCAGCTGAGCTCACTATCCGCTGCAGGGTCTTGTGATCCAAGATGGTGCAATTTCTGAACCAGGCAGTGATGCAGCTGCTCAGGATGCTCTCAATACAATGCCTGTAGAATGTGATGAGGATGTGAGGTGGGAGATGGACTTTCCACAGCCTTCGCAGAAAGTAGAGACGCTTCCGGGTTTTCTTTGCTATGGAGCTAATGTTAAGGGACCAGGTGAGATTCTCCACCAGGTGAACACCAAGAAATTTGGTGTTCTTAACGATCTCTACCAAGGAGCCATCAATGTTCAGTGGGGAATGGTCGCTCTGTGCCCCCCTGAAGTCAACAACCATCTCTTTTGTTTTGTTCACATTCAGAGACAGGTTGTTGACTCTGCACCAGTCCATTAGCTGCTGCACCTCCTCTCTGTAAGCTGACTCATCGTTCTTGCTGATGAGACCCACCATTGTCGTATCATCGGCGAACTTGATGATATGGTTCGAGCTGTGTGTTGCAACACAGTCATGGGTCAGCAGAGTGAACAACAGTGGACTGAGCACACAGCCTTGGGGAGCCCACGTGCTCAGTGTGATGGTTTTGGAGATGCTGCCTCCAATCTGGACTGACTGAGGTCTCACAGTCAGGAAGTCTAGTATCCAGTTGCAGAGGGAGGTGTTCAGGCCCAGTAGGCTCAGCTTTCCAATCAGTTTCTGAGGGATGATTGTGTTGAATGCTGAACTGAAGTCTATGAACAGCATATGTGTCTTTTTTGTCCAGTGAGTTAGGGCCAAGTGGAGGGTGATGGCAATTGCGTCATCTGTTGAACGGTTGGGACGGTACGCAAACTGCAGGGGGTTCCAGTGAAGGGGGCAGCAGGGTCTTGATGTGCCTCTTGATGAGCCTCTCAAAACATTTCATGATGATGGATGTAAGTGCAATGGGACGGTAGTCATTTAGGCAGGACATTGAAGACTTCTTCGGCACGAGGACGATGGTGGCGGCCTTGACGCACGTTGGAATGGTGGTGCTGCTCAGTTGAAGATGTCAGTGGGAACATCTGCTAGCTGGTCTGCACATCCTCTAAGCACTCTGCCAGGAATGTTGTCTGATCCAGCAGCCTTTCGTGGGTTGATCCTGCACAGGGCTCTCGTCACATCGGCCACGGTGAGACACAGCACCCAGTCATTTGTAGTATTTACTTTCTCACCCTGTATGTGCTACTGAGGCAGGGTTTATTACCCATCTCTACGAACGTTTGAGAAAGTTGTGGTGAGCCCATTTCTTGAACTGCTGTAGTCTTTTCACAGTGCTGTTGAGTAAGCACGTTCACAAGTGAGATAGTGTGCGACTAGGAGAAGCTGCAGCTGCTAGCGTTTTCTTGCACACGTTGAGAATCCAAATCAGAATCAGGTTTAATATCATTGGCATATGTTGTGACATATGTTGCTTTGCGATAATGCAAGCTATAAATTACAATAAGATTAAATTATATAGTTTATATTAAAATATTAAATTTAAATTAACTGAGCGAAAAGAAAGAATAGTGAGGCAGTGTACATGGGTTCATTGTCCATTCAGAAATCTGATGATGGTGGGGAAGAAGTTGTTCCTATTGAATGTGTTTCTTCAGGCTCTTCCTTGATGGTAACAATGAGAAGAGGGCATGTCCTGGATGACAAAGGTCTTCAATGATGGAAGCTAACTTTTACAGGCATCGCCTTTTGAAGGTGTCCTTGATACTGTGGAGTGTCCATGATGGAGCTGGCTGGTTTTGCAACTTTCTGCAGCTTTTTCCAATCCTGTGCTTGACAGTGAGTCCATAGGTTGTGAAAACAGTTCAGAGATTAGGGTGACTGAAGTTGACAGAAGTTGTCCCCTCTGATACAAGAGCTTGATGGTTGAAGGGTAATAACTATTTAATAAATATA
Source organism: Hypanus sabinus (assembly GCF_030144855.1). Classification (NCBI taxonomy): domain Eukaryota; kingdom Metazoa; phylum Chordata; class Chondrichthyes; order Myliobatiformes; family Dasyatidae; genus Hypanus; species Hypanus sabinus. Next base: position 31,656,503 of record NC_082730.1, on the reverse strand, counting down.
TAATAAATAAATAAATAATAGGTAATAATAAACTATTTAAGAACTTTTTTAAAGTTATTTATTAATGCTTTTTGGGAGGGTGATTTTAGATGCATATCATATTTATACTGAGTTAAATACTGTATGTAATTAGTTTTGCTACAATAAGTGTATGGGACACTGGAAAAATGTTGAATTTCCCCTTGGGGATGAATAAAGTATCTATCTATCTATCTATCTATCTATCTAACTGTACCTGAACCTGTTGGTGTGGGACCTGAGGCTCCTGTACCTTCTCTATGATGGCAACTGAGAGATGAAAGCATGTCCTGGGTGGTGGGGGTCCCTGATGATGGATGCTGCTTTCCTGCTACAATGGTCCGTGTAGATGTGCTCATTGGTGGGGAGGACTTAACTCGTGACTGACCTAATTTTAGGAAACATCAGGGAGATTGAACCTCAAAGGTGTTTCCAGAAGGCAAAAATAGCAGAAGAAATGCATCAATTCCTGAAATTAATGCATTTGACATTTTGCATGATGAAATCCACAAGAAAGGCATCATTACCTTCAACCATAATTAGAGTAGAGAGACTAGGTCAAGCTTGCTCTGGTGTCAGTGTTCTGAGGGCTGATGGAAACTTTATAGGTTGAATTGTTTTTGGTTTTATGTGTCACTTACATATAAAATTAATGCCATTCTCTTGAGGAGCTTGGCCTAAGGGAAGACATTAATGTTGGTTTGGTTTGCTTATTTACCCAGTGGAATTGTAGTTGACAGCATTGGTGCTGCACTCCACACTGATTTACTACTCTTTACCCTCCTCTTCCTCCTCCTTCTCCATGTGGTACTTGGCAGGTGGAGGCTGGAGTTCTGTCCTCTGTCCCTTCAATCCCTCTCCTGTCACTACCTGATCATATTACACTTGCGAGTTTGGCGGTGTTCATCCACTGACCTGCCTCCTGGCACAACGTGAAGCATTTGACTTCCTGCCAGTTGAATGGCTGGTAATTCTCTTTCCCGTAATTTGATCAGATTTCTGCTTTGAAGAAGTCCCTTCAGCTTTCTGCAAGTCTGTCATGCTTTGAGTTCCTCCTGCTGTCCCTTGCAGCCACAGCGCACACCAAAAGAAAAGCACGATAGTAAGTGTTTGAGTCTTTGCCTGCACTCAGCTGCATCATCATAGTTTTATTTGCTGTGCCACATGTAATGCATGTCAGTGATCATTCCCAATCCATCCATGTGTCTCTCAGGAATTTAAGCACATTCATCATCCAGAAAAATGGATATGAATGCTGATTTAATAGGCTCAGAAAAGGATGCAGCAGAATTCTCAATCTTCCTCAGGCATCTCCACTTTCCATTGAAATGCCAGTGGCAGGTATGTTATCAGAAAATAATTATGAGGGACAGTGTTAATCTACACACCGATAAGCAGTGATACTTTTAAAAGGGGGAGGGGGTTGATTTCTGACTAATTATATTAACTTTTTTTCTTAGAAGTAACAAACTATATTGATGACAGCAGGGTGGTTGATGTAGTCAACGTGAAATTCAATAGGCAGCTGATAAGAACCCACATGGGAGACTAGGGTCCAAATTATTAAAGGGAATCCAGGCTAAAATAGCAACTTGAATCCAAAATTGTGTGTGGATATATACATACACACAGTGGATTCCTGTTAATTGGGACAACATCAGGACGAGTACATTCTAGTCCAATTAAATGGCTTAAGTTTCATGGAAACCTTTAAAAAGGAATGAAAAAGACAAACTGAGTAACAAATTATGTACAAACATTTGTATTTAAATAAAAGATTGAACAAATGAGAAGTGACAACAGCACTACAGCACAGGGGAAAATGTTGCCAAACAAATCTGTTGGTATTCTGTGAAGAAGTAACAAGCAGGGTAGACAAAGGAGAATCGGTTGATGTTGTATACTTGGATTTTCAGAAGGACTTTGACAAGGTGCTACACATTAAGCTGCTTAACATGCTACAAGCCCATGGAATTACAGGAAAGATTGTAGCATGGTTAAAGCAGTGACTGGTTGGCAGGAGGCAAAGAGTGAGAATAAAGGGAGCCTTTTTTTGGCTAGCTGCTGGTGACTAGTGGTGTTCCACAGTGTGTTGGGACCAATTCTTTTTACATTATATGTCGATGATTTGGATGATGGAATTGATAGCTTTGTCGCAAAGTTTGCAGGCGATATGAGGATAGCTGGAGGGGCAGGTAGTTTTGAGGAAGTTGAGAGGCTACAGAAGGACTTAGACAGATTAGCAGTATGGGCAAAGAAATGGCAGATGGAATTCAGTGTTGGGAAGTGTATGGTCATGCACTTCGGTAGAAGAAATGAAAGGGTTGCCTATTTTCTAATTGGAGAGAAAATACAAAAATCTGAGGTGTAAAGGGTCTTGGGAGTCCTTGTGCAGGATTCCCTAAAGGTTAATTTGCAAGTTGAGTCTATGGTGAGAAAGGTAAATACAAAATTAACATTCATTTCAAGAGGACTAGAATCTAAAAGTGGAGATGTAATGTTGAAAGCACTGGTAAGGCCTCACAGAGTATTGTGAGTATTGGGCCCCTTAGCTTAGAAAGGGTGAACTGAAACTGGAGAGGGTTCAAAAGAGGTTCACAAAAATGATTCCAGTATTTAATGGCTTGTCCTGTAAGGCTATAAGGAGCATATGATGGTGCTGGGCCTGAATTCACTGGAATTCAGAAGATTGAGGTGTGACTTCATTGAACCTAATGAATGGTGAAAGGTCTTGATAGAGTGGCTGTGGAGGGGATGTCTCCTGTGGTGGGAGAGTCTAAGATCAGAGGACAGAGGCTCAGAGTAGAGAAGTGTCCTTTTAGAATGGCGATGAGGAGGAATTTCTTTAGCCAAAGAGTGGTGAATTCTTTGCCACAGGCTGCTGTGGAGGCCAAGTCTTAATATATATGTAAGGCAGAGGTTGATGGATTCTTGATTGGTTGGGGTACGAAGAGATATTGGGAGAAGGCAGGAGAATGGGGCTGAGAGAAAAATTGGATCAGCCATGATGAAATGTCAGAGCAGGCTCAGTGGGCCAAATAGCCTAATTTTGCTCCCATATCTTATGATCCTATGGTCTTATTACAGTACTATACAACTGTGTATTAGTTCCTAATAGTTATTGATGGAGGAATTTATCCAATGTACAAAATGAACAAAATCAGCGCAGACACCTAGTGCAGAAAGTGGGCTGTCTTCATACAATACTATCGATGATTGCATTCTCCATGTCTTCATTTTCATTGTAAAATTCAAGATGATTATCAATACCTTAAATTTTTTGTTGTTCCTATCTTGTTGAAGTAGTGAAATAATTACACTTTCACCCTAGCCATTTTTGGCATCTCCAAGCCTGAAGGCTTGAAATCACAGTGAGCAAAAAGGTTTTGAATTGACTCACTGCTTATTTTTCACCAAATTTCAGTGCCAAGAATCACTGATTTTTGAACACAAACACACTCAACTGATCCTATTAAAAATTCTAAGCACTCGGTAGACTCTAACAGACATTTATTATTGAGTTCAAATGAAGGTTCTTGACCCAAAACATTGACTCTCCATTTCTCTGCTCTTCTATTTGATTTGCAAAGTTCCTCCAATAGTTTCTGTGTTGCTCCATATTCCAGCATCTGCACTCTCTTACATCTCCACAAAGAATGCTGGTGTTGCTAATCATGAGGATAGTCTAATGCCATGAAATAATATGTCAATTAATAAAATGAGTTGAGTAATGGCAGATAGAATTTAAACCTAAGTTTGAAGTTATGCTTTTAGGGAGAACTAATAAATTTAGCATACACAACATAGAGACATTGAGTTGTATGGCATAGAAACAAGCCCTTTGATACATCTCATCCATATTGACCTTCCTGTCCATCTGCACTTACCCTATTTGCCCATTTAATTTGTACTTACCATCAACTTTTATACTAATTGTACCCCAATCATTTTCTCATGCCAATCATAAAATACAATTGATATCAAAGATGAAGCACAATTGCTTTTCAACTACTTTAGTTTTCCATAGATTAATGAAAATGTTATTAGTTACAAAGGTAGAACAAGGACTTGGGCCAAGCAATAAACAAATGTTTGAAATTCATCTGTATTGGTGCTAATTGAAACATTACTTCAGCCAAGTAACATCAGAGAAATAAGTTTATTATATTACACTGCCTGTTATGCTGCTGGCATTTAAGGCATCTTTGTTTGTGCTTAGGGCTTCCTTCACCATGTTGCTATTTTCCTCTCGGCCTTCCGTCATGCAAGTCCAAGTGGAGACTCAGGAATACCGTCACACTCAGATGTCAAAGGATTCTTCACTGCTGTTTCTGTAACAATTCTGTTTTACCAGTCAGGTTTGATAGGCTTGAGTTGAATCCCCAGACCTGGAGGACTGGTAGACCTCTCTTAATCTGTCCTCTACCCTTTGATCTGTTTGGCAAGGGTGGCCCTACCAAGAGACAAAGCATAAAGCCCTGATTCCAGCCATCATAGCTCTCTGGGTCATTAAGGTTGGGATTCCCTTGGAGGAGAGAAGCAGGTAAGTGTACTAAATTATGCAAAATTGTTTGCTGTTGTAGTAAAATAATTTATCTTTCTGAATAACTATGCATGGTGTTAAAGTTACTACTTGAATATGGAAGAAAATTATAAACGTACTGAAAACAATATAGAAGCAATTCACTGTGAAAATTAATTCCATTTTCAAAGCCTTGAACAATTTACGTAATAATCTTATTTTAGTTATATTCCATATTCTCATGGTCATACTTATACACTTATTATGTAGTCTAAAACAAATTAGCTTAGTACCTCCACTAGATACATTAAATGACAAGAAACATGGTTGTCAATCTGATCCAATTCCCTTCTGTCCTTACCTGGAGGAGGCTTTAAAGAGATACCTGGACACAGCTTGGAAAGTCTTTTAAGGATGGGTAGCATCTGCTTAGATTTAAGAAAATTTACATAATGATTAAGTATAAGCGCTGGTGATTTCTTGGAGTTCTTCCCTGCTGACTGCCATTATTGCATAAGAGGTCTCAAGGGTTTTTGTTTAATGCAGAAATGTAGCCTAGGGCTGCCAGTGCCCTTCAGGATATGCAGAAATTACTCTGGGTGCTGATACTTTATTAGCAAAATTAAAAAGCTTTTGCGTGGTTGCTCCAAAACATTGGCCCAGATATTATAGGAAAGTGACAAAGAATCTGTGATTTCTGTGTGTGCTCTCTCACATATGCTGGGGAGTCTGCCAGAAACCTAGCTCAGGAGCTGCTTCTTAGAAGTGAAATTCCTCATGTGGTGGATATTCATTTTCCAGGGCCCAAGACACTTCATGCTAATGTCAGCTTTCTAGTACAATGGCATAGTCTTCTTAAAGCATCAGAGTTATTTTATATGTTATATGCCAATGACTTGGAAAATGGAATTGATGGCTTTGTGGCCATGTTTGTGAACAATATGAGGATAGGTGGAGGGGCAGGTAGTTTTGAAGAAGCAAAGAGGCTACAGAAGGGCTTAGACAGATTGCAGAATGGGCAAAGAGGTGGCAGATGGAGTACAGTGTCCGGAAGTGTACGGTCATGCATCTTGGTAGAAGAAATAAAATGGTAGATTATTTTCTAAGTGGAAAGAAAATATAAAATTTGAGGTGCAAATGGACTTGGGAGTCCTCATGCAGGATTCCTTAAAGGTTAATTTACAGGTTGAGTCTGTAGTGAGAAAGGCAAATATGATGTTAACATTCATTTCAAGAGAGCTAGAATATAAAAGCAATGATGTAATGTTGAGACTTTATAAAGCACTGGTGAGGCCTCACTTGGAGAATTGTGAGCAGTTTTGGGCCCCTTATCTAAGAAAGGATGTGCTGACACTGGAGAAGGTTCAAAGGAGATTCATGAAAGTGATTGTAGAATTTAAAAATTTGTTCTCTGAGGAACGTTTGATGGCTCTGGGCCTCTATTCAGTGGAATTCAGAAGAATGAGGGGTGACCTAATTGAAACCTATTCAAATGTTGAAAGGTATCAAAAGGGTAGATGTAGATGTGACGTTTTCTGTGGTGAGGGAGTCTAAGACCAGAGGACACAGCCTCAAAATAGAGGGGTGTCCTTTTAGAATGGAGATGAGGAGGAATTTGTGGCATTTGTTGCTCCAGACGGCTGTGGAGGCCAGATCATTAGGTGTATTTAAGGCAGAGGTTGATAGATTCTTGATTAGTCAGGGCATGAGAGATAGGGGAGAAGGCAGGAGTTGGGGCTGAGAGAGAAAATGGATCAGCCATGATGAAATAGTGGAGCAGTCTCAATGGGCCAAATGGCCTAATTCTGTTCCAATATTTTATGGTCATATAAAGTTGAAATTTTAACAAATGTTCTTTGCTCAACTTTTTTCTTGTAAATAAGAACCAGTCTCCAGTTCTTAATAAAAATTGCAAGCAGCAATCAGCCTTGCAAAAAGTGTTACAGAATATAGATATCTGCTCACAGTGGGGAATGGGTGGGATGTGATGGCTGGCTACTAAGAGATGGTGTTTGCAAAGTGCAGCTATTAGGAGACTTCTCACATTAACCAAGCACAAGACAATTGTGTTACGTCACTTAGCACAAAAAACATAATCACAAGATAGGATGCTTATGTAATCATGGAGTCAGCCTTCATAGCATTAATTGTTTATGGTTGAAATCTCGTCGACAGAAGCTTTTAAGACCATCTGTGTGTCTGCGTGAGTTACTTTGTCCCAGGAAAGGTATTTAGAAAACATGACACACAGATTATGTCATCTACTAGAAAATAGCATAAATATCAGAAGCATCAGGGATTGTTAGGAATGACAAAGAGAATATCAAGAAAGAAGAAGTTACAAAAAGAAGATCTAGAATTCATTCCTCAGTCTTCAGTTTCTGTGAAAGATGACTTGTTCATCTGACATTCATTGGTATGTTATACCTCTTCGTAAGAATTGTACCTGTGTTCGAATATCCTTTGTAGTTTGCAAATCTGTACTTCAGAAAACTTCTATAAATCAAAAATCCTCTGTGAGGCTAAATGTGTGTTAATAACTATTTGTCTAAATCTAAACACATTTCATTAAAAATAAAATTAACTGAGTTCAAACTACTTCATTAGCTGGAAGTTTCTCCTTTGGATTGAATTGACTTTATTTCTTACATCCTTCATATACATAAATCTTTACGTTACGTCTCTGTCTAAATATGCAATGTGCAATTTATAGTATAATAAATAAATAGAATGTACAACAGGACAGTCGATATTACCTAGAAATGCTTTTATATCAGCTGAATTAATCAGTCTGATGGCCTGGTGGAAGAAGCTGTCCCAGAGCCTGTTGGTCCTGGCTTTTATGCTGTGATACCGTTTCCCGGAAGGTAGCAGCTGAAACAGTTTGTGGTTGGGGTGACTCGAGTCCCCAATGATCCTTTGGGCCCTTTTTACTTACCTGTCTTTGTGAATGTCCTGAATAGTTGGAAGTTCACATCTACAGATGTGCTGGGCTGTCCACACCACTCTCTGTAGAGTCCTGCGATTGAGGGAAGTACAGTTCCCATACCAGGCAGTGATGCAGCCAGTCAGGACACTCTCAAAAACTAGTATCTACTAAAAAACAATTCTTTTACAAATGCTGTGTCTTGTTACTAATTATTTTAAAAGGCAAAAAAAAATGGTTCTGTAGGGGAGGCTGATTGCTCCCATCTTCTACTTCATGCACTATGACCTCATCTTTATGCTCGCCAACCTATGAACCAAGAGTGGCAGGAGAACTTTGAAGACAACCAAGGGAGCTGGTGGGTGATGGCCACAGAACACTCTATAAGGCAACTTATCATGCAAGTGGAAATCATAGTGGGAAACAATTCTAAAATTTGGAATGACTTGTGAAGATAATTGCATATAATTACAGTATTTTAAAAGTAGTTTTCATCTTTGTCTTCCTAGTTGAAGTGGCATGAAATGCATGTTTTGTCTCGCAATCCAGAGTAAGCAACTTCTTCAAGCAATGATTATCAACTAGATGGTTGGAGGTCTTCCACACATAGTGGTCTCCCCCACCGGTAGTCCTTAAACAGTGCTAAATTCCCTCGTAGGAAATCATCCTGTGATCTTTGGCCATTCACAAGAATCTCGATGTGTGCTAGCTGCACCCAGAAAGAGTGCCGTGTGTTTACATTACAATGTTGTTCTTTATAATGTTATTGTTGGAAGTTATCAGGAAAGAGTTGCTGACTAGTGTGCACCAAACATGCCCCACCCACCCAGCATACAGGAACACCGATTAATTGAAGAGATAAAAAGTAGAAACAGTGAAGGAGGAGGAACAAGGGCTTCTGTAACACTGTACCTGATGCTGTTAAGCACTAGCATGAATATTGACTCTGTGTGTGCGTATTAGGTGAGGTTAATGGAGGATGTTACCCCCTAGAAAGACACCTGGTCAAGAAGAAACTAAGGAAGCAAATGTGTCAGCTCCTCCAAGGGAAAGGTTGCACATTAGCAGTGTCCCAAAAGACACAAATGAAGATTTCAAAAGGGCAGAATTTATGAGAAAATGATGTAAATTTTCTGGCTCAGTTGACAGATTAAATGAGGTGTCAAAGAGCTCGGAAATACCTGATTCCAACCTCCTGCCGGAAGTCATGCAAGGTTAACATACACAAAATGGCAGAGGAGCAATATCTCATATCTGTCTGGGTAGGCTCCAATCTGACGGAATGAAGATTGTTTTCTTGAACTTATGTTCATCTCTTCCCCTCCCCCTTCTTTCTTCTTACAGTCTCCTTTCTGGCTCCTCTCTTATCCCTTCTCTTCTCCTCACCTTCCTATCACCTCCCTCTGGTGCCCCTCCTCCTTCCCTTTCTGTCATGGTCCACTCTCCCCCCCCCCCCCATCAGATTCCTTCTTCTTCAGCCCTTTTCCTTTTCCACCTGTCACCTCACAGCTTCCCACTTCATCCCCCCTCCCCAATGACTTACTTTAACCCTCAACTGACTTTGCCTTCCAGCTTGTACTCCTTCCCTTCCCTCCACCTTCTTATTCTGCCTTCTTTCCCCTCCCCTTTCCAGTCCTGCTGAAGGGTCTCAGCCTAAAGCAGCAACTGTGTATTCCCCTCCATAGATGCTGCACAGCCTGCTGACTTTTGCATTTTGTGTGTATTACTCTGGATTTCCAGCATCTGCGGAATCTCTTGAGTTAATGCAAGTTTAGGAGCATATCATTTCCATTCTTCAAGTGGTACACTCTTCTTGACTTACCTTTTGCCATGACTGGTGGAGTAGTTGGTTGTTTCTGCAGGCAGAGAGGTGAGCAAGAACATTTGTGGATCAGTAGCAGCTTGGGCCGCTCAGAAGTGGACTCCACCTGCTGTCATCTGGAAGCAGATTACTGTTCTGCGAGAACAGAGATGCCATGCAGGGAGATTGTAGTCATTCATGAGAAGATTTCAATTTCATCAAACTAGAAGATCGCAGCCAGGAACACACTATTAAAAAGTAGACTGAGATTTTACCAGAGATGGATTTGGAAATGTTGATGGCAATTCTCAGACCAGAGCAAGATTAGATAAGCAAGCCATTCCCTACCGGGTCCCATGACCACTCTACTAGGACTGTGAAGGATACCAGCATCTATTCCTACCACTGATTCTCAGGCAATACCTGTGCCCTGCAATCACCAGCTCAGACTGTTGGCCCATACACTAGAACTCTACATTCAGATGCCTTCCAATATTATCTGTCCATCATATATATACATGTACAATAATTCCAGCTGAAAATATGCTGCCTTCCAATGAGCCGTTAGAAATCACAGGGCAGGAACTGAATTAAAGGAGCCTGTTACAACTGTGTTTCAAGAAAGTCTTGTATGATTTTTTGTTATATGTGTATGTATGCTACATTTTCCCATTAACTTATGTTTGCTGTTGACTAAATCAATAATTTCATCTCAATTATTCAAATGTCAGAAAGGAGTGAAAAGACTGAATAAGAGCCTGCCCCTGTTTTTGTCTTACTGAAGTCGATAACATTGCATGGTACTACATCCATCATGGATTTGCCCAGTCCTTGTTTAAATTACCTTGAAACCTGATATGCTCATGCCTACCTACTCCAGCAGTTACATCCTCAAAAAACTCCAGTATGTTTGTCAAAAAGAATTTCCCTTTTATAAATGCATATTACAATGTTAATATTCATTTTAATAGTACCAGAGCAAGGACATAACACTGAGGCAGACCACATTTGGAGTAATGAGCACACAAAAGATTCAGCAGATGTTCAAAATCTTGAGCAACACACACACAAAACGCTGGAGGAACTGTTGACTGTTTATGTCTACTTTGTGTGTGTGTTGGAGTATTCTGAGCAGTGTTGGGTTCCATATTCAAGAAAGGAGGTGGTGGCATTGGAGAGAGTCCAGAGGAGATTCACAAGAAATAGGACTGCACTTGCTGGAGTTTAGAGAATTGGGGAAGGGGGAGATACATTACTGAAACCAGACAAATATTTAAAGGCAAAAATAGAGTGGATATGGAGAGAATGTTTCAAATATTTGGGAGAATCTAGGACCAAACAGCACAGGCTCAGAACAGAAGGGTTTACCTTTTGAACAGAGATAAGGAGGAATTTTTATAGCCAGAGGGTGGTGAATTTTTGAAATTCACTGTCACAGACAGCTGTGGAGGTGGAGGTTGATAATTCTTCATTTGTAAGGCATAAAAGGTTATGGGAGAAGGCAGGAGAATGGGGTTAGAGAGAAAATAAATTAGCGATGATTGAATGTTGAGTGTACTTGATGGGACAAATGGCCTAATTCTGCTCCTATATCTTGTGGTCTTGATTTTGTCTAGTCTTTTAGCATTTTCTACTACTTCTGTATCATATAATCACATCCTTCATAATCGCCTAACATTTTTCCTGCCCTGATATTAGGCTAATTGGTCTGTTGTTCCTTGCCCTCCCTCTGATTTTGAACAGAGGAATTACAATCACAATTTATCCTCCAATTTGCAGGATCAGGCCCATATTCTTCTGACATTTGAAAGAAAACACCTAATAAATCAATCATATCCCTTCTGTCTCTTTTTGTATTTCAGGATGCAAGTTGTCAGGCTTTAAGGCTTTAATGATTTTCACTTTTGTCAATTTCTCCAGCATCAGCTTTTAATTAGTACTAGTTTTGGTGAATTCTTGTCTTTCATTAAACTCTTGTTTTGATCCACATTAAAAATTGCATTTGATCCACATTAAAAATTCTCCCATTCTGACTGTAAGGAACCCACTTTTGTTTTCATAAGTTCATTACTTTCTAGTTCTTGGTGCATGGCCAAGTGGTTAAGGCGTTTATCTAGTGATCTGAAGGTTGCTAATTCAAGCCTTGGCTGAGGCTGCATGTGTATCCTTGAGCAAAGCACTTAACCACACATTACTCTGCGATAACACTGGTGCCAAGCTGTATGGGTCCAAATGCCCTTCCCTTGGACAAAATTGGTGGCATGGAGAGGAAAGACTTGCAGCTTGGGCAACTGCCTGTCTTCCATTAAAAAAACCTTGCCCAAGGCGCAGATCAATGGTCTATCGAGACTAACGGAGGCCTACACTTTCTAGAAATTTGTATGTATTTTATAATCCTTGCTTTTACAGTATATGTATAATCTACTCTTATCAATCTCCTTTATTGCTCTCTCGATCACTTGGGTCTTTTTGTTGAATTAGAAACTATTGTTAATCTCTGATTGCTAAAGTTTTCTGGCAACTATACATATGTTTTTTTACCTGTAGTAGCCGTTTTCTTTTTGTGTTTTTGTTGCAGAAAGCAGTTAAAATACAGTGAGCTGAACAATCTGTTTAAGAAGAAGATCTATGCAAAACACTCATAGACACAGAAAAATTTCTTCTGACAATCATCCATTACATGTACATTCAGGGAACATTAGTCCTTATGATTCATGAAGAACTACTTTGAATGAGAACCTGAAGTGTTGCGTGATTGTAGTCAATTAGCCCCTGAAACATTTGAATGCATGCAATCTTTTCAAGTCTGTACACCCATTCAGACTCATTGTACTTGCTTTTAGAAAAGTAGACAAAGTCCCTTTTCCTTGAGGAGGGGGCATCACTGACTTCCATTATACTGTGCGGAAGAATACTTGCACATTATACCTATCCCGTATGCTACAGATTTAATGGGGTAAGAAGGTTAAGTACCTGTCTCCATTAAATTTGTAGCATACAGGATACTGAGCTATCCTGAGACAATATTGAAGATGTACTGCTTAGTTCAGTTAATCCCAAACAGCATTTTATTAATTTTTGGTGCTTTACGGTAAATAAAATTGTATGGTTGTGAATAGCAATTATTATGAATTCAAATACCTGCCAATCAACTATTTGTACTTGGATCTGCCCTACATGTTAAACCCAGATCATAGTGGATACCCAAGGCAATGTTCTGCAGTATGCTGAGCCAAGGATTAAATGAAGTTCCCAGACACTTCAGTGTGTACCAGTAATCTAGACTCTGACACTTCAGTGCAGTACTTACTCCAAATATCTCGGATTTGCTATTTTTTTTCAATGCTGGATGAATATTCACGGTGAATAATATTATTCAGCTTCTCTGGGCTACCAAATTATCAACATCAAATGGATTATCTCCCCATTTATCACACTGCTGTCGTTTTTTACATGACAACAAAATTTATATTGGTTGTTCAGTGTTTTGACTGTTCCAGAAGGGATCATTTTACCTAAACTAGCTCTAAGGATTATTGTTAATTTTAGCATAATTGAAGTGGGTGTGGCTGAAGTCACATTCTTGTCCCTGATTACCATACAAGCAGAATTATGCAAAACTGCTATTCCCTAGGTGCAGCCACACCCATCTCCTCCTTTAGCTCTCCTCTAGTTAAATAATTTACACTTCAATCAGGGTGGTTATTCAATTGTCCAGAATGGATTTAATTTCAATAGTAACTTTAGAATGCAATAGTCCAAAAAAAGTGGTTCACAGGAAACTAGGGTTTCCTTCTGTAAATTTCTTTTTCGGTGTGCTGTTGTATTAAGAAGGGACAGGTTTACAATTAAAACCACTCCTAGGGGTGTGTTTTAAAGAGGCATGTCTTATTTCGCAATACATAGCCAAATAGTCTACTTTCACAACATCATGCTAATTGTAAGCAAAGTGGCTCTTAACAAAGGAGTATATTTCTGACTGATGAAGGAAGAGTGCTTTTGTTTGAATAATCCAAATCAACAGTCAACTGCTATTACAGCTCTGTAGAGCTCCCAATGCAGAGCATGTTCTGTGCACACTTCAAGAGCATCCTCCTGGTTTTAATATTCAAATAAGTATCCATTCTTCAAACAATTAACTTCAACAGAATTCACACCATGAATATAGACACAATGGTCTCAACCCGAAATGTCGACTGTTTATTCCTTTCCATAGATGCTGCCTGATCTGCTGATCCTCATCATTTTGTGTGTGTTATTGTCCAAATTGCTTCCTTCTACAGTATTTGAGAAGTATGGAAGAAATACAGGTTTGGAAATACTAAATACAGGACAATTTAAAGAAAACTGGAAACTCTGAACTTGTATCATGATGTTTAAATTACTAGTGAGAGTCATAGAGATCTAAGTGCTATTGTCCTGAAAAAGCTGGATTTGTTCATGCAGATGTGTTTTGATCAGAAAATTTCTGGAAACAATCAGCATATTGAAGGGTTGGTGAATGGTTTTCATGCAGCAATAATTTAGGTAAGTCATTGAAAAGTCTTCAAATGATCAAACTTCAAATGATTTCTCTTGCATATGAAATTAGATGTTACACAATGCACCGCTAAAATTAATTTAATACAATGCTTATTATCCAAGATAAATAATTGGTGAGTAAAAGCCTGTAGTAATCTTAAAGAAAGCAAGGATGGAACAGAAAGTACACTCCTGAAACCATTTTGCTTTCATTGGATGATCATTCAGCCAGATTTTGCTGCCCTAGGCTAATTTAAGCAGCACTTTTCTAGGGAAATGCTGAAACAAGCACTTTTATACTGTATTCACAGAGAGAGTCGAGGAAGCATTTAATGAAAGGACAGTTTACGTGCATGACCTTTGACCTTCTGTGAGTGGACAGATATGTTAATCCTTTTACTATGGATAATGACAAGGTGGCATGCCATAGAAATTGGTCACTATAGCAAAGGAAATCAGCTTTTTTTTCTAGTTTTTGGCTAACTGCACTTGTATGACTTTTCTGCCCAGTGTCAGGCACAGCATATTGATACTTCAGTATTTTAAAATGTTTTAATTTTAATTTTTTAATTTCACTAGGATGGCTTCTTAACTGATTATGTAGGTCACAAATAAAAGCAGGAAAAAAAGAATTTGCCTTCTAGGTGAAGAATCTCAACCCAAAACATTATCTCATCCACAGATGATAAGATGATGCCTGACTGACTGAGTTCCTCCTGCATCACATTTTTTGCTCCAGGTTCCAGCAGCTGCAGTCACTACCAAATAAATTAAACTTATCTTGAAATACTCTCCATTCTAAAAATGGTTTCAGCCCCTGAATGGGAGTATCTGGCAGGAGTTTAATTTTCATTGACCATGGTATGAAGAGACATTGCAAATTATTTTATTAGTAATCCATATTTCTTCCGGCTTTTCCCACAATTCTGTGATTATTTGGTGCTTCCTAAAGTTGTTTTAAGTTTCAAAGGCGAGAGTGTGGCTTGGAGAACATTCTGCATAAGCCAGATGCTCCCAAACCTAGAGAAATTGGTGGGAGTTCCTGGGATTCAGCATCACTGGGAGAGAAATGAAACCATCCAAAATAGGATGAGTTTCTTGAATAAGGGTTGAAGATTCCCAGGAAGAGCCACAACTGAGGAAGAATGCTTTTAAACCAGAAGAATTCTGGTTTAAGATTGCACTACCAAAGATGTGCAACAGCTTACTGGTAAATCATAAGCCAAGAGGTTTGACTAAAAATATTGCTTATGACATTCTTTGAGACAACTTGTGGTGAACTCTCACTGCAGACAGCGAGGAGGCAGGCTGAGGCGAGGCTGCCTCAGGGTATGAGCTGCGCTGGGGGCTTTGCGAGGTGCAACGTGTTCAAGCCGGGGTCGTAAATGGAGGTTGTATCATTGCCGGAGATGGAGTGAGTGGTTTGGAGAGGAGTCGATGCAGAAGAGTTTCGATCCCCATCCACCTAAGCCAGGTATGAGATTGGATTGCTCCAAGAGCCAAATAGATTTGGTGAAATCAAGAACGGATTTGTGCTGGACGGCCGGGGCGTGTTGCCACGCCTGGATCCAGGTCTGGAGCATGGCACTACCCAGTGCTTGGATAATTTAAACATCAGCCCAGATAGACTGGAAGCTCAAGTGTCGGGTATGGAGGCAAGAGTCAGGCTGATTTCACTTCCTCTTCTGTGAATGTTTATTCCTTTCTCTGCAGCACCAAGGCTGTAAACTGCTCCAGTCTGCCATGCATTTCTGCTCCACTGGTGTGATCTAATGGGGACTGAGACTTGGGCCTACACTGGCTATTCCAGGAGCAGATCTAGGACTCAGTCTCGATTGGGATGCTGTTGATTTGCTTCTATTATTTGCATGATGTGTGTGTGTGTGTGTGTTTTTTTTTTCTCTGTGCAGTGTTTTTTTTTGGTTTCTTGCTTGGTGGCTGCCTGTAAGCAGACAAATTTCAAGGTGTATAATTTATATATTCTTTGATAATAAATGTGCTTTAAACCTTTGAATCTTGACTCTTAAAGCAATTAACCTGCCTGAACAATTAAGATGAATGTGAACAACACACTCAAAATGCTGGTGGAACACAGCAGGACAGGCAGCATCTATAGGGAAAAGCACTGTCGATGTTTCGGGCCGAGACCCTTCAGGCAGCCAGACATTCAGGAAAAATATTTCAATTTCGAATAACCAACATTAAAGCAGTCATTTGGATATACCATAGATGTACATCAGTGGCCTTTACTTGTGAGAATAGACTGAGATTCATGTCCATACCATTAGGAGCCAGAGGGTTTTGAGACAAGCTTTTAAAACAGGTATCTGTTGAAAGAAATGTAGGAGGAATTATTCATACAAAGTCACATGTGGGATGGACAGCACACAAATACAAGGAAATGAATAAAGTTACCCGACCATAAACTGATGTGTGAGTATTGGAATTTAACTATCTGATTCCTTCACTGAACGCATGCGGTCTAGTGAATTACAAATCCACAGAGAAGTGACAATTATAACTCTTCTAAGTCATAATTCCACTGTGCCATTGGAAATGTTCATGCTAAATAATTTCTGGTGTTGAACCCATTCATCTCCTCTTCAACATTGCTGATTATTATCACGACTTTTCTCATCAAAACACTTTTGTATTAAAGTAGTTGAAAAATATCAAACAAGATGACATTTTATCAAAATGACGATGGCCATATTCGCTGATAGAGGGGAGGAAAGGACTATTACAGAGACTTACAGCAAATATGAGATTAAAGTAAACATGATGTAGTCTGCAGGACAATTGTAATGGATTTGTTTAATTTTGGTTATGAACTAGTCAGGAATGTAGTAGTGGAGGCCCTGATAATCTTTATCACATAATCTAACAGTACACACTATTTCAGTTCCATTACACACTTATCTGGTGACTAGCCAAGTTCATAGCCTAATTAATAAGCATAAACATAAAAAAATGGACAAGCTACAAGCAGCAACAAACAAGAGCTTACTGGGAGAATTCTAGGAAGTGAGAGGAGGATAAAAGTTCCAATTGATATCAGAACATTGGGATGAAGTGTGGGGTTGAGAAGATTACAATGAACTGACTGGAGATATGGAGATTGAAGCCAAGGGGTAAAATCTTGGGGTGGTGATGCACCATCAATAACTCGGAGACAGGAGGCGAACGACAGGCTTTTATTAGCTGCAAGAGACCACGATTAGTACCAAGAGACCACCACACAACATCCTGGAGACTGAGGGAGGAGCAGTGCCTCCAACCACCTTTATACAGGGGTCTGTGGGAGGAGCCACAGGAGCAGTCAACAGAGGGGTGTGTCCAAACAGGTATATGTAGTTCACCACAGGTGGCAAGAATGGCATGGTAGGGTAAGTGTTACCTGTTGTTCCTGCTCTCTCACAAGCAAAGCTTAACGGATAGAAGCTTCTGCATTTATTTTGGCAAGTTATCTACCAACATATCTGAACTGTTGGCAGCTAACTCTTCACTTACAGTTAAATCATTCGCAATCTAATTTTTGAATATTACCCATCTTTCTGTTCCCTCTTTGCATGAAGGAATTATTTTTTTATTTGTTCAAAACCAATACCTTCAATGTTCTGGCATGTCTTAATGCGCTACAATCTATCCAAGGCTGGGCAGGGGTGTTATTGTCAATTTGGATTATACTGACCAGAAAGACCTCAGATTTAGGTACTACCCTGGAATTTTTTTTTCTAATCTTTATTAAAAGTCAGAACTTCATATGATATCACTTGTTATCAGGAAAATAAAAAATTAAGACTGCCATTTGTATGACAGTATTCAAGGCCTCAGCAATTTTTCAACTAACAAAATACTTTGAAAATGTTATCTCTGCTGCAGTATCGTAATTACAAATGTCAATTTGCACTTAGCAAGTTCCTCTAAACAACTGCGATCAACTCCCTGCAATTTACTGGAACAATTCCAGGCTATGATTTTCTGAGATACAACAAGCTTATTGTACATAAAACCACCCTCGTAGTTCACAGTGAACTTAGCTATTAGAAAACTGAAATACAGTCAGAGAACAGTCAGTTCTTTAAAATGATAATATTTAGAGCCTGCTGTCTGACTTTGCCATTAAACTTTATTTTTCAGTATATTGGTCTATTTTCTGCAATTATAAATGATACACAGGTGGCACGGTAGCACTGCGGGCAGCACGGAAGCATAGCAGTTTGTGTAATGCTTCACAGTGCCAGCAATCCAGGTTTAATTCCTGCCTCTGTCTGCAAGGCAAACACGAGGAAATCTACTCAGCTATCTACAAGGAGTTTGTACGTTCTCCATGTGACAGCATGGGCTTCCTCCAGGTGCTCCAGTTTCATTCCCGCATTCCAAAGACAACTGGGTTAGGGGTAGTAAGTTGTGGGCATGCTATATTAGCACCGGAAGCATGGCAATGCTTGCAGTCTGCCCCCAGCACATCCTCAGACTGGCTGGGTTGTTGACGCAAGCAATACATTTCACTGTATGTTTCAATGTTTCGACCTACATGTGACAGATTAAGCTCATCTTTGCACAAACACATCCCAAATGACAAAGTTGACATTGACTCCATTCTTTTGTTTATTCCTGCTGTTATGAATTGTATGAGTTCCCAAAATCCATAATAAAGAACTAATAAGGTATAAGATGAGTGAGATTATCCTTTGTCCATACAATCTAATTTCAGCAGACTGGCATCTTGAACAATCTGTTCATAGTCATAATCTCCAGGTGCAGTCAGTGCCAACTTCATTGATGATTGGGACAAAATTATTTTATGACTGCATGGTATAAAACCATCTCCCAATGCTACACCTCTTAAAGTAGAGATTATAACTGGTGTAATCCTGGGGACTCTCTTTGAGCTGAATCCCTAAAAGAGAGAATGGAACAGATCAGGCACCCAGAACTTGTCATGATGCATTAGGAATCTACTCATGTGTAATACCCTGGTTTAAGACCATGTTTTATTTTATTAATATAGTTATGCTGTTGAGTATTTTGTTCTGCAGATTTTCTCAAAATGCAATGTGTTCCTTTGAAATCATGTATTTCAGTTTTTTGCTGTTTAAAGTAACAATTCAATGGATGAATTTAGGCTTAGTTGTATTAGCCAATACAATTTGCCTTGTTAACATTTTCACCAATAAGATGCTCTGGAATATTTTTGAGTGATCGGGGGTAGCCACTTTCAGGAAAAAGTGCAGGAGTTTTGGAATTTTGGAGGAAGAAGGAAAAAGGAAGTGGACGATGGACAATGGGCAGAGTAGAAGAACATGGTGAAATGCTCACAGAGCCCATTTTGAAGGGCAAATGCTGCTTCTGGGAAAATTCTCATGCAGACAGTGCTCTCATGGAGAATGTACAAATAAAGTTTAATTAGTTTATCACACAGCCTTCAAGAATGTTCGACACCTTGTCTTTGGATATTGCATGGATTTCTATCTACGTTTCGCTTGGACTGTGTTTTCAGGCAGAATTGTTTGGTACCAGGAGCAAACGAAGTGAAGCAAACCAGATTGACTATGCAACAATGAGCTCCAATGCTTAGGCTAAGATACGTGCAATGGGCCCTGTATTGTGTTTGTTATAGCTTAAAATATTTTGCCAATACAATTTCAATGTAAGTTTATATTGGTTTGAGTTAAATTATTGCATCCTGACAATCAGTAAATTTGCATGGGTGTGTCAGTATTCATACAAGTAATTGCCTTTGTTTTCTCTTAAAGGAACTTGCAAACTTTTCTGCTTTTGTGCACACCTGAATCATATTTACCCTAGTATTGTTTATTTATTGACGATGGCCTTCTCATCATTATTCCCCATGCATTGTAAAGTTATGCTGCTGCTAGGTTGGGTTCACATTCATAGGTAACTCATGAGCCTATGGTGAGAGGGTTACACACATCTCATCCAAACATTCCTTTCAAATTCTCTTTCAGCAAATAAACCACCAGCTGTGTAGCTCAATATCTCCTGATCTCCACCAGATCATATGCCTGAACTTTTCAGTCTTCTCAGGTAAAATAATGTTCAGTACTTTCTTCAGTATGTTCTGAATTGCAGGGAAAGAGGAGCAAGACAGACAGAACAAATTTACTGAAAATGACTCATCAGTGACACACTATTGCATCAATGTCCATCAATCAGGAAAAACAAGTACGTGCTGGTGGGAGAGGAACTTGTTTGACATTGACAAAGGTAAGTTCATCTGTCAAGAATGATGACGATACTTCAGCAGCCACACCTGAACAATTTATAAATCCTCTCTTGGCTTCTTGGAAAATATATATCTGCATTCATCTCAATTTTGGAAGCAACATTCTTTAGTGTTTGTGTAAGGTTAAATTTAGCTCACAGAAATAATCCAACTTCTTGTTACACCAATCATCGGCATCTTTTCTGATCTAAACCAAATCAAAAGCTTTCTTATTTTGTTCCAACTTGTGTATTACTATACAACATGTCATCTTAAAATTGCTGAATTAAAATAAAACAATTTTAGAAAATACTCAGCATATCAGAACGCACCTTAAGCAAGAACAGTGGGAGAGTAATGATTCAGTTTGAAATTAATCTGGCACTGCTGCTGAAAGAAAGTGGTAAAGGCACTGGAAAATGGCTGAAAAATGTATGCCGGATACGTGAATCATAACTGATAACTAAACTTTTATCAAGAGTAACACTTACGGAGTGCTGGAGGAACTCAGCAGATCACCTAAGATAGGTGGTGTTGTGGATAATGAATTAGATTTTCAAAGCTTGCAGAGAGATTTAGACCAGTTAGAAGAGTGGGCTGAAAGATGGCAGATGGAGTTTTATGCTGATAAGTGTGAGGTGCTACATTTTGGTAGGAATAATCAAAATAGGACATACATGGTAAATGGTAGGGCATAGAAGAATGCAGTAGAACAGAATGATCTAGGAATAATGGTGCATAGTTCCCTGAAGGTGGAATCTCATGTGGATAAGGTGGTGAAGAAAGCTTTTGGTATGCTGGCCTTTATAAATCAGAGCATCGAGTATAGGAATTGGGATGTAATGCTAAAATTGTACAAGGCATTGGTGAGGCCAAATTTGGAGTATTGTGTACAGTTCTGTCACCGAATTATAGGAAAGGTGTCAACAAAATAGGGAGAGTACAGAGGAGATTTACGAGTATGTTACCTGGGTTTCAGCACCTAAGTTACAGAGAAAGGTTGAACAAGTTAGGTAAAAAACACAAAATGCTGGCAGAACTCAGCAGGCCAGACAGCATCTATGGGAAGAGGTAATAATGACGTTTCGGGTCAAAACCCTTCATCAGGAGTGATTCACTCATGGTGCCTTTGAACAAGTTATGTCTTTATTCTTTGGAGCGTAGAAGGTTGAGGGGGGGACTTGATAGCAATATTTAAAATTATGAGGGGGATAGATAGAGCTGACATTGATAGGCTTTTTCAATTGAGAGTAGGGGAGATTCAAACAAGAGGACATGAGTTGAGAGTTAAAGGGCAGAAGTTTAGGGGTAACACGAAGGGGAATTTCTTTACTCAGAGAGTGGTAGCTGTGTGGAACGAGCTTCCAGTAGAAGTGGTAGAGGCAGGTTTGATATTGTCATTTAAAGTAAAATTGGATAGGTATATGGACAGGAAAGGAATGGAGGGTTATGGGCTGAATGCAGGTCGGTGGGACTAGGTGAGAGTAACCGTTCGGCATGGACTAGAAGGGCCGAGATGGCCTGTTTCTGTGCTGTAATTGTTATATGGTTATATCAGGTAGCATCAGTGGAAAATGCTTCCGACTGAGAGTCTTCAGTAGGATTGACTTCAAGACTCTCTGAGTCTCTGAGCCTCTGATAACCTTTCCTCATCAAGGATGCATCCACTTATGATAACATCTGCATAAATAACTTATTTACTATTATTACATGTTTATAAGCTTATGGTAATAAAGAACTATTTACTAAAAACTAATTTTTGTCTGAATGTTTTATGTAACCACCAGAACTGGAATACAAACTAAGGCAACAGACCCACTGACACCCATGATAATGAAGTTGCTGTAATGTTTTCTTCTGCTTTTGCTGATGTTATTATTCTGTTGTTTTTTTTAATGTTTAAAATAAGACCATAAGACTATAAGACATAAGAGCAGATAGATCATTTAGCACATTGAATCTGCCTCACCATTTCATTATGACTGATCCATTTTCACTCTCAGCCTCTTCTTCCTTCTTTCCGTAACCTTTCATGCCCTGACTAATCAAAATCTATCAGCCTCTGCCTTAAATATACAAATTCCACAGATTCACCATCCTTTGGCTAACAAAATTCCTCCTCCTCTCTGTTATAAATGGACGGCCCTCTATCTGAGGCAGTGCCTTCTGGTCCTAGACTTCCCCAATCTATGAAGCATCCTCTTCTCGTCCACTCTATCTAGACCTTTCAAGATTTGATAGGTTTCAATGAGAAACCCCAACCACAAATTCTTCGGTCACGTACCCCGTAACTCAGTGTCTGAACAGCAGAGAAAGGAGAATCCGTTGGAGTCTGGTGGTACCAAACTAAAGGTGTTTATTAGTAAACTACCCAATACAATATCAAAAATGCAAATATACATATAAAACAAGTTAGCAGTAATAAACCAAAAAGTGTAGAAATAATAATAATCAATAACAGACAAGCTCTATCGATGTCTAGGGGTAAATGAATTGTCATAGGAAAGTATAGAGTTCAGTTCATAAATACTGAAGTAGTTATGGTTGTTGTATTGAAATTGTTGGAGAGAGAGAGAGAGAGAGAGAGAGAGAGAGAGAGAGAGCGAGCAAAATGTAACAGCAACAGCAGGCAAACTTTCCGTTGTTTTCTTAATCCGTCGTATCGTTGTGGCCATTCAGTTATGACCCCTCTGATCTTCAGCTAGACAGTTCTTCTGTGGTGGACTCGTCATTCTGGCATGAGTGGACACATTCACAAGTCCCCACCTTTCCTAACACTGTGAGCTTTACTGACCAATCTCCTGGTTCGGTCTCCGAAGCCCCCACCTTTCTGTGGGTTCCCAACACTCAGTCAGTGTCCACTGGTGTGTCTGAAGGGTGTCTCTCCAGACCTGTCTTTTATCCCCACTCACGGGGTCTCAGCTATCCATCAATTCTGAATGACCGTGTCCATCAAATCAGGCCACTCCTGCTATCTCCTGAGGAACGTTAATGAGCAAAGTAAAGTCCTTGTAGTGGAAGATAAATAATCCAGAAAGAGTCATAATACAGTAAATCAACAGTCTCTCTCCCCCTCTTATCTGTAGCAAATGTTCTTGCCTGGGCTTTATCTCTCTCTCTCTCTCTCTCTCTCAGTAGCAGCATAGCAACAGCAATAGTTCATTGTTCTCAGGAGGGGGGTTGGGAATGGTTAACTCTGCACCCCATTGACCATCAGGTCTGTTCATCACTCATACCACTTCTGGGTTTCAGAAAGCATAGGCCCAGAGCCATCAAACACTCCTCCTATGATAACCTTCCAGCATCAATCTAGTAAACCTCCTCTGAACCCTCTCCAATGCTAGCATATCCTTTCTTAGATAATGGGCCCAAATCTGCTCACAATATGCCAAGTTACTTCTACACTCTGATTTCGACAGAGACTGAAGACTGCAGTATCAGTAGAGGGGACGAAGAAGGTATGGACAAAGGAGTTGGAGGAGCACTTATAGGACTTGAGTTGGTGGACTGGACGGTATTCAAGGGTTCGTCTTCAAGTCTGAATGAATATACCACTGTAGTCACTGACTTCATTAAAACCTGTGTGGATAAGGGTGTGCCTATGAGAACATACTGTCTATATCCAAATCAAGAGCAGTAGATGAACCAAGGTACTCATAGTCTGCTGAGGGCTGATCTGTGGCATTCAAGTGTGGTGATCTAGGGCTATCCAAGAAGATCAGGTACAACTTGTGGAGGGCTATCTCGAGAGCAAAATAACAATTCCAATTGAGGTTAGAGAAAGAATTGGATGCATGTCAAGTCTGACAGTAGGCAATTACTTCCTACAAAGCAAAACCTGATATGAATAGTAATGATGTCCCACTCCCAGATGAGCTCAATATACTTTGAAAGAGAGAATAAAACTACAACTATGAGGAGACCTGCAGCAGCAAATGGCCCGGTGATCTCTGTCTCGGAGGTCGATGTCAGAACATCTTTCAGGAGGGTGAAGCATTGCAAGGTGACAGACCTCGGTAGTGTATATGGTACAGCTTTGGAAATCTGTGCCAACCAAATAGTGGGGGTGTTCATAGACATTTTCATCCTTCCATTGCTACAGTCAGAAGTTGCCGCCTGCTGCTAAAGGACAACAATCATACTAGTGCCCAAGAAAAGCAGGGCGAGCTGCCTTAACAAATATCGTCGAGCTACAGTGATGAAATGCCTTGAGAGATTGGTCATGGTTAGAATCAACTCCTGCCTAAGCAAGATCCTAGATGCACTACAATTTGCATTTCACTACAACATGTCTACTGTGGCTCTTCACGTGGAATTGGATCACCTGGAAAATACTAATACTTGCGTCAGGCTGCTGTTTATTAAATTGCAGCACAGCATTTAACACAATCATTCCAACAGTTTTGATCAAAAAGCTCTCAAAAACCTGGGCCTCTGAACCTCCCTCTGGAACTGGATCCTCGACTTCCTCACCTGAAAACCACAGTCTGTGCAGACTGGAAATAACATCTCCACCTCACTGACAATCAACACTAGCACGCCTCAAGGATATGTGTTTAGCCTACTGCTCTGTTCTCTCTATGCCCATGACTGTGTGGCTAGGCACAGCTTCAAATACTATCTATAAATTTGCTGACAATACAGTTATTGTTGGCAGAATTTCAGATGGTGATGAGAAGGCATACAGGAACAAGATAGATAAGCTGGTTGAGTGGTGTTGCATCAACAACCTTGCACTCAATGTCAGTAAGACCAAATGATTGATTGTGAACCTCAGAAAGGGTCAGACGAAGGAACACATACCAGACCTCATCAAAGGATCAGAAATGGTAAGGGTGTGTAATTTCAAGTTCCTGGGTGTCAACATCTCTGAGGAACTATTCTGGGCCCAACATATCGATGCAGTTACAAAAAAGGTAAGACAGCAGTTATATGTCATTAGGAGTTTGAGGAGATTTGGTATGCCACCAAAGACACTAGCAAATTTCTACAGATGTACTGTGGAGAGCATTTTAACCAGCTGTATCACTGTCTGGTATTGGAGTAGACCGGGGTGGGGTACAGAAGTAAAATAAGCTGCAGAAAGCTGTGAACTCAGTCAGTACCCAGGACATTTTCAAGGAGTGATGCCTCAAAAAGGCCATATCCATTAAGGTTCCCCCATCACCCAGGATATGCCATGTTCTCATTGCTACTATCAGGGAGGAAGTACAGGTACACACTCAACAATTTAGGTATAACTTCTTCCCCTCTGCCATCAGTTTTCTGAATGGATATTGAACCCATGAACACTACATCACTGCTTTATTTTTCTCTTTTTGCACTATTTTTAATTATATTTTTTATTATTATGTATTGCAATGTACTTCTAGCGCATCACAAGAAATTTCATGACAATGCGAGGCCTCACCATTGCCTTATAAAGCCTCAGCATTACATCCTTTCTTTTATATTCTGGTCCTCTTGAAATTAATGCTATCACTTCATTTGCGTTTCTCATCAGCAACTCAATCTGCAAGTTAACCTTTAGGGAATTCTACATAAGGCCTCCCAAGTCCCTTTGCACCTCAGATTTTTGAATTTTCTCCATTTAGAAAACAGTCTCTGCTTTTATTCCTTCTGCCATAGTGCATGATCATACATTTCCCGACACCTTATTCCATCTACCACTTCTTTGCCTATTTCCCAATCTGTCTAAGGCCTTCTGCTTCCTCAATGCTACCTGACCGTCCACCTATCTGTGCATTGTCTGCAAATCTGGCAACAAAGTCTTCAATTCTGTCTTCCAAGTCATTGACATATAACATAAAAAGAAGCAGTTCCAACATCAACACCTGTGGAGCAACACTACTCACTGGCTGCCAACCAGAAAAGGCTCCATTTATTTCCAAGCTTTGCCACTTGCCAGTCAGCTGATTCTTTATCCATGCTGGCATCTTTCTTCCAATACCATGGGTGCTTACCTTGTTAAGCAGCCTCATGTGTGGCACCTTGTCAAAAGCCTTTAAATTTAATGGTTGCAATATTTTTATAACATTTAAAAGAAAGTGATTTTTAATCAACGGCTTGGGGAAAATTCGTAGATACATAGAAAACGTGCAGCACAATGCAGGCCTTTCGGCCCAGAAAGTTGTGCCGAACATTTCCCTACCTTAGAAGTTACTAGGGTTACCCATAGCCCTCTATTTTTCTAAGCTCCATGTACCTATCCAAAAATCCCTAAAGAACCTACCCCTGACATCTCCTCTGTACTTACTCCCCAGCACCTTAAAATTGTGCCCTCTTGTGGCAGCCTTTCAACCTTGGGAAAAAGCCTCTGACTATCCACACAATAAATGCCTCTCATCATCTTATACATCTCTATCAGGTCATCTCTCGTCCTCCATCACTCCAAGGTGAAAAGGCCAAGTTCACTCAACCAGAAAATTCACTGTGGCTTTTTAAAAAAGA